>NC_069780.1:73725000-74350000 GCF_027406575.1 Nycticebus coucang
TAGTAGGGACAGCTTGCTTCTTTAAATAGTAATAGGAATTGGGAGGTGTGAGGAAAGTGTACTCTGCACTTTATTATTTCGGGTTACGTACATGCAGTGATACATTGAAGCCCTATTGTACCATCTTAATTTTGTCTTCTTAAGAACCTAAGTTTCTAGGGCGCCGGCCCCATATACCGAGGGTGGCTGGTTCAAACCCAGCCCCGGCTGAACTGCAACCAAAAAATAGCCGGGCGTTGTGGCGGGCCCCTGTAGTCCCAGCTGCTCGGGAGGCTGAGGCAGGAGAATTGCAGAAGCCCAAGAGCTAGAGGTTGCTGTGAGTCCTGTGACATCATGGCACTCTACTGAAGGTGGTAAAGTGAGACTCTGTCTCTACAAAATTAAAGAAAAAAAAAAAAGAACCTAAGTTTCTAAGACCAGATTCTATCTTTTTTTTTTTTTTTTTTTTTTGGAGACAGAGTTTCAAGCTGTCACCCTGGGTAGAGTGCGATGGCATCACAGCTCACAGCAACCTGAAACTCTTAGGCTTAAGCAATTCTCTTGCCTCAACCTCCTAAGTAGCTGGGACTACAGGCACCCGCCACAATGCCCAGCTATTTTTTTTTGCAGTTGTCATTATTGTCTAGCTGGCCCAGGCCGCGTTCAAATCTGCCAGCCTGGGTACATGTGGCCAGTGCCCTACCGGCTGAGCTATGGGCACTGCACCAGACTCTGTTTTCTATAGGTGGGGGGATGCTTTGAGAAATTGGAATCCTAAAAGTAGAAAGGGACTTTGCCAGTCTAGCCAGTGTGCCTTCCTGTTCATCACAGTCTGGGCTTGGCACTAAACTAGGTGACATGAGGGTTGAAACAAGACCTGTGTTCTGTCTTCAAGTTGCTTACAGCTTAGATGGAGGTATGAGTGAGGTCAGAACTACACAGGCTTGTTAACAGGGAAGATCCTGTTGGTATTGGCACTGAGAGCTGCAAGGTGATTTGAAATATAGATGCTTCTGGGTCCTTGAGCCTGGCTCAGTTGTGTTTGTTGTTGGGTTGTTTTTTTGTTAGTTTCTTTAAGTTTGAGAGAGAAAGATGGGGGAGGAGGGTTTGAAAGGAGAGAGGGGTGGGTAGGTGTTGTGTGTTGTATGACAAATGTCACCTGGCATAGTGTAACTCCGGGATTTGGGAGGGGGGGGGAATTGGATATACATTATGTTTATACTCAGGTGCTACAACTCTTTAACCTGGGGCGTAATTTGCTGAGACCTGCCACAGCACAGGCTGCTTTCTCACAGACATGTTGGAGACAGACCTGTCTGCTAAGTTCACAGAACATTACAATGATGGCCTAAAGTTAACTGTAGTTTGTTTTGTCTCTGGGTCTTTGGCAGCTCTTTTCCCCTATCTCAGTTTGGGTGAAAACCCTGGAGCAGGATAGAGAAGTTTGCAGTAAGTATGCAATTGGTCTCTTTTTCTCCCCTCCAAGAAACTGCTTATAGGGGCTCTGATAATTGAAATATTGTCTTCCTACTTAGGTGTAGTCTTGGAATATATCTTTTTATTTCTTTTCCTCCCCCTCCCCCCACCCTTTTTTTTTTTTTGCTGTGGCATATAGCTCACAGCAACTTCAAAGTCCCGGGTTCAAGTGATCTTCCTGCCTCAGCCTCCTGAGTAGCTGGGACTATAAGTGCCAGGCTTCTGATGCCCAACTAATGTTTTTATTTTTAGTAGAGACAGGGTCTCACTATTGCTCAGGTTGGTCTCAAACTCCTGTGCTCAAGCAAGGCACCCACCTTGGCCTCCACCCAGTGCTAGGACCATAGCTGTGAGCCACTATGCCGGCCCAAAGCATTTCCTACCACACAGTTCCTGGATGTCATTACTTTTTGCTCAAATGTGACATATTTTATGAAGTCTTTTTGTAATTCTTGCTCTCTGGGTTTACAAGATTGCTATTTTCTTACTCTGTTGTCATTTTAATAAGTGTGAGTGAGTGGTGCAGGGAATAAGTTCTGTTGGTGTCCAAAAGATAACAGGAACACTTAGTGTGAACAGTAAAGATTTTACAGTGAAAGAAGGACTGCATCTATGCTTTGAAAGGTTGATAGGACATAGGTAGATGGCAAGAAGCTGTCCTCTGAACTAAGGGACAGGAGAGGAAAGTACAAACCAGGGTCTAGGGACAGTGAACAAATCAGGTGGTTTGGGAGGGTTTCTGTGGGGCTGTGGGTCTCGGCTTCCGTGTGTATCAGAGTCAACTACTGGGCTGTATGTGTGGAGTTTGTTGGTCTGCTATAGAGCCCCAGAAGTGGGATTTTTGGTAAGTTGCCAGGTGATGTTGATGCGGCTGGCCCAAGGGCTGCACTTGAGAACCACTGTGTTGGGAAGCATGTTCTCAGGGCTCAAGGAGTCATGGTGGAGAGGTGGGGAGTGGGGCAGCCTGCCGCCCAATGGGGACCACTGTTCTCAGGTGTGCACTGTATTCTGAGTTAAGCAAAGCAGTGGCCCTGGGACACCTTGGGGCTGGCACTCTCCTATAGGTGATGGGAAGCCATCGATGCATAATGAGAGTGCCCTTGACGTCTCTTTTCAGTTACAGAGATGCTCCCTCTTGGTAGCAGAGGGAGAAGGAGCCCGTGGGTAAAACAAGCTGTGGGGTGGGGTGGCGTCCAATAGATGGATCATTTCAGGGGCACATCTGGAGAAAGAATCGCAAGTCTGGTGTGTCTGTGAGGAAGATAGGAAAGAGGAAGGGTGCAAAGGTGACCCAAGGTTTCCTTCAGCTTGGGAGCCTGGAGAATGAGGATCATAGTGACTTAAAGGGGAAATCAGAGCAACGCTGCTTTGGGGAAAATTGTCAATTATTTTTAAGTGAGGTTTAAATTTGTTTTCTTCTCTTCCAAAGAGATTATTGCCTATTCTGTTCTCAGAACGAAGGGTCTCTATAATTTTCCATGCCTTTTTAATTGTTTGTATCATTAATGTTTAAGCTTTTCATGATTCTAAGCATGTTATCTCGTCTCCAAAGTAATTTCCTCTTATCCGGAGGTTGAAATGGAATAATCTTGTTTTTTTTTTTTTTTTTTAAAAAGCACATAGCCACTTCGCCATAATTATCTCTGGACACTAACCCTCATTTTCTTGCCAAATGAGATACTATCGTTGTAAGTCACTTGTGTTTTAGCACATGACCCCAGTTATATGTGGTTGCAGTATAACTCTAATTTTTTTGTAAGCTGTCAGTTTATATCATCTGATCATTATCAACACTCACACATTTGTTTATACTTCAGTTTCCCCCCTTGTTTTCAACGTAATACATGCTTAGTGTAGAAAATTTGGAGCACAATTCTAAAATTAAAGGTCAGCTGTGAGCTACTCATGATTTACTCCTTTTAACATTTGCCTTCATTTCACTCACTTTTTTTGAGACAAAGTCTCACTCTGTTGCTCTAGAATAGAGTACAGTGGCATCAGTCTCTCTCGCAGCATTTTCCAACTCCTGGGCTCAAGTGATTCTCCTGCCTCAGCCTCCCAAGTAGCTGGGACTACAGGTGCCCACCACCATGCCTGGCTAATTTTTCTATTTTTGGTAGAGACATTGTTCCTCAGTCTGGTCATGAACTCCAGAGCTCAAGGGATCCTTCTGCCTTGGACTCTGAGAATACTGGGATTACAAGCGTGAGCCATTGTGTCTGGCCATTTCACTAACTCTTTTCCATGGCTTCATGTGTGTCCGGGAGTGGAGTTGGTCCTGTCTGGGTCAAGGTTGAGGCCCAGGATCCCAGTGTGTGGAGTTAGGTGACAAATTCTTTCCTACCCTTCCTCTCTTACCCCAGTGTCTGGCTATTCCTATTTTGCATGGGTCCAGATTACCAGGAAAGACAGTTACTCCCCTGAGAATGAAGCAAAATGCCAGTCTAATTGAGGAAGAAGTCCTGGTGAAGAGGGCATGTTTGTAGATCTGATAAAATGTTCACACCTGTTCTTCTGAGGCTTTAATGCGTAGGGAAGGAGGAGGCTAGCGAAAAGCCAGGCAGAATCTCCTCTGAGACCAGGCAGGCTGTGTTGTGGGATTCCCCTCTTCCTCTCTAGGGAGAGGGACTTGAGAAGGAGAAGTCACTTGTCTGTCATTCAGACAGAGCAGGAAACACCCCAGGTCATGACAGGTCTGCCTCATCTTGTGGGTGGTGGGTGGCCCCAGCAGAGCAGCAGCCTGGAGGGGAGGTTGGTGGGGGGGGGCGGTGCAGAGGTGGTGAGTAGGGACCGAACTTGGGGCAAGTTGAGTGGGTGCCCAACGGTGTGTTGCTAGGGTAGCGTCCTCTGAGAAGGAGTCCCCATGGGCATGGTGGACGGGGCTAGGGAAGCTGTTGCGGCTGGAGCCTAGAGAAGAGCGCAGGCGCAGTCAGCAGCATGGATTTTGTGTGGGTTAAGCTGTTGGTCCTTCACCTCCCACTTTGGGGAACTCCAGAGACTGAGAGAGGAAAGGAGGAAGTGCAGGTTTTGAATCTGATGGTGGGAACCCTAATCCTACAGACTTGGGGAGTAACTGTTAGAGACCTTTCCCAGGCCCAGAAACCTCTGAGGGGATAGGTGTGGTGACCATTTAATTTCTTACCAAACTGGGACATTGTTCATATTTATGTTGGACTGGACCTGGCAAGGCAGGATGTAGGATCACCGTACATCTTGGGGTTATTCAGGTTACATATACACATTTAAAAAATTGGTGAGCTGCTTTTATATTGTAAGTCCCTCCTTTGCAAGGCCCTAAACTGTATTCAGACTACGACCTTTTTGTTGTGTTTAGTTTTTGGTGGGGGAAGGATAGAATAGTCCTTATTATATCAGGATTGTTTTTCTATACTAAATATTTTACTAAAATTATTGTTAATGGCTGATTGTGTTTTATCTTCTAAATATGCCACATTTTTTTCTTTATTGCGCAGAATTATCAATCTGGATTTCTTTCCAGCTATTTTTTACTACTATAAATGATAGTAAGATAACTCTTTGTGCATGTCTGAGTATTTCCATAGAAGTCACATTTGTATGATTCCTGATACATAGTGCCAAACTCTAGCCAGGCGTCCTCAAACTTTTTAAATAGGGGGCCAATTCACTGTCCCTCAGACCGTTGGAGGGCCGGACTATAGTTAAAAAAAAAAACAACAAAAAACTATGAACAAATTCCTATGCACACTGCACATATCTTATTTTGAAGTAAAAAACAAAACAGGAACAAATACAATTCACACCACTTCAAGTGGCCCACGGGCCGTAGTTTGAGGACGTCTGCTCTAGGCGTCTATTTTAAATTTAGATTTCTAAAATGAAAAACTCCTGAGAGGTGAGCTGCATTGGTACCTAAGTAGTGTGAAATAAATGGCTTCTAAAAAGTCACTGAACAGCTCTTAGCACTTGGCATTTCTTTTGTGACTTTGAACTACAGAGGAGTACATGAAGCAACAACTTGAGTGAAGAGAACACTTTTATTGCTAGTGCAACGTTTTCCACATTGCCATACAGAGAATGCCTTGTAGAGACCGCATAATACTACATTTAATTGTGGTGGGTGTGTGGGGTATAGGGATGGGAATATTTGACTAGGAAAATCCTTGTTGTTTTTATTGATAGCACAGTATGGTTGAGAGATCAAGGACTGGGTATGTTAGCTATGTGTTGTTTTCATGAGGAACAGGATTCTTTGTCTTCTATGACAGTCCTCTAGTATGAAGTGGTGTCAGCAGTTTTCACATGGCATTTGCATTTTATCACCAGTTGGACACCAGCACATTTTTAGGCGTGGTTTCTTCTAGTGTGACCAGTTAGCTGCCCGCTAGAGAATACTACTTTGTGCAAACAGTGTCAGCAAAAAGTGTCTTCTTTAGCTCAGCAAGAACTAACGCTGAGAAATCTGCTTTGCTGGAACTGTGTGTGTGTGTGTGTATCTCTGGGTCAGATGACATGAAGGGGCTTTGTAAGCCCTGTGTGGTAATCGGTTCAGTCGCTGCTAATATGTAAATACAGCGTGCCAATCCTGTGTCTGAGATGCCCGATACTGACAGTGTTATAACATGCTCAGAGGGGTCAGCCCAGGTTGCAAACAGGAAAGAAGAGATTTCTGGAAAATTCATGTGTAAAGACTTCCTGGTTAGAGAGCATTCCTGAGTTATTCACAGCTGAACTGGTCTTACAGACTCAAAAGGCCCAGAAAGAATTTTCTTATATATGAGACCATAATTGATTATACGAGATTATATAATTGATTAATGATCATATATCAATTACATGAGACTATAATTGATGAAGGGTATGGATGATTACTTTCCAACAGTCAGAACAATAAAATGTTCTTGTAAGAATAAAGCCTAGCTATGATGATATCTAAACTCAAGGGAAAGAACAACTTTGAATATGGAGTTGGTTAGCTCCCAGAACCTCTATGATTAAGACTCAAGTTTGAAGTATCAGAATTTTTTAATTAAATCTAAAAATCACAGGGCTGGAGTTCTGCTTTTACATTTGCATCTGATGGCTTGTGGTGTTTCATTCCTTCCGCTGTGCCTGTAACCCAGGGCTTCATTTTGTTTCTTTCTGTTCTCTAGTCCTAGATTTAACATTTATGGATACGGATTCCCAGTTGTTTTTGAAAGCTGACTTGAGGATGTAAGGCATACAAGGATGTATTTTGCCCTTCAGATAAATAGCGTATGACTTTTAGAACATGAATTTTTTTTTTTTTTTTTTTTTTTTTTGTGGTTTTTGGCCGGGGCTGGGTTTGAACCTGCCACCTCCGGCATATGGGACCAGCGCCCTGCCCCTTTGAGCCACAGGCGCTGCCCAGAACATGAATTTTGTAAAGATAGTGTTTATGATATCTTAAGTACCTCCTTGAATTCTTGGCCCATTCCATGTATGTGTGCACAATAGTCAGGACATAAATGACATGTAGGTTACACTTTCAAACAGATTTCATCCAGGCAACCTCTCCTGCTCATATCTGAGCTCTTTTCTCTTAAAATGAAAATACTAAGGCTGTTGAGGAAATTTACTTCTAGGAGTACATACATTTGATTTTCACTCTGTGATTGTGAGCTGTGACTTTGGCCAGTTAGTGTGTATTTTCAGCAATCATTTTACATAAGGAAGATTGTATGCTGAGATTTTAACATTATAGGTTGAGAAATAATTATGAAGGCCTGGCTTATAGACAACTGTTAATGGTGCTCATTTCCTTAACCTTTAGGTAGGCAGACCACTTTCTATTTTCGTATTCTATCACCTAATGAACTAAGTCTCTAGCAGTGGAAAACCACTGCTCCCTCCTTTGCCTCTTCTAGGACAGACCTGTTTGTGATTTTAGGAAGATTGAGGTTGGTGTGTTCAAGAATTTTTCTGAGGTGGCTCATTTAAAATCCTTGTTTTCCTAATTTCCATATGTATGGTTGCTTCGGTAAGGGTAAGGCAGAGGAGCCCCTAAGGGAGCTGTGAAAGTTCCAGCTGGGGTGGGAAGGCGGGTTATTAAATGGAACCAGCCTTTTTAGGAAGCAGCTGGGGAGACTGGAAGCCTGTCTTAAGCAGCTGCATCATATCAAATAACTGATTTGCGATCCTGTTACTACGAAAAACAGACCAAGTAGTTTCTCTAAATGTATTTGCTTTGTGCATCTGGAAATACCAACATTCACGCTGCAGGACCACCTGGTTAACTGCCCTGTGGGAGTGGGAAGTCCAGGAACTTGCCCTGGGATCTGTGAAAAGAAGCTCCCTTCTCAGCAAGGGCAGGGAGAAGTGGCCAGGGTCTCAGTCCGTAGGAAGGGTTTTCTTCCTCCTCTTTCCCTTGAACTAGGTACTTTACCACCCCTAGGATGAAAAGGGGAGAAAATTCTGAATTTCTGAATGTTGATTTTCAGTGTACAGTTGTAGGGAAAAAGTTCTGATATTTCAAAGGATAACTAAAGATAAAACAGCAACTTCAGCCATTGGTAAAGATTATCCAGATCATGAATAAGGGAGGCCTCAAATTTGTTTTTGTGTTTGAACTAATTTATTCAACAGTAATTATTATCTTGAACACAAAAGACCTCTTGCAGTTTTATTTGGTGGCATGGGTGGAGGAAAGGTGGGTGTTTGCTGTCAACCTTCTTCCCTCCTGCTCCCTCCTTTGCTAAACACCACCCAGCCTCCCCAATCTGTTGTCTGCTCTTGTGATAGTGACCCTCGTCAGTCTCACCTCTGACCTCCTTAGACTGTGTGCCATGGACCCTTCTCACTTCTTATGTTCTTCTTGGTAGCATTTGACACATCCCATTGATTTTTTTTTTTTATTGTTGGGGATTCATTGAGGGTACAATAAGCCAGGTTACACTGATTGCAATTGTTAGGTAAAGTCCCTCTTGCAATCATGTCATCCTGTTGATCTTGAAGTACTTTCCACTCCGTTCTGAAGGGCCTGTGTGCTTTTGCAGAAGGTTCATCTCTCCTTCACTAGTCTTTTCTCCTCAACAAATGGCCAGAGTGGAAGTGAGATCAGAGTTGTAACATACAAGGTGCTGGAGGCTTTAGAAAAGAGCAGGGTCAGCAGAGTAGTGTTGAATTTTTCCCTTTTGAGATAGGTTGGCACAGTGAAGACTCAGTCTTTGAATGAATAAAGGCAGGGTTTAAACAAACAGATTAGATGAGGAAAGAGTATTTTAGGTTTTAGGAAACAGCATGACAAAAGAAATCAGAGGGAGATGCAACTTGTGAAGGTGAAAAATGAATCATTGTCTCGGCCAAGTGGGGTGGGAGGAGCTCTGGCTTGAGTTCCCCTTAGACTGGGGGAGGCAAGGCGGTGAGTATCAGCTGAGGAATTTTGGGATTCCTGGGCAGGAGAGGCTGTTGGGATTGGGAAAACTAACCTGGCAGCAGTTTATTGGATTGCATAAGATTAGAATGAGAAAAACCTCATTGGGGTCTCAATTCTGAACTCCTCCTAATGCATTTTGACCCCAGGGGGACCAAGTCCTACCCATGGGCTTTATGCTACTCTGTCTTTGCCTCCAGACTAAGTTCCCTGTTATTTTCATTTCACCTCAGCCACCTGGTTGCGTGCCCAGTGACCACTGAGTGCTGTCACCTTGTGGGTACAGTCCATGGAGCAGTAATATTAGCCTTAACTCTGGTCTTCTGATAACACAAGTACTAACACTGTACCCTTCTGCAAAGGCGTAGTATAGAGCCTGGTGGGAAAGATAGCTGCTGTGTGGGAGAGGAAGAGGGTCTATGATTCAGAAAGTGAATGAGGAGGATGCCCTTGATATGATTTAGGAATCAGGGGTTTAGGACAAAATCAGGTCTAAGAGTTTAAACCCCAATAGTTTCCAGACATGAAAAAAACTTCCTGAGAAGTTATTGTAGAGTTTTATCAGCTGTTTTTCTCCATGCCTCCTTTCCCCATATCCACAAATCAAACACACTTGGAGAACCCAAACTGATCCCCATAATATCTCTTTTTGGAGTTTATTTTTTTAATATCTTGTTTTTATTTTTTTCCAGTTTTTTTTTTTTTTTGACCTGGGCTGGGTTTGAAACCACCACCTCCGGCATATGGGGCCAGTGCCCTACTCCTTGAGCCACAGGTGCCGCCTGTTTCTGGAGGGTTTGATTTTATTTTTTTTAAGTAGGTAAGTATTTTTGAGGTCAAGTGAAAGTACAAAGGAAGATTCTGAAAGTACATTTGCTCCAAACTTAGTCTGGAGGTAGAGACAGGTGAGCTTGGGGCAAAGACTAAGGGTGTGGGGACCTGCACATGGGGTGGAGAAGGACAGACCCTACTTGGTTCCTTTAGGCACTTTGGGGACTGTTCTGTGTGTATAATTTAAGCAGTGGGTTATAAGCAGTCTGCATTATCTCAGTAAACAGTATTCATGCTTGATCTCTCGTTGGTAAAAATGGGAAAAAATATTCCGAGACATTTGTTGAGAGCTAGAATTATCAGTGCTTTGGTAGATTCCTGTGATGCTCGGAAAGCTAGATATTGTTGTATTCTTGAGAAAATGTTCATGCTTTATTGTTATTTATACAGTGCCAGGCAACATTTGGAAAATCACTCTGATGGAATAAAACCAGATTTTGCTTAAAATGTGAATTAATATCCTTAAAGTATCATTCATGGATATTGATGCCATAAACTCATCCAGTTCTTGCAGTAGCAGTCCCTTTCCTCAGCTAGTGAAATTGTCCCAGAACTGATGACATCCGTGAACACTGCAAGGCGGTGTCTGCTTTAGTTATGGTGACCTCCTTTCTTAGCTCTGCCTTTGGAGGTGAGCACTGGAAAAGAGGCTATTTTTGGAACCGTTGTCTGCTTTCCTTTCCTTCTTGTGGAAGTCAATTTCACTATCATTTTCAGTTCAGCATTGTGTACAGGCAGTCCCTGAGTTACAAATTCAAGTGGGCTGAGTGCCACTTGAATAGAAGTTCTCCACCTGTTTTAAGTGAAGGTTTATAAATTGCTAATTAATGCAGTACCCTTGTTTAGAAATGGAAGAAACTTTGGCCATCGGGACCAATCTCCTGTTTTAGATAGGTTTTTAGGTTCATAGAAGACAGTGGCCTGCCCAGTGTCTCAGAACTCTGACCTTTTGTGTTTACATTTCCTGTTGGGGACATGGCCAAATACACAGAAGTGTTACCTGTAAAACAGAAGGAAGTCATTAAAAGTCAGAGCGTTCCTGTTGGTCCAGGGAACAGGATCCAGGTGATGTGTGGTAGTCTCATCAGCTCACTCTGGCAGGAACTTACTTAGGGAAGGAGCTTTTCTGTTAGCAGTTAGGAAGGTGTGTTCTTAATGAGCAGAAAGGGGTGTGTGTGTTTAATCCTGGTGTTCTTAGCTGGGGCAGCTGCAACTAAGTACCACAGTCTGGGTGGCTCAAACACATTTTTTTCTCACAGTTCTGGAGGCGGGAATGTTCGGTTCCTGATGAGGGCCCCTCCTCACTTATACAGGGCCTTCTTGTGCGTCCTCAC
This sequence comes from Nycticebus coucang, assembly GCF_027406575.1. Taxonomy (NCBI): domain Eukaryota; kingdom Metazoa; phylum Chordata; class Mammalia; order Primates; family Lorisidae; genus Nycticebus; species Nycticebus coucang. Next base: position 73,735,993 of record NC_069780.1, read on the forward strand.
ATGGGGTAGGGGGAGAGAGAAAACACACGCTTTGGTCTCTTTTACCTCTTAATAGGACACTAGTTCCACTGTGGGGGTTCCACACTCTTGACCTCATGGAAACATAACCAATTCCTAAAGGCCTCACCTATAAATACTATGTTGAAGGTTAGGGCTTCAACATAAGAATTTCACGGGGAACAAGAACATCCAGTCATAACACCCGATAAAGCTTTTTTGGAAAGATCGCTTCTCTGGTAGAAAGCATGTTTTCAATTGAAGGAAAGATCCAGGATATGAGTAATTATTCATACTCACAAAAATTCGAAGATATGATTAGACATTTGAAAATATTCAGAGCCAACTAGAAGAGTAATTGGATGTTTGCTGGTTCATTAAACAAATGTTTATTTGAGCACATCTTATGAGTCAGGCTCTGTGCTATCTTCTAGGCCAAAAGATAATAAGAAAAAGCTATAGAGGAGCCCACGTTTGGTAGCCAGTGTGAAGGTCATATACTAATAATTGTTTTCTATCTTCTTTCAAATTTCATCAAGTTGTGGTCTGGTCCTGTTTTCTTCCCTTTTGGATGAAATACTATCTACATACATAGTTTATAGAGAACAATATAATGAATACTTAAAACAGCCCCCTAACCCAGGGGTCTCAGCATTTAATTCTCAGTTTCTTCTCTCTGTAAGCTTGGCAGACACTCCCTTGGATTCTTCTGCTCACCATCCTCCCTCCCCCGTCACCCAGGACTGATCAGGGCAAAGGGAGTGCTCCCTGGAGGAGGGACCTCTGCCCTGAGGAGGGACCCCTGCAAAGCCAGAGCTCTCCGCTGGACTGTGCCTCCCACACTTGGGGGCTCTGCAGGGCTGTTACAGCCAGGGGCCTATACTGATCTGTAAGCCCTCCATCTTGGCAGGCACCAGTGGGATGCTTGCGAGACTGTTTGTTGCTGCCACAGGAGCCCATATCCTGAAGGCAGCAACAAACCCACATGCCTGTGGCTCTGAAGACAGAGTCCGACCCTTGTGCACTTCTTGTGAGGTGCAACTGGGTGGATTTCCAGGGATCATATCCACCTATGTAAGAACTGAACATTACAGACACTCTAGAAGTCTCTCTTATGTCTCTACCCAACTCCTAACGAGTAACCAGTGATTTTTGACTTCCACTAGCAAGTGTTTCCCCCCCTTTTTGGCCTGTTTTTGCATTTTCTGGAAATGTAATCATATAGTATATTTTCTTTTGTTGTGTTCTATGCTGTGGCATGTAGTTTAGGATTGTTCATTCCCATTGTTGTCTAGTATTCCATTATCCCCATTCCACAGATGAGGAAACTCGAGTCTGAGAGGTCCAATAAGCCCAAGATCATGCAGCTGGTAAGGGACATATTGCAGTGCCTCTGAGTGCTTTTAGAAACATGGTTTTTGATGTTCTTACGCTGTTCTGTCATGTAAGTATAGCATAATTTATTTTAACTGGTGTCCTTCTGATGGATATCTAGGTTGTTTCCAACATGTAATTACTTATTCTTTACTGTAAAAGAAAAAAATGATTTCAATATGTAAACTATGTTATGAGTTCCCAGCCACTTTTGCCATTGACTATAATTAGTTCTACCATAAATGTAGCAGCTAGTAAACTAATTAATTTCACCTGTGGTTTTCTTGCTAAGGTAGCAGGTGCTACTCAAAAGGGTGGCACTTGTAGTTTTTATACATAGTCTACTTGCTAGTGTTTTTGCTTTTTTCCTTTTGTCCTACCTTTGTCATCTTATACCTATTCCATTTCCCCTTTCCTCCCCTCCCTCACCCTCCCCTTCCCTTTTCTCTTTTCTCTATTCTTCCCTTTTCTCTATTTCCTCTCCTCTCCTCTCCTCCCCCGTTCTCTCTTTTTTCTTTTCTCTATTCTTCCCTTTTCTCTATTTTCTTGTCTTTTTTTCTTTCTTTTCTCCCTCCCCTCCCCTCCTTTTCCTTTCTTTCGAGACAGAGCTTCATTCTGTCACCTGAGGCTCAAGTGATCCTCTTTCCTCAGCCTTCCAAGTAGCTGGGGCTACAGGTGCATGCCACCACACCTGGCTAATTTTTCTATTTTTAGTAGAGACAGGGTCTTGCTCTTTCTCAGGCTGCTCTTGAACTCCTAAGCTCAAGTAGTCCACCTGCCTTGGTCTCCCAGAATGCTAGGATTATAGGCGTGAGACACTGAGCCTGGCCAGGTTCAAACTCTTTTTGAAACAAAATGATAGCCTCTCACTGGTTTACCGTCCTCTACTCCAGTGGTTCTCAATCTGTGGGCTGCGACCCACAGGAACCGTATTAAAGGTTTGCAGCATTAGGAAGGTTGAGAACCACTGCTCTAGTCCTTTTCCCTTTACAACTTTTTTGGGGATCACTCCTCTGCTTAGAATTCTTCCATGACTCTTTATTGCCCTCAGGACGGGAATCTCGCCTCTTATCCCAGGTCTTCACTGTTGACTCCAGCCTGCCTCTCCTGCTCATCCTCCCACTGCTGCCAGACCGTGTCTGGAGCTGTGTCATTTTCATAGTCCAGTGTGTCCTCGCTTTTCCAACTTGTCACTTCAGTCTCATCTTTTGAGATCCAGCTTAAATGCTGTGATATTTCCTCCCCTTTCCCAAGAAGAGTTAGTTGTGCCTCTGCTGTGTTCCCTGAAGTCTGCACACTCAGCCCTCTTTAGTCCATCCCTTCCCATCCCATCCTCTCCTGTTTTTTTGCTTCCCATGCTGACCGTCTCCCCTCTTTTCCTCTGCTGTAGTGACTACTTTGGGAGCCAACAATTGTGACTTGATTCTTTTTTGATGCCCACTCAGGTGTTGCCTGTCAGACAAATAGTTCTCCCCTGTAAACGCACTGTTTGCTTTCACATCTCTTGTTTGGCTTATATGGGTTTTCATGAGGGAATACCCTTTCAGTAGCTCTATTTAAATGGAGTGCTTTTTTTGAGACAGAGTTTCACTTCGTCACCCTGGATAGAGTGCTGTGACATCACAGCTCAAACCAACCTCATTCTCTTGGGTTCAAGTGATTCTCTTGCCTCAGTCTCCCAAGTAGCTAGGACTACAGGCACCTGGCACAACACCCAGCTGGTTTTTCTACTTTTAATAGAGACATGGTCTCACCCTCCCTCCCAGAATGCTAGGATGATAGGTCTGAGCCTCTGCACCCGGCCCAGTGGAGTGTATTTTTAAAGAACCAGTTTGCCATGCCTTGTCTTTGAAATTTTCTCTGATCATGGCAGTATAATTTGTTTAGTGTTTCAAAAATGAGCTTACTAGTTTGCTGAGATTTTCTTTTTTTTTTTTTTTTTCAGTTGTTTGAGCAGAATGTATAATTGATTACTGAAGTACATTTTGAGGGCTTCCTTAAAATCCTCATGAGACAAATTTTAACACCTGATTTATCTCAAAGTTAGTGCCACTTGATTGGCTTAAATGGGAATTTAAGTTGTGATTTTTCTGGTTCATGACAGGTAATGTTTAATGGACGTTTGCCTAGTTTGTTAAGCAAAATGTAGTACCTCGGGTTCCAAGGGGTTGAGAAATAGTGGGTCCAGCGACTTCCTTCTTTGAGTGAGCTGGGAGGATGTTAAGATACTCTTCACTGAGCTGCTCTTTCAGTCCTGGGGTCACAGACAGGCTCACTTTCTTCATGTTATGGGGAGTTTAAATTTTTTGTTTTAGCGGACCGTCATCTAGTCTAGTTCTAGCACACAGGTCCTGGCCTACACCTGTGGGTTGCGCTTCCAGTGAGTTACATTTTCTTTTTTTTTTTGTGGTTTTTGGCCGGGGCTGGGTTTGAACCCGCCACCTCCGGCATATGGGACCGGCGCCCTACTCCTTGAGCCACAGGTGCCACCCTGACAGTTAGATTTTCTGAGGCTTCGTGGTGGTGTTTCAGTCTGCTTGGTTGATCAGATGCTTCTCATCGCTCCCTTCTGCTGTTGGGTGTAGAGGAGGGAGAAGGGATTTCTCTGGGCTGGGCTGCACTACTGGGAGTCTTCCAGTTGGGCCCTGGGCTTCCCAATTTTGGTGTGAGCCTGCCCGAGTTACCTTCTGTTGTTAGCGGTTGAGAAATAGTGGGTCCAGTGGCTTCTTTCTTTGAGTGAGTTGGGAGTCTGAAAGATACTCTTTCACTGAGCTGCTCTTTCAGTCCTGGGGTCACAGGACAGGCTTGCTTTCCTCTTAATATCTTTCCACCATCTCCTTTGGTTGTCTCTTACATTATTTCCAGGGTTTATAGTGCCTAGACGGACGGGCAAGGAGAAGTAGGTTTATGCTGTCTTGCCTCTAGTCATTCATTCTTTGTTGCAGTTTGGCCGGGGCCGGGTTTGAACCCGCCACCCTCGGTATATGGGGCCAGCACCTCACCAACTGAGCCACAAGCACTGCCCTCTAGTCATTCATTCTTAAATGTTGAATTTTTAAAAGCAATTACAAATGTCAGAAAATTTTAGCATTTATTTCTGTACATTCAGGAAATCATCTCATTCAGGTGTCTTACTGTATAGATAAGGAAACTTGAGAACCTGTTGGGCTAAGTAACTGGTCCCAGTGCTCCACTGCTAATTAATTGCAGAATGCAGACTAGAGTAGGCTCTTGGTCAGGAATGCAGTGTTTGTTTCATTGTAGTAAATTAAGCTGGAGAGTTCTCCAGAAGAGAACTGTGGCTGTGTTGTTGTGCTGTAGGCTTTATAACGTTAACACGCCAATGAATTTATACTTCAAGTGTAAAACCTATTTAGAATATAAGAAAAAAATCCAGTCTTAAAATTGTTTTGACTAAGACTGAAAGACATGGTATATATTTGGTCCAATTTTATTACTAATTTTTTTTTTTTGGCCGGGGCTGGGTTTGAACCCACCACCTCCGGCATATGGGACCGGAGCCCTACTCCTTGAACCACAGGCGCCGCCCGTTTTACTAATTATTTTTAATAAAGCCTAAAATAAATACCTTTTGCTTTTATTATAGAATAGCTGAATGACCTTAGAAAATGTTTCTTCTTACCAAATAAATTTCTATCGCTAGTTATCACCTTTTGTATTGTACTTCAAAGAGAGAAAGGAATATGATTAGGATTGATGACATTACTCAAATAAATGAACCTCATAGGTTAGGATTATGTGAGACTTTTCATCAGGTAATCTTTGTACTTTTCAAAATCTTTCTCCAGGAAGCCCCCCACCCCCCAGTGTGATAGATTGAAAAGGTTGAGAAACCCAGAAGGTAACTGTTCGGTTGTTTGTAATTTGTTTGATGTTCCCAGGGTTTTATAGAAAATTGAGTCCTAGCTGAATTGATCCCTAAACTTTTGAAGATCTGAGACTGAGGCATTTTCTGTTTTCCCTGAGGCCCACCAAGAAATAGACACAGTTAATAAGTAAACAGTCCTAAACACTGGCCCTGCTTAATGTCACCTGGGTAATGATGACAGAAGGGTGTGAGGATGGGGACACTCTGCTTTCCTTCTGCCTGCAAGCACTCACTCCTGTTGTTTCTGCATTTGTTTTTCCTTCCCCTTCCTATATGTATAGCCTTGCTGAAAAATAAAATCTCTAACCTTACTGAAGAAAGGAGTTGGAGGGTGGCGCCTGTGGCTCAAAGGAGTAGGGCACCGGCCCCATATGCGGAGGTGGCAGGTTTGTACTCAGGCCCCGCCAAAAACCGCAAAAAAAAAAAAAAAAAAAAGGAGTTGGGGAACTTTTCCCATCATGCCTGGTAAAACTCCAGCTCAGGCGATCCAGGTGCTAAAAATCAGGTGTTCAGAATTTGGAGTAAAATTTCATTAAAAATCTGATACAGTACAGATTCCACGCTTTGTCTTCTCAAATCCATATTGTAGTTGAGCTATGCTACTAAAGGTAAGACAGTAGTATTAGTGCTTATCATTACCAACTGTTTCAGCAGTCTTAGGGACTGTTGGCATTGATAGAGTGCCATGGCGACATTGTAGCTCGCAGCAATCTCAAACTCTTGGGCTGGAGCAATCCTCTTGCTTCAGACTCCTAAGTAGCTGGGACACAGGCATGTGCTACTATGCCCGGCAGTTTTTTAATAGAGGCTGGGTCTCCTCCTTTCTTGCTCAGGCTGGTCTCAAACTCCTGAGCTCAAGCAGTACCACCTGCCTTGGCCTCCCAGAGAGCTAAGTGCCTGGCCTTCACTATTATTTATCTTATTTAATAAATGTTTGTATTTGTGCATATAAAAACATTAAACATAGAAAAGGTAGAGTAAAAAAGATAAAAAATGGCACACCTGTATAAGGCACTTACCAGGAATGGATTACAGGACTGGAAGTTGCTCTGGGTGAGTCAGTGAAGGAGTGGTGAGTGAATTTGAAGGCCTAGGAAGTTACTTAAAGCTACTGTTGATTTCATAAATACGGTACACTTAGGCTATATTGGATTCATATAAAAATACTTTTCCTTCTTCAATAATAACCTTAGCTTGCTTTAACTTTTCTACTTCATAAACTTTACAATTTTTTGTGGTTTTGGCTTTTTTTAGACTGAATGATTAGAAGCAATGTTTTAAAACTTTCCGGCTTGGTGCCGGTGGCTCAAGCGGCTAAGGCACCAGCCACATACACCTGAGCTGGCGGGTTTGAATCCAGCCCGCCAAACAACAATGATGGCTGCAACCAAAAAATAGCCAGGCATTGTGGCAGGCGCCTGTGGTCCCAGCTACTTGGGAGGCTGAAGCAAGAGAATCTCTTAAGCCCAGGAGTTGGAGGTTGCTGTGAGTTGTGATGCCACAGCACTCTACCCAGGGTGACAGCTTGAGGCTCTGTCTCAAAAAACAAACAAACAAAAAAAAAACTTTCCGACTCTTCTATATGACGCTTAAACATAAACACATTGTGTAGCTGTACAAAAATATTTTCTTTATGTCCTCATTCTATAAATTTCAGCTTAACAAATTTATTTTTAATTTTTTGAGAAAAACTAAGACATAAACACGTTAGCCTAGACCTACACAAGGTCAGAATCATCCATTTCACTGTCTTCCCCCTCCACATCCCGTCCCACTGGGAGGTCTTCGGGGGCAATAGCAGGCAGGAAGCTGTCAGTGCCACCTTCTGCATACCTACTGAAGGACCTGAGGCTGCTTTACAGTTAACATTTTTTTTTTTATCATTAGGAGTACATGCTAAAATAATGACAAAAAGTGTAGTAAGTACATAAACCGGTAACATACTTATTATCCTTATCAAGTATCATATACCGTGTATAATTTCATGTGTGAGCTAGACCTTTCTACAGCCAGCAGCACTGTAGGTTTGTTTTCAGCAGCGTCATTCCAAACACTTGAATCATGTGTTATGCTACAACATTAGGATGATGGTGCTGTCACTAGATGATAGGAGTTTTTTAGCTCCATTCTAAGCTTAGGGTGTTACCATTGTATATGCAGTCCAGTGTTGACCGAAACGATGTTATGCAATGCATAACTGTAATTCCTTTAATCCTCATTACAACCCTCTTGAGACAGATGCTCTTTATCAGTCTTTAATATATAGGTGGGAACACTGAGGCACAGGCATATTTGGGTAAGACGTGGTGTTACCCTAGAGCACATAGCTTGTAAATGGCAAAACTGCAATGTAGACCTGCAATTGGTCCCACCATTGAGTGGGAGTTTAGGTCGCCATTTATGTTTTGTCTCTGTGGGCATGTTCCTCTTTTTCATGGCGGGTTCTAAGGGCTTCCTCTGTGGTCTGAGTGGTCCCTCCTTTGCTCTGTGGAAATATGAGGTGATGTGTAAAAGCTGGGTATCTGTAAATTTCATCATCAACCTCGCTTCATTTTTTGAAAAGCTAGTTCTTAGAAAACTAAAGCAAAAGAACAACTTAGACCTTGTAAGTAATGATCTTACTTGTAAGATCCTGCTTGTAGGGTGGATAACAAGTCTGGGCACTTTATGGTAATACTGTTAGTTCTGAGCTCTCCACACCCTGCTCTGTCTACTCTCCAACACTTACACTTACAGAGAAGCCCGTAGGTTTGTACTTAGCATTCTCCACCCAGTGAGCCCTTTATTATAATACAATTTATATTTATAAAAATTATAATTCCACTCAACGAGCCCCCAAACTACCAAGTACACATGCTTAACCAGCTGACGGGGCACAGGCAGCCTACTCTGAATGCTGAGGGCTCTGACTCGCTCCTCTTACCACGTTCCTTTCTGTAGAGGTCAGGATGTTTTCCAGGTTGGGTCACTTTTACTCTACATTTGATTGACTCTCCAGATGTCATAGTAACATGTACCTATTATGTCACTTTACAAAATATTTATCTCATTTAGACTTGTGCTAGTTAGTTGAAAAGTTTCAATACCCGATTATAGTAATGTCAACCATCTTTAACTCACTGGATCACACAGCCTATTTTCTTTCTTTTTTTGCTTTATTAAAAAATGCTGGTATGGCGGCACCTATGGCTCAAAGGGGTAGGAGGTGGCAGGTTCAAACCCAGCCCTGGCCAAAAACCACCAAAAAAAAAAAAATGCTTGTATGGAGGCTGGCTGCTGGGGCTCATGCCTGTAATCTGGGAGACCTAGGCAGGAGGATCCCTTGAGCTCAGGAGTTCAAGAGCAGCCTGAGCAAGAGATAGACCCTGTCTCTACTAAAAGTAGAACAATTCGCTGGGGATTGTGGTGGGTGTCTGTAGTATCGCTGCTCATTCAGGAGGCTAGGGCAAGAGGATCTCTTAAGCCCAGGAGTTTGAGTTTGCTGTGAGCTCTGATGATGCCATGGCACTCTACCCAGAGGAACAGAGTGAGACCTTGTCTCAAAAACAAAAAAATGCTGGTATGGCCCAATGTACTGATTTTATCACCTATTAAGTCACAAATGGGCCTTTGAAAATTGCCACTTGTAAATCAATCCCTGTCCACAGACCATTGCTTATGATGAGATAAAGAGCTCTCTTCTTTGATCATGGAAGTCTTGTGATGAAAAAACTAATTAAGGTGCTCAGTAACATGGTTCATTTATATTTTTCTCAAATTCCTGGCTTCTCAGGGACCTGTGACAAACAGGTCAGGGGCTGGAACTTTGGGTAGCACTACCTGTGGGTACCACAAAACTTCCCTTGCCACCCGCTTCTAACAAGCGTGGCTATCAGGTCTCCAAACACCCAGTAGATTTGTATCCAGGATACCAATTTGATAAGTCAAATTTAACTCAGCAGCCTGGTGCCATTTAGTAGGACCAGGTAACTGCCAAGCAGAATCTGGGAATGAAACTTTGAGAATGAAAAGATCACAAGTTGAGAATCAGACCTGGTTTTGAATCTGGCTTTGCTGTGTGACTTCTCTTGAGTTTCTATCCCCCAGTCTATGAAATGGAGATCCTTATAGGATTAGGAGTGATTTTTATGTAAAATACCCAGCATAATAGTAGATGCTTACTGTTGTAAGGAAGAATTATGAAATGAGAAAGAAAGGTCTGAATACAAAAAAATAGGAGTGACTGGTTGTACTAGGTAATAAAAAGTGTGACATGAGACTGTGGTTCAGAGGAACACAGAAAGAGAAACAAAAGAACAGAATAACTCAGATTCCAGAATTTTTTAAGGTAAAAATTTAGAACGATTAGTGAAAGGATGTAACGAGATGGGGGCTTTTTTCCTGAGACAGAGATCATCACCCTCAGTAGAGTGCTGTGGCTGTGGCGTCATAGCTCACAACAACCTCCAACTTTGGGCTCAAGTGATCTTTTTGCCTCAGCCTCCTGAGTACCTGGGACTACAGGCACCTGCCACAACACCCAGCTATTTTTAGAGATGGGGTCTTGCTGTGGCTCAGGCTGTTCTCCAATGCGTGAGCTGAATCCACTCGCCTTGGCCTTCCAAGTGCTAGGATTACAGGTGTGAGCTATTGCGCCCAGCGAGATGGGTGTTTTTAAAGCATGTATGAGACGGAAGAAATAGTCTTCTTCAAAATAATGGGAAAAATTTGACTACCTAAAATACATAGCATTCAAAAGCATAATCCAAATAGAGACCACAGAAGTAAGAAGAAAAATATTTAAAATAAAATTGCTATTCTGGGAGGTGGAGCAAGATGGCACCGAGTAACAGCTTCCTTGCATCTGGGCACCGTGAGTCTGGGGAGATAGGACTCCAGGCATCTCTGGCTGGTGGGATCTGCCTATCATCACCCCTGAGAGGATACAGGGAGTCAGCGAGAGACCTCTGGACCCCAAGAGGAGGACTAAAACAGTGGAAAACCGGCAAGTGGTCGCGTGTGTTCAATCCGTCTAAACCCGCCCGCAACTGTAAGTTCAGTAGCAGTGAGACTGCAAACCAGAAAGGCCTTACCTGTGAACTGTTTTGGTGTCTTTGGACTTGGCACTCAGCTGAACTGCCTTGGGGAGAGCCTGAGCGGGAGTGCGGAGAACTTTGGCCTTTGTCTAGGGCCCCAGTCTGAGCCACTGAGCCAGACGGAGCTAATAGTGTTTGGCTCTGGGTCACAGGCAGCCATTGTGAGCGATCTGCCCCGGCAAGCTCCACCCTCAGGGTCGCAGAGCTGGAATTGGGTGGGAGCTGGTAACCCAGAGACCAAGTAGCCTAAGGGCGGGGTCTGAGCCGCCTTGCAGCCCTAACCCTCGGGGGCAGAGGGAGACCAGTTTTGGCACACAGGGTAAGTGGATAGCCACTTTAGCAGTGATTCCAGCGACAAGCACTTCCCTGGGAAAGCTTCTGCTCAGCAAGTGAACAAGCGCAAAGAGCCTTTTAAGTGGGCTGAAGAGAGATTTAGGGTGTCTACCTGCTGGGGTTTGAGAAACTAGCAGCCTCCAGTCGTATCAGAACTGTGATTAACATCTCATACCCCAGAAGACCACGTGTTGCCCAGACAATATTCAATAACATATACATACTGCCTTGTTTTTGGTTGTGTTTCTTTTTTTTTTTTTTGGTTTGGTTGTTTTTTTTGTTTATTTTGATGTTGTAGATTGTTGTTTTGTTTTTTAAGTTCAACCTTTTCCATACAGATCCTTTTTCTTTCTCAATTTTTTTAGTTTAATTATAATTTCCCATTGCTGCCTATTTCAATAATTAGAACTTCATTTTTGTTAGTGTTTCTACCGCTATTATTTGGTTTTTCCAGCCAATTTTATCCCATAAAGTTTTCTGTTTGCTTGTTTTGGTTCGATTTATAGCATTTTTGTCTTTCCTCTCTACTTGGTGGAGGTGAGGTACTATGTCTGATCAGGTTAGCAAAGAGCTGCTGACCTCAGGGGGACCACCCAACTGGGCACCCTCAGAAGGTGGTTTTTTTTTTTAAGGTTGTATCAAAGTACCCTACTGTACACCTATATTGCTCTGTCTCCCTTTTTCTGTGCCTCTCTTCTTTTTGTCAATATTCCTTTTACCCACCCCCTCTCCTTTCTCTATTTTTCTTTTTTTTTTTCTTTCTTATCACTCAGTCCTCCTTTCTTTCATCCCCTTTTTTGCTCTTCAACCTTCTCACCCTTCTGGTCCTGTAACCCTTAGTCCACAGGCACGAGAACTTAAAGAGCAAGAGGAAGTGAAAGGAAAATTAGGACAAGGAAACAGATAAAAGAAATCACTCATGAGGAATAATCAGCAGAAAACTCCAGGCAACATGAAGAACCAGTCCAGAACAACCCCACCAAGGGACCATGAGGTAGCTACTGCAGAGGATTCCACCAGTATAGAAATGTTAGGAATGACAGAAAGGGAATTTAGAATACACAAGTTGAAAACAATGAAAGAAATGATGGAAACAATGAAGGAAACTGCTAATAAAGTGGAAAATAACCAAAAGGAAATTCAAAAACAGAATCAGATAAGAGATGAACGATATGAAGAATATAAAAAGGATATAGCAGAGCTGAAGGAAATGAAACAGTCAATCAGGGAACTTAAAGATGCAATGGAAAGTATCAGCAACAGGTTAGATCATGCAGAAGAAAGAATTTCAGAGGTAGAAGACTAAGTTTTTGAGATAACTCAGTAAAAGAGGCAGAAAAGAAGAGAGAGAAAGCAGAACGTTCACTGTCAGAATTATGGGACTTTATGAAGCGTTCCAACATATGAGTTATAGGAATTCCAGAAGGGGAAGAAGAATGCCCCAGAGGAATGGAAGCCATACTAGAGAATATTATAAAAGAAAATTTCCCGAACATCACCAAAGATTCTGACACACTGCTTTCAGAGGGCTATCGGACCCCAGGTCGCCTCAACTCTAACCGAGCTTCTCCAAGACACATTGTGATGAACCTGTCCAAAGTCAAGACAAAAGAAAAGATTCTGGAAGCTGCCAGGAGTAAGCGCCAGTTGACCTACAGGGGCAAATCCATCAGAGTGACCGCAGACTTCTCTAATGAAACTTTCCAAGCAAGAAGACAATGGTCATCTACCTTTAATCTACTTCAACAGAACAATTTCCAGCCCAGAATTCTGTACCCTGCTAAGCTAAGCTTCAAAATTGATGGAGAAATCAAATCATTTACGGATATACAAACATTGAGGAAATTCGCCACAACAAGACCAGCTCTACAGGAAATACTTCAACCTGTTCTGCACACTGACCACCACAATGGATCAGCAGCAAAGTAAGATCTCAGAAATTAAAGGACAGAACCTAACCTCCACACTGATGCAAAAGATAAAACGAAGCAATGGACTCTCACCAAATAAGACGAATAGAATACTACCACACTTATCAATTATCTCCATAAATGTTAATGGCTTGAATTCCCCACTGAAGAGACATAGATTGGCTGACTGGATTAAAAAACACAAGCCGTCCATTTGCTGTCTGCAAGAAACACACCTGGCTTCAAAAGACAAATTAAAGCTCCGAGTCAAGGGTTGGAAGACAATTTTTCAGGCAAATGGAATTCAGAAGAAAAGAGGAGTTGCAATCTTATTTTCAGATACATGTGGATTTAAAGCAACTAAAGTGAAAAAAGACAAAGATGGTCACTTTATATTGGTCATGGGAAAAATACAACAAGAAGACATTTCAATTCTAAATATCTATGCACCCAATTTAAATGCTCCCAGATTCTTGAAACAGACCTTACTCAGTCTGAGCAATATGATATCTGATAATACCATAATAACAGGGTACTTTAACACTCCTCTTACAGAGCTGGACAGATCCTCTAAACAGAAATTAAACAAGGGTGTAAGAGATTTAAATGAGACCCTAGAACAACTGTGCTTGATAGATGCATATAGAACACTCCATCCCAAAGATAAAGAATATACATTCTTCTCATCACCCCATGGAACATTCTCCAAAATTGATCATATCCTGGGACACAAAACAAATATCAACAGAATCAAAAGAATTGAAATTTTACCTTGTATCTTCTCAGACCATAAGGCACTAAAGGTGGAACTCAACTCTGACAAAAATGCTTGACCCCACCCAAAGGCATGGAAATTAAACAATCTTCTGTTGAATAACAGATGGGTGCAGGAAGAAATAAAACAGGAAATCATTAACTTCCTTGAGCATAACAACTATGAAGACACAAGCTACCAAAACCTGTGGGATACTGCAAAAGCAGTTTTGAGAGGAAAATTCATCGCTTTAGATGCCTACATTCGAAAAACAGAAAGAGAGCACATCAACAATCTCACAAGAGATCTTATGGAATTGGAAAAAGAAGAACAATCTAAGCCTAAACTCAGTAGAAGAAAAGAAATATCCAAAATCAAATCAGAGATCAATGAAATTGAAAACAAAAGAATCATTCAGAAAATTAATGAAACAAGGAGTTGGTTTTTTGAAAAAATAAATAAAATAGATAAACCATTGGCCAGACTAACGAGGAATAGAAAAGTAAAATCTCTAGTAACCTCAATCAGAAATGATAAAGGGGAAATAACAACTGATCCCACAGAGATACAAGAGATCATCTCTGAATACTACCAGAAACTCTATGCCCAGAAATTTGACAATGTGAAAGAAATGGATCAATATTTGGAATCACACCCTCTCCCTAGACTCAGCCAGGAAGAAATAGAGCTCCTGAACAGACCAATTTCAAGCACTGAGATCAAAGAAACAATAAAAAAGCTTCCAACCAAAAAATGCCCTGGTCCAGATGGCTTCACTCCAGAATTCTATCAAACCTTCAAGGAAGAGCTTATTCCTGTCCTGCAGAAATTATTCCAAAAAATTGAGGAAGAAGGAATCTTCCCCAACACATTCTATGAAGCAAACATCACCCTGATACCAAAACCAGGAAAAGACCCAAACAAAAAGGAGAATTTCAGACCAATCTCACTCATGAACATAGACGCAAAAATTCTCAACAAAATCCTAGCCAATAGATTACAGCTTATCATCAAAAAAGTCATTCATCATGATCAAGTAGGCTTCATCCCAGGGATGCAAGGCTGGTTTAACATACGCAAGTCTATAAACGTTATCCACCATATTAACAGAGGCAAAAATAAAGATCACATGATCCTCTCAATAGATGCAGAAAAAGCATTTGATAAAATCCAGCATCCTTTTCTAATTAGAACACTGAAGAGTATAGGCATAGGTGGCACATTTCTAAAACTGATTGAAGCTATCTATGACAAACCCACAGCCAATATTTTACTGAATGGAGTAAAACTGAAAGCTTTTCCTCTTAGAACTGGAACCAGACAAGGTTGTCCTCTGTCACCTTTACTATTCAACATAGTGCTGGAAGTTCTAGCCAATACAATTAGGCAAGACAAGGAAATAAAGGGAATCCAAATGGGAGCAGAGGAGGTCAAACTCTCCCTCTTTGCTGACGACATGATCTTATACTTAGAGAACCCTAAAGACTCAAGCACAAGACTCCTAGAAGTCATCAAAAAATACAGTAATGTTTCAGGATATAAAGTCAATGTCCACAAGTCAGTAGCCTTTGTGTACACCAATAACAGTCAAGATGAGAAGCTAATTAAGGACACAACTCCCTTCACCATAGTTTCAAAGAAAATGAAATACCGAGGAATATACCTAACGAAGGAGATGAAGGACCTCTATAAAGAAAACTATGAACTCCTCAGAAAGGAAATAGCAGAGGATATTAACAAATGGAAGAACATACCATGCTCATGGATGGGAAGAATCAACATTGTTAAAATGTCTATACTTCCCAAAGCAATCTACCTATTCAATGCCATTCCTATCAAAATACCAACATCGTACTTTCAAGATTTGCAAAAAATGATTCTGCATTTTGTATGGAATAGGAAAAAACCCCGTATAGGTAAGGCAGTTCTCTGTAACAAAAATAAAGCTGGCGGCATGATCATACCAGATTTTAGTCTGTACTACAAAGCCATAGTGCTCAAGACAGCATGGTACTGGCACAAAAACAGAGACATAGACACTTGGAATCGAATTGAAAACCAAGAAATGAAACTAACATTTTACAACCACCTAATCTTTGATAAACCAAACAAGAACATACCTTGGGGGAAAGACTCCCTATTCAATAAATGGTGTTGGGAGAACTGGATGTATACATGTAAAAGACTGAAACTGGACCCACACCTTTCCCCACTCACAAAAATTGATTCAAGATGGATAAAGGACTTAAATTTAAGGCATGAAACAATAAAAATCCTCCAAGAAAGCATAGGAAAAACACTGGAAGATATTGGGCTGGGGAAAGACTTCATGAAGAAGACTGCCATGGCAATTGCAACAACAACAAAAATAAACAAATGGGACTTCATTAAACTGAAAAGCTTCTGTACAGCTAAGGAGACAATAACCAAAGCAAAGAGACAACCTACACAATGGGAAAGGATATTTGCATATTTTCAATCAGACAAAAGCTTGATAACTAGGATCTATAGAGAACTCAAATTAATCCACATGAAAAAAGCCAACAATCCCTTATATCAATGGGCAAGAGACATGAATAAAACTTTCTCTAAAGACGACAGACGAATGGCTAACAAACACATGAAAAAATGTTCATCATCTCTATATATTAGAGAAATGCAAATCAAAACAACCCTGAGATATCATCTAACCCCAGTGAGAATGGCCCACATCACAAAATCTCAAAACTGCAGATGCTGGCGTGGATGTGGAGAGAAGGGAACACTTTTACACTGCTGGTGGGACTGCAAACTAGTACAACCTTTCTGGAAGGAAGTATGGAGAAACCTCAAAGCACTCAAGCTAGACCTCCCATTTGATCCTGCAATCCCATTACTGGGCATCTACCCAGAAGGAAAGAAATCCTTTTATCATAAGGACACTTGTACTATACTGTTTATTGCAGCTCAGTTTACAGTCGCCAAAATGTGGAAACAGCCTAAATGCCCACCAACCCAGGAATGGATTAACAAGCTGTGGTATATGTATACCATGGAATACTATTCAGCCATTAAAAAAAAATGGAGACTTTACATCCTTCATATTAACCTGGATGGACGTGGAAGACATTATTCTTAGTAAAGCATCACAAGAATGGAGAAGCATGAATCCTATGTACTCAATTTTGATATGAGGACAATTAATGACAATTATGGTTATGGGGGGGGAAACAGAGGGACGGAGGGAGGTGGGTGGGGCCTTGGTGTGTGTTACACTTTATGGGGGCAAGATATGATTGCAAGAGGGACTTTACCTAACATTTGCAATCAGTGTAACCTGGCTTATTGTACCCTCAATGAATCCCCAACAATAATAAAAAAAAAAAGAGGATTGAAAAAAAAATTGCTATTCTGTGTCTATCAGACTTTGGTGGATGGAGAAAATAAAGACCATCCATTAATGGCACTTTACACTAGAGACATACTTGCAATCAAGGAAGTAAAAAGTTGAGAGTACAAAAATTCAGTTTGGAAAAAAGTTGAGCAAGTGAAAAGAATGAATTCCACTCAGCTCAGGGAATAGGGGATGTTAGTTCTGCTAATTAATGGTCCTTTGAACTAGAGCCTGGGTATATTAATGATCTAGAAAAAGTTGATGAAGGCTCTCATTCTTCCTTTAGTAGTATGTGTGTGTAGGTGAGAAGGAAATCAATGATGAAATTAAACCTAGCGTAACAGAATTAAATTGTCACTGGAAAATAAACTCCATGAAGATCTTTGATCAACATGTAAATAATTATTTGTTGTACATCTGTGTGGGGATTGCCTGTGCTGCAGCATCTGCACCTGCTGTGTGAACATCTGACAACTGTGGAGCCCCAGTTATTAAACAAGTCCCAGGAAAACCCACTGAGGGCTGGGAGGGATGCTGGGGGTTTCTTGTGTGAGTTGTATTTGAGTTCGGAGGAAGGTGAGAAAAGAGCATTATAGAATAAATGCAGGGCATATATATGTGTCATTCCAAAAGTTTTGAAATAGACAAAAATCAAGAAATGTAAAATCCACACAGAAGGAAACAAACAGAGCCCTCCCAGCAACACTAATAAACCGAGTCAGTTGAAACTTGCGTGGTGTTCAGTGGACCGTAACAGTCTGTCTCAATACTTTCGTAGTCTTTCAGACTCTGGTAAGAAATTGGATTTTTATCCTAAATACCGCAGAATGATACCGAAGGCTTTAAGGCAGAGGAGTAATGAGATCTGGTTCGTGTTTTAAATTAACTTGTGCTACTGTGTGGGGGCTGAACTGGAGGGGAAAGAGTGGAAGCAGGGTGACCAGTCAGGCGATGACGGTGGTTTGGACAGTGTGTGAGACAGAAGGGAGCAGATCCATGGGATATTCTGAGGGTGGTGTAGGGGCAGGGGGTTAAGGGAAAGGGAAGGATCAAGCATGATTTGTCAGAACTCTTCCCCTCCCCGCCGCCCCCCGCTCACCCCTTTAGATGGAGTCTCACTCTGTTGCCCTGGGTAGAGTGCTATAGTATCATCACAGCTCACAGCAACCTCATTCTCTTGGGCTCAGGTGATCCTCTTGCCTCAGCCTCCCAAGTAGCTGGGACTACAGGTGCCTGCCACAACGCCCGGCTATTTTGTTGTTGTTGTAGTTGTCCTTGTTTCGGCAGGCCCGGCTGTGTTCGAACCCACCAGCTCTGGTATATGTAGCTGGCACCCTAGCCGCTGAGTTACAAGGCACCAAGCCAAGCCTAAATGTTGTTAAGCTATAAAACATAGTCATTGAAAATACTGGAAAAATCTCTCTATCATTATTGAATGAGAAAGTTCATTTTGCTGAGGACACAAAAAAAAAAAAAAAAAAAATTTTTTTTTTTTTTTGAGACAAGAGTTTCACTTTGTTGTCCTCAGTAGAGTGCTGTGGTGTCATAGCTCACAGCAACCTCAAGCTCCTGGGCTTAAGTGATTCTTTTGCCTCAGCCTCCGGAGTAGCTGGGACTACAGGCACCATAATGCTTGGCTGTTTTTTTCTATTTTTAGTCTTGCTCTTGCTCAGGCTGGTCTCAAACTCCTGAGTTCCAGGGATCTCCCACCTTCGCTTCTCAAAGTGCTAGAATCGTAGGTGTGAGCCACGATGCCTGGCTTGTCAGAACTATTTCTTACCAAAAATGACAACCTAAAAAAAATTTGGCGTTTTTGAGCATTCTGAACTTTGCGTCTTCTCTTGTTCTGCAGTCTTCTTGTGCCTTTTTTTCCTTCTCCCCCCTCCCTTCCATTCCATTCTCCATTTTTGAGTCTCTTCCATGGTTTATTTTCCTATTTTCAGCTCTAGATTTTTTCTACTTTTTCCTTTTAAAGAATATTTTTCATTTCACTTTAATCTCCTTTCTGCAGATAACTGACAGTTAAGATCTCTGGCTCTGATCTTTACCTGCCCCCGTGTGCAGACTTTGTTTAGTTCATCTTCCAATTTCTGGAATATCTAAAATGCCGTTTTTTTCTTACCTTAAAAAGGCTTCTACTTTTGACTTTCCTTTTTCTTTTTAGTGAGTCTACTACTCTTTGTTGCCTAGATAGGATAACTCAGAAATCTTTGATTCAGGGCGGCGCCTGTGGCTCAGTGAATAGGGCGCCGGCCCCATATGCCAAGGGTGGTGGGTTCAAACCCAGCCCCCACCAAACTGCAACAAAAAAAATAGCCGGGCATTGTGGCGGGCACCTGTAGTCCCAGCTGCTTGGGAGGCTGAGGCAAGAGAATCAGGTAAGCCCAAGAGTTAGAGGTTGCTGTGAGCTGTGTGACGTCATGGCACTCTACCCGAGGGCGGTACAGTGAGACTCTGTCTCTACAAAAAAAAAAAAGAAAGAAAGAAATCTTTGGTTCATTATTTGTTTATTTATTTATTTATTTATTTTTGAGGCAGAGTCTCATTATGTCACCCTTAGTAGAGTCCCGTGGTGTCAAAGCTCACAGCAACCTCAAATTCTTGTGCTTAAGTGATTCTCTTGCCTCAGCCTCCTGAGTAGCTGGGACTATAGGCACCTGCCACAACACCTGGCTCTTTTTGTTGTTGTTGTTGTTGTTGCAGTTGTCATTGTTGTTTAGGTGGCTCGGGCCGGGTTTGGACCGTGTATGTGGCCAGCACCCTACCCACTGAGCTACGGGCACGGCCCCATTATTTTCCTTTACTGTAATCTATTGTATAAAATCCAGTGTTATTCTCAGGTTGTCAGTGAAGGAGGAGCAGCTTAGGAGGATTGTCACCCACCCAGGCTCACACAGCTGGTTGCTGGGTGACACTGGTTTGTGAACCCCAGTCTGACTCCAGACTGTACTCTCATTCACTGCATTGTATACTCGAGGCCAGGGAGCTTTGTGGTCGGGCTTTTCCAGATGAAACCTAACTTGACCTTGTTTTTAAACTATGTCAAATTCTCACAGATTAGCACTACTACTTAGTAGCTGTTGTACTGGCTGCCATTGAGGGTTTCCTCCATAAGTACCGTGCACATATTTTCTCTTTATAGACACACAACAGGTTTGTCTATTTGCTATGCCAGGTAATTTGCAGTCCCCCTTTTGAGGGGGAAGAAGAGAGACGTGATAGTGAGTGATGGGCTCTTTATTTTTTTCTTCCCTACTGATACAGGAAATAGATCATTTACTCATAACTCCTGGAATTATGGAGTTTCATTATTTAAAATGTAGAGGGCCATCTGTAAGAACTGATATTTTAAATTTCATTTCTTTTATTACTAGTAAGACTGAAAAAATTTTTTGGTATTTACTAGTAATTTCTATTTCATTTGTAAATTGCATTGATTGTTCATGGTAATTATTTTCATTATTGACTCTTAGATCTGAAAGTTGGTTGACTGTGTGCCTGGTCTGTGTGTATAACACCTTCTGCCCCTGAACAGAGCCGGTTTGCAGGCGGCCCAGGATGCCCCTGGGGGGTGTGGACGGTGGTGCTGATTCTGCTGCCTAGAATCTGCCTTGCCCTTGCCCTTGAGGAAGAC
Organism: Nycticebus coucang; assembly: GCF_027406575.1. Lineage (NCBI taxonomy): Eukaryota > Metazoa > Chordata > Mammalia > Primates > Lorisidae > Nycticebus > Nycticebus coucang. The sequence continues at coordinate 73,756,332 of NC_069780.1, forward strand.
CTTACAGACTCACTGCCCAACCCGCACACTAGTTTTCTAGTAGCTAATTTTCCAGATTGGCTTTGTTTCCTTCCTTCCTCCTGTTGGCTTTTTGTTCCTCAGCAAAGCTTTCTCTTTTCCTGACATTCTTCTTGGGAAATGTTTCTTGCCCAGGAACTGTCCATAAACCTCCCTGCTACCCCCACCCCCATTTTTACTTTTCCTGGATTGTTTCAACACAGTCAAGACATTTTGATTATTCAAATGCATTTTATAAGGACGTGGTAAAGAAAGGGTCTTGTGGCCCAGCTGTGGCCCGAGCAGTTTCTGTCCCCTATGCTGAGGCAGTATATTATGATGGTTTAGGCCAAGGGCGGATCGCAAGCCTCCATCCTGGCTTTACTCTTTAATGTGGAATGACTTCCCTGTGCCTCCTTGCACTTGACTATAAAATACAGTATGGAAATGTTTACCTAATTTGGAATGATGAAAACTCTGTAAACTAATAGGAGGTCTCTTAGAGCAGTGACCAGCACAGAGAGAAGTGGTGGTTGCCCACCCTTATAGAGTTTGGAGGCACTGCATCTGAAACAATTTTCTAGTTAACTCTGGGTGTTAAAAGTTGCATATGCTGAACACAGTTTGCTCTGTTAAAACGGCTCATCTCATGGGTATAGGTACTGCCTGCTGCAATTTTTTAGATGGATTGGTTTTTGCCTTCAGGGCCTTTCTATGGAATTTTATGTGTTAATGTAATAACATCTTAAGAAATTTTTCTTTTTCTTTTTGAGATGAGGTCTTACTGTGTTGCCCAGACTGGTCTCAAACTCTTAGGCTCATGTGATCTTCATGCCTCAGTGTCCTGAGTTGCTAGGACTGTAGGTGCACCCTTTAGAAATTATTTTGTCCTTTAAAGGCTTTTTTCCCCCCCACTTACTGGTCTGTACCCACACTGTCACTCTTGGCCTCTGTTAACTTATAGCTCCTGTCAGGAGGGACTGCTGCCCCTGCTGAGGACAAGGCGTGCTGAGGATCATGTAACCTCCCCTCCTCTCCCAGAGGTGGCTGAGTTGATCCAGTGGGACATCAGACCTGTGTCCTGGCCTTCTGTGGGAACAAAATGATCCACGACAATTTGATTCTCTTGAGGATTTTAATTTGGGAAATAAGGAAAAAGCAGGAGGAGTTGAAGTTGAAAGAATGCCATGAGCTAGTGTAGGGCCCAGGGACAGCCTATCAGGCAATGACCTTGAATAAGCCACCATCTGACAGCACGAATTAATGCCAAGTGGAAGAAAAGGTACGAGAGTTGCATGAGACAGGGAGAAAAGTCAACATTCAGAGGGAAGCTAAATTGTGTTAATGACAGGGAGATGTGCCTTCTCATGGGGCACGCTGCTCACCTTTTTTCTGGGCTCTTTGCAATTGTGTTCTTATTTGTTTAGCATTTATTCCTTGCATTCAGAAAGTCCTAACATATCAGTTCTATAATATGTATAGTCTTCTTTATTCCCATCTAAAGGATTCCTTTCATCATCTTCCTGATGCTTTGAATACCCCTCTGTAGGTGACTTTCTTCAAACCCCCTCCTCCTTCCATGCGGTGTTTGCAGGTAGCTTTAATGTTTTTTGAGTTTGCCTTCCATTGCACTCCTGTGGAATTGGTGACTCTGGACACCTCTGTTCATAGGCAGCACGGGACGGTGATTTCTCTCAGAAGGAGGGTGTGGACTCCTTAGGACACAAGCTGGGGCCTTTTGGCATTTACGAGACCACTTGGGTGATGAGTGAGTAGCAGATGTCAAGCACATCATTTGCCCATTTTTTGGTGGCATTCTGGCTTTTGTGCTCCTGGCCTACTTTGGGACACAAAAGAGGAGGTTTTAGCCCTTGTTAGTCTTTTATTTTTACATTATGTTATTTTGAAGAAAATAAACATTGAAGACTTTGAGAGAAATGTGGGAGTTACCACAGTGCCTCTTGGTTTGGGTTGAGAACTAAGTTTTTCATTTGTGCCATGAATTTTTTTTTGTGTGTGTTTTTTTTGGCTGAGGCTGGGTTTGAACCCACCACCTCCAGCATATGGGACTGGCGTCCTATCCCTTTGAGCCACAGGCGCCGCCCCTGTGCCATGAAATGTTGATACTCGAATGTCAGAACAGTGGAGAAACTTGTATTCATGGAGCCAGGTGGATACCTGACATTTAGATCCCTGCTAATATTTACTTTGGGCCTAAAGTAGCTACTGTGTTTAACAAGGTGACTTGTCAGACATTGCCCCTGCATGTGGGTTTGGTTTTCTGTTTGTCTCCCCTTTCTTAGGACATTTTGGAAACGACTTTGTTTGCCAAGTTACTGTATTTGGTACAAACATGTTTGAACAATACTGTGTTTTGTCATTGAGTTTGACATCCATGGTCATTAAAAATGATACTTGCAAATAGCATTCTTATCTGCGTATTGCTTTTAACCCCTTTTAAAAACCTGTTTTTCTACTAGCAAAGAACCATGTTGTGTTAATTTGCTAGGACTGCTGAAGCAAAGCACCACAGACTGGGCGTCCTCACCTAAACTTGTTGTCTCACAGTTTTGGAGGGCAGAGGTCCCAGATGAAGGTGTCAGCAGGGTTTACCCCTTCTGAGGACTGAGAGGGAGGGATCTGGTCCAGGCTTCAACATATGAATTGTGGGGGAACTGAATTCAACCCATAACAGAGGGGAACAGTAACGCCCTGCTAATTACCACAGTACTTCCACACCTGGCTTTCATGGCCTTAAAGACAAGAAGCTTTAAAACTGATTGCTTTCCCTCAGGAAATTTTTGCACACAGCCCAAAATCATTAGATTGAGACCTCTGAGTCCTCACTAGTTGTTGACACAGTTTCCAGAAAACCTTTAAAAACCCTCATCATGTCTCACTTGGGTCCCAGAGGTAACCTGCTAACTAGTCCTCTTGTTGCTGGATTTGTTCACCCCCTACTGTCCTCCGTTCAGCAGCCAGGTCTGTGTTGCTGAGCTCACCTTTCAGGTCCAGTACTGACCAGTCGTATGATCTGGGGCAAGGTAGGGAACCTGTTTGTGTCTGTTTCTGCCTCTGTTAAGTCAGCGTAATAAGTGTATCTGCTTTGGCCAGGCGAGGTGGCTCACGCCTGTAATCCTAGCACTCTGGGAGGCCAAGGCAGGTGGATTGCCCGAGCTCAGGAGTTTGAGACAAGCCTGAGCAAGACTGAGGTCCCGTCTCTACTAAAAATAGAAAAAATAGCCAGTCACTGTAGCAGGCACCTGTAGTCCCAGCTACCTGGGAGGCTGAGGCAAGAGGATCAGTTGAACCCACGAGATTGAGGTTACTGTGAGCTATGATGCCAAGCACTCTATCTACCCAGGGTGACAAAGTGGGACTCTATCCTTAAAAAACAACAACAACAAAAAAAAAAAATGGGCTCGGCACCCATAGCTCAGTGGTTACAGTGCCAGCCACATACACTAATGGTGGTGAGTTCGAACCCGGCCCAGGCCAGCTAAACAGCTACAACAAAAAAAAAAAAGCCGGGTGTTGTGGTGGGTGCCTGTAGTCCCTGCTACTTGGGAGGCTGAGGCAAGAGAATCACTTAAGCCCAAGAGTTTGAGGTTGCTGTGAGCTGTGACACTACGGCACTCTACTGAGGGCAACATAGTGAGGCTTTGTCTCAAAAAAAAAAAAAAAAAAACAAAAAGACTCCCTGCTTTGTAGAATTGCTGTGATAGTTAACTGAAATAGTAAATGGAAAGTGATTAGTGGAGTACTTGGCATTATAAGGTGTGGTAGGCAGAATAATGGCCCTACAACGTGTCCCATCCCAATCTCTGGAACCTGTGAGCATGTTATTTTATGTGGCATAAGAGACTCAGGTGTGATTAAATTAAGGACCCTCAGATTAACCTGGGTTATTTGTGGGCTCAGTGTAATCACAGTGGTCCTTAGAAGAGGTCAGAGAAGGACAGATGACATGGGAGAAGCAGAAGCCAGTCATGGGATGGGCCACTGGGGCGACCAAGGTCTGTGGGCAGACTGTGGAATGTGGAAAATGCCAAGAGATGGGTTCTTCCCTAGAGCTTCCAGAAGGAACGCGATGTTGCTGACACCTTGATTTTAGCCCCGTGAGACCCATTTTAGACTTCCGATCTCTAAGAACTCTAAGATGATAAATTTGTGTGGTTTTAAGCCACTATATATTTTGAAATTTGTTACTGCAGGAAAAATACGTGTTATAGTTGTTCTACCTGTACAAAGGAACCTGTGGCTTAAGGCAGTTAGAAAACCAGTGGCTAGGTGATGACCAAGCACTCACTTCTCTTCTAACAGGGGATTGTGGCAGGAACTCTGGGTGCAGTACCTAGCCCCACTAGTTTATCTGTGTTTGCCGAATAAGTGTATTATAATCAAAGCATGGAGTGTGGTTCAAGGAAGAGTGGGTGGGGGTCTGTAGTGTGGACTTACCTGTGGGATTCTCTCCAGTCCCCAGATTACTCCTTTCTGAAGGGTTCTTCATGTTAAGTGGCTATTTTGGTAAACAGTATGTGGAAGTCTGTGACATGCCAAATTGGGTTTTGAGCTGGCATCCTGGGTTTATGGATTTGTTTTGGGGCATATGTGCTTTGTGGGTTTGGCTTATTTTCCTTTTACCCTATAAATTCGTCATCAAGACATCAAGATAGTCTAGTGACTTTAGGTGTTACTTATTCTGTGATTAAGCAGAACTCATTACATAGACACTGGGTGGGTTGGCCTTGGAGAGTTAGGGCCAAGAGCATTTGACCTTAATAGTACAGAGACCGTATTGGTGTGTGAACTGCCGTTGGAACAGCCTGTGATTTGGCCTTCAGGCCTGAGATAGGCCAGCAGTACATTTTGGACTTATGAGATGTTTGCACCATTTTTTAAAACACTATAAAATGGGTTATTTTCTTTTTCTTTCTTTTTTTTTTTTTACTTATACAGAGAAACCATAATGTTCTTCTGGCATACAGCACCACTGCTTGTTTTGTAAATCTGGAAAACATGAAATAAAATATGAAGCCAGTTGACAATCCTAGAGGAATTTTGCTTTAATTCCAAGTTACTTGGATTAACATCAGTATTATTTCCTTGGCATGAATCTGGCATGAAAGATATTAATTTCTTAGTGTTTGTACTCTGCTCCTCTTAAATAAAAACTGAAGAATTTTGGGGCGTGTTTTGATGTGCAGAGTGGGGGGCGGTGCACTTGGCAGATTTTTGCATAGTTGGTAATCTAGTTGTTTGGGTCCCTACATGCAAAGGAATGTGAGATACTAGGTACAATTTGTCTATTTTAAAAAGGGCTGTGGAATCTGATAAGATTTGCAAAGCATCTTGTATTCATATTTAATGAGGGAGAAAGTACATTTATTCACTGTCTCCTTTTTCTTTTCAAGCCCAGGATTATAGAATGTGCCACACTTTTCCCTCCAAGCATCCCTATAGTGTTTCAGTTAGTGGGGTGGGAAGTTGTAGGAGATAGTCGTTATGGCTTTGTGACCAAGGCCAAGCTTGTAAGTTCAGGGGCTACAGTGCACCCACAGTGCTGCCTAGAAGTGCTGTAAAGGTAGAGGACTCCAGAGACACTCCCCAACACCCTCGCCAAGTACCTGTATTTGTTTAATATTTTATGGGCTCAACTAAAATTGTTAATAAGTAAGTTGCTCTACTATGAAAAATAATTTTCTCATCTGTAGAATTATCAAGGGCAAGCAGTGGCAATTTAGGCCAGAATCTGGAGGCTGTCTAATCCCAAAATTAAACTGTATTTGGATCTCTGCTACATCTCAAACTCAGCAGGTCTCAGATAAAACGCCTTGTGTCTTTCTCAAGCTGCCCCTAACCCTGGGAAAATGTATATCACCTACATTTTCTCCTCCATTTGTCGACAGATCAAGGAATTAAAAATTCAAGTCTGGAAGACTGAAATGCCGAGTTCATTTGAAGGGTGCACATCATGTTAATTCTTTTAAGTTAGCTGTCTTTTCATGCACACTCTGGCTTGATAATATGTATACCGGCCTTGAGGGTGTTTCAAGAGCAGTGTTAATTTATAATATTCAGGAGTTAGTATGTTTCAGGTGCATATACAGAGGGTGCCAAAAATGCTCATGCATTTTAAGAAAGGAAAAAAAATATTAAATTTGTAATACTCAAGTCACATTTGACTTGAACAGTTACAAGAGGTACTCACTGGGACTTGTGTTCATCTTTCATCAGTTGGTACATATTGGTTATTACCATTTTAATGCAGTTTTTTCCTTTCTTGAAATTTGTATACTTTTTTTTTTTTGGCAGCCTCAGTATATCAGTTTTCCATTTAGTTAGAATTATTTATTAGAGCCATTCAGAAATCCTGATGGTTTTATACCAGTTGAGATCTGGGCAGAAGATCTGGGAATAATGTGGCATCTCTTAAAAGTTGGAATGGATTAATGGAAAGGACATTCCTGGGAGTTGATTCTTTTCCTCCAGGATTTATTACTAGCAGTCTAAAGAGATTTGTGACCTCGGTCAAGTTACTAATCCACCTCTGATCCTACTTACCCCATTCCTATAAAAAAAAAAAAAGTAACTGCAGCACCTGCCCTGCAGGCTTATTACAGAGAGTGAATGTTTAAGCGCTCACTCTGTAGAGGCTGGTTTTCTTTAGCGCCCCCATCTCATCTCGGTAGAGGAATGTTGCTGGCCTTTGTAATTATTACTCAATTTGAAACTTGAGTGTAAAACATTGAATGGACTATATTAAATTAAATTTATTATATTGTCTTATGATTTTATAGTATGTTTAGAGAGGCAGAAAATATAAAAGTATGAACTGCATGGGGGAATAAAATATACTAACTAAGGGAAGGACATTTACATTTGTGATTATTACAAGGAATGGAATTCAATGTGATCAAAGTCTTAAACAGTAAAAATTTTGCACAATAAACTCTAGTAACCCCAGAAGGGGGTCAACTAAGAGAGGAAAATGAGTGATGGAAAATGCTTGTATTTTAAAATGAACAAATAACGTGACTGTAATACTTAGTACTGGTAAAACATGCTATTTACATAGGAATAAATACATCATATTAGCTATGCAAATGAACCCACGCTTAAAATATGCTATTATAAATGTTTTCAACTGATGGAATTAGGGATTATGAAATAAACGTTGGAACTTTACAGAGAGCACCCTTTGCTGTCATATGACACACTGTGTTTAAAATATCCTTTAGCCTCTGACCTGGTAATTTTGGATAAAATAAGGAAACAGGTTCAAAGGGGGAAAAGATAAATTTATAACCAGTATATTTGTGGCAGAATATTTAAATGTATATAACATATTTGTATGTAAGTAAGGAAATATATGAATAAACACGTTTGTATACTCAGGCAGATAAATAAGGCTACCGTATAGGCCCCTTGTGAGCAAACATTAGCAAATTGGTATAATATACAAGAACTATTAAAAATGATAAGCCCACAGAGTATCACTATTTGGAAATAGGCATGTGAAATAAATTTAGCAGGAAAGCCATTCTCTTGTATCTAATTTACAGTTGGGGCTCCTGTTTCAGGGATACAGTGAAGTGATGGACTGTTGCTGCTTCAGGGAAATGATATTCCAGAGTGGGAAGATCACATGAGTACCTGCTAAGTGAGACAATTTCAGGTGATAGTGCTGTGAAGAAAATGAAGTGGCGTTAGAAGGAGAGGGCCTTGGGAAAGGAGGGCAGCACTGTCCTAGGAGGCCAGGAGAGGAAGGGGACTGGGCATGGTGTGGAGGGGTGGGAGGGTGAAGGGGTGGGCTCTGGGAGCAGAAGTTAAGGGACCTCAGACTGGAGTGAGTTTGGCGTGTGTGGACCACAGCAGGCCAGTGTCGCTAGCTCTCAGAGAGCAATTGCTTGTATGTTTCCTGGATTAAGTTATTTTAGAATGGCTTTAAGAGCTAGGCTAAAATTTTTACTAATTGTGCCATGATAGAAAAAATGCAGAAGTATGTGAAACAAATGTACATCCTATAGAGGAATAAGTCAAGTATCCACAGACTCGCCACTAGTTTATGAAATAAAAGACATTTAATCCTGTTGTAGCTTTCTTTCTTTCTTTTTTTTTTTTTTGAGACTGTCTCACTATGTCACCCTCAGTAGAGTGCTGTGACATCACAGCTCACAGCAACCTGAAACTCTTGGGCTTAAGTGATTCTCTTGCCTCAGCCTCCCAAGTAGCTGGGACTACAGGTGCCCGCCACAACGCCCGGCTATGTCTTTGTTGTAATTGTCATTGTTGTTTGGTAGGCCCAGGCTGGGTTCAAACCCACCAACTCTGGTGTATGTGGCTGGCACCCTAGCCGCTGAGCTACAGGTGCTGAGCCCTGTTGTAGCTTTCTGACTACATCATCTTCTCTGGTCGCCAGAGGTGAGCATAGCATAATTTTTGAGTTGATTCACTTTCTTTTCTATGATTTCGTGACCTATGTATGTAATCTAAACAGATACTTCAGTGTAGCTTGTTTTGAGTTGTATATAAAAGAACCATACTGTATTATTTGTGACTTGCATCTTTCTCTCCAAATTGTGAGACCCATCTGTCTTGATGTATGAATTTCTAGTTATTTTAACTTCACAGCGTATGACTATACTGTCTGTAATTTATTCACTTATTCTGTTGATATTTTTGCCTCTCAGTATTTGGCTATTCCTATGATCAGTTTCATTGTGGATTTTCTAGGACACACCTAGGTGCCCATGTACCAGAGTTTATCTCGAGAATTTACCAAGGAGGAAAATTTTGGGGTTATAGCAATATCATCAAATTCATTAGAAAATGCCATACATTTTCTACAGTACATAAAAAGCAATTATACCTATTTTTACTCTCATTAGCAGTGTAAGAAGAATTGTTGCTGTGTACTTACATACACACCATCATACCTTTACTCTAAGTTGCCAGACTTACTAATTTTTGCTAATTGGGTCAGTGTATTGAGGTATCTTGAGGTTTTCATTTTCACTTTTATGTTCACTAATGAATGAGTATAAGCACCTTTTCAAGTGGTTACAGGTTACTAGGATTTTTTTCACTTCCTTTTATGAAATGCCTATTCATTTGTTTTTCTCATTTCGTTACTGGAGTTTCTGCCTTACCTCACGATGTGTAGAAGTTAGTCACGCCTTCTGGGTGTGTGCTTGTCTTCAGTTTTTTATGTACTTAAGATTTTAACATGCATTTTATTAGTTATCTATATTAACTATTGATTTAATCACCCCCAAACCTAGTGGCTAAAACAGCAGTTATTTATTTCAGTGTGTTCTGCTCGCTGGGCATTGGTGATCCCCTCTGGCCTGTCTTGGGCATGTATAGGAATCTTGGCTTCTGTGGGATGGCCATCGGACTGCTGGGGGACTAGGGGCTGCTGAGCTGCAGGGCTTTCATCAGCCAGCAAGCGAGCGTGTGCTTGTTCACAGGGAGGACAGAGGGTTCAGAGAGAGCGTATCGGAGGTGTGCAAAGTTCCTTGAGGTGGAGGTTCTGAATTAGCTGTATTGCTTTCTCCACATTCTGTTGGCCACAAGACCATCCTAGATCCAAGGGGTGGGAAAATGTCCCCTGGCAGAGTCACATTGCACAGAGATGTGCCAACAGGGAGGCTGGAGAATCACTGTCCCCTGCCGTGTTACCTAATGCTTTGTGCTTTCTTTTCGTACTGCTAGGGAGAGAAATTTCAATCCTACTTCATCTTCTGGAAGTTTTACAGTCTTGCCTTTCATATCTAGGTTTTCCAGCGTTTTGGTTCTTTAGAAAAAGTTTGAGAACAGGAAGATAAACATGAATTAGAGGAAAAATGAAGTTTCAAAACTCCTGACAGCAGGGAATGTTGATAAGGGTGGAGGCCGTGCACGTGTGGGGGCGGGGGCGTGTGTGGGAAATCTTTGTGCCTTCAGCTCGGTTTTGCTGTGAGCCTAAAGCTGTTCTGAAAATGGCCTATTAAACAACAGCAAGGAGACAGCAGCTGAAAGAACTCATGAGCGTTAATAGACAGTTTAAAAGAAAGCAATTTGTTCTGGAGGGCAAGAGGGGGACGTTCACTGTACTTAATAATTGGGGATAAATATTTGGTTAAAAAACCTACAATCCCCCCCAAACTCAAATGACATTTTCTAATGTAAAAATATGATTATTATGGCTTTTATTTCTTGTTAATTATAATGCAATGAATAAAATAAGAGAAAATTGCTTCTGTATCTCAGTTTGTAAATACTTGTCCACGTTTATTTATTTATTGCATGTGAGTGTTCTGATCATCAGGTCTAGATTGCATTTTATGCTTTTCAGTTTTTCCGTTTGCCTGACTTGAGATTTTATTTTAACATCATTTGACTATCAGTCTTCATTGTTTTGAGACAGGAGCTGTGGGGAGTGCAGGAGTCAGTGAATGAATGGCTTCTGAGAAAGTGCTTTAAACCAGAGGCCGGGTTGTGTACTGGTCTGAGCCTGGGCTTTCAACCAGTGGCTGTGGAATAATATCAGGCCTTTGTTGTTCGTGTAGCTCTGCAGCCTTATGCAAACTACTTAACATCTCTGAGCTTTAGCTTCCTCATTAGGGATGATAATCTTTCTTTTATGTATTTCTTGAATATTGAATGAAATATTCAATATTCGGGATGATCTTTATGCATCTCTTGAATATTGAATGAAAAAATATAGGTATATCACTTAGCATGATGTCTGGCCCATAAAATAAATGTTAGCTTGTTTTATTTTATTTATATTTATTTATTTTTGCGACAGATTCTTACTCTGTCACCCTGGGTAGAGTGCCGCATTATCTCATAGCTCCCAGCAACCTCACACTCCTGGGCTCAAGCTATCCTCTTGCATCAGCCTCCCTCAAGTGATCCTCTTGTCACAGCCTCCCAAGTAGCTTGAACTACAGGCACACTCTGTAATGCCCAGCTACTTTTATAGATAGGGTCTTGATCTTGCTCAGGCTGGTTTCCTGAGCTCCTGAGCTCAACCAGTCCACCCACCTCAGCTTCCCTGAGGACCGCTGTAGGGCTCATTTTCTTTCTTTTTTTTTTGGAGACAGAGTCACACTCTGTCATCCTGTGTAGAGTGCTGTTGTGTCATAGCTTACAGCAACCTCAAACTCTTGGGCTTGAGCAATCCTCTTGTCTGAGCCTCTTCAGTAGCTGGGATGACAGGCATGTGCCAATCATGAATCATGCCCAGCTAGTTTTTCTATTTTTATGGAGACAGGGTCTGACTCTTTTTTTTTTTTTGTGAGACAGAGTCTCACTTTGTCACTCTTGGTAGAGCGCTATGGCATCACAGCTCACAGCAACCTCCAACTCCTGGGTTTAGGCAATTCTTTTGCCTTAGCCTCCCGAGTAGTTGGGACTACAGGTGCTTGCCACAATGCCCAGCTATTTTTTTGTTGCAGTTTGGCCAGGGCCGGGTTTGAACCCGCCACCCTAGGTATAAGGGGTTGGCACCCTACCCACTGTGCCGCAGGCACTGCCCAGAGACAGGGTCTGACTCTTGCTCAGGCTGGTTTCTAACTCCTGAGCTCAGGTGATCCACTTGCCTCAATTTCCCAGAGTGCTATAATTACAGGCGTGACCCATGGTGCCTGGCCTCTGTAGGTGTTTTGCAGAATTAATTCTATCATTTCATTTTGGCCTTCAGTTACCTCCTGAATGCTGTTTTCCATGAACATTATTTTGGAATCTCCTGGGTTTCTCTGGATTGGTTGTTTGCAGAATTAATTCTATCATTTCATTTCGGCCTTCAGTTACCTCCTGAATGCTGTTTTCCATGAACGTTATTTTGGAATCTCCTGGGTTTCTCTGGATTGGTTGTTTGGCAGTCAGTTAAGAACACCTGGTTGCCTGACCGTGCACTTTTGAGATCCTTATATTTGAAACCATGACAGGCAGCCAGATCTCATCAAGCCTTGAGAGATTCTGTCAGGTGTGTGCGTTCCTGATCAGAGCCTGAAGTTTAGAGTTGGGCAAGTTTTGACCCGAGTGAGCAGAGAAAGGGAAAGTGCTTTAGGGAACAATGTGAAATAATCAGATCTGAGGAAGAAGATAGGGGATGGAATAAACATTTCTCCAGTATCTTCTCTGTGCCAGGGTGTAGACTAGAAGACAGAGGGTTACCAGAGAGTGCGCCCGGTTGAGATTGGTGAACCTCTTGGCAAAGAAGTTGGGTTTCTCACAGAGGGAGTGGAGATCTCTCCCAAGCGTTTCTTCTATGGTTTAACTTAGCCATAAGTTTCTTCTATGGAAAAGAAGTTTATTCTATGGAATATGTTTCTTCTATGCCTTGCCTTAAAATAAGGACCTAAGTAATCATTACACCTTTCTTTCTAGGTCTTTCAGCAGCCCAGCGGAAGTTTGCTCATTCACTCAGAGACTTTAAATTTGAGTTTATTGGTGATGCAGAAACTGATGATGAACGCTGCATAGGTAATTAAAAATGAGGTTTTTTTTTTTTTTCTCCTTTGCCTTGGCCACCAAATAATAATTTGTTTCTCCTTACAGATGCTTCCTTGCGTGAATTTTCAAATTTTTTGAAGAATCTAGAAGAACAGAGGGAAATTATGGTGAGTTGAGAGGAATGTAATTCAGTGAGTCAGAGTTCAAAGGGGGAAAATCTGGGTTTAGAAGCCCATTCTGGTAGAAGTTGTGATGTATTTATCTGTGAGCACATTAGTGCATTATAGTGGGAAGAGGTTTCAGGAGCCGGGATTTCTGGTTCCAAGAGGACGCTGATCTTGGGCAGGTTGCTGGACCTCTGGATGGAAGTTCTGTTTCTTCATCAATACAGTGGAGGGTCTGAGTACATCAGTGATCTCTAGCTTTTTGTTGACATCACAGCATTTTATTTATTTATTTATTTATTTATGAGACAGAGTCTCACTTTGTCGCCCTCCATATAGTGTCACAGCTCACAGCAACCTCAAATTCTTGGGCTCAAGCAATTCTCTTGCCTCAGCCTCCCAAGTAGCTGGGATTACAGGTGCCCGCCACAATGCCCGGCTACTTTAGAGACAGGGTTTCTCATTCTGGCTCACGCTGTTCTCCAATCTGTGACTTCAGGCAGCGCACCCGCCTTAGCCTCCCAGAGTGCTAGGATTACAGGCATGAGCCACCATGCCCAGCCCCAGCATCACAGCATTTACAAAATCTCAAAACTGCAGATGCTGGCGTGGATGTGGAGAGAAGGGAACACTTTTACACTGCTGGTGGGACTGCAAACTAATACAACCTTTCTGGAAGGAAGTATGGAGAAACCTCAAAGCACTCAAGCTAGACCTCCCATTTGATCCTGCAATCCCATTACTGGGCATCTACCCAGAAGGAAAAAAATCCTTTTATCATAAGGACACTTGACTAGACTGTTTAATGCAGCTCAATTTACAATCGCCAAAATGTGGAAACAGCCTAAATGCCCACCAACCCAGGAATGGATTAACAAGCTGTGGTATATGTACACCATGGAATGCTATTCAGCTATTAAGAAAAATGGAGACTTTACATCCTTCGTATTAACCTGGATGGAAGTGGAAGACATTATTCTTAGTAAAGCATCACAAGAATGGAGAATCATGAATCCTATGTACTCAATTTTGATATGAGGACAATTAATGACAAGGTTATGGGGGGGGAGGAAAAGCAGAGGGATGGAGGGAGGGGGTTGGGGACTTGGTGTGTGTCACACTTTATGGGGGCAAGACATGATTGCAAGAGGGACTTTACCTAACAAATGCAATCAGTGTAACCTGGCTTATTGTACCCTCAATGAATCCCCAACAATAAAAAAAAAAAAAAAAAAAAAAAAAGTCTTAGGCATGACCTTTAAGGTACAATGGGATAAAAGCAGAAAAGCTTATGCAGAGGGACAGCAGGGCAATGTTAGTGCCTGACTCATGCCCTGTAGTCTTCTAGATTGGGTGGAGAGGGGGGAAACTCAGGTCTGGAAGTCTTTGAGATCACACTTTGCCTTGACACTCATGATCATACCAGGAATAGGAATAGCTAGCCTTCTTTGGGTGCTCTCTGTGTACCTGGTGCTATACTGAGTGCCTTGAGTGGGTGGTCTTATTTAATGCATACTCAGCAGTGAATTTGGAGGGTATTAAATATTTGCCTGCCTGCCTTAAAAAGCTTACATTTTCTTCCTAATGATATTCTTTAATTGAAGAAAGATTCACAGTAGACTCTCTACTAGTTTGTCACAGCCTGTCCTCACTGTCTTTTTTTTAGGCTTTTAAAAAAATTACCAGCTCCTTTTTATATGTTCTTGGGAATGAGTGCTACTTAGAATTATTTTAAAATGTAAGTGTTTGAGTGGGTTCAGATGTGGTAGAAATCAGAATAGTGAACATGAGAGCTAAGACAGCTAACCTGTACCTGCTCTGTGCCAGGGTATAGAGTAGCAGACAGAGGCTATCCAGAGACTGTGCCTGATTTAGGTTGGTGACATCTTGGCAAAGGAGTTGGGTTGTGTCTTCTCACAGACTGAGTGGAGAAGAGCTCTGCAGCTCTACCAAGGGTAGGAGGAATAAATTGACTTAAAATAAGGACCCAGTTAATCATTATGCTTTTCTTTCAAAGTCTTCCTTTTTTAGTTTGGAAAGACTTAGAGATAATAATACTGATCCATGATAGTTAACCTTTTTTTTTTTTTATTTTAGATTAATATGAGGCAGCAAATGATTAGGTTAGATTGTTAATAGTTAACCTTGACTATGTGCTTGAGGCTGTTCTAAGCTTTTACCTAACATTAAGTCATTTAATTCTCATTACACCCTATGAGGGTGTAATAGTTATATACTTCCCATTTTATGGACGAGAAAACTGAGGCACTTTACCTTGCCCAAGATCACACAGTATCTAAAAGGTAGAGCTGGTGTGTGATAAGAAGCAGGCACCCTTGTCACTGCAGCCAGCTTCACAGACATTTCTGATGGTGGCTGGGAGAGGTTTCTGTTGGGTAGAGTTGTAGTGAAGTAGGAAGAGAGCACTGATTTTGATTTGAAAAATGACAGAGATGTACGTCCTTTACAAGCCCTAATATAATTTATACAGTTCCCTAAATTCTGAGATAATTTGTATGTATTACAAATACCATAGAAGGCCTGTGGAGTTTTTCTGGCACACACCGACAGATTCATCACTTTCATGTGAACCTGAAGTCATTGATTTTTTTCCAGCTGTTTAGGAAAGACTGAATATGCTAGTGGATAAAAATAGTGTCCTGAAAACCCGTGGAGTGAGTGTCGGTGTGTGGGTCAGTGGTGGAACTACGTGTTCTTAGCTTATGTTAGTAGTACCAATTTTTTGTTCTTAACCCTTTTTGATATTTAGTTGTACTTTCCTGGGATTCTGAGCATTAAGCAAGTATTCACTGAACTCCTTTTGTGTTCTAATTTCTTCTCGGAATCTGAGCAAAGATTCTGAAAACAAAGTCCCTGCCTTCCTGGAGCTTACATTCTAGGAAGGGGAGGTGAAGTATAAATAGACGTGTACCGTACCTCTAGGCAGTGATAAGTGCTATAAAACAAAACAAACCAGAAGTAGGGCGGAGGGTTATTATCTCTGGAGTGTGAAGTGCTGAGGCCCTTTAGAGGACTCAACCTGGTATCTAGAGAATTTGGGCAGAGTGCTGCTGGATTTTAGCTATCCACAAATGATGTGTGACAATGCTGGTCTTGATACTCTGTGTTTTAGGTTCCTTGAGATGAATCGATGAGGTCAAAAACCTGGAATGTGGGGTTGGCTGCAGGCCATGCGGTATAGATAGCATGGTTCACAGAGCTGTGATTTGCTAACCTGCTGACTTCATCTTCAGCTGTGATGAGGTTGCTGGGTTTCTGTCTTACGTATGGCGAGGATGACAGGGTTGGGTTCCCAGCGCAGAGTAGAGGTGAGAATAGAATGGTGTCTGTATGAGGCCAGGAACTTCAGAGAGGAGTGTGGCTGTGTGTTACAGCCCATCTGTGGGGACAGAGACATCTGCTGCAGTGCAGGAAGTTGGAAAAGGCCGAGAGCAGTGGGAAGCCTTGAGAATCAGCCATAGAATTGATAGGATACACCCTAATACATTGGAAAATTTCAAATGTGTGAATGTTGAAAGAAAAATAAAAGGAAGCTACAGGTACTCAACACCCAGCTTTAAAGACGATCCTACTTCTCTCGTATTCTTTCTGGTCCCCCCATTATTCTGACAGCTCAGTACCATAGCAATTCCTTCTTACGTACTTCTGAATTGTATCTGCAAAAGTTGACACTTAAAAAAACACACTATTCTTATCACCAACAACCAATTCCTTAATTCTAGGGAGAATTAGGTCATATTCAATGATATTCATTCAAATTCTGTCTCTTCTTCCCTTCCTTACTCTAATAATAGTTGGTCGGTTTGAATCTGGGTCCAGACACACTACATTTGATAAGTGTCTTTTTTTTTTTTTTTTTTTTTTTGTAGAGACAGAGTCTCACTTTATGGCCCTCGGTAGAGTGCCGTGGCCTCACACAGCTCACAGCAACCTCCAACTCCTGGGCTTAAGCGATTCTCTTGCCTCAGCCTCCCGAGTAGCTGGGACTACAGGCCCCGCCACAACACCCGGCTACTTTTTGGTTGCAGTTTGGCCGGGGCCGGGTTTGAACCCGCCACCCTCGGTATATGGGGCCGGCGCCTTACCGACTGAGCCACAGGCGCCGCCCGATAAGTGTCTTAAGTTACTTTAGGTTCTTCTCCTTAAACCCCCCAACAGGATTTTTAAAAAAACATTTAAAATAGTACTTTCCACAGTTATTGGTGAGTTATAATAATGAAATTAATAAAAGTTGAAGAGTTTGACATTGAACCCATATTGAGGTTGTTTGGGTCCTTGTGTCTAATCTTGATGGTTGGTGATTCCTTTTTTTTAAGCCATGAAAATTGCAGGGAATCATTTTGTTACTTTTCTTTCTTTAAATACCTTTGAATGCTTAATATAACTCTGTATTACTAGGACACCAGCCTTAAGCTTTTGAATAAGAAGAGATAGTTAAATTTCCAGTGGTCCTGGAGAGTAACAGGTAAAGGGCTGGGCACACTGGCTCATGCCTGTAATCCCGGCACTGTGGGAGTGGGAAGAGGGAGGATTGCTTGAGCTCAGGAGTTTGAGACTTGCCTGAGCAAGGGTGAGACTCCGACTCAAAAAAAAAAAAAAAAAGAAAAAAAAAAGAAAAACCCAGCTGGGTGCTGTGGCGAGTACCTGTAATCCTAGCAGCTTCTGGAGGCTGAGATAGTGGGATGCCCACAACCCAAGTCTGTGGTTGCAGTGAACTGTGATGCCATTGCAGTCTGCTCAGGGCATAGGCTGGGACTCTGTCTCAATACCCCCCCCCCCCCAAAAAAAGGCAAGTAAATAAAAAGGGGGAAAAAATTGGTAAAAGGTTGATAAAATATGCCAAGTGGTCTTTTCTGGCTGGAACCATGGAGGGTGTCAAAGAGAAGAGGAAGAAGGTTCCTGTTGTGCCAGAAACCCAATGCAAAGGAATTTTGCAGAGCTGAAGATTAACCATCTGAGAAAGATGTGTGCCCAAAAGATGCTTCAAAAGGCAAGGAAGAAGCTTATCTATGAAAAAGCTAAGCATTATCGTAAGAAGTATAGGCAGATGTACAGAACTGAGATTTGGATGGTTAGGATGGCAAGAAAAGCTGGCAACTTCTATGTGCCTGCAGAACCCAAATTGGCATTTATCATCAGGATCAATGATGTGAGTCCAAAGGTCCGAAAGGTGTTGCGGCTTCTTTGCCTTCGCCAGATCTTCAGTGGAACTTTTGTTAAACTCAACAAGGCTTCGATTAACATGCTGAGGATTGTAAAACTGTGTATTGCCTGGGGGTTTCCAAATCTGAAATCAGTAAATGAGCTAATCTGCAAGCGTGGTTATGGCAAAATCAGTAAGAAGAGAAGAGAATTGCATCAACTGATAACAGTTTGATTGCTTGATCTCTTGGTAAATATGGCATCATCTGTATGGGGGATCTGATTCATGAGATCTATACTGTTGGAAAACATTTCAAAGAAGCAAATAACTTCCTGTGTCCCTTCAAGTGATCAACTTCTTGGGGTGGAAAGATGAAAAAGACAGCCTACTTTGTAGAAGGTGGAGATGCTGGCAACAGGGAAGACCAAATCAATAGGCTTCTTAGAAGAATGGATTAGAATCTGGTCAGTTAATAAACAGTGACTACTTTCAAATTGAAAAAAAAAATATGCCACGTGTGATAACACAGGTTATCACAAGCTACTATAGAGTGGGGAACAGCTGAGCCCGTGGGCATCAGGACAGACTGTGGAAGGAGTAGTTTGTGTGCTGGGAGTTTGCAGGGAGGAGACACAGCTGGAGGGCCTCTACATAGCTGAACAAGCTATATAACTAACATGCCTCCTGAATATTGCGACCAGGAGATAAGGGAGGTCCTTAAGCAGCTTAAATAGATGCTTGTCTTCTGAGAGCCTTTAAAAACTCTTGTTTTACTTAAAGTTAATACAGACCAGCAGCATGTTAAAAGCCACAGACTAAAAAAGGAATGCGAAATGGAGGTAGAGGTATAATAAAATTGTTTACAAGGATTTAAATAATCTAATGGTCACTTAATCTTTGAAGGCTATTATTAGTATTTTTTGAAGTCCTAAATTAAATAAGGGTGCAATAATAATTGGATATTCATAATTAAGAATGAGTTATTTGGTGGCACCTGTAGCTCAGTTGGCAGAGTGCTGGCCACATACACCCAGGGTGGTGGGTTCGAACCCGGGGCCCTGGCCAGCTAAAACAACAATGATGACTGCAACAACAAAAAAAATAGCCGGGCGTTGTGGTGGGTGCCTGTAGTCCCAGCTACTTGGGAGGCTGAGGCAAGAGAATCACTTAAGCCCAAGAATTTGAGGTTGCCGTGAGCTGTGACACCATGGCACTCTACCCAGGGCGATAGCCTGAGACTCTATCTCAACAACAACAAAAGAATGAGTCATTAAAACGTTTATATATATTTATGTCTTAGAAGGCAAAGACCAATGCTAAGTCTTTAAAAAAGCTTTCTGTGCCTTAAATACATATTAAATGGAACTCTGGGGGGTTTAAGGGACAAAGTCATCTATCTGGAAGCTCAGCAATCTGGAATAAGTTCTTGTTGGTTTTGAGCCACCAGGTACGTATGTTCATGTGCTGAATCTGTATACCTAAAGAGGCTATATTTAGTTCAACAAATATTGTGTGCTTCATGTTTTGACATTGATTGATTTTTGTTCCAAACTGTTATCATAAAGACATAGTTCCTAGGCTTGAGTACTTAGCTGTCCCTTGGAGGAGATGGCCCGAGGCATGTAATTTCTGCACTGTTTGTGGTAATGAAGTGTTTGAAGAATTCAGGGAAGGCATCTTGGAGAGGTGAGTTGAAGGCTCAAACAGAGTTTGCCATCTAAGGAAAGATGAGGAATTGAAGTTTGATTTCTTCCTTGAGGGGAAAATGGGTTGAGTTTAGAAAAGAGGGAAAGATAGTTTGCTTACCCCCTCCTAGGGTCCAGCTGTGTCGCTACTAACACGAATTGTTAGGGGGAGTAGAGAGATCGCCAGGCTAAGGAGTCGGCATGCCTTCCACACACACAGGGCCGGATGCTGCGAATGGATGTGCTGAGCCCTTGGAAAAATCATCCTTTTCAGGACAGTGTTTTCTAGTGAGTAGTTTTCACTGATAATGTTGCCAGCCTTCAGTGTGAAAGCGAATAACTCAAATGGGGGTGCTGAGGAGGGTCCGGTTAGTGGCCAGCGCCGTGGTGCTCACTGCTGTGTGCATGCTCAGAGGGATGGCCTACGCGGTGTGCAGTGCCAGAATTCCGGGGATGTTCTCTCTGGCGTGGCAGGACATGTTGTACTTATCTGGAGGAGGGCAGCTGTCCAGGAATCTGAGGGCTTTTAAAATAGTGCTGTAGTGTTTATGATGTTCTTTTGAAAGCCTTTCCTACTGTATTTATTTTTCTATGTATCTTTTTATCAGATCATTTAGATTTTGTTCTTGACCTAAAAAGGATCGCTCAGTTTCTGAGGATTCTGGCAAATCAGGGGAATTGAGTGAGGCCCAGAGGTTGAGGGAGGCTGCAGGGAGGGCTGTAGGCAGGACAGAGAAGGTAGAGCTCACCAGAGGCTGCCCCAAGGGCACCCGCTGCCAAGCAGAGGCGAGGGATATCTTCTCCCCACTCGGGCAGGGTGGCCCTTTGCTTACATAGACTCATTTGGCTTTTGAGATCCTTATATTTACATATTTTTTTTTAAGTTTTATTTCCCCCTCTACCACAGACTTGTGAAAACTGTGCCAGGGAACACTTGCTGGGTGACTTGCCCTGAACTTTTGCCCCCCCAGAGAAGGTATGGGGCTCCTGAGTACCAAAGCCTTTCATTAATACTTCAGGTGGCTGTGGGCAAGACACTGTGCTTTCCTTCCTGACCTCTGTCCACTTGGCTTCACCCCTTTCTCATCATTCTTTTGTCATCTCAAATCTCTTCTGTAACCTTTTGGGTTTTTGACACTGATTGATTTTTGTTCCAAACATTTTATTTTATTTTATTTTTTGAGACAGCCTCAAGCTGTCGCCCTGGGTAGAATGCCTTGGCATCACAGCTCACAGCAATCTCCAACTCCTGGGCCCAGGAGAGTCTCCTGCCTCAGCTTCCCAAGTAGCTGGGACTATAGGCGCCCGCCACAATGCCCGGCTATTTTTCGGTTGTAGCCATTGTTGTTTGGCGGACCCGGGCTGGATTTGAACCTGCCAGCTCAGATGTATGTGGCTGGTGCCTTAGCCGCTTGAGCCACAGGCGCCGAGCCCCAAACTATTATTTTTATTAAAGTGTTTTGCAGTATTACCAAAGAAATATTGATATGTTGGTTAAAATGAATTAAATTCATTTTACCTTTTGGGAGAAAATTTCATGGTATTTTTTTCTTTAGTGTGCCCTAGGGCAGGCGATTGTTCTGAAGGGTCCCTGGTCCAGCAGCATCAGCGTCACAGGGGAACATGCCTGAAATGCAGATTCACAGGTCCCGCTTCAGCGCTACTGAATCATAACCTCTGTTGTGGGTTCCTTCAGTCCATATTTTAATAAGCTCTCAGGTGATTCTGAAGTGTGCTAAAATCAGAACCACTATCCTAAGGTGGTAGTGAAGTCTTGCCTGGCAACCCTTACCTTAGAACTAGATCTATCTGAACGTTGGATATGCTGTAAATTGTTTTTTGTTTCTGTTTTAGAGACAGAGTCTTAACTCTGTTGCCCCGGCTAGAGTGTAGTGGCATCAGCCTACCTCACAGCAACCTCATACTCCTGGGTTCAAATGATCTTCCTACCTCAGCCTCCTGAGTAGCTAGGACTACAGGCATCCGCCCCCATGCCCTGCTATTTTTTTTCTATTTTTAAGAGAGTGAGGGTTTCCCTCTTGCTCAGGCTGATCTGGAACTCCTGAGCTCAAGGGATCCTCCTGCCTCAGACTTCCAGATTGCTAGGATTAGAGGCATGAGCTGCCACACCCAGGGCAAAGACTTTATGTCTTCCAAGTGGTTAAAATAGTCTTTAAAAGACTGAGTTTCAGTTGTCATTTCCACAAGATTTGAGACTATATCTAGTTTATTTGAATGGGACAGGTTTTTGCTGTATTCCAGAAATACACCTAAGCTGGCAGGTTCAAATCCAGCCCGGGTCCGCCAAACAACAATGGCTACAACCAAAAAATAGCCGGGCGTTGTGGCGGGCGCCTATAGTCCCAGCTACTTGGGAAGCTGAGGCAGGAGACTTGCCTGGGCCCAGGAGTTGGAGATTGCTGTGAGCTGTGATGCCAAGATATTCTACCCAGGGCGACAGCTTGAGGCTCTGTCTCAAAAAATTAAGTATTCCTTAATTTGTGCTTAATACTGCTTGTGAATTGTGGGTTCCCATATAAGTACCTAGATGCCGTTGGCAAGATTATGCCTTTAGTTTCATCTTTTGACATGGTATATGAAACCTGTTTCGATCTTTTACAGTTCTTTTACAGATTAAGTGACATATTTTTATTTCTGTTGGCAGGGCCATGGAGAAAGAGGGAAAATCCATTTTGAACTTGTTCATAAAAATATTTCTCAATTTATTTTAAAAGTTGTCAGTGACCTAATTTTATGAAGGCTTTTCCTCATTGGAACTGACCTTTACAACTTGACAACATAGCTTTTTCCTATAATTCATCTTTTTTTCCCTATGAACACTTTATAATTCAGTCATATATGGATGTCATTGTACAACCTGTTTTTCAGGAATGTAACTTTTGAGAGGTTAATTTTTACTGACCCAGAACCCTGCAGAGATTACAGTCAGAACTAACTCAAAGCTCTGAAGTGAGAGAGGACTGTCCTGGGTGGGAGGCCTGGGCTCTCTCCTGGACCCCTTCCCTGTGAGGCCCTGCCCTATGACTCAGTGTCCTCCCTGTCAGTGAGTCACTGTCATCTGTGGCCTCCCAGCCTCGACATCATCAATTCTACTTCCCCATCGAAACTGGTATTTCCTGTATTTCACATCCTTGGGTTCTGTTCTCTACTTCTGAGGAATCAGCTGGCTCTGGGCTCCGTCCACCGTCCACCGTCACCCACCCAACACGCACCGCAAGGGACACCAGAGTGTAACCAGTCCATTCATTTCATTGCCTGACCCAGAGGAGTGATTTCATTGTTGGGAATTTGTTTAGCTGAACCTATGTTTTCATAAAGAAAATACTTGGGGATGAGCTGGGGTACCTAGGATCATTTTTTAGATCCTGTCATAAAAATAGTTAACAGCCGAACCTCTCCTCTTAAAACAAAGAATTGGGAGAGAATTTAGGGAAATTTATGTTTGACTATTTTATTAAAAAAAAAAAAAAAAGAAATTGTAGCTCATTGAGGTCAAGTGACTTGATCTACATCACTAAATAAATTGGTGACAGAGATGAAAATAGAATCTTTGTCTTTCTGGTATCCCATATAGACATTATTATACCTCATCTTCATTTGTTTATAATACTTAATATTTTCCCCCTCCACCTTTGAACTTTAGTGAAATGGATATGTATCTTATAGTTACTGTTCACCAGGCAGCATTCATGAAGAGATATGAATTTGGTTGTTTTTTTTCCTGGCCTATGTGGGTAACTGCAGCCCCTCAATTGACTGTAACCCATCAAAAAAGGATGTAAGGACCCTTAAGGAAGTAATAAGAATTGTGGTGATTTGAAAACCTTCCATTGAGATCTTCAGTTAGATCAAGGAAGTGCTGGTATCAGTATCTACAGAGTGAATGTCATCATGTTGGAAGAAAATCCTGCATACAATAGTGGAGTACCCTCTAAAGAAATAATACCTTTCCAGTCGTTTTGATGGCACAGAGGGGAAAAAAATGTGTGGGGAAAACCAGTTTTTGGTGACACAGGTGAAAAGTGACACAGAGTCCAAAGTTGGACTCTGAAGAAGTTTTACAACTGTCTTAACAAATGTAGTTTGCTTATTTTCTTTCTTATGTATGCACAAGGAGATACATAATAAAAACTAGAGCTTTTTCCAGAAGTGTTAAGTGTCAGAAGCTATTCTATTAATATTTAACTAGTACTTTTTTCCTGGTAGTATGTAAAATAGTGGAGTGTTTTAGCATCACTGTTTGATAGCTCTTCTCCAGCCCCCACCGCCGGCTCCCTCCTCATTTCCCTTAGTAAATTACTTGTGTTTGCAGTGATTTATTAGACATCTGGACAGCTGTCTAGGTATGTGCTTCTTAGACAATCCAGACTAACATGAAAACAAGACTGTTGTGAATAAGAGAGAATGTGTACAGGTGTGCTTAGCACCATCACTCATCAGTTACTGTTGTCACCATGAGCAGAAAATGCTGCACTTACGTGGAAATACTATTCTTTAAATTATTCTAATTTATAGAAAAGTTTCTCTTCATTTACAAAACAAATATTTTTGGATGCCTACTATGAGCTAGGCACTGTTCTAGCACCTGAGGATGCAGTGGGAATTAATTCCTTATCCAAGGTGGAGTGCTCAGCGTTCGGCTACCTAGTAGAGAATAAGTTATCAAGAGTTTTTCATCCTCACATCCCTCCTCCATTCTCTTGGCCACTCCAGTAGAGGTGCAGTGTGTAAGGCCTGGAGATCAAGTCTTTTTTGATTGGTTATAGTTGTTGTTTCCTGATCCATTCTTTCTCTCTCCCTCCCCCTCTCTTCCCCATCTTTTATTTTCTTATTCCACAGTTTATTGCCTTCTGATGCATGAGGTTGCATTTCTAGCTATGTTGCTAAAGAAACTAAAATTTTCTCTTTTTTAAAACTAAAAGATAAAATTTCAAATTCCGTGTCATGATCTTTTCACTTCTGTGGGATTTTTATTCCCTCTCATGATGTTCTGCCCAAGTATTTATTTTGTTTAAAAAATAGAAGCTAAGTTCTTATTGTCCCTCATGCACAGATGGAAAAAAGATCAAGGTTAAATACGCTTATGTATCTGCATATCCTTATTAGGGTAACTTATTCCTTATACAAGGCCTGACAATTAGATTTGTGAACTTGCCACCGTGCACTTTCCTTGACAGCACTATATAAACAATTCTGTAAGGTGGTATATCAGTGTCTCATAACTGTTCATGATGAATTCGTACCAGCTGGATGAACATTTAACCAAGTTTACTATTTGGAAGTGCTGAATAGGCTGTGTGAAGAAGTTATTTGAAATGGACCTGAACTTTTTGCCAGGAACACATGGATCTTGCATCATGACAATGCACCAGCTTGCACGGCACTGTCTGGGAGGGAATGTTTAGTCAGTAAACAAATAACTGTATTGGAACACCCTCCCTCCTTACCTGATCTAGCCCTAAATGACTTTTTTCTTTACCTGAAGATAAAAGAAATATTAAAAGGAAGACATTTTGATGACATTCAGAACATCAAGGGTAATAGGACAACATCTCTGATGGCCATTCCAGAAAAAGAGTTCCAAAATTGCTTTGAAGGGTGTACGAGGTGCTGGCATTGGCACACAGCTTCCTAGGGGGAGTACTTTGCAGGTGATCAGAGTGATATTCAGCAGTGAGGTATTTAGCATTTTTTTTTTTTTTTTTTTTTTGGTTTTTGGTTTTTGGCCTGGGCTGGGTTTGAACCCGCCACCTCTGGCATATGGGACCGGCGCCCTACTCCTTGAGCCACAGGCGTCCCCCATATTTAGCATTTTTTAAAGGATGACTTCATGAACTTGTCAGACATTGTTTACCCCAACAGCTTTTGTTTGAACGTTTTTATTTTTTCCCTAAGAATAATTATTAATAAAAACAAATTTTTGCTAGTGGAGTTCTTTTATTTCTTTTTCTTTTTAAATTTTATTTGTTTATTTTTTAGAGGATAGGGTCTTTCTCTGCCACCCAGGTTGGAGTACAATGGTATGTATGATCATAGCTTACTGCATCCTCCAATTCCTGGGCTCAGGTGGTCATCCTATCACTTTGGCCTCCCTCCTGACTAAAATTCCATATGTGGAATTACAGGTGTGCTACCATGTCTGGCATGATTTAGATAACTTCAGTAAAATTGCCACTTCTTTCATTGCTAGCTTTTCAGAGGGGACAGACAAACCCTAAGATATTTGTTCATAGATGATAGTAAGGAAATCCTGAACTTTGGTGATATATTGATCTAACTGTTTTTGGGGAAAGCCAGGTTATAGAACATTAAGTCAGAGACTAAAAGTTGTGAGAACTTTGGCTCCAGTCCCCTTGTTTTATTATGTTTCAGCATTCAGGATTGAAAGTTGATAAAAATTCTTACTGAGGACTTTTTATTCCTGTATTATCAGAATGAAAGAGGCAGCGTGGTAATTGAACTGGTAGATTTAAGTACATATTTTACAAATAATGGTTATTAAATGAGAGTGATATGATCTGAAAGAATCGGGTATTCAAGGAACCGTTTTATATTAGCTCCTAATTTTCAAGTTTAAACCCTATAGAATTAATTAATGGCACCTCTGCACCTGTGTGTCAGAGCTTTGTGTATAGGACCATTAAAATCTCACTTGTTTTTAGCTAGTGAATTTGAGCTGTTACCACCATAACATTTAATTCAGATTTCACATTATTTTTTTCTACTAGGAGGATTAGATTAGCTTGAGCTGTGCTGAGAAATAAAACATGCAAGGATTTGTTTAGATGTTAAAAATTGCTGTAGGTGTGATATCCGTTTTTACTTGTGTTAAGTAGACAAGGATCAAGTATTATTGCATCTTTTTAGTTGAGAATATTCAGGTAACAAAAGGAAATTTTTTTTTTCCTGTGGGATAAAAATCGAACTAGTTAGGGCACAGCCCAAATGAGAATATGTTGGCCTCCTATCTTTCACTCCTACAGGACTCTTTTAGTGAAATTGCAAAACATTTTCTTTCTCTCTCTCTCTCTCTCTCTCTTCCTTTCTTTTTGACAATATAGAGTCTTTTGACTGTTCTGTCCCCCCCTTCCCCCCCCAAAAAAAAAAAAACCTACCCAATAGGCTCCTGATCAGGGGTTTGAGACCCAACCTCCTGACAGCCTCTCTGACTGTGTATTCTTTTTAGGTATTAAAAAAGTGTGGAAAGACTTTCACAATTTTAATGTTTCTAGTAAAACTTGAGCCTACTCTAGCAAGTGCTAAAACCTCACTGCAAGATGGCGGGGGAAAAAAAATCTGTGTCCATGATTTTGGCCTTTTATGGCAGGTGTGCTCTGCCTCATAGAATTCCTCTAACTTAGGAGGGGTTTCTAGGGCTGGGTAGCCTCAAAGGACAGAAATCTGCTATCTATAATATACATGTTGGGTGGTGCCCGTGGCTCAGTGGGTAGGGTGCTGGCCCCATATACTGAGGGTGGCAGGTTCAAACCTGGCCCCGGCCAAACTGCAAGAAAAAAATAACCAGGCCTTGTGGTGGGTGCTTATAGTTTCAGCTACTCAGGAGGCCGAGGCAAGAGAATCCCCTAAGCCCAGGAGTTGGAGGTTGCTGTGAGCAGTGTGACGCCATGGCATTCTACTGAGGGCGGTAAAGTGAGACTCTGTCTCTACAAAAAAAAATAAAAAAAATAAAATATAATGTACATGTCTAATTGTAAGGTAATAACATTTTCCCAGGAGAAAATTAAACACAGGGTAATTCCTTTTAGCCCATTCAGATGTGTATGCATTTAGGTAAGCATCTTATCTGTTAGATAATCAGATGTCTACTTTCATTATTTAGTTGATTTATGTGTGTCTATATTTTTACTTTAAATAACATGCAAAATCAGCGGTTCCTGACATCTTTGATGTTAGTATATTTACCATAGACACGGTATGAATTTTTTAGCACAGCTTTTCAGAGCATGGACAGCCACACCTGAGTTCTTTGGTATATAGTACCTTTTAAAATCTTTGAGGTTTTCACTGGAAATTATATCTTCAGCCACAAGTACCTATTAGGAGCCACTTTAAACACTCTATGTTTTAAAAACTCACCCCTGAGAAGTGTTTTATTTTCTTAATTTAACCACTGACTTTTCTTTTCCTTTACTTTTTCTTCTTCTCCTCTCCTCTCCCCTCCTCTCCTCCTATTTATTTGTTTATTCTTTATTTATTTAGTGATAGTCTCACTTTGTCACCTTCACTAGAGTGCGTGGTGTTATAGCTCACAGCAACCTCAAATTCTTGGGCTTAAGCGATCCCCTTGCTTCAGTCTCCACAGTAAGTCGCTGGGACTACAGACACCCACCACAATGCCTGGCTATTTTTTTTTTTTTTTTTTCCTTAGAGATGGGGTCTCGCTCTTGCTTAGGCTGGTCCAGAACTCTTGAATTTAAGCAATCCACTTTCCTCAGCCTCCTAGAGTGCTAACCCTGCTTCTGGCCCTTTTGTTTTCTTTTAAAGTGTTTTTTATACAAATACTGAAAACAAAATTTTGAGCTCTTTTTCAGAATGATAATTAAATCTCTTCTATTTTTTGACTTCCTCTTGTTTTTGTAACCCAGGCCTGTTTGTGATCTCTGAGTATCTGAACTAGATGTGACTGGGGCTGTTTCAGGCTAGGATTCCAAACAGTTCTTTGTTGATAAAATGATGGAAAGTGCACTTGTGGAGAAGACTGCATAAGAATTCTCGTATAAAGCAAGTCCCCCTTTTTTTTTCTGAGGGACCATTTCAGGAAAAATATTCCTTGAAACCCTTTCTCAAGATTCTGTTTCATAGAAAAGTAGGGATTGTGTGTTTGCTGAATGATTTCTTTGCTGCTTTTCTTGACATTGGAATCAGAATGTAGAGTTTTCCCAGTGTAATCAAATGGGAAGTATCTGGAAGGTCATGGGAGAAAATAGTGGAAATTCTCCTTTGCACTCAGATTATGCATTCCTCTGAGGTCAAAAGCATTTGGAATCCAGACTTAAAATAATGAGGGCTGTGGGGAACAGACCTAATTCCTTCTGTTCCAGTATACGCCGTCTATCCTTGGTAGTACTGAGCAAAGTGGAAAGACATGATTTATTACTTGTACTCAATAATTCACTGTTTTGCCTATAGTGAGACTTTAAGAAATTGTTATTAAAGATATCATAGGATGTAGTTATGGTTTTGTTATCTTTTCACTGAGTATGGGTTTCTAATCCTAAGTCCTATTCTTAGGACATCAGAACTTAGCCTTTGATCTCCAAGGTGAGGGGGATTGAAAGCTGATGCAGGGCTCCTCCTCACAGTCCTGGGGTTCTCTGCTGGTCGGTTGTTGCTGTTGATAGATTTCTGGGCTCTAGCTTGAACTGTAGAGGTAGATTAAGATGACTTTCCTTTTCTTTTTTTTTTTTTTTGTAGAGACAGAGTCTCACTGTACCGCCTTCGGGTAGAGTGCCGTGGCGTCACACGGCTCACAGCAACCTCTAACTCTTGGGCTTCCGCGATTCTCTTGCCTCAGCCTCCCGAGCAGCTGGGACTACAGGTGCCCGCCACAATGCCCGGCTATTTTTCTGTTGCAGTTTGGCCGGGGCTGGGCCTGAACCCGCCACCCTCGGCATATGGGGCCGGCGCCCTACTCACTGAGCCACAGGCGACTTTCCTTTTCTTTTTAGGCACTTAAGATCCTTACATCCAAATGTCTAACAAAAAGGGATCTGAGACTGAGTGGTTGTGGGAAGCATTTTAATCTCCCACACTGTTACATAATAATCTTGTTCTTTTACTTTGAATTGTGATGTTCTGAGGCTTCTGTAGGTTGTGATTGTAGCATTATGAGGCAATGTGGAAATGTAGTTTGCATTTCTGCTTCTCCCAACTCGCTTGGAATCCCAGAGTGATAGATCAGGACCTGAGCCGTCTCCGAGGCCAGCTTTCTCCCAGTGCAGGAATGTGTGATAGAGTATTCCCGGACATTGCTGGACATTGTTCATCTAGACTCTGCTTGTTTACGTGGAAGGAGCTAGAGTTCCCTGCGTCACTAGGCAGCCTGTCCATTATGGTTCCTGTGAGTTCTTGCTTTTTTTTTTTTAAATTATAGCTGTGTACATTAATGCAATCATGGGGTACCATGTGCTGGTTTTATATACAATTTGAAATCTTTTCTTTTTTTTATTAAATCATTTTTATATACAATTTGAAATATTTTCTTTTCTCTTTTTTTTTTTATTAAATCATAGCTGTGTCAATTTGAAATATTTTCATCACACTGGTTAACATAGCCTTTCTGGCTTTTTCTTAGTTATTGTGTTAAAATATTTATATTCTACATTTAGTAAAGTTTCACATGTACCCTTGTAAGATGCACCATAGGTGTGGTCTCACCAATCACCCTGCACTTTTTTTTTTAAGACAGTCTCATTCTGTCACCCTGGCTAGAGTGTCCCAAGTGGCTGGGACTGCGGACATGCACTACCACATGTGGCTGGTTTTTTTTTCTTAGTAGAGACAGGGTCTTGCTCTTGCTGAGGCTGGTCCCCATCTCCTGAGCTCAAGCAATTCGCCCCCCTCAGCCTCCCAGAGTACTGGGATTACAGGAGTGAACCACCTCACTGGGCCAGAAGTTCCTGTTAATAGCAAAACCCAAACTACCTCTC
Source organism: Nycticebus coucang (assembly GCF_027406575.1). Classification (NCBI taxonomy): domain Eukaryota; kingdom Metazoa; phylum Chordata; class Mammalia; order Primates; family Lorisidae; genus Nycticebus; species Nycticebus coucang. Next base: position 73,786,480 of record NC_069780.1, read on the forward strand.
TTTAGCTTCTACCCAATAAACCTTTGCCTCTCTTTAAGCAAATCAGAATTTTTTTTTTCTTCCTCTTGTGTGGTAGCCATTTAAATATTTAAAGACAGACTTTATTCCTGTTACATCTCCTCCTCGTCCTCTCCACTCCCATTAAACACCTCAGGCTTTTTTACCCTTTTCCTCCTAAGTCTTTTTAGCATTCTGGTCACATTCTGCTTTACCCTGATTAGAAATCTCTCTTGAGGTGTGGCAGCCGTGCTGTTGAGATAGGTCTGCTGTGATGGGCTGAGTGCTCACCTGTCTGAACAGTATGTGTGACCTGTGCATGTGTTTGTTACCTGATGGCTCAATTTGTGGCTCCTTTGACTCATCAGGAACTTTCAGTTAGCTAAGTTTTAGGAGCTTTAAGCCGAATAATCAGTTCACATGAAGTGTTCTTAAGACAGCGTTTACCCCTAAGCAGTTGCATTTCAGTATCCTATAGATTGCTTATTCCAGGCAAAGGTGATAGGACCACATCTGAATGCCTCTTTCAGCTTGAGAGCTAGCGGGACTGTGATTCTCTGATCCACTGTTCCACCTCCCTCCCAACTTCTGGTCTATGGCAGGTAGGGCAAATGTGTATTTTTTAAAAAATACAAATTAAGACTGAATAAAGAATATGACATAACAAATACAAGATAAGAGTAAGTAGAACATTTTGTGCCATGATTTTCTTATTTTTATTTTTTTTTAGAGACAGAGTCTTACTTTATTGGCCTTGGTAGAGTGCTGTGGTGTCACAGCTCACAGCAAACTCCAACTCCTGGGTTTAGGCGATTCTCTTGCCTCAGCCTCCCAAGTAGCTGGGACTACAGGTGCCCGCCACAACGCCTGGCTATTTTTTGTTACAGTTTGGCCAGGGCCGGGTTTGAACCCGCCACCCTCCGTATATGGGGCCCGTGCCCTACCCACTGGGCCACAGGTGCCGCCCTATGCCGTGATTTTCAAGATGATTTTGTGAGGCAGGATTTGGCAAACTCTAGCTCATGGGCCAAGTACACCTTGCCTCCTGTATTTATAAATAAAGTTATGTTGGAACACACCTTCACTCATTTCTTCATACTTTGTCTGTGGCCGCTTGTATGCCACAATGGCTAAGTTGAGTAGTTGCAACTGAGGCTGCATAGCTGCTAAGCCTAAATTATAAATACATATTAATGAATATTGATTAATTATTAATTAATGTCACAAATACAGATGTGGCCTTTTATGGGAAGAGTTGGCTGACTCCTCCTGTAAGGAGAGAGTAATTGATTAATTGACATAATTTATGTTCATGTAGCTGCCTTGTTTTTCTTTTTTTCTTCTTTTGGAGACAAAATCTCCCTTTGTTGCCCTGGGTAGGGTACTGTGGCATCATTGTAGCTGATAGCAACTTCAAACTCTTGGGCATAAGTGATCCTCTTGCTTCAGCCTCTTGTGTGTAGCTAAGATGACAGGTACCTGCCACAAAACCTGGCTAATTTTTTTCTATTTTTTGATTGGTCTTACTCAGGTTAGACTTGAACTCCTGAGCTCAGGCAATCCACCTGCCTCAGCCTCCCAGAAGCTAGGATTACAGCCTTTTGTTTCTAAGCAAGACTATCCAAAACCCTTTCCAAGGACTATCGGCAAAGGTATTTTGTGACTTCTTAGCTGGCTGAAGTATTTTATGGGAACAAACATGGTTATATAATCCTATACATAGATCATTACAAAAGTTTTGAGACAGACTATTAATGGATTATTATTTCACTTCTAAGAAACAGAGGTGACAGCTTCTTTTCTGATTCACTAGTGTATGTTTCGACTTGCTTGGCTTATCGGAGTTGCTGGGAGGGCTTCATTTGTTTCTGTCTGTGCAGATTTTCGGTTTCTTGATTTTTGTGTATTTCAAAACTTTTATAATGACCCATGTATGTGTGGTTATTGAATCACATCACATTCTGTGTTCTTCCTCTCATCTGACTGATTTCTAACCCGTTAGTGTTTGAAAAGCTTTCTCAGTGTTGTTATTTCGGCTGTCTCTTCGGTATGAGAAAGTGTCATCACCATAAGTTGCCTTTAGAGTATTGGGGGTAGATTTAGTATTCATTTGTCTCTGGGGAAGAAGAAACATGTTTTGGCATTAGAAAGCATCAGTGACATTTACTACTAACAAATGTAATATTTCTGTGAAATTGTAAAAGGAACTGAGAGATTCCATAGAGTCTCCAGTCTATTTTAAGAAAAGGAAGAAAACAATTATTTTTGCCCAACCAGCATTGCCTTACTGAAACATTTTAGTGGCTGTTGTATTATTTTGTTCTTAAATAGAATTTTTTCGGTTGAGTTCAAAAGTTACAAAATTAGTTTTCCTTAAAGTAGAAAAATTATAATGCATTTTAAGCTTTTAAAAGTGGTTTTAATCAAAAACTTTTAAATCAAACAATTGGATATTTCATTGAGTTAATGCTTCAAATGAAGGACAGTCATAATGACCCCAAATTGTTCTTGTATAAACTTTGTGACCTGGTGTTTTTTGTGATGGGCAGTGTTCACTCTGGACAATGGAGTTTTGGAAATTCTTATTTTAAAAGGCTTTCATAGGTTGGGTGTGGTGTCTCATGCCTGTAATCCTAGCACTCTGGGAGACCTGAGACAGGTGGATCACTTGAGCTCGGGAGTTTGAGACTGAGACCCTGAGAATGAGACCCTGACCTTGAGCGAGAATGAGACCCTGTCTCTACTAAAATAGAAAAAATTAGCAGGGCATTGTGGTGGGTGTCTATAGTGCCAACTACTTGGGAAGCTGAGGCAAGAGTATCGCTTGAGCCCAAGAGTTTGAGGTTGCTGTGAGCTATAATGGTACCATGGCACTCTACCCAGGGTGACAGAATGGGACTGTCTAAAAAATATGTCCATGTTATGATGACTACATCTAGCATTTTCTGAGCATTTCCAGTCCCCTTTCTGATGGCTAACAGAGGTGATCTCATATTTCTAGTCTCATGATCCTCTCTGATGTCTTTATTTCTTCTAGGGATGCTGCTCTGTTTGTGGTTCCATGCTCTGAAATTGCTGTGTTCTTTCCACATGGAGGGCCTTTGTTTTACTCTTAGGCTTTGCCTGGAGAACTCCTGCCCCTGAGGCTCAGCTCTGCAGGTCTCTTCAGGAAGTCTTCTCCTCCCAGGGGCTCCCCCCCTGCTCCCCAGTACCTCTGTGTGGTATTTTGCTGATGTGTTTACATCTCTCGGAAACACTCTCCCCCAGAATGAACCCAGCTGCCCACCTTCTCTTTTTCTTGTTGGAGAAAATCCCACAGCAGGTGGATAAAAGTCTTCATAAACTGCTGCTCTCCTGTCTCGAAGGATATGTCCCAGGAATATCCACGTTTCTCTAGGAAGTGCTTCACCCTGTGTCTGTAATGGTTCTTTGATTCGTTCTCCTCTATCTTCAAACTTCTTCCCATGCCTGGACTTTCTGTAAATGAGAATCTTTGTCTCATACTTCCTAGAAAAAATAAGCATCTGGTAGCAACTCCTCAGCTTTTTTTTGTGAAGTCTGCATATCGATTTGCGTCAGCACCTGTGTTCTCCTAACCTCCTGTTACGGGGGAGGGAAGGATCTTTACCCCTGTGGCAGGCCAGCCCTGCATGCCTGGTCAGCATCCTGTCTCTTCCGGCATTCAAGGCTTTGAGCCATCTTTTCTGGATTCCTCATGTGAGCATTTAGGATGCTTTCATCTCTTATATGCTAAGCTTCTATCTTTAAAAAAAAAAAAAAAAGAGGCAAACTTTTACTTCACGTTGTGTTTCCTATCGGTGGTCATCCTCTCTGTGAGCTGCCCTTCATGGCCATCCTGCTGAAGAACGGTTGTGCCCCCAGATAGTCTCACCTTTCAGTCAGTCTTGATTCCAGCATGGCCCCTTCTCTCTCCTTTCCCCAGATGTTACTGAGAATCTCCTTTCTCCAGATGTTGCTTCTTTGATGTCTCTGCAGTTTGGGTAGCTAGCCCCTTTTTCCTTCTACCTAGTACCCTGGTAGCTTCTTCTGAGTCTCATTGCCATCTTTCTCCTGATGTTCCATTTTCTGATCCAAATGCTTCCTCTAGGATATTTTCCTTCCTTCTGTTCCTTCTTTCCTTCCCTCCTTCCCTTTTCCCTCCTTTTGTGTCTCTTCTCCCTCTGTCCCTCTCTTTCTTCTCTGTCCCCCTTCCTCTCTCCCTCTCCTCCTTCCCGTCCCTTCCTCTCTCCCTCTCCTCGTTCCCTTCCCGTCCTCTCTCCCTCTCCTCATTTCCGTCCCTTCCTCTCTCCCTCTCCTCCTTCCCTTCCCTTCCTCTCTCCCTCTCCTCGTTCCCTTCCCGTCCTCTCTCCCTCTCCTCCTTCCCGTCCCTTCCTCTCTCTCTCTCCTCCTTCCCTTCCCTTCCTCTCTCCCTCTCCTCCTTCCCGTCCCTTCCTCTCTCCCTGTCCTCGTTCCCTTCCCTTCCTCTCTCCCTGTCCTCGTTCCCTTCCCGTCCTCTCTCCCTCTCCTCGTTCCCGTCCCTTCCTCTCTCCCTCTCCTCCTTCCCGTCCCTTCCTCTCTCCCTCTCCTCGTTCCCGTCCCTTCCTCTCTCCCTCTCCTCGTTCCCGTCCCTTCCTCTCTCCCTCTCCTCGTTCCCGTCCCTTCCTCTCTCCCTCTCCTCGTTCCCTTCCCTTCCTCTCTCCCTCTCCTCGTTCCCTTCCCTTCCTCTCTCCCTCTCCTCCTTCCCGTCCCGTCCTCTCTCCCTCTCCTCCTTCCCGTCCCGTCCTCTCTCCCTCTCCTCCTTCCCGTCCCTTCCTCTCTCCCTCTCCTCGTTCCCTTCCCTTCCTCTCTCCCTCTCCTCGTTCCCTTCCCTTCCTCTCTCCCTCTCCTCCTTCCCGTCCCTTCCTCTCTCCCTGTCCTCGTTCCCTTCCCTTCCTCTCTCCCTCTCCTCGTTCCCTTCCCTTCCTCTCTCCCTGTCCTCGTTCCCTTCCCGTCCTCTCTCCCTCTCCTCCTTCCCGTCCCTTCCTCTCTCCCTCTCCTCCTTCCCGTCCCTTCCTCTCTCCCTCTCCTCGTTCCCTTCCCTTCCTCTCTCCCTCTCCTCGTTCCCTTCCCTTCCTCTCTCCCTCTCCTCCTTCCCGTCCCGTCCTCTCTCCCTCTCCTCCTTCCCGTCCCTTCCTCTCTCCCTCTCCTCCTTCCCGTCCCGTCCTCTCTCCCTCTCCTCCTTCCCGTCCCTTCCTCTCTCCCTCTACTCCTTCCCGTCCCTTCCTCTCTCCCTCTCCTCCTTCCCGTCCCTTCCTCTCTCCCTGTCCTCCTTCCCTTCCCTTCCTCTATCCCTCTCCTCCTTCCCTTCCCTTCCTCTCTCCCTCTCCTCGTTCCCTTCCCTTCCTCTCTCCCTCTCCTCGTTCCCTTCCCTTCCTCTCTGCCTCTCCTCCTTCCCTTCCCTTCCTCTCTCCTTCTCCTCCTTCCCTTCTCCTCCTTCCCTTCCCTTCCTCTCTCCCTCTCCTCCTTCCCGTCCCTTCCTCTCTCCCTCTCCTCGTTCCCGTCCCTTCCTCTCTCCCTCTCCTCCTTCCCGTCCCTTCCTCTCTCCCTCTCCTCCTTCCCGTCCCTTCCTCTCTCTCTCTCCTCGTTCCCTTCCCTTCCTCTCTCCCTGTCCTCCTTCCCGTCCCTTCCTCTCTCCCTCTCCTCGTTCCCTTCCCTTCCTCTCTCCCTCTCCTCCTTCCCTTCCCGTCCTCTCTCCCTCTCCTCCTTCCCGTCCCTTCCTCTCTCCCTCTCCTCGTTCCCTTCCCTTCCTCTCTCCCTCTCCTCGTTCCCTTCCCTTCCTCTCTCCCTCTCCTCGTTCCCTTCCCTTCCTCTCTCCCTCTCCTCGTTCCCTTCCCTTCCTCTCTCCCTCTCCTCCTTCCCGTCCCGTCCTCTCTCCCTCTCCTCCTTCCCGTCCCGTCCTCTCTCCCTCTCCTCCTTCCCGTCCCTTCCTCTCTCCCTCTCCTCGTTCCCTTCCCTTCCTCTCTCCCTCTCCTCCTTCCCGTCCCTTCCTCTCTCCCTGTCCTCGTTCCCTTCCCTTCCTCTCTCCCTCTCCTCGTTCCCTTCCCTTCCTCTCTCCCTGTCCTCGTTCCCTTCCCGTCCTCTCTCCCTCTCCTCCTTCCCGTCCCTTCCTCTCTCCCTCTCCTCCTTCCCGTCCCTTCCTCTCTCCCTCTCCTCGTTCCCTTCCCTTCCTCTCTCCCTCTCCTCGTTCCCTTCCCTTCCTCTCTCCCTCTCCTCCTTCCCGTCCCGTCCTCTCTCCCTCTCCTCCTTCCCGTCCCTTCCTCTCTCCCTCTCCTCCTTCCCGTCCCGTCCTCTCTCCCTCTCCTCCTTCCCGTCCCTTCCTCTCTCCCTCTACTCCTTCCCGTCCCTTCCTCTCTCCCTGTCCTCCTTCCCTTCCCTTCCTCTATCCCTCTCCTCCTTCCCTTCCCTTCCTCTCTCCCTCTCCTCGTTCCCTTCCCTTCCTCTCTCCCTCTCCTCGTTCCCTTCCCTTCCTCTCTGCCTCTCCTCCTTCCCTTCCCTTCCTCTCTCCTTCTCCTCCTTCCCTTCTCCTCCTTCCCTTCCCTTCCTCTCTCCCTCTCCTCCTTCCCGTCCCTTCCTCTCTCCCTCTCCTCGTTCCCGTCCCTTCCTCTCTCCCTCTCCTCGTTCCCTTCCCTTCCTCTCTCCCTCTCCTCCTTCCCGTCCCTTCCTCTCTCCCTCTCCTCGTTCCCGTCCCTTCCTCTCTCCCTCTCCTCGTTCCCTTCCCTTCCTCTCTCCCTCTCCTCCTTCCCGTCCCTTCCTCTCTCCCTCTCCTCCTTCCCTTCCCTTCCTCTCTCCCTGTCCTCCTTCCCGTCCCTTCCTCTCTCCCTCTCCTCGTTCCCTTCCCTTCCTCTCTCCCTCTCCTCGTTCCCTTCCCTTCCTCTCTCCCTCTCCTCCTTCCCGTCCCTTCCTCTCTCCCTCTCCTCGTTCCCTTCCCTTCCTCTCTCCCTGTCCTCCTTCCCGTCCCTTCCTCTCTCCCTCTCCTCGTTCCCTTCCCTTCCTCTCTCCCTCTCCTCCTTCCCTTCCCGTCCTCTCTCCCTCTCCTCCTTCCCGTCCCTTCCTTCCCGTCCCTTCCTCTCTCCCTCTCCTCGTTCCCGTCCCTTCCTCTCTCCCTCTCCTCGTTCCCTTCCCTTCCTCTCTCCCTCTCCTCCTTCCCGTCCCTTCCTCTCTCCCTCTCCTCGTTCCCTTCCCTTCCTCTCTCCCTGTCCTCCTTCCCGTCCCTTCCTCTCTCCCTCTCCTCGTTCCCTTCCCTTCCTCTCTCCCTCTCCTCCTTCCCTTCCTGTCCTCTCTCCCTCTCCTCCTTCCCGTCCCTTCCTCTCTCCCTCTCCTCGTTCCCGTCCCTTCCTCTCTCCCTCTCCTCGTTCCCTTCCCTTCCTCTCTCCCTCTCCTCCTTCCCGTCCCTTCCTCTCTCCCTCTCCTCGTTCCCGTCCCTTCCTCTCTCCCTCTCCTCCTTCCCGTCCCTTCCTCTCTCCCTCTCCTCGTTCCCGTCCCTTCCTCTCTCCCTCTCCTCCTTCCCGTCCCTTCCTCTCTCCCTCTCCTCCTTCCCGTCCCTTCCTCTCTCCCTCTCCTCGTTCCCGTCCCTTCCTCTCTCCCTCTCCTCCTTCCCGTCCCTTCCTCTCTCCCTCTCCTCGTTCCCGTCCCTTCCTCTCTCCCTCTCCTCGTTCCCGTCCCTTCCTCTCTCCCTCTCCTCCTTCCCGTCCCTTCCTCTCTCCCTCTCCTCCTTCCCTTCCCTTCCTCTCTCCCTCTCCTCCTTCCCTTCCCTTCCTCTCTCCCTCTCCTCCTTCCTGTCCCTTCCTCTCTCCCTCTCCTCCTTCCCGTCCCTTCCTCTCTCCCTCTCCTCCTTCCTGTCTCTTCCTCTCTCCCTCTCCTCCTTCCCTTCCCTTCCTCTCTCCCTCTCCTCCCTCTCCTTCCCTCCTCTCTCTTCCCCCCCTTCCTCCTTCATCTCTGTCTCTCTCTCTCTGTCTTTTTTTTTTTTTGGTGCGCCTCCACCACCTCGCAGGGTCCTGGGACCCTGTGCGAGATGGGGAAGGTACTGGTTTTTTTTTTTCTTTTGTAGAGACAGAGTCTCACTGTACCGCCCTCGGGTAGAGTGCCATGGCGTCACACGGCTCACAGCAACCTCTAATTCTTGGGCTTACGCGATTCTCTTGCGTCAGCCTCCGGAGCCTCTGGGATTACAGGCGCCTGCCACAACGCCCGGCTATTTTTTTGTTGCCGTTTGGCCGGGGCTGGGTTTGAACCCGCCACCCTCAGCATATGGGGCCGGCGCACTACTCACTGAGCCACAGGCGCTGCCCGTGGTACTGGTTTTTTATTTTTTTGTAGAGGTGGTCCCTGTCCTCCAGGAGCTTACAATCTAGCTGGGGAGACACAACCAATGCACACTTAACAATCAGTACAATTAGCAATTACCACAATATTGACTACAACTGCGTGAGACCAGGGAATAGCAAGATCAGTGGGGTTGGCTACGGAGAAGGCATTTTAATAAAGATGGAATTCTTTTGTTTACTGGTTGAATAGGTCCAAATCAAGTGACACATTTCTTTGGGGGTTGGGGCTTGGGAGGCAGTGAGGGGGAAAGGGGGTTGAGGAAGCATAGGCAGCAAGGCTGGAACGCACGTGCCATAGGCAGGGACCACAGAGAGGGCCCTGCTCCCATGTCTTAACCCCCTCCAGAGTCCCGCCACACAGGCACATAGTTGATGCCTTCTCGGCTGCACTGAGATTTAGGGCTTTGGCTGGTGATGTCAGAATGTCCATTCTGCTGGCTGGTGTAGTGTCTGGATCTTCGTAGTGGGCCTGCTGGTATGGCCGTGGCTGCGGGGCTGGGATGGTGCTGTCCCAACTTGATCCAGATCAGAATGTGGTGCCTATGCCCAGATCTCAGGGATCTGTTCTCCCCATTCTCCCTCCTCCCTTACCTTGCCTCTCAGTGGGATGGGGCAAAGGGGTTGGGAAGGGATCTGGCATCATCTTCATTGTGGGTACTGCTTCTGGGGGGGGAGGGGGACTACTGGCCCCTCACCGACCTTGCCAAATGCTCCTCTGGAGAGGGAGCACAGGGGACCCCCCCATTCCTGTGCGGCTCTGGCTCCCATGCTGGCGGAGATGCACAGGAGCACCTGATGATGCCGCCGCCCAGGGCTGGGAGCTGGGGCCTCAGATGGGGGCTTGCTGCCTGCGCTCCCCCAACACCTGCTGCTGGGTCCGCGACACTGTGTACGCCAGCTTCTGGAGGGAGTACCTGAGGACCTCACTTGTTGCAATGGGCTGTGTCCCTGGAGGATTTCGAAAAGCGAATCCTACCCATAAATGCAGCATTCCAGGAACACCTGCTGCAGTACACGGAAGGTGTACCAGCGGATGATGAGCAACTCAGCTGAGGCTGCTGCCACTGCCGCCATGGTTCCAAGAGCGGTGGATGGGTGGTCAACAGCGATGGTTCGCCAAGATCTGCTGGTCACTCGGAGTCCGCTGTTGGGCGCCCCTTCCTCTCTCTTTTCCCCCTTCTTCCCCCTTTTCCCCTCCCCTCCCTCTCTCTCTCCCCTTCGTCCCCTCCCCTCCCTCTCTCTTTCTCCCCCCTTCAGTCCCCTCCCTTCCCTCCCCTCTCCTCCCTTCCCCTTCTTCCCCCCCTCCCCTTTGTCCTCTCCCCTCCCCCCTCCCCTTTGTCCTCTCCCCTCCCTCTCTCTCCCCTTCCTCTCCTCCCTTCCCCTTCTTCCCCTCCCCTCCCTCCCCCCCTCCCCTTTGTCCTCTCCCCTCCCTCCCCTCCCTCTCTCTCTCCCCTTCCTCTCCTCCCTTCCCCTTCTTCCCCTCCCCTCTCTCCCCCCTCTCCCCTTTGTCCTCTCCCCTCCCTCCCCTCCCTTTCTCTCTCCCCTCCCTCCCCTCCCTTTCTCTCTCCCCTTCTTCTCCTCCCTTCCCCTTCTTCCCCTCCCCCCCTCCCCTTTGTCCTCTCCCCTCCCTCCCCTCCCTTTCTCTCTCCCCTCCCTCCCCTCCCTTTCTCTCTCCCCTCTCCTCCCTTCCCCTTCTTCCCCTCCCTCCTCCCTCTCTCTCTCCCCTTTGTCCTCTCCCCTCCCTCCCCTCCCTTTCTCTCTCCCCTCCCTCCCCTCCCTTTCTCTCTCCCCTCCCTCCCCTCCCTCTCTCTCTCCCCTTCCTCTCCTCCCTTCCCCTTCTTCCCCTCCCCTCTCTCCCCCCTCTCCCCTTTGTCCTCTCCCCTCCCTCCCCTCCCTTTCTCTCTCCCCTCCCTCCCCTCCCTTTCTCTCTCCCCTCTCCTCCCTTCCCCTTCTTCCCCTCCCTCCTCCCTCTCTCTCTCCCCTTTGTCCTCTCCCCTCCCTCCCCTCCCTTTCTCTCTCCCCTCCCTCCCCTCCCTTTCTCTCTCCCCTCCCTCCCCTCCCTCTCTCTCTCCCCTTCCTCTCCTCCCTTCCCCTTCTTCCCCTCCCCTCTCTCCCCCCTCTCCCCTTTGTCCTCTCCCCTCCCTCCCCTCCCTTTCTCTCTCCCCTCCCTCCCCTCCCTTTCTCTCTCCCCTTCCTCTCCTCCCTTCCCCTTCTTCCCCTCCCCTCTCTCCCCCCTCTCCCCTTTGTCCTCTCCCCTCCCTCCCCTCCCTTTCTCTCTCCCCTCCCTCCCCTCCCTTTCTCTCTCCCCTTCTTCTCCTCCCTTCCCCTCCTTCCTCTCCTTCCCCTCCCTCTCTCCCTCCCTCCTTCTTCTCTTTCTCTCTCCCTCCTTCTCTTCCTCCTTTTCTTACATCCTACCTATCTACTTTCATGACTTGAAACATCATCTGTTTGCTAATGACTATGAAATTTATATCTTTGATCTAGATTTCTAGGCTTATACTTACGCTCCTGACCACCTGTTTACTTAAGATCTCCGGTCTCTCTCAGCACCTCAAATTTAACTTGAGCCCATATAGTGCATGATGCTAGCAGTATCACACTTTCTTCTTTCAACAAATAATATTCTTTTTTTTTTTTTGGCCTGGGCTGGTTTTGAACCCACCACCTCTGGTATATGAGGCTGGCGCCCTACTCCTTTGAGCCACAGGCACCACCCCATCAACAAATAGTATTCTTATCTACTTAGTTGTTCATGCCAGAAATCTGACAGTAATCCTGGAGATACCTAACTTTTTTATGTTCAGCCAATCATCCATTATTCTGATTCTATCCACCAACATCTCTGAAATCTGTTTATTTCTCTGTTTCTGTTGTCACTGCCTTCACCTGAAACATTGTCATCTCTTCATGTACCAATCTAGAGGCTTCCTAATATGACTTTCACATTCTGGTTTTCTTTACCTCTAATCTTTATCTCAGAGCAGCAAGAGTAATCTTTTAAAAGATCTAATTATCGTTGTGTCAGTTCCCTGCCTTGTGCATTAGTGGCTTTCCTTGTGTCTCATATGACGTGGTAACCTTCCCCCAGGGCTCTGGTCCTCTGCTGTCTCCCTCCTCTTCTTGTTAACTTCATTGTTCCTCTTGCTGCAGCCATCCTAGCCTCTTGATATTACCTAGGTAGGTCAATATCAAAGTTTTGAGCCAGTCCTGTGTTATGATCCATGATTTTATTTCCAAGAAACACAGTTGACAACGTCCTTTTGGATTCACCCGCACTCAGCTCATCGATGTCGCTGGGAGGACTTCATTTGTTTCTGTCCGTGTAGATTTTAGGTTTCTTGAGTTTTGTCTATCGCAAAACTTTTGTAATGACCACATATAATGCTAAAACTTCTCACCTTCATCCTTTGCTCTGATAGCTTCAGGCTGGAAACAGTTTCTCTTGTTCTTTGCACCATGGTTTCCTTCTTATCTTTCAAGTCTTGGCTTGAATGTTGTCACTTCAGGGAAGCTCTCCCCTGAGCACATTTCTCCTGATTCCTCTTCTAATGAATTCCTCACCATACTCCTTTCGTTCACTGGAAAGAATGACTAGAATTTGCAGTTATACATTTATCATACTTCGATGTCTGTGGATCCTGTATGTGTCTTCCCTACTGAACAGTAATTTCCACCAGTTCAGAGGGCTTGTCTGTGTTCGTCCCGTTGTGTGCTCCTGGATGTGTAGCAAATACTTGGGGAAATATGGCATTTACTAAGATGGCTACTTTGAATGGGGAAGTAGCCCTTTTGGTACTTATTGCAGTAGCGTGTGGTGGTTAAGTCTGGGCTGAGACGTACATGATTTTGATTCCCTGTTCCTGTCTTCAGTGAACTCGAGTAGTTATTAGCTTCTGTGATCCCACAGGAGACCCCGTCTGTCTATCTGTTACTCTCTTGCCCCAGGCTAGAGTACCGTGGCGTCAGCTTAGCTCACAGCAACCTCAAACTCTTGGGCTCAAGTGATCCTCTTTCCTCAGCCTCCTGAGTAGCTGGGACTACAGGCACCTGCCGCAGCACCTGGCTAGTTTTCTATTTTTAGTAGAGATGGGGTTTCGCTCTTGCCTAGGCTGGTCTCCCACAACTGAGCTCAAGAGATCCCCCTGCCTCAGCTTCTCAGAGTGCTAGGATTATAGGCATGAGCCACCACTTCCAGCCCACAGAAGATTTATTAACATGGCTTTGTTCAGGAGTGGAAGTTGGCCAGATACAGATGTGGAAGCTTAGGAAGTGACCCAGGTATTCACATAGTTTATGAGATATTATGTACCAAGTGGATCACCTTGAAGATGTGTGCCAGAACTTCTTGTATCTGCTTTCCCAAGTGGAGCTTGGGGCATTCTGTGTTATTTGAGTAGTCAGAACTGGCCTGTGGTGCTTTGTCCCTGCTCTGAAGTATGTAAGACTTTCTGGTTTTGCCATTGTTGTAGGTTACATGGTCTAAAGTGTAGAAAGGATAAAATGAATCTATTTTGAAAATGATCTCTTTCCCCTGGCCAGTTGCTGCTCTTAATTCATTCTTTCAGATCTCCATTGCTTCATTTCTTCCACACCCAAGCAACACATTATTAAGATGGGAGTGTAGTGTGACTCAGCGTCCAGCCTGGGGTGGAAAGTTCATACTCTGGTCATCTTGAATGTGGGCACAGTTAATGTGTGCTGAGAGTTCCCTCTCTTACAGTAGGAATGGTCTCGTGAAACACTGCTGAAGAGCGTTGGGGTAAATTAAGAATTTGTTTTTTATTTCAAGTCACTTATTTTTTCTGTACTTTTAAGCTTAGATTTAAAATATTTTTTGGCACCTTTATAGAAGGAGGAATGGCACATTCTTGAACAGTATTTTGGGATTTTCTTTTCTCTGGTGGATATTTCCGATCTTTTAGAAATAGAGGATGAGAAAGCCGCTACTCACCAGCATATCATTATCAAGTAGGTTTTCCTTGGGTGAATGCTCCCTTTTATTTGCATTTTCACCGTTTTTGTGGCTTGACGTGAAAAGCCCCAGACTAACCAACATCGGAAATGAATGTGGCTGTGGCTGGGGTCTGTGTGGCTCCCCTGGTGACTGCCCTCCCTTAGGCAGTGTTTGCCTCCGTGCCTGGGGGTTTGCTCTGATTTTTTTAGGAACCTTCAGTGTGTGTACTCTGCTAATATACCTTAAGTCTTTATGAGGAGTGCTCAGTAATGAAAGGCAGACTGGTTGCATTTGAACCAGTAGCCACAGACCGAGCTCTTTGCATAATGTAGTCTGATTACCAATAAAGGAATGTAATTGAATTTGAAATTTCTGAAGAGGGGGAGGAAAAACAATCTCAAACAGAAGTGTTCTGTTAATGAATGTGATAGACCCCTTTGTTGAGTGTGGGGGCTGCATGGCACATTTCCCTGGCCTTCCGTGCTGCCTCCTCTTCCCTGAAAATATTTATGGAGTTCCAGTGCTTTAATAAGTTGAGAAGGGGTTAGCAGGGTGAGATACAGCAGTTAAATATGTTGTTCATTTTATTTCTGGGTGGAGGGGAAGAGGGACGTGAAATACTGATTTTTTTCCTTTTTGGAAGGCTAACACTGTGCTCTTTTGTTATCATTCTCGTTCTCTAGGCATTAAGTGTAACTGAAACGCTGATTAAACCGTTGGAAAAATTCAGAAAAGAGCAACTTGGAGCTGTAAAGGTTTGTGTCTTGTTCGATGATACTTGTAAATAGGAAACATAGAGGCCTCAGCTGCTTCACTGTTGTGATATTCACCTTGACAGCTTCGAAGGAGGTGCAGGGGCAAACCATCTGTTGTTGTGTGTTTTAAATAGACTTTTTCACCTTTGGGGCGGGGGGAATATGGGCTTGGAAACAAAACAAAAACACCTGGACAGGGTAGTAAAACCTCTAGTAATCTCTTTTGGCTACACTTTTCCATATAAAGTTTTAAAACTACCTTCAACCAAACAACACATTTACTCTGAATAAAATGATCTTTTCACTGTTGGGAGTATAGTTCTTTCCAGGCACTCCTCAGTTTTATGAAGGAGTGTAGCATTTCAATAGTGTTAGGTTAGATAGAGCTGCTGCCACATCATGATGCCATTGAAACTAGGACGAAAGTATTAAGTTATTGTGATATAATTTCCTTCAATTCAACACAAAGGTATTGAGCTTCTCTTGTGTGCCACTGTTGTTATAGTATTATGTAGTGCATAATGTTGTGCTGATTATTCAAAGATGAGTGAACCACAGGTTCTGTACTCAGAGACCCAGGATTTAGCCAGAATTTCCAGGAACCATGTGTGCTTTTGCCACAGGGAGCCTAGGTTATATTTAGCAACTTTTAGAGTTTGCGATCCAAGCTTTGGAATTATCCCAGAGAAATAATTTCCACCCATCTTGCTAGAATTTTGAGTATGTACTTCAGGAAGGAAAAAGTAACATTTGCATGTTGTTGACCGTTTTTGGCTTAGCCCAAGGAGAAGAGAATAACATTAATTTTAAATAGGGAAGAGAGTTTTTATATTTGCATTTTTTTTTTCTTTCTCTCCACATGGCTTGGGATGTGAATTTTTTTCTTTATTTCCCTAAAAGAAACTATTCAAATCTCTTGGTACAAGTAAACATTGTGGCCTCAATAGCTGTAACTACACAGATGAGCTCAAGAGTTCTAGGTTTTTAGTTGCTATTTATGGGATTAATTCTCCCTTCAGTGATTTGTTAAAATGTTAAACATTTCTTTGTGGCATAATACTTTCAAGGTTTTCATGAAGGGTTCTGAATTGATGTTCAGAGACTGTGTAGACAGCGGGAAGTCATTGGAGCACCATTCCAGACTCCTTGCTTTGATTGTTTGCTGAGCTGCAAGCCGCTTTGCTGTAGGAGATTGGAGGTCAGATTTTACCTCTGTGACCTTGACCAAGTAATGGGCCTTAGTTTCTAATCTGCAGAATGAAGGACTCAGATGTGCCTATTCTATTTTGTAGTTTTATGATTCTGTTTGCTCTGATCATATCTCCTTAAGCTGTTACATATTGGTTCTTTCTCTCTTAAAATATCATTGGCAGGTGCTGTATGTAAACTATGTTCATTTCTTATTTTTCTTATTTGAATTGGTGGGGGTACATGCGAAGATTATATTATGGAAATGAGCAACCAGTCTACTAGGTTTTTTTTAAATTTTTAAATTTTTTTGAGACAGAGTTTCACCTTGTTGCCCTCACTAGAGTGCTGTGGCATCCTAACTCATATCAAACTGAAACTCTTGGGCTCAAAGGATCCTCTTGCCTCAGCCTCTCGAGTAGCTGGGACTACAGGTGCCCAGCACAGTGCCTGGCTATTTTTAGAGACAAGATCTCGCTCTGCTTAGGCTGGTCTGGAATTCCTGAGCTCAAGCGATCCACCTGCCTCAGCCTCCCAGAGTGCTGGGATTACAGGTGTGAGCCACTGGGCCCAGCAGCTTACTGGGTTTGATAAATTTCTGCCCTCAAATCTTCTGTTGACTCCTTTCCTGTCACCCTTAGCTTTCCCATCTTCTAATGTTATACTTGTTTAGAGTATATCATGCAAAGCCACTTACAAAATAAATTCATGTGGTGATGAAAAAATGTCTTTAGAAGTTGACCGCATGAGAATTGTTAGATGTCAGGGTCAACATTTTAATCTTCTCCTTCCTCTTCTCTGTTTCCCCATCTGGTACCGTTGTGTCCTTTCCCTGTGCTCCGAAGCTCTTTCTGTTCCTTTACTCTTGCTTTGTCCAGTTCCTGAAGGCCCAGTTACGTATTTGACTGTGGTTTAAAGTAATGTAAGCTGCTAGGTGGTTTTATAAGTTGGAGTGTTTAAAAAAGCCCCCAGCTATTCTTTTCTTCTGTTCTGCCTCTGTTTGGATATGTTCTCCTTGAGTCTGCTTGCTTTGGGCTTGTCTCTCCACTCTGTAGACTCTGCTGTATTTTCTCACATGCCACTGGGTCCCACCCTATGTTAAAGAAGCC
Organism: Nycticebus coucang; assembly: GCF_027406575.1. Taxonomy (NCBI): domain Eukaryota; kingdom Metazoa; phylum Chordata; class Mammalia; order Primates; family Lorisidae; genus Nycticebus; species Nycticebus coucang. The sequence continues at coordinate 73,802,846 of NC_069780.1, forward strand.
AATTTGCTGTCACAGGACACAGGTTGTGCCCTGAAGCATCGCCTCTACTTACTGTTCAGTTTTTTCAAGGCCTAGCTCAGTCCTTACCTTCTGTTGAGGCTCTCGAGTCTCCCGAGGAGCTGGGCATTTGTTGTCAAGTGTCCCAGGGCACTTTCTCTGATAGCCCTTGCTCATCAGATACAGATTTAGGAAACTAATACAGGTACCAAACAATACAACAGCCAACTAGATTGAGGAAAAAGTCTGTGAAATACCAGAACACAGTAAGAGATATGGGGAGGACATAAAATTGCTCTTTAAATCATTTGACCAATCAAGTACTGAAAATCTGAGTTCAGGCAAGCAGCAGCATGCAAATATCAAGTAGACCCAGTTCACTGTATTGATAATAGAGTCTGCCCCACTGCTGCTTTGGAAGGGCTCAATTGTAATTTTGCCAATAACATTAAAAGTTTAAATAGCAGTGTTAACAAACCCTCATTTTATAGATTGACCTATCACTTAACCCTGTCACCCTTGGTATACCCAGCCCCTAGGCTATAGACTGATACAGGTATTGGTCCATGGCCTGTTAGGAACCAGGCTGCCCAGCGAGTAGTGAGTGGCACCTGAGCTCTGCCTCCTGTCAGACCAGGGACAGCGTTAGATGCTGGTAGGAGCATGAGCCCTACCCTAAACTGTGTATGTAAGGGATCTGGGTTGCATACTCCTTACGAGAATCTAATGCCTGGTGATCTGAGGTGGAGATGTAATGAACTAGAATCATCCTGACCTGCACCTGACATCCTCCCCTCCCCCCAGTCCCGTGGATAAAGTGTCTTCCATAAAATCAGTCCCTGGTGCCAAAAAGATTAAGGACACCACTGTTACCAGACCTTTACTCCAAATTTCTTTTTCTTTCTTTCTTTTTTTTTTTTTTTTTCTTGAGACAGAGTTTCACTTTGTTTTCCTCAGGTGACATAGCATCACAGCTCACAGCAACCTCCAGCTCTTGGCGCCTGCCACTATGCCTGGCTATTTTTTTTTTTTTTTTTTTTGCAACCTAAAAATATTTACTTATTAAACTATTAATACTTTAGTAAACTATACAAAAAAGATGAGACAAAAAGTGCATTTATAGAACTGCATGTCAGTCAGGCCAGTTCCCTGCATAGAGAATTCCCAGCCTGACCTCATTCATCTGTGAAAACACAGAGCAATCCTTGTTTAGACGCACACATTCATCTACTTGTCCACTGTGGTCAGCCCTTCACCTCTTGATGGTTTCCTTCTGCTATGAATGTGCTTGTCCATTTGTCTGCTTCTTAGAGCAGACATTTACCTTCCTCATCCACCAGCCATAGGAGGAGGACTGGGGCCTTGCAGATGATTGATTCGACCCATTCTTCAGAGAGGATTTCCTGGTGGCCCTCTTCCATCATCGTATCTGGAATCGGATGAGTTTCCATAGCTTCTTCTTTTCTTCACATCTTGCTGAAGCAGAGTTTTGAAAAACAAAACCACAAACTCAGCTATTCCCCAGAAGAAATCTGTTATCAAAGATATTCTCCATGGAGACGGACTCCGCTGTCCAATACTTGTCCATTTGAGATGTAACCCATCTTGCCCTGTTTCCCTGCTTCAGAGGGACTCGCCTGGCTATTTTTATGTTGCAGTTTAACCAGGGCCGGGTTCAAACCCGCCACCTTCAGGCTATGGGGCCGGCGCCCTACTCAGTGAGCTACAGGCGCTGCTCCTGCCCCCAATTTCTTTCCAGGACTATGTCTAAAGCATACTCTTTTTTTTTTTTTTTTGGTAGAGACAGAGCCTCATTTTATCGTCCTCGGTAGAGTGCTGTGGCGTCACACGGCTCACAGCAACCTCTAGCTCTTGGACTTAGGTGATTCTCTTGCCTTAGCTTCCCGAGTAGCTGGGACTACAGGCGCCCACCACAACCCCCGGCTGTTTTTTTGTTGCAATTTGGCCAGGGCCGGGTTTGAACCTGCCACCCTTGGTATAAGGGGCTGGCGCCCTACTCACTGAGCCACAGGCACTGCCCTAATGCATACATTTTTAATAAAACTGATGTCCCAAGGTTCTAAGAGTGACTGCAAAATATGGGCAAAAACTAAACCTGTCTGAATAATTTGTCAAACTATGTTTGAAAAAGCAGAAACAATTTTGATTTAATGACATTATTTTCATTGAGTAACAAAACCCTTATTAGTGCTGATCACGTGGCACAAGTATGAGAGGCTCTGGGCTTTAATTGTGAATTAAAACACTGGCTGGCCTTTGAGAGGTTAGCAACTCTGTGAGTCTATCAAGTAAAAAAGCAATAAAAATGTAGTGAAAATTGCCATCCGAGGGGTAAGCATAGGTGCTCTGGAATGTACTTTACTGTCTCAGCTTTGGGTCACCGGTGAGTTTTCCAGGAAGACTTGATTCTTCCTGGTTTTAATCCTTTCTTAGTATTTTAATTAGCTCTGTGATTTGTGGCAAGTGACCTAAGACCTCTAAGCCTCAGTTTCCTGGTCTGTAAAATGAGACTAGTGACACCTATCTCAGAAGGTTATTGTGAGAATTAAGTGAATTTGATAATGGACTCCGAGTGTCTGTGGGTCCTGGGGCATGTTGTGGCAGTTAATTCATTATCCTGTTTATGGCTTGCTCCCTGTCTCCTTGCCAAACCAGAATCGCTCAGGTTTCTGTCCCTTCTCTGCATGCTTGGCTCAAGGGTGACATGACAGAGCACTGTGGCCTCTGACCCTTCTGGCCAGATAGTGCTCAGGTGCTGGTTTAGCAACTCTGAATCCATGGTGGCTCTCTGTGTTGGTGCTGTTGCAGTCCTATGCTGGCTGGCTCACTTGTGCTGACAGATGTCACCTGGACACCTGCTGGATGTGGAGTCAAGTCCTCTGTGGGGAAAGAAGCTGAATTGTCTTCTCTTTAGAGTTGCTAGGAGCTTACAGGAAAGGGTGGCATAGGGTTGGATAAGTAGGAAGAGATGACATTGACGTAGGTCAGGGTGCAAAGGGGATTGAGGGAGAGAGTGCTGCCCCCCACTGGAACATGGAGGGAATGCTCCATAGAAGACTCCTGGGCACTGTCCTAGGCTGGAGGGCTTTGGCTGACCATGGGAAGATAAGACCAGGGATCGCACACTCTGGTTAACGTGGATACCCAGGATTGGGTTTTAAAAAGCATACCTGCCAATTCTATGACATGTAGTATGAATCTTTTTTTCTGTGTGAGTGGTAGAGAAGGAATTGGAATCTATCTCTCTCTTTTTAGATGGAACCTCACACTGTCACCCAGACTAGAGTACAGTGGCATCATCATAGCTCACAACAACCTCAAATTCCTGGATTCAAGTGATCCTCTTGCCTCAGCTTCCTGAGTAGCTGGGACTACAGGTGCCTACCATCATACCTGGCTAATTTGTCTATTTAAAAAAAATTTTTTTTTTCTGATTAATATGAGGGCACATACAATTAGGTCACATTACTTGTATTTGTAAGGCAAAGTCTAAGTCGTAGCCATGTCCTTTACACAGGAAGTATGCCAAACACCTGCACATTGTTCCTGCCGGGAAGGAAGCTACTAACTACCCTCCCTACTCCTTGGATTCAACTGAGTTTTTCTTTCATGTTGTTAATCTACAAGTTTCAAATTAGTGTTGAATGCACGTGATGCCTGTCTTTCTGTTCTTATGATTCCTTTTTATTCAGGAGGATGTTCTCCAAATCCATCCAAGTTGTAACTAAGGAGACAAAATCTCCATTTTTTTTTATGACTGAGTAGTATTACATGGTGTATGTACTGCACACTTTATTCATCCATTCATGTGTTAAGGACACTTGGGTTGTTTATGCAGTTGTAAATTGGGCTGCTATAAACATTTGAGCATGTGTCCTTATAGTAAAATGACTGTTTTCTTCTGGGTAGATACCTAGTAATGGGATTGCAGAATCAAATGGAAGGTCTACTTTTAGTTCTTTGAGGACTCTGCATACTTCTCTCCACAGAGGCTGTACTGGTTTGCGGTCTACCAGCAGTGCAGGAGTGTTCCCTTCTCTCTGCACCCACATCAGCATCTGCAGCTTCGGGACCTTGTGCTGTGGGCTGTTCTCACTAGGGCTAGGTGATATCTCAAAGTGTTTTCAATTTGCATTTCTCTAATAATTAGAGATGATGAGCATTTTTTTCTAGAGTTTATTGGCCCTTCCTATGTCCTCATGAGAAATGATTCTGTTTGGGCCTCTTGGCCAGATTCTGATGAGGTTGTTTGCTCTTTTATTTTTGTTGATTTGCTTGAGTTCTTTGTAGATTCTAGTAGAGACAGGGTCTTGCTCCTTTGCTTAAGCTGGTCTTGGACTCCTGAGCTCAAGAGATCCTCCCACCTCAGCCTCCCAGAGTGCTAGGATTATAAGCCTGAGCCATCACACTTGGCCAAGACCAAAACACTTCTAATATTAAACACTGAAATAAATGTGAACTGTACATACATTTGAGAAAGATTGACAAAAACAAGTAAGATAATTATTTACCTAATTATTTCAGTTCAGGGTTGCAGATGGCTGGGGCCTCTCCCAGCAGCTCAGGGTGCAAGGCGGGAACCTACCCAGACCAGGATGCCATCCTATCCCACACTCACTCCTCGGGGACTGTGTAGAAGTGTCAGTTCACCTCAGGAGCCCAGCTTTGGGATATGGGAGGAAACCAGGGTACTGGACAAAACTCAGACAGTGACCCTGGCTGGGAATCTTTTTTTTTTTTCCTTCCCCATTGATGTTATAACACAAGGATGTTATTTAAGGACCTGCTGTTTTTAAATTATTTTCTAGAGCAGTCAACCACTAAATATTATTTAATGTTTATCATTTGAAAATAAGCCTTTTTCATTCCTTCATGCTAGGAAATTATGAAATATAGAAAATTCAAGAAAATCCATCCAGTAAACTTTAAAAAGTTCTTCCCTTCTTCTAAAACAAAACAATCTAGTACCCTATGGAAAAGTGCCTGATTCACCATTATGTTCAAACTTTATTGATTTCTTTGTGTTCTTTATTTCTTCATGGAAGTATTAATGTGTGCTTTTAGCAAAAAATTGCTTAATGAAGAATGTTTTATGTGTTAAGAATGTTCACTCATTTTTTCTTCTATTGGTTGCACTCTTGGCCCCACTTCGTTCTAGTAGAGGCAGGGTCTTGCTCTGTTGCAGACGGCTGGGGCCTCTGCAACCTGCAAAATAGGTTGTTTGCTTTTTAGCTTGATTATTGTGTATTTTTTGATATTTAGAAGTACTTATGGCCTTTTTCTGTTTCTTTCTTGCTTAGAGTAGGTCTCTCTCTGACGAAAATATTCTCTATTATTTTTAAGGCTTCATTTTTTACTGGTGACTCTTTCAGCCCATCTGGAATTAATTTTGATATGAGGTAGAGTTTTCTTTCTGTTTCCTAGTAGTTAAACAATTGTATCAGCACCATTGATTGAATATTTTCTTTTTTAAGACAAATATAATTGGTTGTGATGACAAATATATCTTTATATCTGATGGTATTTAAAAGATCAGGTTATTTCAATTGTGGTTTTTAGGTTCATGAATTCTATCATTTATGTAATGTATGTCTTATTGGACCCATTATGTCGTTTTAAGTAGTAGCTCCTTTTTTATGATTTTTTTTTTTTTTTTTGCATGTGCAATTTTATAGCAGATTACAAGCTGACTTTCTGTGAGTCATATTTAACCTGTAAACATAAATTTTGTTCGGCTTACTCATATTGTTAAAAAATAATGTTCCTACCATTTAAAAAAAATCATTGGGTGTTTGGCTGTCCTGGAAAAGTCAGGAGACACAACCTAGGTCCTGGGCCTGTGTTCACACGTGGCGGAGCCCAGTGGAGCCGAGTTATTGCCACCTCCCCCTTTGGAGCAGACAGAGGCTATCTTGTTTGCCATCGCCCTAACACTTGCCTTTGTATTTCTCCCCCACCTTGCCTCGCTCGTTACCCTGGCCTAGACTTACTTGAGTTTGGAATGTCTGATTTATAAGAAAAATTTTCATATGGTATTTGACTTGATCCTTGATGAAATAATTTATATTCTGCTGCTGAATTGACATTATGTATAATTAACAGAATGCAGTGTTGGGGTAGAAAGCTCCATTCTTTATTGAATGCTACTTGAATAGTCTCCTTTAAAATTTGTGTTATTTCAGCACAGGACGTCATATGAACACAAAGAAACAGAATAATATTCTGTAATATCATTAAGAACACATGCAAGAAGAAATAATTAAGTCTTAAGATTCAAAAATAAAACACAGCAGCATTTGTATAATATCATACCGTGTGTGAACAAATGTATTTCTATTCTAAAATTGGTGGGCGTCATGTTGTTCCTTGGCTAAATTCTTTATTCACAAAGTCCTCGTGTCTCTGTTTTTTCTCATACCCTACTGCATCTATATGTTAATTATCCTGCCATGCCCCCGTGTTTTGACTGCAGCATCACCCTTCCTTTGTCCCTTTTCTGTGATTCAGATGAAATCAAGTAAGTGAGTAAAAGTGTTTTCGGTATTCCTGATTAGTGCTGGTCTGTGAAGGTAGTGAACATTTCTTTCTCTTTTCTCCCCTCCCCTCCCCTTACCTCCTCTCTTCTCCTTTTTTTTTTTTTTTGAGACAAAAATCTCACTTTATTGCCCTTGGTAGAGTGCCGTGGCGTCACAGCTCACAGCAACCTCCAACTCCTGGGCTTAGGTGATTCTCTTGCCTCAGCCTCCCGTGTAGCTGGGACTACAGGCGCTTGCCACAATGCCCAGTAGTTTGGCCAGGGCTGGGTTCAAACCTTCCACCCTCTGTATATGGGCCCGGCTCCCTACCCACTGAGCCACTGGCGCTGGCCAGGTAGTGAACATTTCTCAGTGTATGACTTTGCTTTGCAGCAATCGGTGGTCAGTGCACAGGCCCACTTCCATTCCTGTTCTGTTTAAACCTGAAAAACTTATACTGAGAGAATGCTGTGACCTTGGTACAGAGTCACAGAGCACTAGGTGGCCAGACTAGAAATCCAGTCTCCTGACACTGAATTTAGTGTGCGCTTCACAATACGAACTTTTTAAAATAGTGGAAATTTTTAGGTAATGGACATCTGTTTGTTACAGTTTATTTTCTGTTGTTAAAATAGCTGAAGAGCATAATAATAAAAACCAGAAAGAGAGTAACTGTGTAGTACTAATACCCTAGATTTTTATAAACTTTTGTAAATTAAGAAAAACCTAGGGCATAGAGAAAACTAAAGTCCTTTTCTTTCATTCATTTTTTTTTTTTTTTTTTTGGCCAGGGTCGGGTTTGAACCCGCCACCTCCAGTATTGGGGCCGGTGTCCTACTTTTTTGAGCCACAGGCACCTCCCGAGTCCTTTTATTTCAAGGAAACAAGAGGTTAAAACTCCACCTAATTTTTATTTTCTTTTTTGGTGTTTGTACTTTCTCACATGTAGGTGAACCATAGGATCACAGAATTTGAGGATTGGGTCCAAGAATGAGCTACTACAAAAAATATCCCTGACGTTTTTGATAAAGGTCTTTTGTGACATTGTGTAGCTAGTTGGTAATTAGATTCAGAGTAGAAATGGGAAGAAACCCTAGTTCCTGAGTCTGTCCTCTATCAGTGTAAGGATTCATTTAGGATCTTTAGATGACCTGGTGGAGGACATCCTATCCTAGGTTCCTAAAACAACAGCATGTGGTCTCAGGTAGTCGGGGGGAAAGATAAATACAAATAAATAGGGAATTAACATGCTTCATTTTATCTCTACTGCCTAATAGGGAAAAAACATCATACCAGAAAAGGCTGGAATAATTCATGATTTTTCCTTTAGAAAATAGAAAATGTTCTTTTTCAGGGGTATAGAGAGTTAGGAAGGGTTTGAAGTGTATGGAAACATTTGACAGCATGAGGGCATAGTGTGTTCTCATTGATAGTCAGAAATGTTTATTACGTTATCTACTAACTTGGCAAGCAGCTTTAGGGAGAATAAGTCTGTCGGCCCTGTATTTAAGAGTTTGGATACTTGTTCACTTAAAAAGCTTCTATAGCAAAAGGAAAGCAAACATTTACTGTTTCTAGGCAGGACTTGAGAAATATTTGTGATGTTAACCAAGGGATCACAGTGGCGTCACAGCTCAGTATTATATGTCAGTATTATTTCAGGCCCTGTTGACCTATTGATACATACTCTAATTAGTGTTACAGAAATCACTGGTATGTTTGGGGAAAGTAGATGACATTTCTAGTCAGAGGATCTTATTACACAGATTGAGTATCCTTCATCTGAAAACCCGAAATCTGTAGCACCCCAAAATCTGAAACTTTGAGCATGGTATGGCGCTGCAAGTGGAAAGTTCCACATGACTCTTCGCTTTTTGATGGTTCAGTGTACATAAACTGTGTTTCATGTACATAATTATTAAAAATAAAAATATTACATGAAATTAGTTTCAGGTAACGTGTTTAAGGTGTATCTGAAACACAAATACATTTCATGTTTAGGTTTTAGTTTCATCCCCAAGATATCTCTCTCTCTCTCTATATATATATATGCAAATATTTAAAAAAATCTGAAATCTACACCACTTGTGGTTTCCAAGCATTTCAGATGAAGGATACTCACTCTATCTTCATTTTTGAATCATTAGGGAAGAATATCTTTCCCAAGATCCTTTTTTTCTAATGGTGGTTGCATTTTATGAATTTTTTTTAATCTAGAGAAAAACTTCTTATTTCATTTTAAATGAATTCCATTTCTATGCCAAAATGGGAAAAGTTTGCTTTTTTGAGCTTTATATCCTTATGTATTTTTTCCTTTCTGTGAGAGATGAGTGACGTATTAATTCTTAAACACTGTTAAGTATGAAGAGTTGAAAAGTAACACAGGATTGTAAAAAAGTCCATTAAAGGAAAAAAGAGAAGTGTTTCTTCAGTCCTAAATGCTGTCTTGATGATTAGTAAGCAGTGAGCTGGATATAGATATGATTTTTAGATAGCTTCATTACATTCGGTGGTGTTTAGTTTTATTTTGAGATCTATATTTTGAGCTTCTCAGTGGGTTAACTATATATGCACTTTTTTCTGTTTAATCACTGTTGTCTGTGTTTTTTTTTTATTTGTAGGAAGAAAAAAAGAAGTTTGACAAAGAGACAGAAAAGAATTATAGTCTAATTGATAAACATTTGAACTTATCGGCGAAAAAGAAAGACTCACATTTACAAGAGGTATTCTTTATATTTTTCTGTTGTTCCCACAATTTAATACAGTACGTGTCTTTTTTTAAAAATGTGCTTTACTTTCAAAAGCTTTCCTTCTGCTATATAGAGATAGAAAAAAATGAACACTGTCATAAATCAAGAAAAAAGTTCTTGTGAAACAAGATGTTAAATGATATGTCTTAGTGATTGAATATAGAATTCAATACAGATTCATAGAAGTAAAATTTTTGGTTCTGAGAATTTTTTCACAGGAACAGATATATTATTTGTGGGAATAGATCCATTAATTGGCTTTCAAGAATTCTTGAGTAAATGAATTTAATAAGCTCATATACCATTTTGCTTTGAACTGAAGGCAGCATTAATCTTATTTAAAGCTGAGGACTCAGGAGGTTCAGCTTCATTGGAAAGATAGCATCTGTTTTACTTGTTTTAATAGACTCATTTATTTTGGAGAGACCTCTGTGTAAGAAGAAAGGGGTTTGTAGCTTTCCTTTCATTTTCTCTTTCTATTTCTTACTAAATCTGCCATGTGTTTTCCTTACACACTTGAATAGAAATTGAATTGTTGACAATTTGGAACATATGCTTTTATTAAAAATCATGCTGTTTATAATTGTTAGGATCTTGTGTCGTGCCACAAAACTATGAGCTCCCCCTTTATTTTTAAACACGTAAGGAATCTGGGCATAACGTACTACTATGACATATGCTTCCTGAAGACTCATCAAAATGACACCAACAGCATTGTTTCTAGTATAAACCTGAGTTATTTTTAAAAGTCAAATACTTAGTTGCAGAGGGGGTGTGCGTGAACATGCATGCACGGGGGTGAGTGTGTGGTTGGTTTGATGTTACTTGCATGGGACATTTTCTTTTGACTAACATTTGGATGGTGCTTGACAGTTTATAAGAGAATGGAGCTGTTATGCCACTTAACCCTCCTCACTACAGCGCTCCGGGTAGGGCTCTGTTCTCTCTTTGTTCCGTGTTGTGTGTAACACTGTGCACTTATCACCGCATCCTCCCCTCTGCCTCTTCTCTCACCCTCTGTCGGTTTTGAAATGACAGCCGTGGCTTGTATATGTAGGCCCCGCTCTTCATGCTGGCAGTTTCCTACCTCTGTTCTCTTTTATCTGTATTGTCAGGTATCCTAAAGAGGATTTTCATTTTCCGAGTACATTTCTATCTCTGCTTCACTTTCTAATTAGGCATCTCGTTTTGAGCACTGCTTTTGTAAAAGCTTTGAAGTCATCTAGTCCATCAGCATATGTTTTCTTTCACCCCAGAATATGCTCAGAATGTGCCACTTCTCATGACCCCCTCTTCTCCATGCCCTCTTGATGGGTCCTGCAGGGTCCCTGAGCCCACAAGTTCCTATGCATCCCACCTGGCCTGGGGCCAACATACTCCATGCTAAGGGCCTTTGCATTTGTTCGTTCTTCTGCCTAATTTTTTTTTTTTTGTTAGAACAACCCAGATCCACACACCTTATGCTTTCAAGTATTCTTCTAAATTTTTTTTCTTTCTTTCTTTTTAGTTTTGGAGACAGAGTCTTACTCTGCTGCCCTGGGTAGAGTGCTGTGGCATCATCATAGCTCATAGCAACCTCGAAGCAATTCTCCTGCCTCAGCCTCCCAAGTAGCTGGGACTATAGGAGCCTATCACAACATCCAGTTAATTTTTCTTTTTATCGCAATTTGGCCAGGGTCAGGTTCGAACCCACCACCCTCTGTATATGGGTCCGATGCCCTACTCACTGGTGCCGCCCCCCAGCTAATTTTTCTATTTTTAGTAGAGATGGAAAAGCTTGCTTTTGCTCAGGCTGGTCTCAAACTCAGGAGTTCAGGCAATCTACCTGCCTCAGCCTCCTAGAGTGCTAGAATTATAGGTACGAGCCACCACCTCTGGCCAGGCTTTGGCAATTACAATTAACCCCAGAGATAATTAAACTCCATATCAGAAATTTGGAAAGATCATATAATTTCAGTTTAATTTAAATTACATATACTTTTCTGTCTTGCTATGTTTGCTCTTTACAAACATACAAATTCCGACTTGAGACAGCCTTTTTTGCAAGAGTGAAGGGGAATGGTTTTTAAGGAGGAAAAAGTTAGATTTGGTATTCATTTGTATTGGCAGTGGCTAAAGTATTGCTTACCTTTAGTGAATTAAGTACGCAAGAGATTAATAGAGGTTGCCGAGAATAGTACTGAACAAAGGCAGGGGAACTCGTATAATTCATTCTGTCCTCTTGCTTCTAATCAAAATAAGAGGAGAAATTGTAGCATCCACCGCGCTGGCTATTTTGGTACTGTCAGCTCCTGCTATTATAACTCTGTGACACATAGTAGCTTCAATGTCCATCCATGTCCCTAAATTCTACTGAACATTTGTTAATATAACAAGTATTGGATATTTGAGAAAATTCCATTTCTGTTGACTTTTGAAGTCTATTTTTCCTTCTGGAGCAGCCAAATGATATTATTTCAGTATAAATACGACTAAAGAAATAGATTCTTTCAGTAACTTTGTGCAAGACTGATCTACGGTCTTATGCATATTTATAGCAGGAATGACCAGAAACTAGATGATGATCAAATTGAAACTATATGTTTATTAAAAACTAATGGCTTTTGCTTGATATAGGGAAAAATATAGTGATTGCCTTTTAGACTTCGTCAGGCTGAAGGAAATAATTTTGTGCCCCAAGGCACAATGTGGGTGTTCCTGGCATTGTTGTAAGTTAGGGCTGTTGAGGTTCCCAGGGATCCTGATAATTGACTCAGGAAGCACAGGCTTGGCAGTTCTGGATTCTCAGAACATGAAGGGGGTGGTGATGGAGGCCAACCTGCAATGCAAGGGCCATTGCAGCTGAGAACAATGGGAAGAGAGACTCCACTAAAAGAAAAAACCAGTTCCGTAGATCTGATGCTGGCATAATTTTCCTAAAGGGCCGGCCTCTCCTAGTAATAAAAATACAGAGAAACCACCCTGCTCGTGTCTTCATTTTATTAAATACTCCACAAAATTATAGTGTTTTAGCTGGGAGTTGTGCCAGTTAACTGCTGGTGGCTGAACTACCGAGCTCTGATTATGGGAGGCACAAAAATATCATGGTTTTGAGGAGTGGTAGGTAGCAATTCTCAGCTTACAATGCTCTTGTTACATTTTACTTTAAGAATTTGATGCTAAAGCTTTCTTATTACATGTTAAATGTCCACCAACAAACTTACATATTTTGGTTGTAAAATATACATAATTTATAATTTAAACCATGTTAAATGTTTAAGTGTACAGTCCAGTGACATTAAATACATCCACACTGTTGTGCAATTATCACCACCACCCATCTCAAGAACTTTTTATCTTCCGAAGATGAAACTCTGTACCTGCTGGATGACAACTTCCCATTTTCCTTTCATTCCAGCTCTTGGTAACCACCATTGTACTCTCTACCTCTATGAATTTGACATAGGTAGGTATCTCCTGTAAATGGAATCATGCCGTCTTGTCTTTCTGTGTGTAATTTACTTCATTTAGCATAATGTCCTCAAAATTCATCCATGTTAGAATCTAAAGTTAGCCCATACCAGAACTTCCTTCCTTTTTAAGGCTGAATAATATTCCATTGTATGTACGTACCGCATTTTGCTATCTGTTCATTCATCTGCTGATGGACTCTTGGATGGACACCTTTTAGATATTGTGTATTATGGGTACACAAACATCTGTGTGAGTCTCTGCTTTCAGTTCAGATATATACCCAGAAGTTGAATTGCTGGGTAACAGAGTAATTCTATTTTTATGTTTTTGAGAGCCTTTATTCTGTTTTTCACTGTACCTATAACATCTTAACGTTCCCACCAGTGGTGCATAATGGTTCCAGTTTCTTCATATTCTTACTGATAACTGCTTTTCTTCTTCTTCCTCCTCCTCTTTCTTCCCCTTTTCCTCCTGTCCCCCTCCTCCTCTTTTTGGACAGGAGCCATTCTAATGTGTATGAAGTGGTATCTCACTGTGAGTTTGATTTGCATTTCCCTAATGATGAGTGATGTTGAGCATCTGTTCGTGTGCTTATCAGCCATTTGTCTATCTTCTCTGGAGAAATGCTTGGAAATGCTCATTTCAGAAATGCTCTGAAAAAATGCATTACTTTTAAGAGTGAAACTAACTAAGTTAGGAAAAATATTGCAGGGTGCCTTGTGAGAATAATTTCTGAGATGTGAGTTCTGTCTCCACTGTTCCTCTGTGGAATCATGCTTTTCTCCCAGTTCCTTTCTAGTTAGGCAGACTAAGCTGGAACTTTTATTGGATTAGTTTCCTGACCAGTGGGTACCCCCTTTTCCCCCAGGGTATCAGATATGGTGTGGGCCACGACTACCTGCAGATGGGCGGCCAGCCCTGGCTCACCTTCCAGAGCCAGGTCCCTGAGACGCTGCCCTGGGGCTGCTTCCTCACCTGCTGCTGTTATTCCCCAAGTGCTGCAGTGACCAGAATTCTCCAGCCCTCTCTCTCAGCCAGTCTTTGTTCTTAGAGGATTTGTTCATGGAAGGGCTGTTTGTGTGATTGTGATTTTATGTGTGTGTGTGATTCAACTGACAGTCATGGTTGGGGGAAGTTTTCCATGAAGGGAGCCTGCTTGATCTTCAGTCCTTGGGGGTGAAGCTCAACGTCCAGAGCAGGGGTCAGCAAACTTGTTCTGCAGAATCTGAGAAGTAAATCTTGTAGACTTTTGTGGACCATAAGGTCCCATTGCAGCTGCCCACTTCTGCTGTTGTAGTGGGAAAGTAGCCACAGATAATACATAAATGAATGGGCGTGACTGTGTTCCAGTACAACTTTATTTACAGAAACCGGCAGGGTGACGTTATTTGGCCCGAGGATGATGTTTTGCGGAGCTCTGATACGGAGTTTCCCTTCTCACTCCCTCCAGTTTGACTAACCTCAGTTATTTTAACATAGGCAGATATCCAAGTGGAGCAAAACCGGCAGCACTTCTATGAACTGTCTCTTGAATATGTGTGCAAGCTTCAGGAAATCCAAGAGAGAAAGAAGTTTGAGTTTGTGGAACCTGTGAGTATGCCAGCAAGTTGTTTGCTAGCAGACATTTGTGATACAATAGAAATGGTTTTCTTTCAAGATCTAACTTATGGTTGTTAGAGGCGGTAGTGCGTAAACGTGAAAGCAAGACATAAATTGAAAAGGGCAAACACAGATAGCCATGAAATCAAGGCATTGCCTCTTAGCCATCTGCAGAGCAACACGCAGGGCAGATTATTCCCGTTGCTACATGACCTCACAGACCACAACCAGGTGCAATTCCTGCCATCTTGGTTATAGCCGCACACTTAAAAAACCCCTCTGAAGGCTCGGCACCAGCCACATACACCAGAGCTTGTGGGTTCAAATCCAGCCTGGGCCTGACAAACAATGACAACTACAACCAAAAAATACCTGGGTGTTGTCGCGGGTGCCTGTAATCCCAGCTACTTGGGAGGCTGAGGCAAGGAGTTGGAGGTTGCCGTGAACTGTGATGCCATGGCACCCTACCTAGGGTAACAGCTTGAGGCTGTGTCTCAAAAAATAATAAATAAATAAATAAAAATAAATAAAAACCCTTCTGAAAGATGTATTGGGCTGGGAGTATAACGGGTTGTTTATTGTTTATGGGATAATCTTCACTCAAGTTTGCTTCTAAAGCAAGCATACCAGTTTAAATGTTGGTACTTTTAAGCAATTATTGGTAATATGATTTTAACACCACTTATGATCCTTATGGCAGTCTATTTGAGAACTAGTGTATGCAACATTTGGAACAGTTTTGTGAGTTAGTTACTCTAGTGTTTATACTTACATGAGAATCACATGAGTTTTATTTGTAATTATATAGATGTTTTTAACAGCTTTAGCTGTTAATGTATTCATATATGTGGGCATATACACAGATCAGTATGAAAGTTTGGAGATAGACTGTGTTAAGGCCCATTATTTCATTTCCTAGAAACAGTCACCCTGTCCTTTCTGATTCACCTGTGCGAGTTTCAGCTTGCTCAGGTTATCAGTGTTGCCTGGAAGGCTTCATTAGTTTCCATCCACATGGATTTTAGCATTTCTGGATTTTTGTGCATATGACTGTATGTATCTCCTGATCAAAATAGAAAGGATGTTTCATCATGTGTGTTTTAGCCAAAAAATTTACAAACACTGGATTTCATGATTCTCAAGATTCATTTTAATTTTAACCTAGACTTTTATTGTGTGCTTTTTTCTTAAGCAGCTTTGTTGAGATGTAATTCATATAGTATACAATTTACCATTCGTGTGTATGATTTTTAGAAACAAAAGTGTAACCAAGTAATGATTAATTAAAAATTAGTATCACAAAGCCATGGTCTGGTTGGGGTAATAGAATTAACCTAAATTAAGCAATCACAAAAATTAAACCTCCTTAAAGCGGTCTTTTTATGTGAAATAATAATGACCTACATATATTGGGCATTTACAATGCCCAGTCCGTATTCCAAGTGCTGTACTGTACCCATTGTTCTACACAGTAACTCACTGAGGAGATATTTTTATTATCCCACTTAACAAATAAGGAAATAGAAGTGGAGAAAGTTTCAGTAATTGGCCCAAGGTCCCATATAAGCCAGTGCTGAAGTTGGAACTGTCCCTGCTGGCATTTGATACCAGAGCCCCAAATTTCTAACCATTATTCTCTGTGACATTCTGAAAAAAAAAAAAAAAAAAAAAAGAAATTCGGATTTCCTTAGTTTTTTTCCCCAAATCACTTCTCACTTTAGATTTACTTACCTGTGGGGCAAAAAAGGCTGCTCTCTAATTAAGAGAGCAGGTTGAGGGTTGGTAGAAAACACAGGCTTTAATTATTAGGGGCCTGTGTCTGCCCTGGGCAGGTCACGGAGCATCCTTGTCAACAAGACAAGAGAGGTTGCTCTGCATTGGAGGCCTTGAGCTTTTTATTTCTGTGATTTTACTTTCTTGTAGATTGTACCAGCCAGCAGTGGTAAGGGTTCAGTTGCAAATTAATATTGGGTTTGTCTTGACTACAGAGGACAAATGGTGACTTAGAGTTCCATTTTTCCTGTGGAGCAGTGGTTCTCAACCTTCCTAATGCCGCGATCCTTTCATACGGTTCCTCATGTGGTGGTGACCCCCAACCATAAAATTATTTTCATTGCTACTTCATAACTGTAATTTTGCTACTGTTATGAATCGTAATGTAAATATCTGATATGCAGGATGTATTTAGGCGACCTCTGTGAAAGGGTTGTTTGACCCCGAAAGGGGTCACGACCCACAGGTTGAGAACCGCTGCTGTAGAGCATGCTATAAAAATTGACTAATGGCGGGCAGCGCCTGTGGCTCAAGGAGTAGGGTGCCGGTCCCATATGCCGGAGGTGGCGGGTTCAAACCCAGCCCCGGCCAAAAACCACACACACAAAAAAAACAACAAAAAAAAATTGACTAATGGCTCCGATGTTTAAGAGAAAGTATTGTTTTCGAAAAATACCAACTAATAAATGACGTGCATCTGGATTTACTTGAATACTAGTGACTTCCTCCTAATTGCTTCAATGGAATAACAGTGAGATTAGGGGGAAACACTTGGCTGTTTATATGATTTTTCTCCAGAGGAGTGTGTGTGCACCTGCTGCCCACGTGCACTAATGTCTCTTTTTCTCTTTTGTCTTAGATGTTGTCGTTTTTTCAGGGGATGTTTACTTTCTATCATCAGGGCCATGAACTTGCCAAAGACTTCAATCACTACAAAATGGAACTACAGATCAACATTCAGAATGTAAGGAAATGAAAACTTTCTGGTATAAGCAAGTGTTTGAAGTGTGTATTTCTCATTTATTTAATCTATAAAAAGCCTTAAGCAAAGACTGAGCTGTTGGGTTGGTACTGAGAAACTGAGGAAATGTTGCCACCTTCCGGTCAATTCTCGGTATAACAAGGAGCTCTTTGGCTGGTTAAGGCTCAGGAAGTCCTGCCACCTGGCGGCTTTTCCTGTACTTTCTGGGATAGTTTTAAAGATCCGCTTTGTTAGGTTAACGCTTAAGTTATCTGTATATGAAACAGAGAAAAGAGGTCTCTGCTTTATAATTAAGGCGTTTCAGTTGGGATGAACTAAATTTCTTCCCCGTTAACTGTGCATCTTGATCTTTCTTCCCGGATGGGCTTATCATTCGAGTGGAATTTCTTCCCTGTGTTTTCTGCATATTCACTCACACGGTGTTTATAGTTGGTAGGGTCTTCATTATTTCCCTTTGGAAGATGCACACTTTCTATCGGGTGTTGGATAAAGAGTTCTAGGAGAATGGCCTCTAGGAAGCAGTATACTCCATGGGATTTTATTCAGGTGGGAGATGTTTTTCCTCCTATTGTCTTCATTGAAAAGCTAGTCAGGGAATGTTTAGCATAGTTTGTGGCCTTGTTAGAAATCTAGTGTGATAGCTTGTGACATGCTCGTGGTGTGTAGTGAAGGACACACAGGTGGATGGATGGGAATGTCTGTGGTGTTTGCTGCCTGCCTTTAATTTCTTTCAAAATTAGAAGTTGAGGATAAATGCCTTTTGTGTAGATTTTGTTTCCAAGGTTTTTTTTTTTTTAATATAGTTCCCAGTACAAAAACTTTACATCTCTATTCAGGTGTCTGTTTTTATAAATAAAAATCTCTTGCTTTGGTAATTTGTGTGTCAACTTTTATTAGTACACTGGGCACTTGGCTGGGCTAATTAGATAGAGTCCTTGGGTAGATTTTTTTCTTTTCCTGTTGCAGTGGCCCCAAGATCAGTGAAGGCAATTATAGAGTATGTGATGTGCCATAATGTAAGAATCTGAAAAACATTCAACATGTACATGTATAGATTGATTTAGTCACCTCAAAATTGTTCCTGTAGGTGGTAGAATATTTACTCTAATGATATTATTTTTCAGAAAACTTTTTCAGGCTGCAGAACATAGTTTCGTAAAAAGAACATTAGGGATCTTATGCTTAGAGAACCCCAAAGACTCAACCACAAGACTCTTAGAAGTCATCAAAAAATATAGTAATGTCTCAGGATATAAAATAAATGTCCACAGGTCAGTAGCCTTTGTATATGCCAATAACAGCCAAGATGAGAGGCTAATTAAGGACACAACTCCCTTCACCATAGCTTTAAAGAAATGAAATACCTAACAAAAGAGGTGAAGGATCTCTATGAAGAAAATTATGAAACCCTAAGAAAGGAAATAGCAGAGGATATTAACAAATAGAAAAACATTCCATGTTCATGGCTGGGAAGAATCAACATTGTTAAAATGTCTATACTTCCCAAGCAATCTACTTATTCAGTGCCATTCCTATTAAAATACCAACATCGTACTTTCAAGCTTGGAAAAAAAATGATTCTGCCTTTTGTATGGAACCAGAAAAAACCCTGTATAGCTAAGGCCATTCTTAGTAATAGAAACAAAGCTGGGGGCATCAGCATACCAGATTTTAGGCTGTACTACAAGGCCATAGTGGTCAAGACAGCATGGTACTGGTACAAAAATAGAGACATAAATATTTGGAATTGAATAGAAAATGAAGAAATGAAACTAACAACCTACATCCACCTAATCTTCAATAAACCAAAGAAGAATATACACTGGGGGAAAGACTCCCTATTCAGTAAATGGTGCTGGGAGAACTGGATATCCACATGTAAAAGACTGAAACTGGACCCACACCTTTCTCTACTCACAAAAATTGATTCAAGATGGATAAGGGACTTAAATTTAAGGCATGAAATGATAAAAATCCTCAAAGCATAGGAAAAACACTGGAAGATATCGATCTGTGGAAAGACTTTATGAAGAAGACTTCTGTAGCAATTCCAACAACAGCAAAAATAAACAAATGGGTCTTAATTAAACCGAAAAGCTTCTGTACAACTACGGAGACAACCACCAAAACAAATAGACAACCTACACACTGGGAAATGATATTTACATATTTTGAATCAGACAAAAGCTTGATGACTAGGATCTATAGAGAACTCAATCCACATGAAAAAAGACAATAATCCCATACATCAATGGGGAAGAGAGATGAATAGAACCTTCTCTAAAGAAGACAGACAAATGGCTAGCAAACATGAAAAAATGCTCATCGTTCCTAATTATTAGAAAAATGCATATCAAAACCACTCTGAGATATCATATAACCTTAGTGAGAATGGCCCACATCACAAAATCTCAAAACAGCAGATGCTAATGTGGATGTGGAGAGAAAGGAACACTTTTACACTGCTGGTGGGACTGCAGACTAATACATCCTTTTTGGAAGGAAGTATGGAGTACCCTCAACTCAAGCTAGACCTCCCATTTGATCCTGCAATCCCATTACTGGGCATCTACCTAGAAGGAAAAAAATCCTTTTATCATAAGGACACTTGCACTAGACTGTTTATTGCAGCTGAATTTACAATCGCCAAAATGTGGAAACAGCCTAAATGCCCACCAAGCCAGGAATGGATTAACAAGCTGTGGTATTTGTATACCATGCAATACTATTCAACTATTAAAAAAGATGGAGACTGGGCGGCGCCTGTGGCTCAGTGAGTAGGGCGCCGGCCCCATATGCCGAGTGTGGCAGGTTCAAACCCAGCCCCGGCCAAACTGCAACAAAAAAATAGCCGGACGTTGTGGCGGGCGCTTGTAGTCCCAGCTGCTTAGGAGGCTGAGGCAAGAGAATCGCGTAAGCCCAAGAGTTAGAGGTTGCTGTGAGCTGTGTGACGCCACGGCACTCTACCCGAGGGCAGTACAGTGAGACTTTGTCTCTACAAAAAAAAAAAAAAAAAATGGAGACTTTACATCCTTCGTATTAACCTGGATGGAAGTGGAAGACATTATTCTTAGTAAAGCATCACAAGAATGGAGAAGCATGAATCCTATGTGCTCAATTTTGATATGAGGACAATTAACTATGTCCTCATATCATAGGACAATCCTATGTAATTAATTTTGATATGAGGACTTAGTACATGGTGGGGGAAGGGGAGAGCAGAAAGAAAGGGAAGGAGGGAGGGGGTGTGGGGTCTTGGTGTGTGACACACCTTTTGGGGGCAAGACACAATTATAAGAGGGACTTTACCTAACAAATGCCATCTGTATAACCTGGTTTCTTGTACCGTCAATGAATTTCCAACAACAACAACAGAAAAGAACATTAGATAGCTTAGAAGATTAGATGATAATCCAGGTCCTCCCCTGTGATGCCCATCATCCATGAGCAGAATGTAGAACTTGTGGAATTTCACTTTTTCTGTCCAAACCTACCTGTCCAGGGCAGGCCAGACCTGGATGAGAACCTTCAGGCAGGAGTGTATGTACACATATGATTTGTGGGGCCAATGTAAAATGAAAGAGTAGGGCCCCTTACTTTAAAAATAATGAAGAGTTTTAGGGTAGTATAGCATTAAGCTAAGCAGGAGACTTGTGAGCACTGAGCTCTGTGTGGCCACGCAGGCCACTTGCCCCGGTGGCCAGCCTGGCCTCTGCGCGGGGTGAGGTGTGGGGATATCAGAGTCTCTGGGACCTTCAGCCAAACTGTCCCTACACAAATTTGCTTAGCAGGGGTCCTCAAACTTTTTAAACAGGGGGCCAGTTCACTGTCCCTCAGACTGTTGGAGGGCCGGACTACAGTTAAAAAAAAGAAAACTATGGACAAATTCCTATGCACACTGCACACATCTTATTTTGAAGTAAAAAATCAAAACGGGAACAAATACAATCACACTGCCGCCTGGGGCCCACGGGCCATAGTTTGAGGACCGCAGGCTTATGGCATGGAAGTACATTTATAACACACCTGAAGGGAAGAGGGGATTTAGTTACCTTACATAAAGCGAAACAATTTCAGAAAGATTAAATATTTACATAGGAATGAACAGTACTCAGTCTTGAAATCTTAGAAGCAAAACCCGAAGGTAGGCTATCATTTGAAATGGTTCACAAAATCAGCTGGTTAATATCCTTAATACATTGAGAACGTAGATAATTCATGACAACAACATTCAGGAGAGCAGTGGGCAAACAAAAGTTGACTGATAAAAAACAAACCTTTTTTTAAAACAGTGTTGTGAGGAAAATAGAATACCGAAACAACAAACCTTTTTTTTTTTTTTTTTCCTTTCCTCTGGAGCTTAAAGGGGGTCGTCAGTAAATTGTCCTGAATCCTGTACCTGTTCTCTGAACATTCCTCTCTTGCTTTTCTCCTGGCTGTTTCTGAGGTAGTTCCCGAAGCTCTGGGAAGTAGAGTCCTCTCTTTCGCCTCACCTTCAATACTTACAGCACCGGAGCTTGGTGTCCTCTTCGCTTTTCACTTCTCTCTTACCTAATTCTTTTGTCTTCTGAAATACGGGCATCTTTGAACACGTCAATCATTCTCTGATCCACTATCGTTTGCTGATGCTGAATTATACTCATTTTTTGGCCATTCGCCTCCTTTCCTGATGATACCAGTTTTTATGATAATAAGGGGAAAACGCAGGCTAAAATATTTTTCATGTTGTGGAAAAAAAATTCCAGTTACTTGTTTTTTGTGCTGTTCCTTAGGTGTTCAAGAAAATATATTCAAACGTTCCAATCCAAGCTTAAGAGTTAAGTATCTTTGCTTTATAACATTATAGATAATTTTGATCAACTTGTTAATATGATACTAAAAAAGTTAAATAGTAAAACTACTTTATAATCAGAGAAAGGATAAAAGTTATTTACAAGTGAAAACAAACTTTCCTTTCCACCCGATCATACCTATTCTATTGTAAAAATGGCTAGAATGTTTTCTTTCTTTCTTTTTTTTTTTTAAGAGACTCAGTCTTCATCCATTTTCTGTAATCTAGAGTAATAAGTGGAAAGCAAGAAAGTAGCAAGATGGTTAGCCGGGCGTTGTGGCGGGCGCCTGTAGTCCCAGCTGCTCGGGAGGCTGAGGCAAGAGAATCGCGTAAGCCCAAGAGTTAGAGGTTGCTGTGAGCCGTGTGACGCCACGGCACTCTACCCGAGGGCGGTACAGTGAGACTCTGTCTCTACAAAAAAAACAAATAAATAAACAAATAAATAAAGTAGCAAGATGGCTTTTAGAAAATAGATTTTCCAGAAGCATGGAAATTGCATCAAAATTAAAGAATCTTTTAAGGAACTGATTTTCGCCTTTTGTGATGTCTGTCCTCGGAAGAATGTGGGGAGACTAGAATAGAATTCTTCCCAGAAGGAAATATAACATGAGAAATTTTAGGATTCATGAAGAGTTCCTAGAAGTGATAAAGAATATCTAAGAAGCATTTAAAAATATGGGCAAAATGTTTTTGTTACTGTATTGTGAGGAAAATAGAATACCAAAATAATAAACTTTTTTTTTTTTTTAACTAAAGATGGATCATATCAAAATATGACAGTAGTTGTTTTTCTGAAGGGTGGGATTATGGTTACTTTTTTCTTATTTATGCCTTTTCTTCCCTCCCTCCGATAGGACTGTTTATGTGCTCTTCTGTTTTACAGTGATGCGGATTAGCTTTTATACTCTGAAGAAAACTTATGAAAAGATAGGTTCTCTTCCAGCCAGTTTTGAAATAAAATTACAAGGGTTAATTTAAGGATGGTTGGTTTGGAAGTATTTATTTAGTGAAATGTAAGGCAGACAAGACAGGAGTGGTCTTTTACTGGCACTGGATCGTGTCAGATAGTGACCTGCTTGACGGGTTATTGTGAGAATTACGGAATCGGAGGGTGTGTTCAGTACTGCCGGTCACAGTGTGAGTGCCCAGATGTTACCGACTGTAGCATTTACAGTCGGACCTGTAATTTACCTGGAATGTAGAATTGCAAATTGATAGGGTCTAGATATTCTACTGATTAGTGTTTGGATGAAAAAAAAATGTAACTTTTACCTCAATTCCTAATTTATCTTAAAATGGAATATTAAAAATAAAATATCTCAGCCTTTCCTTTCTCTTGGGCAGAGACGTAAGCCCCTGGGGAAGTACCCAAGAGGTACTTCGTGGAGGTGTCTGCCACAGGGAGATGGAGCGTTGGGGAGCACGGAGCAGGCATGTGGGGTAGGCTTCTGGGGGTGGGAGGGTGGGAGATTGGTTACATCGAGCAGATGTGTTAATGGGAGCCAGAAGACATTCTCCTATCTGGAGAAGGATGCAGTGACACCCCTGAGCTGTGAATGCACGGTGTCTGCAGTTTGGTTTCTAAATACTGCCAGCCACTAAAAGGAGCAAGAGCGCCTCTGGAGAAATGGCTGATTCCAGGATTAGGAGAAGAGAAGTAAGAAGAGCCTGGGGTCTGTTGTCGGACCAGAAAGAAAGAAATTGCTCAAAGAATTAAGGCGACAGGTCAAAAGACACAGAAACTAGCCTGAAGGGGCTTCAGCTTACATCCAGGACAATCTGAGCATTAACATAAGGAATGGGATTATGGGATACAACTCAGTGGCCTTTATGGAAGTGAGTGTGTGTGTGCGCGTGTGATGGCATCTGTAAACGCACATGAGTATATATGATGCCATACACGTATGGGTACGTATGTATAATACATATGTGGGAAGTGAGGGTGGAAGGAACTGTAGCAGAATGACAAAAGGAAGGGAATGAAATCAGGGTGCGATCAGTATAAAGACGGACCCGAAACCGCAGGGACAGGAGAGATGGGAAGAAGGGAGGCAGCTAGCCATTGACTGACGGGTTTTCTCTTTGCTTAAAGCGTAGAAGCAGATTATTTCTTTTTTAGCTTTAGTTAGCATTTGACATAAATCTCTGCATATTGATTTTACCTTTTATAATCTGTATTTATCAGACTCTCCCTCCCAGTAGAAAAAAATGTACCATTCAATCATTTTTCTGCACTTAGGACCTTTGATAACCCCTTTCATTGTACAGAGGAGAGAGAAGACATTTTAGTGATAATTTCCTACCTCAGCTCCTCTGTAGTTTCACATCAGCAGTTTCTTGGTATTAACACAATTATTTTTGAGTGAGGATGAAAGAAATGTCCAGGAACTGGGTGGTGCTGACTCCTCACAGTCGCCTTGGTAATTTTGTCACTTCTCCTTGCACGTGTGTTTGTGGTGTGGCTGTTTGACAGATATTGGCCTACCAAGCGTCCTGGATTTCAGAAATGTGATTCATCTTTTCAGTTATCAAAGACGTTATTTGTAGCTGAGTTTTTTCCCTCCTTCTTTCTTGAGGGAAGAAATGTCATTTTCAAGCATGATTACTGTGACCTATAAGAACAGACACTCATATTTATTAGTTTGCAAAGAAGAATTAAGTTTATTCAGATCCTGAGTACTTAGCAGATTGCTAGTTCAGTAGTAACAACTAGAGTCTGATTGGTTGTTGCAAAGGAAATACTTCCCAGGTACACATTTTATGACCTGTTTTTTATTTTGAGACAGAGTCTCACCTTGTCACCCCTTGGTAAAGTGCTGTGGTGTCAAAGCTCACAGCAACCTCAAACTCCTGGGCTTAAGTGATTCTCTTACCTCAGCCTCCCAAGTAGTAGGGACTACAGGCTGCTGCCACAGTGCCTGGCTATTTTTAGAGGCAAGTTCTGGCTCTGGCTCAGGCTGGTCTTGAACCTGTGAGCTCAGGCAATGTACCCACCTTTGCTTCCCCAGTGCTAGGATTACAGGCATGAGTCTCTGCGCCTGGCCCTGTTTTTTTTTAAACTAAGATTTAGTAATAGTGTGAGACCGGAAGTCAGGGATTTTTATGGTGAGTAATAGAATTATTCATGGTATTAGAAATCTTCAAAAATAAGTAGCCTGTGATTTCTTTGGCTTTTACTCCTCTATTAGCTATTTTACCACTCCTTTTTTTCCTTTGAACATGAATATCCACATACTAGAGACACACTAAGAAGAATGGAGATATTTTGAGAAATTTATAAAATAGTCTATAGTTAAAATTTAGCTATAGTTATCCAAAGATGTTAAGGTATACGTGAGAGAACTCATATGAGAACTTAAAATTTATGTCTGTTTTTTTTAAAACCCATTTCAGACACGGAATCGATTTGAAGGAACAAGGTCAGAAGTGGAAGAGCTCATGAACAAAATCAGACAGAATCCCAAGGACCACAAACGAGCGAGCCAGTTTACAGCAGAAGGCTACCTGTATGTACAGGAAAAAAGTAAGACACCAGGCAGGGGCTGAACGGCTGGTTGAAAACTCTGCCCCTCTTCTTGTCATTACTGTGACATTTTGGGAACTTATTTTGTGCCTTTTCTTTGCTCTCTCCAGTCCTTAGAAAGTACATTTTGCATGTTTGGCGAAAACACATTCCTGCTCTGGAGAGGGTCCAACGAAGTTAGGATAGGCTGCGAGTACCCTGCTCTGCAGACAGCTCCCCCACACTCTGCTCCACGCTGTGCCCCAGAAACTTGCTCACAAGGGAGCCAGCATCCCACGTAAGGCCAAGAGTGAGGCATTCAGTTTTTCCTCCTTTCTTCTTACTCCGTCCCTCTCACCAGCACACACAGACACACACATTTGTAAACACATACCTACCCTCTTCGCTCCCACAGCCCTGCCTCTTTCATTTAAAGATCAAGAGAGACATCTCTCTCTTCTTCCTTCACACCATTTCTGTCCACACCAATCTGAGGCATTTGGTTCTTAACAAAATTATCAAGAAAATTGCACTATACAAAATATTCTTCCATGATAGCCTAATTTATTTCACAGAGGTTTGATTATTGTGGCTGTCTTAGCAATTATCTAGGGCATTGGTTGTCCTTATTTTGAAAATTTAAGGACCTGTATCTCTTTCAAGCTTGTAAATAATTCAGTCTTATTTTAATGGCTAAGCTCTTAAAGTTTACTCCTTCAACTGTAGAGCCCAGTTGCTAGTTAGCAGAAAGGATGAGAATGTGAATTATGTCTGTATTTACTACTTTCTTCCCTTCCCACCCTCAACTATCATTAGGGTGCCTTACAGTTTTTATTTTATTTGGTAATTGTGGCTGATTTACAGGTTTTTCAAGCTGGTCAAGTTCAGTAGTAGAGCATACTCCCGGAGCAGTTACGCGGTATCTATGCTTTGAATTGAAATGAATGTTACATGCAGTCAGCAGGGTGAATGTACTTTTTCCATTTGCCCTTTTATTTAATCTGGAATCTCATAGGCTTGACTTCTCACGAACATTTATATGGGACATGGCAGAACTCTGAATTTTTGTCATACTTTATCTGTGTAGTCCCAGTTTTTTAAATTGAATTTGGAAGAACTAAATTAAAATCTCAGAGTCATGAGAATCTTAGAACTCTTTGTGTTCTAAGTCCAAGTGAAAGTCACAGGGAACTTTAATTTTTAGATTCATAACTCTTGGTTGACTATTGGCTTTTAGAGAGATGGGACTGAAACTCGTCTGGGAAAAATCAGCATAAATAGTAGTAGCAGAGTTCTTTTGTCATTTACTCTTTGCCTGGTATACCAATGCTAACTTCTACATACAACCTGTCTCAGTTACCTATAAAACTACCCTGTGAAGTATATGGTGCTATCATTACCATATTTAATCAGTGGTCCTGGAGGCACTGAGAGGCAAATAATGTTCCCTAGATCATACAGTGAAGAAATGCTGCAATTGTCAGTCTGGGACTAGAGTTTGTGTTGGCGCCTTCCTTCATAAGTGGCCTGGTGGAGGACAGGTGTGTGAAAGCATCGTTAGCCTCTGTGATCAGAACTGGTTGAGTAGGATCCAGGGGGTATAAGGAGGTCATGGTGGCTTAATTAGTGGAAAGACCTTAATATTTGGGGCCAGACTCTGAGGTTTGCTTTGCCATTTGTTAGGCATTTGGTCTAAACTTAGGTTTCTTAAGATTAAAAAGATAATATACCATCCCCTCCTTAAAGTTTTTTTCCTAGTATTAAATGAAATGTCTTTGCAATATTTTTTTTTTTTTTTTTTATTGTTGGGGATTCATTGAGGGTACAATAAGCCAGTTACACTGATTGCAATTGTTAGGTAAAGTCCCTCTTGCAATCATGTCTTGCCCCCATAGAGTGTGACACACACTAAGGCCCCACCCTCCTACCTCCATCCCTCTTTCTGCTTCCCCCCCCCATAAACTTAATTGTCATTAATTGTCCTCATATCAAGATTGAGTACATAGGATTCATGCTTCTCCATTTTTGTGATGCTTTACTAAGAATAATGTCTTCCACTTCCATCCAGGTTAATACGAAGGATGTAAAGTCTCCATTTTTTTTAATAGCTGAATAGTATTCCATGGTATACATATACCACAGCTTGTTAATCCATTCCTGGGTTGGTGGGCATTTAGGCTGTTTCCACATTTTGGCAATGGTAAATTGAGCTGCAATAAACAGTCTAGTACAAGTGTCCTTATGATAAAAGGATTTTTTTCCTTCTGGGTAGATGCCAGCACATCCACGCCAGCATCTGCAGTTTTGAGTCTTTGCAATATTTTTGTGAACCATAGACCACAGTATAAATGCTGATTATCTGTAACAGACACACCAGTGGTCCCCAAATTCAGGTTTTTGTAGCAATGATGACCTGAGATGAAGTTTACTGTGGTCTAGTTACCCCTTTCATTTCTTTCCTCCCTCCCAAGTAATGTAATTGGCTTTTCGTAAGGCTGAATGCATTTCTCTTTCCTTCCTGAGTTTGTCCTTTGTTGATTTATTTTAGGTATAGAAGGTTTATTTGTTTGTATATGAAATTATGGTGATAATAGGCCAGGTGAGGTGGTTCACGGCTGTAATCTTAATACTCTGGGAGGCTGAGGTGGGAGAATCACTTAAGGTCAACATTTCTAGATCAGTCTGAGCAAGTACAAGACCCTGTCTTTACAAAAAATCAAAAAAGTTAACCAGGCGTGGTCCCAGCTGCTTGGGAGGCTGAGGCAGGAGGATCACTTGAACCTAGGAGTTTGAGGTTGTAGTGAGCTACCGTGATGCTGCTGCCCTCTACCCAGGGCAGAAGAAAGAGATACTATCTTAAGAAAAAAAAAGTTATGGTAATAATAGATTAGATGCTAATTGCTTTTTTATTTTTATTTGTTTTTGTTTTTTGAGACAGAGCCTCAAGCTCTTGCCCTGGGTAGAGTGCCGTGGCATCACCACTCACAGCAACCTCTAATTCCTGGGCTTAAGTGATTCTCTTGCCTCAGCCTCCCAAGTAGCTGGGACCACCGGTGCCTGCCACAATGCCCAGCTATTTTTTGGTTGTAGTTGTGATTGTTGTTTGGCAGGCCCGGGCTGGATTCGAACCCACCAGCTTTGGTGTATGTGGCTGGTGCCTTAGCTGCTTGAGCTACAGGTGCTAAGCCGCTAATTACTTTTTAAAAAGTTTTTTTTACTTGGTAAAAGGAAAAGATTATCAACCTCTGGTAGGGCTAAACTTTTATCTATTATGATTGGATTGAAATTCCGGATGCAGATTCCTGACGTAGACCACTATCTTTTAAGAGCTCCAATGGTGGTACTACTGACTTGGCAAGAAGTTAAAAGGGGTTCTGAGAATGTTCTGGTGCTTACTCAGATAGTTCACCTCTGTTGAATCTTAAGCTTAACTTTTTTATTTATTTATTTATTTTGAGACAGAGTCTCACTTTGTTGCCCTGGGTAGAGTGCGGTGGCATCATAGCTCACAGCAACTTGAGACTCCTGGGCTCAAGCAGTCCTCTTGCCTCAGCTTCCCAAGTTAGCTGGACTAAAGGAGCTCACCATAATGCCTGGCTAATTTTTCTATTTTCATAGAGATGGGGTCTCATGCTTGCTCAGCTGGTCTCAAACTCTTGAGCTTAAGCCAGTGGTTCTCAATCTTCCTAATGCCATGGCCCTTTAATATAGTTCCTGTGAGTTGTGACCCACAGGTTGAGAACCGCTGGCTTAAGCAATCCACCCAGGTCCGGCCTCTCGAGAGTACTAGGATTACAGGTGAGAGCTACCTCGCCTGGCCTAAAGCTTAACATCATCGTCATCATCCTCAGTAAGAGCAGCTGCTTACCAGCGTGCTTCTAGTGCACCTAAAGCACTAGGTGGATTTTTAGACTAGACGCTTCTTCTCAGTACTGTGATTCTACAGTTCTGTCATTTTGAGAGGCTGGAATTGAATCCAGAACCATATAGTGGATGGAAAATTTGAAACCCTGGTGAGCTGTTACTATCTAGAAATCCCCTCCCCCAGTAGAGCTGACAATTAATAGACTTTCAGGTAGGAGATAACTGTTAGTTTTTCTAGCAGACTACTTAAGAAGTATGTCTTTAAGTCACTTCTGTGTTGAAAACACCTTAGAATTTTCTCTCCAAGTATCTCCATAGGCCTTTTTCTTCTCCCTGGTTTTTTCCTTTTATTAGAACTGGCAGGGTTGCTGGTTTGTTTCATTGAGCTGTATTAGTTGCTGGATTTCTCCTCTTTAATAATTTGTTTGGAGCTCTGCATGTCTGCTTATTTATGGGGAAATATCAAGTTCTGTTTTTTGTTGAAGGGCCTGCTCCCTTTGGTTCCAGCTGGGTCAAACACTACTGCATGTATCGGAAAACAGCCAAGAAGTTCAACATGATCCCGTTTGAGCACAGATCTGGGGGGAAACTTGTAAGTATTTGATTCTGCGAGGTAGTGGTCAGGGGTGTCACTTGAATGGCTTGTATTTTAATGGTTTACATTTACTAAGGATAAGTACATGTTGTTTTTAGTGTGCAATCTTTGCTTGCTTTTGTTTCTAAATAAAATAGGCCAGAAAACAGAGTAATTCTGTGTTTTCTGAGTTGGCAGGCAGGGGTTTTTACAGTCAGATTTTTTGGTGAGAGAATAGTAGGATCCTTTTATGTCACCCATTGGAACGTAAAAATAACACGTCCAGCAAACTTTCATGACTCATGCCCCTCAGTACCTACACGGGAGGTCTGACTTCCACACATGTGGTCTCAGCCTGAAAACATTACACAATAGAGTGATCTGTGATGATTTTACTGTTCAGTTAGACTCACAAAGTTCTCACTTAGGTTTCCCCCATTTATGTCCCTTAGAAATAAACAGCAGAGCAAAAGCATGATGGTAAGAAAAGAGCAAGAAGACCTCAGGGATTTGGCTGTGTAGGAAAAGTAATTTTACATAGAAGCTGTAGCTCATAACAGTAGTCAGTGGACTGGAGGCAAAGCTCTTCCTACCAGTATTGTACAGAATCAGTAACACATTTTAGGAAAGCAGGTTAATTCATTGCTTGCTGGGTAGATGGGCATCGTTTTGCTATGCTGAGTACAGAATTGACCTAACTTCATTCGTACTTACACATGTTCTGCTTCTTCCTGCAAAATATTTAAAGCAACTTGCAATAAAAACATTTGTGTAATAATGAAATAGACCTGGAAAGTGAGGGTCATGGGGATGAGCATGAAGTCAGGGTACCACTTTTTAAAGGCTGATGGGGTTAAGATGGAACGTCAGCCTTGAGTCACCTTCCTGTCAGAGCTGATTCAAATCCTAGCAGACATTTCTGCTTAGTGGTATCTTTCTGTTTTAGCCTCCAAAGAGTAGAAAAATACATTTGAAGTATAACTGGGATATTTTGAATATGAGTGTATTTATTATTATTAGAGATCCTTAGATGCTAGAAGATATTAACAGGTTTTAGAAGCATGTGCTCAGACAACACAGTAGAGTTGTTCTTTCCTGAGCACTTGTTTTCCTACACGGCTTCCTTCTTTTGTCTCTACCTCTTCTTTTTTGGGGTGGGGAGGTGGGGGGGCGGGGCTGGGTTTGAACCTGCCACCTCTGGTATATGGGGCCAATGCCCTACTCCTTGAGCCACAGGCGCCGCCCTTGTCTTTACCTCTTTTCAGTGCTCCTAAGTAGAGTGGATGGTTTAGTGACATAAGATGAGACCATATTAATAAATGAAATTAAGCAAAGATGAATTCAGGGTGATTCACTTTGGAAAGAGAAAAACTGTACAGAGTGAGTGATTATAGCTTTAGAATGTCACTGTGTCTGATCCAGCCCTTAGTGTACTTTTAGGTTGATCCATATGGAATAAGCAGGTTTTTAGGTGATAAATGGCCATATACTGGTTATGAAGTAGGGTGTAACACAATCATACATAAAAACAAATTTTTCACTCTTTAAAAAGAGTGTAAGTAGAGAGCAACAAATATTCTAACATCTGGAAACTGCTGTTAATTTACCTTTTCAAATTAACACTGGTGGGGTGTTGTTTAGTGTCACTGTAATCAGTGTAGTATCTAGAAAACCTGAAGAACTGGAGAACAACAACAACAAAAAGACAAAGCTTTTAGGTTTTAAATAGTGTTTAAATTAGTTTGAAAGAGAATAAAGAGAAGGGAATTAAAATTGTGAGCCTTGGCTGCCCACCCCTTACCATAGGGACGCTTGGTGTGTATGTGCTTGGACTAATTTTTGAGAATATTTAAAATGATTATTTGCAGGGGGATTGCGAGGTGTTCTTTTTGAAAGACTGTACCAAAAGGCATACTGACTCCATTGACAGAAGGTTTTGTTTTGACGTAGAAGCTGCTGACCGGTAAGTTACTAGAATTATTGTACCTAAAAAGAATAATTTTTTTAAAAGTTTTTTTTTTTTTTTTTTAAATACAGGTTAATTGGGTCTGGGAGTTCCATGGTCTGAAAGAATGTTGTTAACTCACTACATTTCCAAGCTGTGTTTTCATTATAAGCTGTTTAGTCTTGGTCTCTGTGTTCAGCTGTGGGGTGATAGTTTCATCTTAGCTGAAGTTGAGAGTCATTCTAATCAGCGTCGTCACTTGAAACATAACCTTGGAGCATTTAATTATTGATCCTGGCCTAAGTCATGGCACAAAGAGAACAGTGATTGAGAGTGAGGAAGTAGGTGGCAAAGCTAAAAAGGAGCGGGAGGTTAGCTGTTAATTCAGAACAGTGTTCATTTCTGTGCATGGGGATTTTCAGTATATGTCCTCTGTATGTGATGGAGGTGGTTAAGCAAACTTTTTCCTTATTCAAAGAGTGGTTATTTTTTTTTTTTTCCTTATCGTATGACTTTTGGTTTAAAAGAATCTTTGCCAGAGAGGAGGAGGGAAAAGAAGAAAAAAAGTTAGTCTGTCAATGTTACCACTTGTCTGGCATTAACTTTTTTTTTCTTTAACTGTATTAACATTCATTTAGAAGTTTACGGTTTGCCAGGCATTTCTGTTGTGCACAACGTGTAGAGTGACAATTGATGGGAGTGGGACAAAGGGAAAAGGAAGCAGGATGCCCCAGGGTCCCTGTTTGCACCATGACAGCATGCGTTGAGGCCAAGAACTTACTCTTAGATTTATTTCATCTTCTCCCTCCCAGGATTTGGGAATTGCAATCAGAGTCCTCTACTGGGTCTTTGCAGAGTTTATGTAACCTGAGGGCTGTCCTGTGTGTGGAGGGAGAAGCAGATGAGATGAGGGGAAGAGTGAGGTGGAGACGCTCACAGGTGGGAACATGCTAGGTGTTCCCAAGAGGCAGAGGAGGCCAGTGTGCAGTGTAGAAGATGGGGCCGGGCCGGTCTTGCCAAGGGGTTGATAGACAAGAAGGGTGAGCATGGGCGCTAAGCAGCCAGAGGGAACCATTAATTAAGCAGGAAAAATGGCAAGATCTCCTTCTCTGAGAGGCTGGCTCTGGGTGCTGGGGGACCTGACTTGGACAAGGTGAGGGGACAGTCAGGAGGTAGAGGGAGTGGTACCAGGTTCGGCGAGCTGCTGCAGGGCAGGAACAAAGAGGAGCCATGGTTCTTTTCTCTACAACATGGGATTGAAGGTTCCTCTTAGGGATGATGAAGATTAAACGAAGTGACAAATGACTAAGTTTGATATAGAATAAGTTTGGCAAAGTTTGATACAGAGTAAGTTCTCATTAAGTGGTAGTTGTCATCATTATTATTCCCTTAATAATAAAAGAGAGTCCTCACCAAGCTTACATTCTAGTGCGGGAAATTAAAAAAAAAAACAAAACAAAGGAAAATAAAGTGCTAGGGTTGAGAGAGGTGACAGAGTACGCTATGGGGAGACACCTGTCTCCTCTTGAAATGGAGCAGACGGTCCATTTGAGGGACTCCATTCTGCTTTTCTTTCCATCACCCTGCCTCCGTCTGTAATCTCTCTGTTTCCTCTACCAGCCCTCAGGAGAATTACGGTACTCATAAGGATATTTTTTTTTTTTTTTTGAGACAAAGCCTCAAGCTGTCGCCTTGGGTAGAGTGCTATGGCATCACAGCTCACAGCAACCTCCAACTCCTGGACTCAAGCGATTCTCCTGCCTCCACCTCCCAAGTAGCTGGGACTACAGGCGCCCGCCACAACGCCCGGCTATTTTTTGGTTGCAGCCGTCATTGTTGTTTGGCGGGCCCCAGGCTGGATTCGAACCCGCCAGCTCAGGTGTATGTGGCTGGCGTCTTAGCTGCTTGAGCCATAGGCACCAAGCCAGAATATTTGTTTTTTAATGGGATAGTGATTCTTTGCTAGCCCTGGTTTTGGCAATGATGATCTTTAGATAAGGCTGTTTTGCATGTGTATAGTAAAAGCTTTTAATATGAGACTTTTTTTTTTTTTTTTTTGTAGAGACAGAGTCTCACTTTACTGCCCTCTGTAGAGTGCTGTGGCGTCACACAGCTCACAGCAACCTCCAGCTCTTGGGCTTACGTGATTCTCTTGCCTCAGCCTCCCGAGCAGCTGGGACTACAGGCGCCCGCCACAACGCCCGGCTATTTTTTGGTTGCAGTTTGGCCAGGGCTGGGTTTGAACCTGCCACCCTATATGGGGCCGGCGCCCTACTCACTGAACCACAGGCGCCGCCCATGAGACTTTTTTTTTATAGCAAAAGGTTCCATTCAGGTGGAAACTCAAGAACACAAAAATAATAAATGCTGCTTCTTCCCTTCAATGAAACAGCTGAGCCTCTGGGGGTACAGCAGAAGGGGAAGAACCGTGCTTTACTTTTCAACAAATGAATCAAAGACCAGATTCTGTACATAAAATATGTCCTTCAGCATCACAGTAAATTTGGCAGTCCCATGGAAAGGATTGGTAGTTAAATAAGCATTTGGCCAAAGTTGGAAAAGATGAAGGAGAATGAATTTCAGAGTAAAAGAGATTAAATGGCAAGCCAATAAGAAATTGTTCCAAACTGTAAGAGAATCAGTCTGTGTCATACAACTTAAGCACGCATATGGGGGCACGCACCCTCAGAGGGCACAAATCCTTTCTCAGGGCCAGTGTTCTAAATGCTTGTATGTTTTACCCGGTTTAATCTTCACCATGGCTCTCTCAAATAGATAATTATCCTTTCCATTTTAGGATGAGAAACTGAGGCACAGGTTGGTTGAGTAGTTTCCCTTGAGTCACATAGTGAGTGAGTAGTCAGTGCTCTGCGTGTGGCTGTGCCCAGCGTCAATCTGCGAAGCCTTTTCTGGCGGTTGCGTGACACCGGCCTGTCACTCTCTCCTCTTAATACACTTGCATTACCTGGTTCAAGGACATCGCACCTGCCTGTTTTTCTCCCACCTCACTGGCTTTTGTTTTTTTTATGCTCTTTTGCCACTTCTGCCTTTCCCAACCCTCTTGACCTTGGCGTTCTCAGGCCTTACAGCTCTGTCTTCACTCCTGCTCTCCTGATGACTTTAGGTGCCATCCCTGTGTTGGTAACTCTCAAATTTATTATCTCTACCTGGATGTCTTACCTGATTTTTTTTTTTTTTTGAGACATAGTCTCACCGTGTCGCCCCGGTTAGAGGTGACATG
Organism: Nycticebus coucang; assembly: GCF_027406575.1. NCBI lineage: Eukaryota > Metazoa > Chordata > Mammalia > Primates > Lorisidae > Nycticebus > Nycticebus coucang. The sequence continues at coordinate 73,837,893 of NC_069780.1, forward strand.
GTATCACAGCTTACAGTGACCTCAAACTCCTGGGCTTAAGCAATTCTTTTGCCTCAGCCTCCTAAGTAACTGGGACTACAGGTGTCCGCCACAATGCCCGGCAATTTTTTGGTTGTAGGTGTCATTGTTGTCTGGCAGGCCCAGGCTGGATTTGAACCAGCCAGCTCCAGTGTATGTGGCTGGCACTCTAGCCACTGAGCTACAGGCACCGAGCCTCTTGCCCGAATTTTTAAATTTGGCTGCCTATTGAATTTTGCTTCTGAGATGCTTAACAGGCAATTCAGACAGTACATATGTGGGAGATACTGATTGGTTTTAATAAATTTTCCAAGAATTCTTGGGGGCTGTAAAGGAATGCTCTTTTTGTGGGATCTGGCACTTTTTATAGGTAGAAGAATTCAGTCTTAACTATAAAAATACTAATGTACAAATCTTTATTTTTTTCAAAGGTAATACATGCTTGCTTTAAGGCCTCTTATTTTCTGAAGGTTTTAGTTAATTTTCTTCATGTAGGAGTTTCTTTTAAGTCTTCAGGATAAGCTTGCCCCTCTTTCCCCTGTTTTCTCTAATTATACAGTCCTGGTGTGTGTGTTTTAAGTTTATTTCCTCATGTCTAAACAGACAAACATCTATTTGGGTTTGATGTTATCAATGGATAATGTTTTTTGTTGGGGGGGGGGGGTCCTTTAATTTGCTGACATCCTTCACTACCAGTGTCTTGCTGTTAGTGTCCCAATCGTGAACCAAAATCTGACCACCAGGGGTGAACGTACTTTGAGGTCTCTAATTCTGGGGCTTCAGAGGCATGATTTATTGAAAAGGGTGAATGAGGTAGGTTCTTTTGTCTGTGTCCCTGATTCCTGACCAAGTAGACTGATGGGAATTGTAAGTAATTTGTTGCTTGTCTATTAGATTATGAATTCCATGTGGGTAGGAACATTGTCTTAGTATTACCTGGAACTACAGTTGTAATGCTTTGTATGCAGTGCACATTTGCCAAATTTGTACTGGATTAAATGAAATTGAATTGTCACTTGGAAGTGATAGAACTGGGATGAGATTCAATCGAGCAATTGTCAGTCAACCATCCTTTTCTTCTGTGAGCTGCTACACAGTGAACTGCAGTGTTTTCCTTCCATTTAAGGAAAAATAAACTTAGCCTGTTTTGGAGTGTGTAAGGATGGTGTCACTGGGGCTCTGGTGGAATTTGTACACGGTTCCTGTTGGGTACCTTGATATAGTAATGATTGCATGTGTTTAACATAAACATACAACATATTTTATCTTCTTCCCAAGTGTTCATTTTTGTTATTTTTAATTTCTGATGCTGGAAGAATAGTCAGGTATTGTGACAGTAGGTGCTATTTACAAACTACAGAATGGAGCCCGAGTTTGCATTGATCTGTGTAAATATAAATCCAGAGCTTTCACTTAATTGTGGCATTACTTCTGGTCAGATTTGGTTGCATGTAATATAAGTCAAAGTAAGATGGCTTAAATAGTGCCAAAGTTTATATTTTCCTCTTGTTTGGGAAGCCCAGAGATCTCCTGATTAGCACTGATACAGTCCCAACTCCCTCTCAGGCATGACTTGCCTTCCAGTCCCTTCCAGCGTGAGAGAGCACACAGCGCTGCCTACTTAATCGAGGAGCATGCCTCTTGTGGTAGGGATGCTTCCCTGTGGTTGCACACACTTTTGCTCACATACCATTGGCCCGAATGGAGTTCAGCAATTACATCTAGTTGTAAGAGAAGCTTTTAAATCCATGAAGAATTGCTGTCTTTTGTTTTTTAATGCTGTTGTGATACTTAGGAAATCTGTTACAGCAGAGAGAAGACTGTTGGAGCCCAGCTAGCCATTACTGCTTGATTATCCATGGTTAGATGGATGTGTACTTCATTTTTTTCTCCCTCACGTCACTAAAGTGTTCCTTTGAATATTTTCTTAGCTAAGAGGCAGCCTTTAAGAACACATGTGCTAAGGACATCAAGCAAAAAGACAACCTGCAGAATGGGAGCAAATATTTGAACATTGTGTGACCGGTAAGGGACTTGTTTCTAGAGAAACAAGTTTAGTTGCATATAAAGAACTCTTGCAACTCAATAATAAAAGGACAAAATTTAAGAGTGGCCAAAAGACCTCAATTGGACATTTTTCTAGAGAAAGCATACACGTGGCCAATAAACACATGAAAAGATGCTTAGTGGTCTTAGCCATGAGGGAAATGCAAACCAAAACCATAATTAGATACCACTTCATATCCACTAGGTGGTTATAAATAAAAACACAGAGAATAACAATTGCAGGTGAGAATATGGAGAAATTGGACATTTACAGGCTGAGGGTAGGAAGTTATGGCTGTTAAAAACAGTTTGGCAGTTCTTCAAAAAGTTAAACGTAACAGTGCCATCTGACCCAGAAATTCTGCTCCTAGCTGTATGTTCAAGAGAAATGAAAACTTAGGTCTACATGGTTGACCTAAAAGGAAGTAGCTGAAGCAAAATTAATGTAAGTGGTGAGTTTATTTGGGTCAAGCTTGAGGGCTGCAACCTGGGAGCATAGATTCAAGTTGCCCACAGTATACAGTCTGATTAGCGGCAGTTACAAATGGGTTTTTACTTTTAATATATTTTATAGTAATTTTCTCTCTTTCTCTCTCTTTCCTTCCGACCTCCTCCTTCCTTCCTTATTTCCTTTCCATCCCTCCCTCTCTCCCTTAACTTCCTTCCTTCCTTCTTAACTTCCACTCTCCTTCTCCTCCCCTCCCTTTCCTTCCCTTTCATTTCCTTAGTCTCACTCAGTTGCCCTGGGTAGCGTGCTGTGGCATCATAGCTCACAACAATCTCAAACTCTTGGGTTAAGGGATCCTCTTGCTTCAGCCTCCTGAGTAGTTTGGACTACAGGCATGTACTACCATGCCTGGCTAGGGGTTTTTCCATTCCCCTGTTTTTAGTAGAGACAGGGTTTCCTTCTTACTCCTGTCCTGAGCTCTTGAGCTCATGCAATTCGCTTGCCTCGGCCTCCCAGAGTGAGTGCTAGGATTATAGGCATGAGCCACCCTGCCCAGCTACAAGTGGATTTTTAAAAGTAGATTTTTAGAGGTAATTTCTGAGTTGTCTACCGGAAATTTACATTTAAATAACATAAGCTATTGTTCCTTATATCTCAGATTCCAGAAACATGGAGATAATGGGTGAGACGCCTAGTCAGGACCAAAATGACTAAACAACTGTCCCCAGTTGCGGTTGGGGGAAGGATGACAGAAGTCTCCACTCATGTTTCTCTGGGCCAGCATACCTCATATCGCTCAGGTTGCTTTGAGCTGTTTTTCTTTTCTCAACCCAAAAACTTGCATGTGAATTTCATAGAAGCACTATGTATAATAGCCAAAAAGTAGAGACAATTCAAATGTCTATTGACTGATGAATGGATAAATAAAACGTAGTTATATCCATACAATGAAAAATGACTCAGCAATAAAAGAGAACTACAGTACATGCTACAATGTGATTGAACCTTGAAAACATTAGGATGAGTAAAAGAAGACCACTTAGCATATGACATTTATACAAAGTGTCCAGAAGAGGCCACTCTATATAGGATGGAGACTAAGTTAATTAGTGGTTGCCTAGGGTTGGGGGTTTGGAGGAAAATAGGTAGTGATGGCTTAATGGGTATGAATCTTTTTTTCTGGAGTGATTAAAAATGTTCTAAAATTGATTTTGATGATGGTTACACAAGTCTGTGCATGTATTAAAAGCTGTCGAATTATACACTTTAAGTGGGCAAATTTGATAGTGTGAATTCTATCTCAGTAAAGCTTTTTAAAACAAAACAGCTGCAAAGAAATACCTACCATAACTAAAATAAGGGTCTTAAATGACCGTGAATGCTCACACGTGAGGCCAGCTGGGGTCATGCCACTTATTTTAGGTTGGAGAAATTATATTTTGTGTAGTTGTCTTCTCCAGGGCAAGTAGTATCCCGTCAGGAGGTGTAGCTTTCTCGCCTGAAGGGTGACATATCACCCTTGCCCCACCCCAACCATTTTGTTATATAATGTGCTTTTAGCTTTCCTAGCAGGCTTTCCATGCTCGTTGTGCTATGATCCCCCACACATTTGCTTGATAAATAATTACCATTCTGTGAAAGTTCTCCCACACATCAACGCAGACACTGCTTGAAGAAAATGCTTCTCATTTTGCTCTCATTAATCTGACATTTCAAATATCATATTTGGTTTGATTTTTTTTTTTTTTGCCTTGTTCTCATTTCTCACTCTTGAAAGGATGCCAGACGGCTTCTTACTTTTATAATTCACTCATGTATATTTTCACAGCGATGGTGGGAGGAGGAAATCACCCGTGTATCTAAAGCATTAGATATCTTAGAGTGCTTTATACCAATGACTTTATTTTTTCTTTTTAAGACAGAGTCCCACTTTGTCGCCCTTGGTACAGTGCTGTGGCGTCACAGCTCACAGCAGCCTCAAACTCTTGGGCTCAAGTGATTCTCTTGCCTCAGCCTCCCAAGTAGCTGCTGGGACTACAGGTGCCCATCACAATGCCTGGCTAGGGTTTTTAAAATTTTTATTTATTTTTTATTTCTAGTTTATGATGGGGCCTTGCTCTGGCTCAGGCTGGTGAGAAGTCCTCCTTTATAGTGTTTAATAAGACAAAGATGCCAACAAATGTTTGTGGAATTGAATGGAAGTGTACTGTTTTCTGTAAATATACCTAGGAGGTATGCATTTCAATTAAAGTTTAACAGTAGCTTTGATTATACCACATGAAACCAAATGGAACTGGCTCGTGTGGGTTTAGCCTTTCAGGGATTTGAGTTATTCAAGAATTGTACCAAGACTCCGGTTTAGGGAAACTAGGAAAGGAAGTTATTTTAAAAGAATGTAAGTGGAATTGGTAAAACATGGAATAGGCGGAATTAGCAACTGCATTTCTTATATACAAGCTTCGGTGTTTTTTCATGGAGTGTAAGGTTTTGACCTAAAGATGGTATTGTTGATAGTAATACGTTGAAAGCCACATTTTATACTGCTTCTGATATTTAAGTGGAAATCTGGGTTGACAGTAATACGGATTTATTTGTGCGCTGAAGGACCCTGGAGTGTGTGACACAAGAAACGTTTTAGCTTCTGTGAATGAACCTGGGATACACAACCTTGTACAAGGATTTTTGTGGACACATGTTTTCATTGGTCTCGTATAAATACTTTGGAGTGGAATTGCATGTTTGACCTTTTAGGAAATCGAATTTTCCTAAGTAGTTTTACCCTCACCAGCAGTGTGGAGTCCCAGTTCCACTGCCTTACCAGCCTTTGATGATGTTGATCTTTTTCACTTTAGCCAATTTTGACTAATGATGCTAAACTCTTTTTCATGTGCTTATTGGTCATTTATATTTCTTCTGTTGTGAAGTAACTAAGTTTTTGGCCCATTTAAGAAATTATAAGTATTTTTATTGAATTGTAGGAATTTCTTTAAGTACTCTGACTAAATCCTTCATCAGATATAATAATTGTGAATATTTTCTTATGCCTGTAGCTTGCCTGTTTATTTTCTTAATGATGTCTTTCAATGAGAAGAACATTTTACTTTGAATTTATCAGTTTTAAAAAATCTTATTGGCAGTGCTTTATGCTAAGAAATCTGTTTCTGCTCTAAGGTTTTGAAGACGTGTTCCCACGTTTTCTTATAAAGCTCTGTAATTAGTCTGTGACTCATGAAGATTTTGTTTTGAGAGGAGTTGTCTCGTGTAGGTGAGGGGGTTGAAGTCTTTATTTTTTCCCCAGGTGAATAATCAATATTTCCGGCACCATTTGTTGATAAAATGTTTGCTCTCATGTAATTGTTTTGGCATTTTCTAAAAAATCATTTGATTATATATGTGTAGGTCTATTTTTAGATTCCATATTCTCTTCCCTCTCTTGGTCTTTTGCCAAATCCACACTTACAATGATTGCTATAGCCTTAGGTGCTGTAGATTCTCTGTTCTTTTAACAATTGTTTTGGCTGTTGTAAGTCATTTATTATTTCCATATAAATTTTAGAATCCTTTTTTTTTTTTACTGAATGACCCCCTCCGTCAATCTCACATAGATTGGTATTATCAATATAGAATCTTACATTGACTGAACATGAGTTTCCATGTATTTAGATCTTTAATATCTCCCAGTAATATTTTATAGCTTTCCGTATAGAGATGACGGACATCATTTGTTAAATTTCCCTAAATATTTTGTTTTCTGGATGATAATTTAAAAAGATAGTTGTTTTCCAAGTGGTTACTGTTAGTATATAGAGATGTACTTGGTTTTTGCATCCCACAATATTGCTAAATTCACTGGTTAGTTCTATTAGTTCTGGCAGTTCCTTTAGGAGTTTTTTTTTTATGTATGCAGGGATTTCATGTTTTCTTCCTTTCCAATCTGTAAGTCTTTTTTTTTTTTTTAACTTGCCTTCTTACAATGCCTAAGACTGCCCAAAAATGTTGATCAGAAGTGGCGCTATTGGCCACTTGTTGATTGTTCCTGATCTTGGAAGGAAAGCATTCGTTATTTATCACAGGCAGTCCCTGAGTTAGAAACATCCAACTAATGTACAACTCGCACTTAAGAACAGATGCTATGACAGGTAATAAGGCCAGTTTCAACTTATATACAAATTCAATTTGAGAATAAACCCACAGAACCTGTCTTGTTTGTAACCTGGGGATGCCTGTAGGTAAAAATTATTTATAAATACCCTCTTTATTTTGAGGAGTATTTTGTTTATTCTCAGTTTTAATATAAAGAGGTTTGAGTTTTGACAAAATATTCTTTAGAGTCTATTGAACATAAAATATTTTGCTTTAATCTGTTAGTATAGTGAATTGCCCTGAATTTTCTAAGTTAAGCTAACTTAATTCCTGAGGTAGACTCTGTTTGGTCATGATGTACTAAGATTTTATATACTGCTTCATTCATTTTGCTGTATTTGGTTAAAGATTTTTATATCTTATGTTCATAAGATATATGTGTATTATCTTTGCTTTTAATGCCCTACTCTGATTTTGGCACTGAGATTATGATAGTTTCAGAAAAGAGTTGAGGAGTTTCTCTTCTCTCTTTTTTTTGGAAGTGTATATAATATTGGTACAGGCTCTTACTTAAATGTTTGAGGTAATGCATCGATAAAGCCATCTTGATCTGGAATTTTCTTTGTGGAAATTTTAAAAGTTGCAGATTAAGCTGGGTATATTGGCTCATGCCTGTAATCCTAGCACACTGGAAGGCTGAGGTAGGAGGATTGCTTGAGCTCAGGAGTTTGAGACCAGCCTGAGCAATGAGAGAGACCCTGTCTCTACTAAAAAAAAAAAAAAAAAAAAACAACAAAACATAGCCAGGCATGCTGGCATGTGCCTGTAGTTCCAGCTACTCAGGAAATTGAGCCCAGGTGTTTGAGGTTACAGTGAGCTATGATGATGCCACTGCACACTAGTTGGGGTGACGGAGTGAGACTTTATCTCAAATATCCACAAAAGCCCCCTCGAATCAAAACAAAAACTGACTTAAATTGTTCATGAGGCACAAAGAAACTTTGAAAAATAAAATAATGAAGGAAGAAAGTACAACGAAAAAGACTGATATAGATTACCTGCATAACATTCATGAGGCCATGGTACTTTATCCTGGTTGACAAAATGATATTGTCTCAAAAAAAATTTATATTTAGTGATTGTAAGGATATTCAGATTTCCTTTCTTATATTACTTTTCATAAATTGTGATTTTCAAGGAATTTAAGTTGTTGACTTTATTGTCATAATTTTTTTCATAAAATCCACCTGTTCTTTTCATACCTGTAGGTTTTGTAGATGATATCTCTTATGTTGATATTGGGGATTTTTGTTTCATTTTCTTTTTGATAAGTCTTGCCTAGAGGTTTATAAATTTTGCTAACTTTTCAGAGAACTCATTGTTTTCTGCTTTTTAAAAATTACTTTTAAAATTTACTTTTATTTTCACTTGTCTTTTCATTACTTTTTCAGCTGGAAGAATAGATCATTGATTTTTATAGCTTATATTTGAATGTAGGCATTTAATCTAAGGATTTCTCTAGCTTATATACCACAAATTTTGATGTTTTCAGTATACTTCATTTTAAAATAAGTTTTTTATTTCCTATGTGATTGAAGATACAGATGTGGAATCCATGTGATATTTAGAAGTGGCTTTTAAAATTTCCAAGTGGTTGAGGACATTATACATGTAATGTTATCATTTTTTTTTTTTTTTTTTTGCTTTAGTGCACTTTTGGTTAGATGACATAGTCTGTGTTTCATCAAGTGTTGAATACTGAAAAGATCTTTTTTGTGGGTGCACAACATTATGCCTCCTTAATGAAATGACCTTTTAGTATTATGAAATATCTCTCCATTTTTTCTAATAATTATCTTGAAATTTATCTTCTCTAATATTAAGATAGACACATTAGTTTTCTTATACTTACTGTTTGCATAGTGTATCTTTTTTCATACCTTCCTTTGTGTTTAAACATAAACTTTGTTTTTATAAACAGGATATAATTCCTTTCAAAAAGTCTGCTTTGTTAGCCTTAGCTTTTTACTCTGGTTTTAGTTAATTTATATGTAATATCATTTTTGATATGTGTGAGTTTAAGACTACCGTCTTTTTTTTTTTATTAAATCATAGCTGTGTACATTAATGCGATCATGGGACACCATACACTGGTTTTATAGACCATTTGACACATTTTCATCACACTGACACATTTTCATCACACTCTGCCCATCCTCCCCCCTCCCTCCCCTCCCTCTCCTCCTTCCCCATATTCTTAGGTTATAACTGGGTTATAGCTTTCATATGAAAGCCATAAATTAGTTTCATAGTGGGGCTGAGTACATTGGATACTTTTTCCTCCATTCTTGAGATACTTTACTAAGAAGAAAATGTTCCAGCTCCATCCATGTAAACATGAACGAGGTAAAGTCTCCATCTTCCTTTAAGGCTGCATAATATTCCACGGTGTACATATACCACAATTTATTAATCCATTCGTGGGTTGATGGGCACTTGGGCTTTTTCTATGACTTAGCAATTATGAATTGGGCTGCAATAAATATTCTGGTACAAATATCTTTGTTATAATGTGATTTTTTTGGTCTTCTGGGTATGTACCTAGTAGAGGAATTATAGGATTGAATGGCAGGTCTATTTTTAGATCTCTAAGTGTTCTCCAAACATCTTTCCAAAAGGAATGTATTAATTTGCATTCCCACCAGCAGTGTAGAAGTGTTCCCTTTTCTCCACATCCACGCCAACATCTCTGGTCTTGGGATTTTGTGATATGGGCTAATCTTACTGGAGTTAGATGGTATCTCAAGGTAGTTTTGATTTGCATTTCTCTGATGATTAAAGATGATGAACATTTTTTCATATGTCTGTAGGGTGTGCACCTGTCTTCTTCAGAGAAGTTTCTCTTCAAGTCCCTTGCCCAGCCTGCGATGTAAGGCTACCATCTTGATTTTGATTTCTATTTGCCGTGTTTACTCCTCTCTTCTCTGCTGTTTTCTTTGTAGTGAGTTGGCATATTTTTTAATATTACATTTTATCCCCTCTATTCTATGCCTTTTTGTTTACTTTTTAAGATGCTGTCTCATGGTATAATATGCATTTAAAAAATATTATAGTATCTACCTGTTGTCTCAGGGAGTATAGCTTTTTCATAAACAGTATAAGATCATTAGGCCAGGAGCAGTGGCTCTCACCTATAATCTTAGCACTCTGGGAGGGTGAGGCGGGTGGGTCGCCTGAGCTCAGGAGTTTGAGCCAGCCTGAGCAAGAGCACAACCCCATCTCTGAAAAATAGCCGAGTATTGTAGTGGGCATCTGTGGTCCCAGCTACTTGGGAGGCTGAGGTGAGAGGATTGCTTATGCCCCAGAGATTGAGGTTGCTATGAGCAATGTTGCCATGGCACTCATGTCACCAAGGGTGACAAAGTGAGACTCTGTCTCAAAAAAAAAAAAAAAGAGCCTTTCTTACAGAAGGTGGATTTCTAATTACCATCCTTCTGCCTTCTATGCTATTATTATTATATATTCTAATTTTACATCCATTGTGAATCTATGAAATACATAGCATGTGAACTACATATACTATGAAATAATATACTATATTGTTACTTTACGAAGTAAAAAATCAGTTTTAAAAAGAAATTTAATGTTTATCTACATGTATGTGTATACATACAAGTGTGTGCAAATTTTTATACTAATACGTTTATTCTTTCTAGTTTCTTTCTTTCTTTCCTTCTTTTTCAGAGCCTCAAGCTGTTGCCCTGGGTAGAGAGCTGTGGCATCACAGCTCACAGCAACCTCCAACTCCTGGGCTCAAGTGATTTTCCTGCCTCCGCCTCCCAAGTAGCTGGGACTACAGGTGCCTGCCACAATACCCGGCTATTTTTTTGGTTGCAGCCATCATTGTTATTTGGCAGGCCTGGGCTGGATTCGAACCTGCCAGCTCAGATATATGTGGCTGGCGCCTTAGCTGCTTGAGCCACAGGTGCTGAGCCATTGTTTCTAGTTTTTTAAGTTCTTTTCTGCAGTACTATGTTTTTTTCTTTTTTATCTTGTACCATTTATTTAAAGTTCCTTAAGCAAACTTCATTTAAGCACTTTTTGTAATGCAGGTCTGCTGGAAAATAGTTCTTTTATATTTTATATATCCAAAAGTGTCTTTATTTTGCTTTCATTTTTCATAGATATATAATTACAGATTCTAGGTCCCCCCACCTCACAAAAGCCATTCTATTGTCTTTAGGCCTCCCTTTATTTTATGACAAGTCATCCACTTTTCTTATGGTTCCCCTGTATGTCCTCTTTTCTTTTGCTGCTTTCAATATTTTTTTTTTAAAATGGTTTTTATGGTTTTCTTTGTTTTGCCCTGCTTAGGGTTCATTGAGGTTCTTGGATATGTGGGTTGATATTTCTTACCAGTTTTAGAATATCTTAGCTGTTATCTCTAGAAATGTTTCTTCTGCCCTATTTTTGGGGTCCTGCTTACTTTATGTTTGACCATTTGTATTATCCATAGAGATTTCAGATTCCTTCTTCCACTTTTTTCACTTGATTTGTGTTTCAATTTGAATGATGTCTGCTGACCCATCTTCAGATTATTGGTTCTTTTTACTGCTATGTTAAACCTTTTCAGAGAATTCTTTATCACTGTTATTTTACGTAGCACATTTAAAAAAATTTTACTGTTGTCTTTTTATTTATTTTATTGATTGGGATTCATTGAGGGTACAAAGAATTAGGTTACACTGATTGCATGTGTTAAAAGTTCCTCTTATGTTTGTTGCCTGCCCCCAAGAGATGCGCCATATATTGTAACCCCCATCCTCCTCCTTCCGCCCTCTCCCCACTCCCTCATTTCCTTACCCCACCCTTTGTATTAACTCATCTACTGCCTTCATAATAGAATTCAGTACATTGGATTCTTGTTTCTCCATTCTTGTGATGCTTTACTAAGAAGAATGTGTTCACCTCCATCCATGTTAATACAAAAGTTGTAAAGTCTCCATCTTTTTTAGTGGCTGAATAGTATTCCATAGTGTACACATACCACAGCTTGTTAATCCATTCCTGGGTTGGTGGGCATTTAGGCTGTTTCCACATTTTGGCGATTGTAAATTCAGCTGCAATAAACAGTCTAGTGCAGGTGTCCTTAAGATAAAAAAGATTTCTTCTGAATAATGGGATTGTAGGGTCAAATGGCCCAGTAATGGGATTGTAGGATCAAATGGCAGGTCTGATTTGAGTTCTTTGAGAACTCCTCATATTTCTTTCCAAAGAGGCTGTATTTGTAGAGTTCGCAGTTCTACAAACGATGTATAAGTGTCCCCTTCTTACCACACCAGCGCCAGCATCTGCAACTCTGGGACTTTGTGATGTGTGGTATTCTTACTGGGGTTGGGTGTTATTTCAGGGAGGTTTTGATTTGAATTTCTCTCATGATTTGGGATGATGAGCATTTTTTCATATGTTTCTTAGCCGTTAGTCTCTTCCTCAGAGCAGGCTCTGTTCACGTCTCTTGCCCAGTGACAGACGGGATAATGTTGGTTCTTTTTTTGTTGATTAATTTGAGTTCTCTGTAGATCCTAGTTACCAAGCTTTTGTCTGATTCATAATATGCAAATATCTTTTCCCATTCTGAAGGTTGTCTCTTTGCTTTGGTTGTTGTTTCCTTAGCTGTACAGAACCTTTTCAGCTTAATTAAGTCTCATTTGTTTATTTTTGTTATTGTTGTGATTGCCATGGAAGTCGTCTTCATAGAATCTTTCCCCAGGCTGATATTTTCACACTTTCCTTGAGCATTTTTATTGTTTCGTGCCTTAGATTTAGATCTCTTATCTATCTTGAATCAACTTTAGTGAGTGGTGAGAGGTATGGGTCCTGTTTCAGTCTTTTACATGTGGTTATCTAGTTCTCCCAGCACCATTTATTGAATAGGGAGTCTTTTCCTAAGTGTATGTTTGATTTATCAGAGATCAGGTAGCTGTAAGATGTTTTATATCAGGGTTTTCTGTTAGGTTCCAAATGTCAATGTCAGTGCTATTTTGATTACTATGGCCTTGTCATATAGCTAAGGTCTGCTAGGGTGATACCCCTGGCTTTGTTTTTATTACCAAGAATTGCCTTGGCTATATGGAGTTTTTTCTGGTTCCATACAAAACTAAGAATTAGTTTTTTCAAATCTTGAAAGTATGATGATGGTATTTTAATGGGGTTGCATTGAATGTGTTCATTGCTTTGGGAAGTAGAGACATTTTGACAATGTTGATTCTCCCCAGCCATGAACATGGTATGTTCTTCCATTTGTTAATAGCTTCTGCTGTTTCTTTTCTTAGGGCTTGGTACTTTTCTTTGTAGAGAGTCCTTTGCCTCTTTTGTTAGGTATATTCCTAGGTATTTTTTTTTTTTTGAGGCTACTGTGAAGGGAATTGTGTTCTTGATTAGCGTCTCATCTTGGCTAATACAAAGGCTACTGATTTGTTAGATAAAGTTGATTTTTTTTCCTGAGACATTACTAGTTTTTGATCACTTCCATGAGTCTTGTGGTTGAGTTTTTGGGGTTCGCTAAGTATAGGATCATATCATCAGCAAAAAGCTAGAATTTGACCTCCTCTGCCCCCTATTTGGATGCCTTTTATTTCCTTCTCTTGCCTGATTATATTGGCTAGAACTTCCAGCCCTATGGTGAATAGTTGTAATGATAGAGGACAACCTTGTCTGGTTCCAGTTCTATGTGGAAAGGCCTTCCGTTTTTCTCCATTCAGTATAATATTAGCTGTGGGTTTGTCATAGATAGCTTCAATCAGTTTAAGAAATGTGCCACCTATGCCTATATACTTAAGTGTTCTACTTAGAAAAGGATGCTGAATTTTATTAAATCCTTTTTCTGCATCTATTGAGAGAATCATATGGACTTTGTTTTTGCTTTTGTTAATTTGGTGAATTATGTTTATGGATTTATGTATGTTAAACTAGCCTTGCACCCCTGGGACAAAACCTACTTGATTGGGATGAATGATATTTTCATTGTGTAGCTGTAATCTATTGGCTAGGATTTTGTTTAGAATTTTTGCATCTATATTCATTAATGAAATTAATCAGACATTCTCCTTTTCAGTTGTGTCTTTTCCTGGTTTTGGTATCAGGGTGCTCTTTACTTCATAGAACATGTTGGGGAAGAATCCTTCCTGCTCAATTTTTGGGAATAATTTCTGCAGTATGGGTATAAGCTTTTTTTTTTTAAAGGTTTGATAGACTTCTGGTGTGAAGCAATCTGGACCAGGTTTTTTTTTTTGTTGTTGTTGGTATAATTTTTTTTTTTTTTTTTTTGCAGTTTTTGGCAGGGGCTAGGTCTGAACCCGCCACCTCCAGCATATGGGGCCGGTGCCCTACCCCATTGAACCACAGGTGCTGCCCTGGGATATTTTTTATTGTTTCTTCATCCTTAGTTCTTTAAACAAGTCTGTTCAAGAGATCTGTTTCTTCTTGATTAAGTCTAGGGAGAGGGTGTGATTCCAGGTATTGATCCATTTCCTTCACATTGTCAAATTTCTGGGCATAGAATTTCCTGTAGTACTCAGAAATGATCTCTGTATTTGTGGCATCTGTTGGTACTTTCCTTTTATCATTTCTTATTGAGGTTATTAGAGATTTTACTTTTCTTTTTCTAGTTAATCTAGCCAAAGGTTTATTGATTTTATTTATTTTTTCAAAAACCAACTTTTTATTCTGTTAATTTTCTAAATGACTCTTTTGTTTTCAATTTCAGTAATCTCTGATTTAATTTTGGTTATTTCTTTTCTTCTGCTGGGTTTGGGATTAGATTGTTCTTCTTTTTCCAATTTCTAATTTCCAGTTCCAAACTCAGGAACAGATGGTTCATGAGTTTGTTGAGGCATTGTCTTTCTGTTTTGCAAATGTAGGCATCTAGTGTAATAAATTTCCCTCTTAAGACTGCTTTTGCTGTCTCCCACAGGTTTTGGTGACTTGTGTCTTCATTGTTTTGTTTAAGGAATTTAACAATTTCCTCTTTTATCTCTTCCTAAACTTAACTATTGTTCAGCATAATGTTGTTTAATTTCCATGTCTTTGTTTGAGGATGAAGGTTTTTGTTGGGGTTGAGTTCTACCTTTATTGCCTTGTGGTCTGAGAAGATACAAGGTATAATTTCTAGTTTTTGAATTTTGCTGAGGTTTGATTTTTGTCCTAGAATGTGGTCGATTTTAAAGTACCTACCACGGGCTGACAAGAAAAATGTAGATTTGGGATGGCGTGTTCTGTATATGTCTATTAATCTCATTTGTTCTAGGGTCACATTGAAGTCCTTTGTATCTTAGTTTCTGTTTACAAGATTTGTCCCAGTCTGTTAGAGGGGTGTTAAAGTCCGTGATTATTATGGTGTTATGGGATATCATATTGCTGAGACCCAGCAAGGTCTTTTTCATAAATCTGGGAGCATTTAAGTTAGTTGTATAAATATTTAAAACTGAAATGTCTTCTTGTTGTATTGTTTCCTTGACCAGTATAAAGTGTCCACCTTGGTCTTTCTTAACTTTAGTTGCTGTGTCTGAAAATAAGATCGAAACCTCTCCTTTCTTCTGATTTCCATTTGCTTGAAGTACTATTTTCCATACATTAGCCTTGAGTCTTGTTTTGTCCTTCAAGGCTAGATGTGTTTCCTGTACACAGCATATGGATGGCCTGTGCTTTT
Organism: Nycticebus coucang; assembly: GCF_027406575.1. NCBI lineage: Eukaryota > Metazoa > Chordata > Mammalia > Primates > Lorisidae > Nycticebus > Nycticebus coucang. Next base: position 73,853,195 of record NC_069780.1, read on the forward strand.
TCATCCACAGCCCGCTGGTGCCTCTTGAATGGTGGTGACTTTATTCCATTGACATTTATTGAGAGAATTGATAAGTGTGGTGAAGTTCCATTCATCTTATTTTGTGAAAGTCTGTTGTGTCATTTTATCCTTTGCACCATTGTGGAAGCTGAATTTTGAGCTTCAGTTTCTGGGTGTTTTCTTTGCTGATGGTCCTTTGTGATGGTCAGTGTTGAAAATAGGTCTGAGTATTTCTTGTAAAGCTTGTCTTGTTGTGGCGAATTTCCTTAGTGTTTGTGTATCAGCAAAGGATTTTATTTCTCCATCGATTTTGAAGCTCAGTTTAGCAGGATTCAGAATTCTGGACTGAAAATTGTTTTGTTTAAGAATGTTGAGGGTGGATGACCATGCTCTTTTCTGGCTTGGAATGCTTCAGTTGAAAAGTCTGCTGTCATCCTAGTGGCTCTTCCTCTGTAGGTCAGTTGGTGCTTACTCCTAGCTGCTTGCAGAATTTTTTTTTTTTTTCAATCTTGACTTTGGACAGGTTCATTATAATGTGTCTTAGAGAAATTCTGTTTTAGTTGAGATGACCTGGGGTTTAATATCCATCTGTAAGGAGTGTATTGGGATCTTTAGTAAAACTTGGAAAGTTTTCCTTTATAGTCCCCAGTAGGGCTTCCATTCCTTTGGGACAATTTTCTTCCCTTTCAGGGATCCCTATTAATTCATATGTTTGAAAGCTTCATGGAGTCTTGTTCTCTAAGCACCTGCTCTGCTTTCTATCTCTTCTTTTTTGACAGTAACTACCTGTGTTAACACAAAGAGTGTTTTATCCTGTCTCTGTTCTTCTCCGTGGTCTAATCTGTTTTTGATACTTTCTACTGCTTCTTTACGTTCCCTGATTATCTCTTTCATTTCTTTAAACTCTGCCATATCCTTTCTGTATTCTACATCTTTTTCATCCAACTTTTGCTTCTGTTATTCCATTTTCTTGTCCATTTCTTTCATTGTGTTATATTATCCATATTTTAAATTCCCTTTGCATGTCAAGTCCATTAATTCTTTAGAGGTGGAGTCTTCTGTAGTAGCTGGTTCATGGTCCCTTGGGGAAGTTGCTCTGCTTTGGTTTTTCATGTTGCCTAAATTTTTCTTTTGATTTCTTCTTATGTGTTCTTTCTACTTGTTCACCTCCTTGTCTTCCTTTTTTCTTTTTGCTTTATCCTTTGCATCATGTTACCTTGTCTCAGAGGTCAAAAAGAAGAGAAGAGTAAAGCACAAATAGTGAGAAACAAGAAGAAAAGAAACGAAGAAAAGAGAAAAGGAAAAGGGAAGTGGGATTAAAAAAAAATTGAAGAACAGGAGAGAATGAGGACAGGAAGAGAGAATGAAAGTGGTGAAAGAAATGGTGTTGATTGGCACAGTGTTAAGGCCACCCATGTAATTCAAGGATTTTGAGGGGCTGGGCTGGTCAGCTTCCTGGAAATCAGGAGCTCCATATCATGTGGGCCAGTTTATCCTGGTGGCTCTTACGTGCCTAATGAGTCAGATTTCTACCATTCTGGATCACACTTTGTATCCAGGTCACCACCTCCTTGCTGTGCTCCCTGAGCATAGGCAAACTCTTCTTCCTGGCGAAAAATACAGGAGTCCTTTCTCTTTTTTTTTTTTTTTTTGTGGGTTTTGGCCGGGGCTGGGTTTGAACCTGCCACCTTCGGCATATGGGACTGGCGCCCTACCACTTTGAGCCACAGGCGCCACCCCAGTCCTTTCTCTTGATGAAAGTAAAAATAGAAGTTAAGAGTAGAACAAATGAAACAAATTAGCAAACAAACAAACAAAACATACAAACAAAAAACACACACAATAGAACAAAACAAATGCTCAAATGGCCAAAAACTGGAGCAACCCCAGCAATATAGACAATAAGAGGAAAAAAAAGTTAAAAAAAATTAAAAATAATTTAGAAAATTTATATGTAGTGGAAGAGGTTAACTTTAACAGAAATATATATGTTGTAATATGTCTCCAGGACTCCAGGTAATGCTGTAGTTTTTTAGAAGATGGAGAACATAGCCAGCCACAGGCCACCTCTGGTTTTCTTCTCTAACTTAGTTGCCCTTGGGTGATTGCCTGGTGGTTTCCTCAGCATTCAGACCCTGCTGAGGTGGGATTTTAAAGCTCTCCTTAATCCTTCAGGTACAGGTCTCACCATGCCCCATAACACCAGTTCCCTTGGGGTGCAGGAGTTTCTTAGCCTGTCACAAGAGTGGAGTTTTGATCCTGCAGATGGAATTAAGACAGCTGTGCTTTAAGCCCCTGCTAAGACCTCCTCACTACTTTCCTACAATGGCAGCCACCTGGCCACCAAGACCTTCCCAGTATGGCTGTCTCACCAGCCACCAAACTGATAGTAAATCCACTCTAACCAGTATTCAAATCTGGTTGCTGTATACTATTTGAGGCCTCCCACTCTTCCAAGCTTTCCACTCAATATGCAGCTTCCCCCCAGAACTGAAAACTCTGTAAAGGCTTTCTCCCATCTCAGACCTCTGGGGTGTGTGTGTGTGTGGGCCAGTTTATCCTGGTGGCTCTTACGTGCCTAATGAGTCAGATTTCTACCATTCTGGATCACACTTTGTATCCAGGTCACCACCTCCTTGCTGTGCTCCCTGAGCTATGACTTTGGGTTAGGTACCCTCTCCAGGTATGACTAGGTTCTTCCTTTTCCCCTAGTCATACTGGGAAAACTCAGCTGAATGATCTTTCTGGTTTGCTATCTTTTTCCCTTCTACTTTTTACATTTTCGTATAGTCATTTGCCTCTGTTGTGTTCATTTCTACGCCATAAATCCCCAACAGTTCTGCATGTTGTCCACCTTTTGCACTAGACTCTTACCATGCTTGTTTTTTCTGTTCATTTTTTTCTAATGTCTTGGCTATGTTTTTGTTCCTTTGTTTTCTTGCCTGTCTCCTCTCTTTATCCTAGATTTATGTTTTTTTGCTGCTTTTTGTGTTTTATGATTTTTTTGATTGAATGCCAGATACTGTGTATATGAAGCTACAGAGAAAGTAAGTAATATTTGTGCCTAGTGGAGGCTATGCCTGTTCTTTCAATCAGGCCACTAATGTGTAGGGCCCACTTTGTAGTGGAGCTGAGATTTGGCATTGTTGCTACTTTAATTAGATTCAGTTTATCTCAGGCTTTAATGTGATGTGAGGATGCTATTGGAACCTTCTCTGGAAGGCTTGTCTCAGTTCTCCTGTACTGTCCTCAGCCTTTCCCATTCCCTATACGCCTGTGTCTTAGAGACTACCTGTCTGCCTCTGGCCCAGCCTCCAGAATCTTTTGTGCTCTACTCAGAGATAGCATGAGGTACCTGAAGTTTCCTCTCTTCTCTTTGCCCCTACTATACCTTAGGGTTGGTCTCTCAGTCCTCTCAGATTTCCTTATGAGCACTTGGTGAAATCCCCACAGGTAAGAGTTACAGAGTGGGATTAGACTCTGTAGGTCTCCTAGGAATTCTAAACCATCACACTACCTTGTACTCTTTTTTTTTTTTTTTTTTTTTTCCAATTTTGGCTGGGGCTGGGCTTGAACCTGCCATCCCAGTATATGGGGCTGGTGCCTTACTCCTTGAGCCACAGGCGCCCCCACTACCTTATATTCTACCTCGCTTTCTCTTTGTCCTGGTGCTCCGCCAGGGATGAAGGCAGTGCTTGTGCATCTGTCTGCCCTTGTCTTCTCTCCAGGGAGGGCTCTTATACTTTCTAGATTTTGGTTTATTAGGTTTTCTTCATATCTTCGCTCTCAGGTTGGTTTAAGAAAAAAACAGCTGTGGTTCTCCATCTTGGCCATCTTATTGGTAAGTTGGGAATCATTTCCTCTCATAATTTCCGGAATTCTAAGCAGAAGCAGCAGTTCTCTAATGGTTACTTATTTGAATTTGCTGTTATTGGCACATGTCATCCTATTTCTGACCGTGTCATTGTTTGCTTCCTCTATTTGAAACATCTTTTTGGTAGACAAAAGAGAAGTTATTATAAATACTTCAACCTAATTAAAATTAGGCAGCGTACTTTTGTCATCTCTGGAAAACGTCTGATGCATAGATTTGTACTTCATATTTTTTCCCAGAAACCCTAATGAGAAACTTACTACAAACTACTACATTTCTCTAACCTTTCAAAGTCCTTTGTTTGACATTGGCACTTTCCCCTTTTCATGATAAAAGTTAGTACAGAACTTCTGCTAATTAGGTTTGTTTTCTCGGTTTCCTTCTCAACATTCTTCTTTAAAGAGCCTTATAATAGGCTTGGGGCCCATAGCATAGTGGTTATGGCACCAGCTATATACACTGAGGCTGGCAGGTTTGAATCCAGCCCCAGCCTGCTAAACAACAATGACATCTACAACAAGAAAATTAGCTGGGCGTTGTGGCAGGCGCCTGTAGTCCCAGCTACTTGGGAGGCTGAGGCAAGAGAATCGCTTAAGCCCAAGAGTTTGAGGTTGCTGTGAGCTATGATGCCACAGCACTCTACCAAGGGTGACATATGGAGACTGTGTCTCAAAAAAAAAAAAAAGAAAGTCTTATAATATTCTTGATTGCTACTATCATAAATTTCGGTAGCTTTTAAAATCTTGATGGGTGTTTTTTCTTAACAACTCCCTCCATTTATTATAATGTTTCTCCAGGCTTGTCTTGTTTTCATTTCTCTGTACTTTTTTCTTTTTGTATATTTTCTAAATTTATGAGCTCAGTGGTCGGTCTATCAGGTAAAATACAGGAAAATATGTGTCTTGCACATATTTTGATAGAACTATAAAAATGCAATTGAAAGAGAATTAATAGACAAGGTGTAAAATGTAAAATACAGATAAGAGTCCCACAGACACTTTCTTATGCTTAGGCCTAAGATTATACCTGATGAATACACACACACACACACACGCACACATATATATTTATTTTGAATGAGTGAATGAAAAGATTGAGTAAACTAGTAAACTTGCTAGTAAATTAAACTAAGAATTTTACAGTTTTTGAAAGGACATGTTTTATCAATAAATTTTTAGGGATATAAACAACATAGCAAATATAACAACAGTAAAGAACAGAAAATTGATTCCAGAACTTGCTTAACATTAAATGTTTTTTTTTTTTTTTTTCCTTCAGACTTCAATTCCCAATCTTATGCTTTATAGAGAATAATTATGGTTTTAAGGAAAGAAAGACTATCTGGTAACTTGTTCTCTTTTACCTGGTTTATTTTTTTTCCTTCATGAAGTTTATATTGTTAGGTTTTGTTTACCAAGCATCAGTTTTGACTCACCTGTGGTCAGTTATTCAAAGCTGAGCGTGGGATGGTCAGTTATGTAGGTAGGTACTGGGTTGTGTTTTGGTTGAGATGAATTATGAGATGAATAAGGGAGTAGCAATGTTATCGGTTGAACCAGTATGATGCATTCCAACAATATTGGCTCCAAGAACCCAACTCAGAATTTTCTCGGTTCTAATTCTAGTTCCATTGTTGTCACCTTAGCTTCTCTGTGAAGTGAAGATATAATATCTTTATATAAGTGTGACTAATTCAGCACACTATTGTGAAATTTTCTGTTCTTTGCTGTTCTTATATTTGCTGTGTTGTTTATCTCCCTAAAAATTTATTTATAAAACATGTCCTTTCAAAAACTGTAAAATTCTTCATTTAGTTTACTAGCAAGATGCTATTGCAGTTTGAAATATGTTAAATGTTTCCTAAAGTCTCTATTTCCCAAGCCCTTACCTCTGAAACATTACAATAGGAAAAATAAAACATGCACTAAAACATGTTTCAACCATTTTAAATTTCTATTGTTTCTTTTTCTTTTTAAAGATCAATTGCTTGGACATCATTAAGCGAAAAATGAGACTTTAGGAAACATTTAACATATTGTGATAAGGTGGGGACCAAGTTTTACATAATGCTAGTTGGTTCTAAAGTAATGTTTTTCAAGTGTGTTACAAAGAAAGTGTAGTGTAATGAATTTATTCTCAATAGTGGAAATGTTTTCAGTTACCTTATTATTTGCCAGAATGTTAATAAATAGAATTGTTTCCTTGTGGATGATCCAGTTTTCCTTAATCTCTCATCTTTCATCGAGTTTGTTCTCTGCCATCTTCCACAAAGGGCCAGGTGGCTCAAGTCTGAGTCATTGTGCCCGAAGGCAAGGAATCTAATAATACTTTACTTTTTATGCCACATTGGGTTTTTGTCCAGATGTAAATGGCAGTTGGATCGAATCCTGACATTTGCCTTTTATACTTACTTTAGTGTTGATAATTCTAGTTCATAACTCTTTACCACTCCACCCTCATTTCTATGTTCCAAGTTACCAGGACTGTTGTCCTTTCTCCTAGACAGCATCTCCTTTTGCTGTTGTAGATGTAATGTGGCTAATAATATCCAACCATTTACCTGTAGTTAATATTTCCCCTCACATATGAACATCAGTGGAAAACCTGAGGGGAAAACAGAAAGAAGCTAGTGAGTTTAAAGGGACTTCTTCGGGCTCATTGTGTATTTTGCAAGCATGGGTATATTAAGTCCTTATTTGCTAATTGTTTATGGCTTTCACTGAATCCCTTTAGTAGTTTTTAATGCTATATAATTGATCTTTTATTTATTTTTGGAGAGACAGCTTTCTTACTCATTTTGTTGATTATAGCATGTAGGAGCTCTAGTTCTAGAATACTTCTCAAGTCCATTCTTTATGTCTTTTTTCACTTTTGTTCTGTATCATCTTTTCAATCTTTATTTTATTTTACTTTATGTTATTCTGCTTTATGCTATTTTACTTTTTTCTTTTTATTTAGTTTTTTTTTTATGGCGGGTCCAGTTCTTTATGTCTTTTTTCACTTTTGTTCTGTATCATCTTTTCAGTCTTTTTATTTTATTTTACTTTATGTTATTCTGCTTTATGCTATTTTACTTTTTAATTTTATTACTTTACTTTTTTCTTTTTATTTAGGTTTTTTTATGGAGGGCCCATTATACAGGCAAGGTTGACTAAATCATTGGCCATTGGTGATTAAGTCAATCTCCAGCCCCATTTTCTTGGAAGTTGGGGAATGGGGCTGACTATCTGACCCTCTCATGATGTGGTTGGTTCTACTTGCAACCAGCACCCCCATCTTGAGCTATCACCTTATTAGCATAAACTCATATGTTTGAAAGGGGTTTTGCTATGAATAACAAAAGACACTCCTGTCATCTCTATCAGGAAACTCCAAGGGTTCCAGAAGCTTTGTGTCAGGAACTGGAGACAAAACGAAAAAAAATTTTTTTTTTGTGGTTTTTGGCCAGGGCTGGGTTTGAACCCGCCACCTCCGGCATATGGGACCGGTGCCCTACTCCTTGAGCTACAGGCGCTGCCCCCCAAATTTTTTTATACATGCAGGGTGGATGGACATAGTTTGTGTTCATTTTAAAGTAGTTTGCTGTAGTAAATTACACATGAACTTTATGTCTACCCTGTGTGTGTGTGTATGTATGTATATATATATGATTATTATTATTATTATTATTTCTTCTTTTTCTATTTCAGGTCATTGTGAAGGTGCAAACAACCAGGTCACCATTTTCAATTTTTTTTTTTTTTTTTTTTTATTGTTGGGGATTCATTGAGGGTACAATAAGCCAGGTTACACTGATTGCAATTGTTAGGTAAAGTCCCTCTTGCAATCATGTCTTGCCCCCATAAAGTGTGACACACACCGAGGCCCCACCCACCTCCCTCCTTCCCTCTTTCTCCTTCCCCCCCCATAACCATAATTGTCATTAATTGTCCTCATATCAAAATTGAGTACATAGGATTCATGCTTCTCCATTCTTGTGATGCTTTACTAAGAATAATGTCTTCCACGTCCATCCAGGTTAATATGAAGGATGTAAAGTCTCCATTTTTTTTAATGGCTGAATAGTATTCCATGGTATACATATACCACATATACCACTTGTTAATCCATTCCTGGGTTGGTGGGCATTTAGGCTGTTTCCACATTTTGGCGATTGTAAATTGAGCTGCAATAAACAGTCTAGTACAAGTGTCCTTATGATAAAAGGATTTCTTTCCTTCTGGGTAGATGCCCAGTAATGGGATTGCAGGATCAAATGGGAGGTCTAGCTTGAGTGCTTTGAGGTTTCTCCATACTTCCTTCCAGAAAGGTTGTACTAGTTTGCAGTCCCACCAGCAGTGTAAAAGTGTTCCCTTCTCTCCACATCCACGCCAGCATCTGCAGTTTTGAGATTTTGTGATGTGGGCCATTCTCACTGGGGTTAGATGATATCTCAGGGTTGTTTTGATTTGCATTTCTCTAATATATAGAGATGATGAACTTTTTTTTATGTGTTTGTTAGCCATTCGTCTGTCGTCTTTAGAGAAAGTTCTATTCATGTCTCTTGCCCATTGATATAAGGGATTGTTGGCTTTTTGCATGTGGATTAATTTGAGTTCTCTATAGATCCTAGTTATCAAGCTTTTGTCTGATTGAAAATATGCAAATATCCTTTCCCATTGTGTAGGTTGTCTCTTTTTGGTTATTGTCTCCTTAGCTGTACAGAAGCTTTTCAGTTTAATGAAGTCCCATTTGTTTATTTTTGTTGTTGTTGCAATTGCCATGGCAGTCTTCTTCATGAAGTCTTTCCCCAAGCCAATATCTTCCAGTGTTTTTCCTATGCTTTCTTGAAGGATTTTTATTGTTTCATGCCTTAAGTTTAAGTCCTTTATCCATCTTGAATCAATTTTTGTGAGTGGGGAAAGGTGTGGGTCCAGTTTCAGTCTTTTACATGTAGACATCCAGTTCTCCCAACACCATTTATTGAATAGGGAGTCTTTCCCCCAAGGTATGTTCTTGTTTGGTTTATCAAAGATTAGGTGGTTGTAAAATGTTAGTTTCATTTCTTGGTTTTCAATTCGATTCCAAGTGTCTGTGTCTCTGTTTTTGTGCCAGGACCATGGTGTCTTGAGCACTGTGGCTTTGTAGTACAGACTAAAATCTGGTATGCTGATGCCCCCAGCTTTATTTTTGTTACAGAGAACTGCCTTAGCTATACGGGTTTTTTTCTGGTTCCATACAAAACGCAGAATCATTTTTTCCAAATCTTGAAAGTACCATGTTGGTATTTTGATAGGAATGGCATTGAATAGGTAGATTGCTTTGGGAAGTATAGACATTTTAACAATGTTGATTCTTCCCATCCATGAGCATGGTATGTTCTTCCATTTGTTAATATCCTCTGCTATTTCCTTTCTGAGGATTTCATAGTTTTCTTTATAGAGGCCCTTCACCTCCTTCGTTAGGTATATTCCTAGGTATTTCATTTTCTTTGAGACTATGGTGAAGGGAGTTGTGTCCTTAATTAGTTTCTCATCTTGACTGTTATTGGTGTACACAAAGGCTACTGACTTGTGGACATTGATTTTATATCCTGAAACATTACTGTATTTTTTGATGACTTCTAGGAGTCTTGTGGTTGAGTCTTTGGGGTTCTGTAAGTATAAGATCATGTCGTCAGCAAGAGGGAGAGTTTGACCTCCTCTGCCCCCATTTGGATTCCCTTTATTTCCTTGTCTTGCCTAATTGTATTGGCTAGAACTTCCAGCACTACGTTGAATAGTAAAGGTGACAGAGGACAACCTTGTCTGGTTCCAGTTCTAAGAGGAAAAGCTTTCAGTTTTACTCCATTCAGTAAAATATGGGCTGTGGGTTTGTCATAGATAGCTTCAATCAGTTTTAGAAATGTGCCACCTATGCCTATACTCTTCAGTGTTCTAATTAGAAAAGATGCTGGATTTTATCTAATGCTTTTTCTGCATCTATTGAGAGGATCATGTGATCTTTATTTTTGCCTCTGTTAATATGGTGGATAACGTTTATAGACTTGCGTATGTTAAACCAGCCTTGCATCCCTGGGATGAAGCCTACTTGATCATGATGAATGACTTTTTTGATGATAAGCTGTAATCTATTGGCTAGGATTTTGTTGAGAATTTTTGCGTCTATGTTCATGAGTGAGATTGGTCTGAAATTCTCCTTTTTGTTTGGGTCTTTTCCTGGTTTTGGTATCAGGGTGATGTTTGGTTTTGGTATCAGGGTGACTTCATAGAATGTGTTGGGGAAGATTCCTTCTTCCTCAATTTTTTGGAATAATTTCTGTAGTACAGGAATAAGCTCTTCCTTGAAGGTTTGATAGAATTGTGGAGTGAAGCCATCTGGACCAGGGCATTTTTTGGTTGGAAGCTTTTTTATTATTTCTTTGATCTCAGTGCTTGAAATTGGTCTGTTCAGGAGCTCTATTTCTTCCTGGCTGAGTCTAGGGAGAGGGTGTCATTCCAAATATTGATCCATTTCTTTCACATTGTCAAATTTCTGGGCATAGAGTTTCTGGTAGTATTCAGAGATGATCTCTTGTATCTCTGTGGGATCAGTTGTTATTTCCTCTTTATCATTTCTGATTGAGGTTACTAGAGATTTTACTTTTCTATTCCTCGTTAGTCTGGCCAATGGTTTATCTATTTTATTTATTTTTTCAAAAAACCAACTCCTTGTTTCATTAATTTTCTGAATGATTCTTTTGTTTTCAATTTCATTGATCTCTGATTTGATTTTGGATATTTCTTTTCTTCTACTGAGTTTAGGCTTAGATTGTTCTTCTTTTTCCAATTTTATCAGATGGCTTGTGAGATTGTTGATGCGCTCTCTTTCTGTTTTTCGAATGTAGGCATCTAAAGTAATGAATTTTCCTCTCCAAACTGCTTTTGCAGTATCCCACAGGTTTTGGTAGCTTGTGTCTTCATTGTTGTTATGCTCAAGGAAGTTAATGATTTCCTGTTTTATTTCTTCCTTCACCCATCTGTTATTCAACAGAAGATTGTTTAGTTTCCATGCCTTTGGGTGGGGTCGAGCATTTTTGTTAGAGTTGAGTTCCACCTTTAGTGCCTTATGGTCTGAGAAGATACAAGGTAAAATTTCAATTCTTTTGATTCTGTTGATATTTGTTTTGTGTCCCAGGATATGATCAATTTTGGAGAATGTTCCATGGGGTGATGAGAAGAATGTATATTCTTTATCTTTGGGATGCAGTGTTCTATATGCGTCTATCAAGCACAGTTGTTCTAGGGTCTCATTTAAGTCTCTTATATCCTTGTTTAATTTCTGTTTAGAGGATCTGTCCAGCTCTGTAAGAGGAGTGTTAAGGTCCCCTGTTATTTTGGTATTATCAGATATCATATTGCTCAGACTGAGTAAGGTCTGTTTCAAGAATCTGGGAGCATTTAAATTGGGTGCATAGATATTTAGAATTGAAATGTCTTCTTGTTGTAGTTTTCCCTTGACCAATATAAAGTGACCATCTTTGTCTTTTTTGACTTTAGTTGCTTTAAATCCACATGTATCTGAAAATAAGATTGCAACTCCTCTTTTCTTCTGAATTCCATTTGCCTGAAAAATTGTCTTCCAACCCTTGACTCGGAGCTTTAATTTGTCTTTTGAAGCCAGGTGTGTTTCTTGCAGACAGCAAATGGATGGCTTGTGTTTTTTAATCCAGTCAGCCAATCTATGTCTCTTCAGTGGGGAATTCAAGCCATTAACATTTATTGAGATGATTGATAAGTGTGGTAGTATTCTATTCATTTTATTTTGTGAGAGTCCATTGCTTAGTTTTATCTTTTGCATCAGTGTGGAGGTTTGGTTCTGTCCTTTAATTTCTGAGTTCTTACTTTGCTGCTGATCCATTGTGGTGGTCAGTGTGCAGAACAGGTTGAAGTATTTCCTGTAGAGCTGGTCTTGTTGTGGCGAATTTCCTCAATGTTTGTATATCCGTAAATGATTTGATTTCTCCGTCAATTTTGAAGCTTAGCTTAGCAGGGTACAGAATTCTGGGCTGGAAATTGTTCTGTTTAAGTAGATTAAAGGTAGATGACCATTGTCTTCTTGCTTGGAAAGTTTCATTAGAGAAGTCTGCGGTCACTCTGATGGATTTGCCCCTGTAGGTCAACTGGCGCGTACTCCTGGCAGCTTGCAGAATCTTTTCTTTTGTCTTGACTTTGGACAGGTTCATCACAATGTGTCTTGGGGAAGCTCGGTTAGAGTTGAGGCGACCTGGGGTCCGATAGCCCTCTGAAAGCAGTGTGTCAGAATGTTTGGTGATATTTGGGAAATTTTCTTTTATAATATTTTCTAGTATGGCTTCCATTCCTCTGGGGCATTCTTCTTCCCCTTCTGGAATTCCTATAACTTGTATGTTGGAACGCTTCATAAAGTCCCATAATTCTGACAGTGAACGTTCTGCTCTCTCTCTCTTCTTTTCTGACTCTTTTACTATCTGAGTTATCTCAAAAACTTTGTCTTCTACCTCTGAAATTCTTTCTTCTCATGGTCTAACCTGTTGCTGATACTTTCCATTGCATCTTTAAGTTCCCTGATTGACTGTTTCATTTCCTTCAGCTCTGCTATATCCTTTTTATATTCTTCATATCGTTCATCTCTTATCTGATTCTGTTTTTGGATTTCCTTTTGGTTATTTTCCACTTTATTAGCAGTTTCCTTCATTGTTTCCATCATTTCTTTCATTGTTTTCAACATGTGTATTCTAAATTCCCTTTCTGTCATTGCTAACATTTCTGTATAGGTGGAATCCTCTGCAGTAGCTACCTCATGGTCCCTTGGCGGGGTTGTTCTGGACTGGTTCTTCATGTTGCCTGGAGTTTTCTGCTGATTCTTCCTCATGAGTGATTTCTTTTATCTGTTTCCTTGCCCTAATTTTCCTTTCACTTCCTCTTGCTCTTTAAGTTCTCATGCCTGTGGACTAAAGGTTACAGGACCAGAATTGTGAGAAGGTTTAAGAGCAAAAAAGGGATGAAAGAAAGGAGAACCAACTGATAAAAAGAAAAAAGAAAAATAGAGAAAGGAGAGGGGGTGGGGAAAAGGAATATTGACAAAAAGAAGTGAGGCACAGAAAGAGGGAGACAGAGCAATATAGGTGTACAGTAGGGTACTTTAATATAACCTTGAAAAAATAACCACCTTCTGGGGGTGCCCAGTCGGGAGGTTCCCTTGAGGTCAGTAGCTCTTTGCTAACCTGATCAGACACAGTACCCCACCTCCACCAAGTAGAGAGGAAAGACAAAAATGCTATAAATCAAACCAAAACAAGCAAAGAGAAAACTTTACGGGATAAAATTGGCTGGAGAAACCAAATAATAGCGGTAGAAGCACCAACAGAAATGAAGTTCTAATTATTGAAATAGGCAGCAATGGGAAATTATAATTAAACTAGAAAAATTGAGAAAGAAAAAGGATCTGTATGGAAAAGGTTGAACTTAAAAAACAAAACAACAATCAACAACATCAAAATAAACAAAAGAAAAAAACCAAACCAAAAAAAATAAAACAAAAAACACAACCAAAAACAAAGGAGTATGTATATGTTATTGAATATTGTCTGGGCAACACATGGTCTTCTGGGGTATGAGATGTTAATCACAGTTCTGATACGACTGGAGGCTGCTCGTTTCTCAAACCCCAGCAGGTAGACACCCTAAATCTCTCTTCAGCCCACTTAAAAGGCACTTTGAACTTGTTCACTTACGGAGCAGAGCTTTCTCAGGGAAGTGCTTGTCGCTGGAATCACTGCTGAAGTGGCTATCCACTTACCCTGTGTGTCAAAACTGGTCTCCCTCTGCCTCCGAGGGTTAGGGCTGCAAGGCGGCTCAGACCCCGCCCTTAGGCTACTTTGTCTCTGGGTTACCAGCTCTCACCCAATTCCAGCTCTGCGACCCTGAGGGCGGAGCTTGCGGGGCAGAGCGCTCACAATGGCTGCCTGTGACCCAGAGCCAAACACTATTAGCTCCGTCTGGCTCAGCGGCTCATACTGGGGCCCTAGACAATGGCCAAAGTTCTCCGCACTCCCACTCAGGCTCTCCCCAAGGCAGTCCAGCTGAGTGCCAAATCCAAAGACACCAAAACAGTTCACAGGTAAGGCCTTTCTGGTTTGCAGTCTCGCTGCTACTGAACTTATAGTTGCGGGCTGGTTTAGACGGATTGAACACACGCGACCACTTGCCGGTTTTCCACTGTTTTAGTCCTCCTCTTGGGGTCCAGAAGTCTCTCGCTGCTCCCTGTATCCTCGCAGGGGTGATGATAGGCAGATCTCACCAGCCAGAGATGCCTGGAGTCCTATATCCCCAGATTCACGGTGCCCAGATGCAAGGAAGCTGTTACTCGGCTGCCATCTTGCTCCGCCCCACCATTTTCGAATTTTTTAAGTAAAGTCCCTCTTGTAGTTGTGTCCTGCATCTAAATGGTGTGCCATACACCCCTACCTTGTGCCCTTTAAGTGGGAGCACACTAGCCCCTTCTCCCCTACCCCATTCCTCCTCCCACCAACTTGAAGAGAATTAAGTTTTTCTCCTATGCGGGTATGTGTTAGATCATCTACTGGCTTCATAATAAAATCAAGTACATTGAATACTTGCTTTTCTGTTCTAATGATACTTTACTAAAGAGAATGTGTTTCAACTCCATCTAGATTAATACAAAGATGTAAAGTCTCCATCTTTTCCTACAGTTGAATTGCACTCCATGATATACATATACCACATTTTGTTAATCTTTTCCTGAGTTGATGGGCATTTAGGTTGATTCCACATCTTGGCAGTTGTAAATTCAGCTGTGATTAATGTTCTAGTGCAAATGTCTTTATGATAAAATGATTTTTTTCCTGCATAAATTTTGAAGCTTAGTTTAGCAGGATATAGAATTCTTGGCTGAAAACTATTTTGTTTAGTAAGGGTAAAAGTAGCTGATCATTCTCCTCTTGCTTGGAAAATTTCAACTGAGAAGTTCACTGTCATCCTGATGCATATGACCTTTTAGGTCAATTTGCACGTACTCCTCACTGCTTGCAGAATTTTCTCTTTCCTCTTAACCTTGACAGTCTCATTACCATGTGTCTTTGAGGTGATCTATTTGTGTTGAGATGACTGGGACTTTGATACCCCTCTAAAAGGAGTGTTTTGGGATTTCCAACGATACTCAGAAAGTTTTCATTTATGATATCCTCCAGTATGTCTTTCCTTCCTTTGGAACACTCTTCTTCCCCTTCATGAATAGCTATAATTTGTATGTTTGAATACTTCATCAAGTCCCATAATTCTCTGGGTAAATATTTAGCTTTCTCTCCTTTTCTGCCTCTTTCACTGGCTGGGTTAGCTCAAGAGCTTTATCTTGTAGCTCTGAGATTCTTTCTTCTCCATGGTCTAATCTGTTGTTAATACCTTCTGCTGCATTTTTAAGTTTCCTGATTGCTTCAGTTCCTTAAGCTCTGCCATATCTTTTTCTATATTCTTCGTATCTTTAATCCATTTTTTGGTTATGTTTTTCCAGTTTCTCATCAATTCCCATTATTGTTTTTGCCATCCATATTTTAAATTCCCTTTCTGTCATTTTCATTAATTTTTTATAGGTGGAATCCTCTGCAGTTGCTACCTCATAATCCCTTGGCGGGGGATGTTGCTCTATTCTGGGTTTTCACATTGCCAGAATTTTTCTGTTAGTTCCTTCTCATGTGTGTTTTCTTACTCATTTCCTTCCCCTAGTTTTTTCTTCTCACTGTCTTCTTTGCTTTAAATTACCTTGTCTCAGAGTGTAGGTGTTGAAGTGGCTTTTTGGTATAAGGATAAAAATTGAGAAGGGAGAAAGAGAAAGAAAAGATAAAGGGTAGAGGGAATAAAGAAGGGGTGGTGGAAGGAAAGGATTGAAGAAAGTGAGAGATAGAGGACAGTAAGAGAGAGAGAGAATGACAGGAGAAATGGCGGTTTTTGGTGCGCTGCTTTTACCACACCGCAGCACTAGACTTTGGTGGGGAGTGTCGAGCTTGATGGGGCCCTCAAAGTCAGGCAATCTTTCCTAGTCTGGGAAAAAGCAAGATCCCCACCTTCACCAAATACAGAAATCAGCAGTATATTGCAGCAGGGACTTACCAATGCCTTCTTTGCAAAGGCCAAAGGTAGAAGGATACCCCAAACCATGAGCTCATGTTCTCCTTGAGCCAGACCAGTGCTGGGGAGGCCCTCCCCCCGCCAGACCTATGCCCTGACCCCCCTAGCCCTCGGAGAAGAGAAAAAAAATTAATTATTAAAATTAAATAAAAATAGATAAAAATTAAAAATATAATTTTGTAAGATAAAGAAGAAAAAAAGGACATCTTATGTGTTGTATGAGAAATTTATGTGGGAAAAGTAGAAAAATCTTTACCAAAAGAGTGTAAAGGAAGAGAAAAAAAAAGAAAGACTAAAAGTGGTTTAAAACCCCTAACAAAAATCAAGGAGCCCTTACTATTGAAAAAAGTAGAAATTAAAAACTAAAAATATAACCAACAGCTAAACATAAATAGCTACAACAATAAAGAAGATAGCCGGGGGTTGTGGCGGGTGCCTGTAGTCCCAGCTGCTCAGGAGGCTGAGGCAAGAGAATCATGTAAGCCCAAGAGCTGGAGGTTGCTGTGAGCCGTGTGATGCCTTGGCACTCTACCGAGGGCGGTAAAGTGAGACTCTGTCTCTACAAAAAAAAAAAAAAGAAAACAATAAAGAAGAAAAATACAAAGAAACTAAGGAATAAAAATTCAAAAAAGAAGCAAAAATGTAAAAGTGTGTGTGTATTGCAATATATTACCTGCACGCCAGGTGGCACTGTGGTGTTAGGAGATAGAGAAAACACGCTGGATTTTCTGTATATGATTGGGGTCGGGAGCCACTCTCTAGTTGCAAAGGAGGTCAGATCTTGTCTTTCTGACTTCCTTGTTCTCAATCTGGGCCTATTCGCTTCATCAGCATTCAGTTCTCATAAGACTGGGGGTTTCAAAGCTCTCACCAGACTTCTCATGAGGCCTGTCAGATAGTGTCCCCTAACAATGAAGTGTCCCTCCCAGGCAGTGCACTGATTGGCACTCAGCTCACCACAACCATGGCCGCTTGTGCTCAGCAGAGCACTAGGACCCTGTGGACTGTTCTTGCCCTGGGGTGGTCTTCCCAAAATGGCAGGCCCTGCTAGCAGCAAAGCCTACGGGAATGACTGCATTCAACCCTGCCTGACTGATGCTGTTCGAGTCTGCTCTGCTCCAGTGAGCAGCCCAGTGCAAAATCAAAATACTGTAGGACAGCCCTTTCCTGTCCTCAGCCCTCCACAGGACAGTGGGACAGCCGGCTGACTTCTGGCCTCTGCCAGTACCAAGCACCTACCTTCTGTGTAGGTTTTCCTCAGTTCTAGACCTCCTTGTTGGCTCCTGAAGTCTTTTGCAGCTTCACTATCCCCCCAGAGTGATGTTTCTGTGCAGATTCTCCACCCCCAGAGATGGCTGAAGGCCACTTTCCCCTGTTTCGCCCCAGTAGTTGGCAAGGAGACGTCTCTAGTCTGCCATCTTGCTCTGCTCGCCCCTGTTTTACTTTGCTTTACTTTATATTTTATTGCAACCGAGTCTCACTCTGTTGCCCTGGGTGGAGTGCCATGTCATCATACCTCACAGCAACCTCAAACTCCTGGGTTCAAGTGATCCTATTGCCTTAGCCTCCCTAGTCACTGGGACTATAGGTAAGCACCACCAGGCCTGACTAGTTTTTTCCAATTTTAGTACAGATGGGTCTCCCTCTTGCTCAGGCTAGTTTTGAACTCCGGACCTCAAGCAATCCACATGCCTTGGCCTCCCAAAGTGCTAGGATTACAGGTGTGAGCCACTGCACTTGGCCCCCTTTCAGTCTTTTCATACCTATTTGCAGCCAATTCTTGCCTATCTTTAGTCCATTCTCTAGCCGCAGCCACAATGTTCACGTACAGTTTTAATCTGATCATGCTATTCTTCTGCTAAAAAACTTCACTGGTGCATAGGATAAATCAAATCCTACTGTGGCCAGGAGGCCCTGTGTTGCTGGACCTGGGTCTGCCTCCAGGTGTGCAATCAGTGTGCTGCCTATGACTGGCTCATAGGACCGGTGAAGGGCTGATTCTGGCTCCTCCAGAGTGGACTTCTCAGCTTAGTGGATGACTTTGAACTTAAAAAACTTTTTTTTAGAGACTACATTTTTAAGAGCAGTTTTAGGTCCACAGCAAAATTAAGAGGGAAGATGCAGAGACTTTCCCTACTCCTCTGCCCCTACACCTGCAATAGTGTCCCCATTTTTTTTTTTTTTTTTTGTAGAGACAGAGTCTCACTGTACGGCCCTCGGGTAGAGTGCCGTGGCGTCACACGGCTCACAGCAACCTCTAACTCTTGGGCTTACGCAATTCTCTTGCCTCAGCCTCCCGAGCAGCTGGGACTACAGGCGCCCGCCACAACGCCCGGCTATTTTTCTGTTGCAGTTTGGCTGGGGCTGGGTCCGAACCTGCTACCCTCGGCATATGGGGCCGGCGCCCTACTCACTGAGCCACAGGCGCCGCCCAGTGTCCCCATTTTTACCACTCGGCTCTTCTTGTTAAAATTGATGAACTTACTTTGAGATGCCGTTATCATCCAGAATCTATAGTTTGTAGGTGCAAGGGCTTATTTGGGGTTGTACAGTCTATAGTTTTGGACAAATATATAATGATTTGTATCATTGTATCACACAGAGTATTTTCATTGCCTAAAAATCCTCGGTACTTTGCCCGTTCATTGCTTGCCCTCTAATCTGTGGCAACTAATGATCTTTTACCATCTCTGTAGTTTTGCCCTTTCCAGAATAGTTAGAATCATACAGTATGTAGACTTCTTAGATTTGCTTCTTTCATTGAGTAGTGTACATTTAAGGTTCTTACTGTGTGTTTTCATGGCTCCAAAGCTCATTTCTTTTAGTGCTGAATATACTTAATTGTCAGCATGTATGAGAGTTTATTAATCCATTTACCTACCAAACAACATCTTGGTTGCTTCTGAGTTTTTGCAGTTATGAATAAAACTGCTATAAATATCCATATGTAGGTTTGTGTGTGGACAGAAGTTTTCAGCTCCTCTGGGTAAGTATAGGAATATGATTGCTGGGTCCTATAGTAAGGGACTTTTTTTTTTTTTTTTTTTTTTTAATTCTTATAAGAAATGACCAAGTGTCTTACAAAGTGCCTGTAACAATTTCATTCCCAGCAGCAACAAATAAGAGTTCCTGTTGCTCCATATCCTCATCAGTACTTGTTCTTGTCAGTGTTTTAGATTTTGGCTATTCTAATAGGTGTGGTATGGTGTCTCACTGAATTTTGCATTTTCCTCATGATATAGGAGTGGGGCTTTTTTCTTAGGCTTGTTTGCTATCTGTATGTTCATATGTATATGCTGGGTGACCCAGCAATTGCACTCTGGGTGTATATTCCAATGAATGGAAAGGATGGACTTGAACAGATATTTGTACATTTGTGTTTGTGACAGCATTACTCATAATAAACAAAAGGAAAGCAACCCAAGTGTCCATGGATGTATGAAAGGATAAACAAAACATGTCATACGGTATACACACAGTGGAATGTTAGCTTCAAAAAGGAGAAAACTCTGACACACGCTCCTGCATGAATGAAGCTTGAATATATTATGCTAAGTGAAATAAGCTGGTCACAAAAAGACAAATAGTGTCTAATCCCACTCACGTGTGGTACCTAGAGTAGTGAAATTCATACAAATAGAAAGTGGAATGGTGGTTGGCAGGGGCTGAGGAGAGGGGCAGTGGAGAGTTATTATTTAATGGGTATGGAGTTTCGTTTTTGCAAGATGAAGAAAGTTCTGGAGTTTCAGTTTTGCAAGATGGTGATGACGGTTGCACAACAATGGGAATGTATTTAGTGCCACTTAAAAATGGTCAAGATTGTAAAATTTATATTACATGCATTTTGCCACACTTAAAATATTTTTTAAAAAAGAAAAAGCTTACCACAGTAAAATCTTTGGAAACAGCAAGATTTTGTTATAGCAGCCAAGAGGGTAACCTGATCTGTTACTGGTGTCTTTCAGACCTGGCGTTTCCTTGACTCTGCAGGCGTTTTCCGAAGAGGAAAGGAAGCAGTGGTTGGAAGCTCTGGGTGGAAAAGAAGCTGTAAGAATAATCAATGGTTGATCTTTATTTCAGAACCTTTAGAGTTGACTTGCATTTCTTTTTATGTTATTTTCGTTTTATAGTATTTGAGAAAAGTTTCCTGCTGAAACAGGTATTAGAATTCATCTTGGAAACATTCAGCATTCAAGTAATTTTGCTTGGGATAGCAGCAGCACATATATAAGACTGGTCCATCGTTAGGTTTTAGTTCTGATTTTTCTTGGTTTCACCGCTGTGATTTGCTTTACTGGAAGAAGTCATCTAAATTTTGTCAATCTTCTGTCCTACCTGATGGTACTTTGGTGATGAACACAATAAATGTTCAGAATGTGTTTTGAAGATGGAGAACAGTAAATGTGAGGCAGTGCAGGGAATAGTATAAGTGACTGCTGTATTAGTTTGCTTGATTTAGCAATTTATGGTTTAGTCAAATGGTATATGGTATTATGTACCCTTAGTGAATGGGCTTCTGTATTCAGATTGCTTTGAGGAATAAATTAAAGGTAGTGATTATGGATCCAGAGGCACCAGAATTCAGCCTGTTTGCTACTTTCCACGCACTGGTTTTATTTTGGTAGACTAGTGGCCTGTGGGAGTTGACAATTTGGCAGATCACACATTGAGTTGGGGGTTTAGTGAGAAAAATTTAAGAAAATGTGAAGGAACCAATTTTTGAATACATTCTACTCCAAGTATTATGAGTCTAAATAAACGGTCAGTGCAGGTACCAGGGGCGCTTATCTGGAAAGCATTTGCCAATTTAGCAGAAATTAGTAAAAAAGGAAAGAGCATGGTTTATAAGTACAGGAGGGGTCATATACAGTAAAAAGAGAGAGGTTTCAGAACAGAGTATGTGAAATGGACAAAACAATGTTTTCTCATGGTAACAGAGAACACTTTGGTGAGAGTATAGGAAATGGGAAGGAAGGCGTTGGTCAGCAATCTCGACCTGGCATTTGAGAAATGAAACCCAAATTAATATATTTAAAAAATTGAGGCTGGGCACGGTGGCTCATACCTATAATCCTAGCATTCTGGGAGGTGGAGGTGGGAGATTCCTTGAGCCCAGGAGAGCCTGAGCAAGAGTGAGACCCCCATCTCAACCACTAAAACCCAAACAAACCAAAAGATACAGGGTGTCCCAAAAGTCGCCCCTAACGTTGCCATACATATGGAAAATGGGAAATTGTAACTAAATGTACCTTTTTAAACAAAATATTCATTGTAGAATTTTATAAAATATTTACAAAATGCTGTGTGTTGGGCACCTCTTTGTACAATTTTGTAATGAATATTTTGTAAATAAAGGTACATTTAGCTACAATTTTCCATTTCCTCTATGTATGGCAACATTAGTGGCAGCTTCTGGAACACCTTAGAAAATAAAATTTAAAAAAGTTAAATAAAAATTGATACTAGGTTGGAGGAACGTATCACCCTCGTGCGCCCCCCCCCCCAAATAGTGGTTAGATTTTTTTGTGTCATCTTACCATATTTGAGATGTATTTAACCTCTATAGTTTTATTTCTATTTATTCCTAATTTGTCCTTGAAAGTTTCAAGTGGGAGTCAATAGTATTTACAGCACTTGTGGTTACTGAGACTCTAAACAGCTTACACTGATCTTTAGCAAAGTCAGTGCATTAACTAGAATATATCTCCCCAGAGATTCAAATACTTTGGAAAGTGAATTTACATAGCATAAGGGATCACATGACTAAATTATTGAGAAATAGCATGTGGCAGTGTAACCTTGAAGACATATATAACCTCTCTTTTGGAGTAAAGAGCCAAGTAATTAACTTAGATATACAGACAAGGCAATATTCAGTTATGTGTTTATATGGGGACACTAGTATTTTTGGCAGGGGCTTTGTAAGCTTTGTGAAAATGGGCGTTAAAATTCTTAAAGGCTTCCAGAATTATCACCTTACTATTTCAGATGTAGTTATTTAAATTACGGGCAGGGGTTAACTATTTATGTAAATACCAGATGTTAGAAATAATGGTGAAAAAATGGGTTTCATCTTACTGATTAGAATACAGCCATTTCTTTGTTGTCCTATAGCTGTAATACGGAGTGTTTGAACTTTCCATAAACTTTCGATAAGTCTCGTAAGAACCACGTCTTGTTCATCTTATTTTTGCTAGTTTAGCATACCTCAGTAAGAGGAAAAGTACTCTCAGAGATGTCCCTTTTTGTTATTTATCTTTGCATCTCAGCATATGAGAGTATGTAATTAGGAAATCACAACATTCTTTCTTGGATAGAATTCCACTGACAACAGATATGTGGACTTTTTCTTTCACGGACCATCTCTTGATGTCAGATGGGTGCCCTACAATTCAAGAGTTAGCGTCATATCCCACAAGTTAAGAATTCAGTCCCACCTGACTACTTTATTTCAGATGCCAATCATAAGTCTGGGTCTTTCATACCTACTATGGACTAACTGGCTATAAATTGGAGATACCCACAACCCCCTCCTTGGGTTCCATAACTTGCTAGAGTGCCTCACAGAACTCAGGGGAACATTTTACTTATGTTTACTGTTATGTTATAAAAGAAGCAAACTGGGAACAGCCAGATGGAAGAGATGTGTAGGGTGAGGTCTGAGTGTGCACGGAGCTCCTGCCCTCTGGGTACTCCACCCTCCCAGCCCTTCAAGTGTTCACCCCACTGGAAGTTCATCAGATCTCACTCTTTAAGAGTATTTTTAAAACTTAATGTCCAGCTGTGTGCAGTGGCTAGCACCTATGGTCCCAGCTACTCAGGAGGCTGAGAAGGGGGAGGATTGCTTGAGCTCAGGAGTTCCAGGGTACAGTCAGCTATGATGGTGCCACTGCACTACAGCCTGGCAACAGAGTGAGACTCCATCTCTTAAAAAGAAAGAAGAAAAAGAGTTTAGCCCCCTTTAAAAAAAAAACAAACCACTTAATCTGCAGTTTACTTTCCAAGAGGTGGATGGGTGGGGCTGAAAGTCACTAGTCTTTCTGGAGGTCAGCCCCATCCGGAGGTTACCCTGGGTTTCTATCCTAAGTTAGCTCATTAGCATAAACTCAGGTGTGATCCAATGGGCTTCCTTATGAATAACAAAGGACATTCCTATTCAGGAAATTCCAAGGATTTAGGATGCCTGTGCTGGGAAGCAGGGATAAATACCAAATTATATTTCTTGTTCTTAACCACTGTCAAGTTTATAAAAATATGCAAAGTTCTAAGTGTACCTACTTGAACAATTTTTATTGATTTGTTAAAAATACTGTTTTTCCTTTCTCTCTTTTACTAGCTGTTCCCTAGTTTTAATAGAGCCATCATACCAAGACCGGAAGGAGGTAAGTGCTAATTTATGAAAATGACTATTCCTCTCACTTCTTCCCATGTTACTCTGAGTGCACTACTGATTTCAAACTGCTGCTGGGGGCGCGTTCTCAGCACCCCTCCAGCTGGTCCTAGCATAGGTGTCGTCTCACCCACTGAGAACTTCCTCAGGTTCCTGGACTACTCCAGCCCGTACTCATCTTCCCTATCTGTGAGTTCTATGAGTCTTTCTCTACAAAAACCAAACAACTGGCTCTACCATTCACTTGGATATTTATTCTTATAACCCTAAGCAGTCACAGTAAGAGTTTCAGGTGGGCACCCTCCAACCTCCTAAGTTGTAAGTTCATATTCTTCATCCTTAGTCTCTGAGTTTGGGCTTCGTAAACAATACACATGTATCATTGCACCTTGGAAAATGGCAACAACTACATGTATTTGAATTTTCTAGAATGATCTTCACATGCACTATGTATACTAGAGGAAAATGAACCACTGCCCACCTCTGTACCCTTGGGTTTTACTGAGATGAAACAAAAATGTGATCAAATTGGCTGGGTTCTTGATGCATTTACTTTTTTATTTATATATTTTTTTTTTGTTGTTGGGGGTTCATTGAGGGTACAATAAGCCAGGTTACACTGATTGCAATTGTTAGGTAAAGTCCCTCTTGCAATCATGTCTTGCCCCCATAAAGATGAATTTACTTTTAATATATTTGGAGGCATCTGGGCTATATTTGTCAAGTGTCCAGTTTGGAAACACTGTTATCTAACATGTGATTTCAGGGTAATCATGATCACTTGAGCCAATACTTGAATAAAACACAGCTCTTCTGGCCCAGCACTGGAAGTGGACGGGGTGCTGCAGAAGGGTAGCACACCCACAGGGGTGCCTTTCTAACCCTTCCCTTTCCTTCCCCTCCCCAACCCTGGATCTTCTCTTCCTCCATTGTCTTCCTTTCCTCTCATTTTCTTTTTCTTCCATCCTTTTCTCCTCCCCCTTTCACTTTTCTCCTCTCCTTTCCCCTTTCTTTTGTCATAGAGAAGTTAAACCATGCTAAGCAGAAGTACAATAGAACCCTGTAAGTTGACTACCCAGGGGATGGTAACCAACTTGTCAATATACAGAGGTGGTCACTATCAGGAACTAGGCCTGCTGTACTGATACATACATGTGGTGCCTGACTGTCATATGAAAATTAGGTTAACTTGAGGTAGTTAGTGCAGGGAGGTGGTCCGCTATCGAAGTTCTACTGTACTTGCATTTTAGAAATCTTTGTGAATAGTGGAGTCGTGAACAGAAAATCACTGCGCAATTTTCTTCATTGAAGTTTTCCTCAAGCGCAGTACTATGGATTATGCACAAAGTTTATATTCATGGATTATTTATGTAACCCTTCTGGGAGCCAAGGGTTAGTGTTACTGTTCTCTGGGTTCTAAATGCAGTGTCCAAGGCGACTACTGTTCTTGATGGAATTCTTGAAACAAGAATTGCCTTTCATTAGGATATACAAAATGCCAGCCTAATCACAGGCAAGCGTCTACATTAGAAAAAGTATAAAATTATATTTTTAAAATAGTCTGTTCTGCCATATGAATCATCTGTTTTAAATTTATTATGAAAATAATAAAATATTATTTTAAAAGCTCGGAGCAGGGTATAAAGTATCAATTTTAAAAAAAGCTTATTGCCCAAACATTTTTAAAAAGCTTTTCTTGAATTTTTTCCTCCTATGCTAAAAAATTTGTGTTTTTAGACTGTGAAGTAATTTAAGAACATTTACTTATGTGTGTGTGTGTGTGTGTGTATAGTTTTCTTTAATTGAGCTGCGGTTAGAAGTTTTGGCAAAGTATATCTTGACTGTTTCTAGGTAGCGTCCCTTAGAGATTTGTATCATTTTTTCTTGGCTGGCTGAAGTAAGTTATATTTATGAATTAAAAAATTATTTTATAGTATACATTTATTTATAAATTATTGGTAATAGATGTCCCGATATTCCAATAAGTGCTCTTCTAAATATATGAAATTTCCATTTATATCATTTAAATATGGAATACGTGAGCTTTAGCTTTTTTAAAATAGTGAAATAAAAATGAGATTGGATTAAACTAATTTTTTTTTGCCATTTTTTGTTAGGCAGAGAAATGTGATAACTGTGCCCTTAATGTTTTATAACTATATTTCTTTTAGGTGCACAGTTGGATAAGATGGGATTCACAATTCTCAGAAAATGCATCAGTGCAGTTGAAGCACGAGGTAACATGATTATCTGAATCATTTTATTCATGAAAGGCTATAGGTATGTAAAATCTAAAAGGCAATTAAAATACTGCTTGTGCAATTAAGTGTTAGGAAGTGCTTTAATATGACATATTTGTGTTGGGTATCAGAGGGTCAGTTACTCATTTAGTATGACAATGTGGGATCTTCCTTTTTATTTACATATTTCTTTCCTATATGAAGAGGTCAGTGTTAAAGGAGAATTGTGTTAGTTTGCTATGCCTGCCATAACAAAATACCACAGACTGGAGGCTTAAATACCAGAAATTTGTTTTCTCACAGTTCTGGAGGCTGGAAGTCCAAGATCAGGGTGTCCGCAGGTTTGGTTCCTCCTGAGGCCTCTCTGCTTGGCTGGCAGATGGTCACCTTCCCACTGTGTCCTCACATGGCCTTTTCTCTGTGCGTGCATGTTCTCATATCTCTGTGGGTCCAAAGTGCCTCCTCTTACAGGGTCCTGAGCCCTGTTTGATTAGGGCCCTGCTCTACGGTCTTGTTTTATCTTAATCACTTCTTCAAAAGCCATTATCTCCAAATACAGTCACATTTTGATAAACTGGGAGTTAAGGCTTCAACCTGTGAATTCAGCTCATAAGAATCCTTAGAAGGGTCAGCAGTGTTGGACGAGGACTGGTCTCAATCACTTTTTTGTTCAGGCATTACAAAGTGATTCTTCATCTGCCATTGTTGTATACATGTATACAAGCATTTTGTATACATGAAATCATGCAGTATATAGTTTTTTTAACTCTGGCCCTATCTAGGTAATGTTTCTGAGACTCATCTTGTCGGGTAGATCCTTAGTTATTTCTCTTTATTGCCAGGTAGCATTCCATTATAGAACATACCACAATTTGTTTATCGGTTCATCTATTGATAAACACTTGAGTTGTTTTCATTTTAAGTTAAAGGACAATGAATTTCTCCATTGACCAAAAGTCCAAAAGAATTTTTTCTTTTTTTTGTTTTAGTAGTCCCTACACAGAAATAAGGCCCTTTTGCTTTGTAGCCATTCTAGCAGTCTTTGGAGAAAATAGATACTGAACATTCCAAAGCAGGCTATTTCTGGAGGTTGAAGTAAGTTTCTTTGTTTATAGACCCAGTGAAGTATGATAAATTAAATATTTAATTTACTCTCATACATTATATATTGTAGTCCTACTTTGGACAAGTTAGGGGGATGAAATACAGCAATCACAATTTCTGTCAAAACAAAGTCTTTGTTTTAAAGCCAGGACTGCCACCTGTGAAATTAGGGTTCTGGAGAACTGAAGAATCGGAGCTGTTTTATGATTTGGGGATTTGCCCATCAGTACCAACAACCCAAGCCACAGAAAGCTGTATCTCCCACACTCTTTCAAGGGCAGTTCAGGCTGACAGATATTCATTCATTTCAACTTGTGCTGACGTTGAGCTGACAAATTTGTTCATTTTCCTAGTGATTCAAAAATTAAAAAACGAAACAAAACTGTACTTTTAATCTCTTAACACTTGTTTCTTTTTTCCTGAGTTACTTGAGTTAGAGCCTTAACCATATTATTTACATGTTTATTAATTTTGATAAATTATTATTTCTCCCAATGCTATGTTTTATATAATCTTGCTTCTACCTGAATGGATAAAGATCTATCTAGAATTGTTTGGCGCCCATAGCACAGTGATTATGGCGCTGGTCATGTACACCGAGGGTGGCGGGTTCGAACCTGTCCCGGGTCACCTAAGCAACGACAAGTGCAATAAAAAAAATAGCCGAGCATTGTGGCGGGCACCTGTAGTCCCAGCTGCTTGGGAGGCTGAGGCAAGAGAATCGCTTAAATCCAAGAGCTGGAGGTTGCTGTGAGCTGTGACGTTAAGGCTGAAGGTGACATAGTATCACTCTGTCTCAAAAAAAAAAAAAAAAAAATCTATCTAGATGACTTTCTGATTGGTATGTGTAGTTTTGGTGGGGTGTTATGTATACACTCAGTGGAATAAATATACATTGGTTTCTGGATGTATTGAAAGTGTTTTTCTTATAGATATATAAATTGTTGGATTTTTTAAAAATAGGAGAATTGGTCTATATTTTTAAGGTTAGATGTTTCTATTTAAAAATAAAAAGCAGTTGTTTTTCCAAATCTGTTATTTTTATTTTTTAACATCATATATACTTGACCATTACTGAAACCTTTTGCTTTCAGCGGAGTAATAGACTAAAAATAGAGTTTAAAATAATAGTCACATAATATTATTAAAATGATGAAGAACATTGCAGCGTCTGTCAGGCTTTTAACCTAAAATTGGAGGGTCCTTTAGGAAATACTGCTGTTAATGATTTTTCCCCAGTCAGCTATCATGGCTGTTGATCTTTTCTTACCATATTTCTTTTCTTTTTTTAAACCAGTGTGGATAAAGCTGGTTTATGTTCCTGTAATGAGAAACCCACAAATCTCCGTGGCTTAAAACACAAGACTTAACTTTTCACTCATCAAGCACTGGTTGGAGGGCTTTGCTCATCTCCTGGGTTTATGAAGCAGCCAGCCAAGTTAAAGGTTCCTGGTTGCTTTGCCAGAGGGGAATGGAGCTCTGGAGGGCTTTAGACAGCAGGCAAATCCTGTGGCTTTGAAGTGAGTTACATTTACTTACAACTAATTGGCCCAAAATAGCCACATAGCCCCCACTCAACCCCAAAGGACTCTTATGGGAAGCATAATCCTGCCACGAGCCTGGAAAACAGGTAGAGAGCTGGAAATTGATAGTTGTTAAATACTGTTAATGAATACCATGTACTTCTTGGGTCTGTGTGCCAGAAGCATTTAATAAGATCTAATTAAAGAATTATTTCTAATTACTGTTTTCCGTGTTTTGGATATGACTATTATTGTCTGAAAATACCATTTTATATGATTTGGTTAAAGCAGTTAACATTTCCTCCCTCCCTCCCTCCCCCGCTTCCTTCTTTTCTTTCTTTCTTTTTAGAATATGTTTATTCAAACAGAAAAATAAGCAGAAGACCGACCCAAAAGACAAATGCGACAGGGCTTAATATTTAAATGTAATTTTTCTTAATTTTTCAACGTTACTTATGATTTGTGAAATGTTCCATATTTCTCTGCAGTAACTTTCCCCCATGTTTTATACCAAGCAGAAAAGGTTTCAGCTTTGAGCACAGTGTGATTTTCCCTAAATGTTTTTGTGGCCTAAAGTTTATTTGCCTTGCTGAGAATAAAATGGAAATCTGACCTCTCACATTCATCTCAGGACAGAGACCCAGCAGGCCTTCATCACCTTAATTGGATTTGCAGGAGCAAAAAAGGGCTTCATGACTCTGTAGCAGCAATGTTAGTGAATGTAAAGATGTCGTATCCATTGCTAATGTTATAAAAATAAATGATTTCAGTATCTGTATTCAGGAAAATTCCTACTTGATGTAACTGGGGCCTCACTCAGAGAGTAATTAGAGGGACAGTGTGCTGGCTGAGAAGAACTCTTCACTGGTTAAGCCCACAGTCCAGAAGCTAAGTTCTGAAGACAATGAAATTGCCCCTTGTTGATTAACAGATTCTTTGCAAATACCCAGATCCCATTCTTCGCTTGTTTCCATGTCCATCTCAATTTTCCAGCATTGGCAGCCAAAGGTGAACTGAATGTTCAGTGTTGGCTATGTTGTCATCCAAGGTCATGTTGTTTGCATTCAGGTGTAGAATAGCTCTCAGCTGGGGCTCTAGTTCTTTATTTTGGAAACTGCCTTCCCCAGATGGTAATTGTGCCTGATATTACTCTTCTGAGTGACCATAGAGCAGAAGGGGTGCAATAAACCCTCCCCATCAGGTTCCTCTAGAACCGAATGGATGCACTGGAGGCAGCAGACCGCAATTTAGGGACATGAGATTTTCAAGATAAGACAGGCAGATGAGGCATCCACCTGCTGCGTTAAGTTGTTCAGCTGTGGCCCCTGTGTCTTCCCCACCAGCTTCTCTGTGTCCTCTGCTTCCGCTGGTGGTTCAGTGTGGAGTGAGCTCTGCTTACAACGGGCTTTTACATGGAGGGTCCATCCTCCCACATCATTCACATTCTGAGGATCCTGAATTCAATCAGATTTTTGATTTAATTTTGTCATATATTTTTACTGAAGTCATAGGCAAATGACCACAAACAAGGAATATCATTTTTAAAAGGGTTTTTTAAAGTCACGTGAATAAATATTGCCATATTATCATTCTGGATTAGTCCTTGTATATTATGGATACAAGGTTTGGAATTAGGACTAAAATTTTTCAAAGAAAATATTTGGCATCTAAATTAGTTGTTATGAATGGAGCTAGTTTTAAATAATTTTTGATCATGAGGGTAAAACCTCATATTTTGATTAAGGAACTTAAGAGGTATTTCCTGAAATCAGATCTCACTAGTCATTTATTCAAAAGGACTTTTTCTCTAAGATGGTGAAGATCCATGATTAGAAATTTGGGTTTAAAAAAGAAAACTGTAAAACTGTTCATGTACAGTCAGGCAGCCTTACAAGGCCCTATTTTTTGGTGCTGGTTATATATAGTATTAAAACTAAAAGATTTTTTATAATCTACTGTTTTGATTACACACAACCTCTACGAGATCCATTTATTTAAATACACATTGGATTTCAAAGCCTGAATATGAGAAAGAATTTTTCTTTTTTACCCTAGGTGGGATGTGAAATTCTAGAATTTAAACTATCTCATAAAGATGTTTGAAAAATGTTTGTTTCATCAGTGTAAACCCATGTTAAAATGGTTCAACATTTTGCCAAATGAAATCGTTTTGGCTATGATTTATTTAATGTGGCTACTAGGAAATACTGTGTAGGTGAGTCAAATATGTCTATTGGACATCCCTGATTTAGACTCAGAGACCCTTCAACCTCAGGGTCTCTGGGCCTGGTGACTGGGCCAAGCTGGCTGTGGCACAGACTCATAGCCGCTGAGAGGTTGAGTAAGTCAGTGGGTGGGGAGGCTCAATTTGCCATCTCCTAGAGTAGCCAAAGCTCTGAATTGATTGAGAAAAGAAAGATTATGTCATGTCTTTAACCTGGGTATTGGGAATCTAGCCCTGCCTACAGCTCCTAGATAGAGGACCAAGTGTCCCTAAGAGCACACGCTGTGCCTGGCACTGAGCCAGCCTCACACAGCACTTGCTGCGTTAAGGAATCATTCAGGTCCTGGGTCCTTGCTCTCATATTTGCCTTTGGTAGAGATCTAAGAAGTCAAAAAGAAATTATATAAAATTAGACTCACCTCTCTCTCTCCTCTACTAAATTCTGTGGCTTTCAACTGCTTCTGAAGGAAGCTTAGTTCTTTTGAAAATGACATTTGACATGTTTATTATGAACCTTATTTATGAAATCATTGAAAATTTGCCAAGTGTCAGATGTCTAAAATTTACTGTAGTCCTCATTGCCTAAGAAAAGGTGACATTTTTGATGCAATGACATACACACATATCTGACTTAGCATGATACATACAATAAATATAAAACATAATATATGGATATTAGCTTGTTTCGGCCTGGGTGGGACTACTTAGCAGTTATTCTAGTTTTTAGGTGAGAACAAACTCCATTTTGCCTCAGTGTCAGTAGAAATGAACAAATCACACTCTCTTTCCGTAGAGTATTTTGCACATGAAGTTATGGCATGTGTGGGAGTCAGGTCAATTGATCTTAATCCATTTACCAAATATTTGTTAATAATATGCATCAGTTCCACCACTAGGGAAGTATTGCTTACATATACAATGCTGCAGGCCTTTCAAAAGCAGTTGTTCCCAAACTTTGCTGCACATTGGAATCACCAGGCTCTCATACCCACTCTGACTTAATTACTGTTGGGTATGGCCTGTCCCCCTGGAAGAGATGCTTGTGTATTAGAGAAATGGTGCATAATTTTTGTCTTCATGGTGATAGTGTCCTGCTATGTGGGAACTTTTAACTTCTTTTTGAAAATAGCCCAACCTGAACTCAGACAAATAAAACAGAAAGGTCCCAAACAAAATAGCACAATGTTCTTTTCTTTTCCTCAATAACAGAAGATGAGTTGTAGTTCAAACCGAGTTCCAGTCTGAAGCCTGTCAGTTAACCAGTATTTATGCAGCAGTCCCAGGGTGTACATGGCCTTGCTCCAGGGCCTAAGGGTACATATGAAAGGTTGGTTGTGTATTGTCTTTTATTAATGGCAGACAAAACATGGAGATTTTTAAGCAATTGAAGTATACCAGGTAATAATAAGAATGTTACAGATTTGCACAGATTAAGGGCATCTGAGTGCATGTTGATAGATTCAAAAGATGATGTTCATCAAGGCTTCCTCAGATTTAAAGGATACGAAAGTATATATTGGCATTTAGAGAAACCTCAGCAAAGATGTGGAGATAGAATGAGACAGACAAACTTGATTGGAAAGGAAGCATGAAGAAACAAAGCTGGTAATCAGGCATGTGTGTTTATTGGATTGTGAGGGAACGGAGTAAATGCTAGAAGGTGGTGGCTAGCCAAGTAGCAGGCTTAAAAAGGTATATATGAAAACGTTACTGGTAGTCACGTGTGGTCTGCCCTAGAATTCTGCTTGTGCTAGGGTAGTGCACAAGTGAGGCACCTGATTCTGGATAGTGGATTTGGGACAGATAGCACAGATACAGCTGAGGGATTTTCCTGAAGGTATACTATGTAGATAAAGGATTAGAGTTTTGCAAGGAATGTCACTTTACAGTTTTAGTTTGGGAAACAAAGGACATTGAGGAAACTCGCAGGTCTTGGCAGACCTGATGGCACATACCAGGATCATCAGAGGTGCTCTTGGAAATGCAGATCTGGATTCAGTCCACATCTATTGAATTAGAATCTCTGCTTCAGACAAGAGATCCAATAAAAACAGAGTAGTCACGTAAAGAGAGGGATTTTCAAATCTTTCTGCTTTTAGGGGATGAAAGAAGCCACAAGGGATCTCTTGTGAGAGAGGGGTTTGTGAAAGCTTGGGTCATGGATCCATGGAGTTTTGGGCATCATGAGAGAACATTTGGATGTGGGTAGAACTTTCATCCTAAATGTGAGGTTGAGAGATGAAATCACAAAATCGCTAAAAGTGGCCAAGTTTCAGTGTGCCCACAGCCAGGGGGCAGTTAAAATTTCAAATGCTTTTCAGGTGAATGCATGCGAATTCAGAAGTGTTCATGGAAGGTTTTGTTCACCCAGGTGCTTCTGTTATCTCTGCATGACACCTGGTTTCTCATGCCCTGTAGTAGTTTGTCCCCTTGTAGGAAGACACCCCATTAATTCTCAAGGTGCCTTATACAGTCCTTTTTTGTGACCTTGGTCTTGCTGAAAACAGACATCTCTGTGCAGCCTTATGACCTTAGCACTCTCATGGGGGAGTCAACTGCTCAGTCTGTGCCTCTGGAAAAAGAACAGGCTTAGCATTCTCCCGGGCCCCTCCTGCACCTCTGAAACATCACTGACTCCTGAGCTGTGTTCTGCAGCACAAGAGAAATTGTCCAGGTTCACAAGCAGGTGGGGTATTGGAAGGAAGGGATTTTGGCAGAGGGAAGAAGAGAGGGGTTGAATAGTAGACGTTGGAAGGAATGTGACGCGTCTGGGGCCTGAAAGTCATCTGGCAAGACAAAGAATAGCAGGGGTGGAGGGGTGGGCGTGGACACTGGGACCACTCTGCTGAAGGGCATGCCTTGCTCTTAGGAGATAAGGAGTTTGTTGGGTTAAAAAAAAAAAAAAAAAAGCTAGGAATTTCATTCACACTGTTTTAGTCCCCTTGTGAGGATTAGAAAAACTAGTTAGGCTGGGCATAGTAGCTCCTGCCTGTAATCCCAGCACCCTGGGAGGCTGACAGGAGGATTACTTGAGACCAGGGGTTTGAGACCAACCTGGGCAACATAGTGAGATGCTGTCTCTAAGGGAAAAAAGCTGTGTCTTGTACATGGTAGATATTCATTCAGCGTATCTTTGTTTCTCCTGCATTACTTAATCCTGAAATGCATGATCCTCCTGTGGCAGTTATACACGTATTGCCTGGTGTCGTTAATTGTATTTCCTATTTACTTTGTTTCTGGAACTTTATTATTTCCTTGGAATGGCTAAAATGTCTTATCCTTTGCCTTCCTCTCTCTTTTCAAACAATAACAGTTAGTGCCTTGCACACATAGTAAGCATCCATTAAGCAATTACTTTTTGCTTAAGTATTCAGAAATTTGGTTAAAATGCCATATTGGCAATGTTATGTGCTCCAGCAATTTGTGAAATTATTGGAAGAATTTATTCTGCGTATAATTGGAGTTAGTACTTTCGCACAAAATATGGAGGATTGGTTTTCGTCCTTTGTGAAATTCACAAATTTGTGTCTGCATGTTTCTGAATCACAGGTGACATATTAGACATAGAAAGATAAGCCATGTTTCATGTGAAAGGGCCTTATTGTTTCAGAGCTTGGAGTGTAATTACATGATTTCCTCAAGTGAATAGCTCCTTTTCCTAAAAAGGAGCCACCCCATACCCAATACTTGGCCTTTTTCTGAGCCTGCAAGACACCTAGCTTTTCAGGTGCATGAACTGTATAATATGCAAAAACAAAGGAAGACTCTTGCTGAAAAACATCTTTTAGTTGCTATTTTTTAAATAGTCATTATGATTAACACTAAATTTGTATGCTACTTTTGTTTTTGAAGTTTCTCTTAAAAAAATCTTCCCATATGTGGATAATTTGAATATTCACTTTAATTTTCTGGATTATGGCATTAAAATGTTAGTCTAGGCAAGCTGTCAGTTATCAGATTCAGCACTGTAATGAGCTGTGAATTCATGGGATAGCACTAGGAAGCCACATATAAGATGTGACAGTCTTTGATTTCGTGCATGTAAAAGTGAATTTCTCTTCCTTTGAAAAGCTGAGTTTTAGAATTTTGAAAAATCTTACCAAAGTTGACTTGAAGATTGTTCTGCCTCTTGGAGAGCACTTTTGGAATTGTATAGGGTCTTGAGTTGGGCTTGGGTAGAAGACTTGAAGGTGTAATTTC
This sequence comes from Nycticebus coucang, assembly GCF_027406575.1. Classification (NCBI taxonomy): domain Eukaryota; kingdom Metazoa; phylum Chordata; class Mammalia; order Primates; family Lorisidae; genus Nycticebus; species Nycticebus coucang. Next base: position 73,887,893 of record NC_069780.1, read on the forward strand.
AGTATTAATCTTTAGGGGTATGGAAGAAAAGACTCCCAAAGTGAACTTGAAACGTATTTTATCATACTTACACATTACTCTTAATTGCTGAGGGCAAATTACGTGCAAAATGAAAATAAAGAACAGCTTTACTCAAAAAATTGACAGCAAGTAAACTCCAGTTTCTTGCTTGCAGTCTCTTTTTTAATCAGAATGGGTGTGAGGTGAGTGTGGGTGGAAATAGAGGACAGTCTGATGTGGGAGGGAGCTGGAGTGTCTTGTGGTGTCTGCAGAAATGCAAATGCAAAATTGAAATCCTAAATCCAGGCAAGTCAGGACTGAATATTCATTTTCTCAATTAGTAATCTTATTTGTTCTAAGGACACTCTGAAAAAATATTAGCGTCCAAATGGATGTTTGAGCTACATTGAGAGGGGCAGATACTTCCTCTGAGATGGCATGCCCCCAAGTCCTTCCCTTTGGTTTATGGCTATTTTTTTTTTCCAGCCCGTGAATTCTCCAACCTTCTTTTTTCTTTTTGTTACCTATTGTTTTATTCATTTTCCTTCTCCTTAATACATCCATAGAACCGGAGTTAAGAAAATTAATAGTACTTTTATAATCATTAAGATAAATCATCTTCTGGGTATATTTGGGGTTGGAGATTGGGTAGTGTAAGAGAGAAATGGTGTATTTTTGGCGACGTTTTTAGATGAAAACACTTGGTAAACCATCTTGCTGCAAAGTAGGTGTCCTAAGCATTGTGTGTTTGCACTGAGTTCTGATGAAGTCCATGTCATTTCTTTCCATCTTGTTTTTTTTTTTTTTTTTTCTTTTAAGACTGTCGCATTGGGTAGAGTGCTGTAGTGGCATAGCTCACAGTAACCTCAAACTCCTGGGCTCAAGTGATTCTCTTGCTCCAGCCTCCTGAGTAGCTAAGACTACAGGTGCCCAGCATGATGCTTGGCTTGTTTTTCTGTTTTTGGTAGAGACAGGGTCTCTCTCTTGCTCAGGTTGGTCTGAGCTCCTGAGCTCAAGCAAGCCACCCACATTGTTCTCCCAGAGTGCTGGGATTACAGGTGTGAGCCACTGCACCTGACCCCCATGGCATGTCTTACAGTTCTCCCTTCATTTGTAGCATAGTAGTGATGAACTTGAGCCCCAAAGTGGATCTTGATTGTAATTTTAGTTTTATTACTTACTAAGCTTCAATTTCATATCTCTGTGTCTTCATATTATCATCTCTAGAACAGTGGTAGTATCTCCTTTGTAAGGCTGTGAGAATTAAAAGAAGATGCTGATTGGTACATGTTGAGTGCTTAGTAAATGTGAGTTGCTTATTTAAAGATAAATCCAGTAATTGGGGCCAGTTATAATTAAGTAGCCTCATTATTGATTCAAGGCCCAGAGGGGTCCTCAAACTACGGCCCGCGGGCCACATGAGGCGGTGTGATTGTATTTGTTTTCATTTTATTTTTTAACTTCAAGATAAGGTATATGCAGTGTGCATAGGGATTTTTGTTCATAGTTTTTTTTTTTTAAATTATAGTCCGGCCCTCCAATGGTCTGAGGGACAGTGAACTGGCCCCTTGTTTAAAAGTTTGAGGACCCCTGCTAGGAGCACTGAGGAACTTTGTATAATTTTTTTTTTTTTTTAAGCAGCAGTTTACATAGGGAAATAAATCACCTGAGTTCACTTTATCTACTAATTTTATGTGGCTCTTGTAATAAGCAGCAGAATTAACTGCTTTGGCTTTCAACCTCTTATTCTTCAGTGACTTGTGGACATTTCGGCAGTAAAATATCTCGGGCCATAAAATGGCCAGGAACTGGCGGGCTGTAGTGGCTCATGCCTGTAATCCTAGCCCTCTGGAAGGCTGAGCCTGGTGGATCACTTGAGCTCAGAGGTTTGAGACCAGCCTGAGCAAGAGCGAGACCCCCATCTTTACTAAAAATAGAAAAACTAGCTGAGTGTTGTGGTGGGAGCCTGTATTCCCAGCCACCCAGGAGGCTGAGGCAGGAGAACTGCTCAAGCCCAAGAGTTTGAGGTTGCTGTGAGCTATGACACCTTGGCACTCAACCCAGGTTTTATTTTTAGAGTCTCACTCTAAAAATGGTCAGGGTCTCAGGAAGAATGCTGTGGCTTTTAGAAGATCTTTTGCTTTTCCTCAGAATTCCTCCTCCCCTGTCCCCCAACCCACTTACCAAAAATAAGCTATTGTTGCAGCTTGCTTTGGCATTGCTGTGGTACGTGATGCCGCAGCTGCTCTGAGGTGGAGAGGCAGATGGCAGCAGCGAGACACCATTAGGTCTTCTCTGATGTTTTAATCTCTGTAGCGAAGGGATGAACAGGAATCTTGCAGAAAGCAGTGGCCAACTTTTGCTGTGAGTTTGAGCCACTTTTCTAATTTATATTAATAAAATTTTGCTACTATTTAGATTTGAGCTACGTGAGCTTAAAAGTAAATTTATTTTTGTTGAGCTGCTCCATCCTGCTGACTTTAATAGATGCCTATTCTTGGCCACACTTATGTTAGACAGACTTCAGTTTATACTTTTTTTTTTTTTTTTTTAAGAAACAGAGTCTCACTTTGTCGCCCTCTGTAGAGAGCTGTGGCGTCACAGCTTACAGCAATCTCCAGTTCTTGGGCTTAGGCGATTCTCTTGCCTCAGCCTCCCGAGTAGCTGGGACTACAGGCGCCCACCACAACGCCTGGCTATTTTTTTGTTGCAGTTTGGCTGAGGCTGGGTTAGAACCCACCTCCCTCAGTATATGGGACCAGTGCCCTACCCACTGAGCCCCAGACACCTCCTCAGTTTATACTTTTTGGACTGTTTCCTACTTTTCTAGTATCTTAAAAAGATACTAGAGGGAAACATGGTGGAGGTATGGTTCCTATTCTTAAAGATTTGCTTCAGTCTAGCTTCAAGACAGTGAAGGTGCTGAGATTTTATGCTACTTTCATGTTAACAAATTATCCTGTGTAGTTTCATAGATACTGATACAAGACACAAGATTCCTGCATCTGCAGCAAAGGATGGTTTGTTACTCTCAGTAGTCGGGCTATTGCATTTTATACTGGTTCCCTGGGCCCCAGTTTTCTAGGGTACTGCAAAGGTGACCAGATGACACAGGAGGTTGTGTTACAGGAGAAATACTATGAACTTAGGAAACCTGAATCTTTTGTAATGGTCAGCAAGCCAGCCTTTTCTTTAAAGGAAGATGCTATCTCTATTTTTCTAAGACTGTGAGCAATTGGAAAGCAGTATGCTTACCTACCTGTGTTGATGTTGGTGGAGGTAAGTGAATGGAATGATGTGGGAAGATGCTCTGTGGCAGGTCCCAGGTGCAGGGCTGAACAGTTGGCCTCAGTGCTATAGGCTGTGGTGAGATTCAAAGAGGAGTGTGTTAAGATTTTTGACAGAGTGGAATTGATGGGGTTAACATGGAAGGCAGGATGACTGCTTAGATTCTGGAAATAATTAAGATAAGAAAAGGTGGAGGCTTAAACTAGAATATTTGCAGTGGGAAGAAGGAATGGTGAGGAAGACAGACTTGGCAGAAAACAGAATCTGATGACTTGTTAGATATAGGAAATAGGAGAAAACTAGAAACTGACTCTAAGCTTCCAGCCAAGATGGATGACACTTTTAGCTACAACAGAATCCAAGATGAAGTAGGTTTGGGAAGAGTATGGGTTGGTTTTGGATGTTATGCATTTGAGTGATAGATAAATAACTTTCAGAATGGATAGAAGGCAAAAAAGAGGTGAAGTTTGAGTGTCACTAAGTTCATTTAGGTAGATGGTTTAAGGCAAGAAGAGAGTAAAGGACAGAATCTATGTGAATCCTTTCAGTTAGGTGATGAGACGAAGAGGAGTAGAGAAATGGTAGTCAAAGGTGTGGAAGGAGAAGCAAGACAGTGTGGTGTAAAGGAATCCATAAAGGGGGAAAATGCCACGGAGGAAGATGTCAGCTGTGTCAAATACTCTAGAGCAGTGGTTCTCAACCTTCTAATGCCGCGACCTTTAATACAGTTCCTCACGTTGTGGTGACCCCCAACCATAAAATTATTTTTGTTGCTACTTCATAACAGTAATTTTGCTACTGTTAAGAATCGTAATGTAAATATCTGATATGCAGGATGTATTTCATTGTTATGAAGGGGTCACGACCCACAGGTTGAAAACTGCTGCTCTAGAAGGTTCAGGTAGGAGGAAGACCAAGAAGCAACCATTGGGTTTAGTCATGGGAAGTCAAGAAACTAGATGAGGCCTCCTCAAACTTTTTAAACAGGGGGCCAATTCACTGTCCCTCAGACCGTTGGAGGGCCGGACTATAGTTAAAAAAAAAACAACTATGAACAAATTCCTATGCACACTGCATGTATCTTATTTTGAAGTAAAAAACAAAACAGGAACAAATGCAATTCACACCGCTTCGTGTGGTCCGCGGGCCGCAGCTGAGGACGCCTGAACTAGAGTATAGCTGGGTTGTAGTTGGTTGTTCTTAGGTGTTCTTCTTCTCACAAGAACCCTGCGAGGCAGGTCGCATTACTCTCAGTCTCATGAGCAACTAAAATGAAGATAAGTGATTGAACTTGCATAAGTCTCAGAGCTGAACAGCAGCACCCGCAACTCAGATCCAAGACTCCCTTTCAGACACTTGAGCTTATTAACTACAGTGAGCAAGAGGGAATGGAGACTTCTGAGAACATGAGAGAGGGAGAGAAAAAGACACATTTTTAAAAAATGACGTTTGAAAGTCCAAAAGGAAAGGAGGTAGAGAGGAAAGATTGAAGTATCCCTCTTTGAAATCACTCACCTAGGCTTAGGGTCAAGACATTCTAAAGTTACTCTTCCTTTTATCCGTGCCAGCCCTTCCATAGACTCTGAGAATGCACCATCAGCACAAGACAGATTCATTCGCTTTGTGGAGAATCTCTGCAACTCTTTGGGAAATCACTTGGCAGCAGACATAATGCCAGTGTGGAATTTGCATCTGACAGTATTTAAAATCCTCATAAAGTCCTTGGACCGTGGGTCACACTTGTAATCCTAGCACTCTGGGAAGCTGAGGCGAGTGGTTTGCTTGAACTCAGGAGGTCAAGACCAGACTGAGCAAGAGCGAGACTTTGTCTCTACTAAAAATAGAGAAACTAGCCAGGCATTGTGGTGGGCACCTGTAGTCTCAACCACTCAATAGACTGAGGCAAGAGGATCCCCAAGAGTTCGAGGTTGCTGTCAGCTATGACTTCACGGCATTCTACTCAGGGTGACAGAGTGAGACTCTGTCTCGAAAAATAAAATAAAAATACTAAAAGACAGCATTTTCCAAATAGTTCATATACTCCATCGCCATCACTCAATTTCCACAAAACTCCATAGGTAGTTGAGCAGAAAAATATTTGTTGGGTGCAGTTGCAATGTGGTATCCGAGGCTTGGAACAAGTTAGGGTAAACTTGCCACAGTACACAAAACTTGAAGTGGCCAAAGCTGGGATTCAGATCCTGGTCTTCCAAGTCCGAATTATCCGCTGGAAATGGAAACTGGGTGAGAGGAAGAGATGGTCGACAATGCAGTTTAGTGCTGACCCAGGGAAGCTGAATTCTGCCGAAAGGCCCAGAGGCTGTGAGATACTGCTTTTGCCAAAGTTCATGCTGTAAAGAAAGATTGAAGGGCACATTGACAAAGCTGTAGCTAGTGTCTCTGTTAGGTCCTGGGACAGATGGACATCAGACCTCTGAGAGTATGGGACTCTCGGTGTCACTAATGAAGGGGAAACTCCCTGGTCCTCTGTCGCTTTCCTCTGGCACGTGGCCAGTGGTTTGGGTGATTACAAGGAATAGGAACAAGCCTGGAGTGTCGGGTCTGAAGCTAACATGCTTTCTCTCTCCTTGGCTTGTAACTGGAAGTGAGGCAGCCATTCTGACCCTTGTGTAAAGATAGCAGCTAACAAACCACTCACCTTTTATATTTGAGACTCGGATTTGAGAGGATGAGGCTTAGAGTCAGGCCTAGATGTGTCTTTAGAGCTCTGAAATTATCAGTACTTCCAAAAATCTGAGTTTAGACCTGGAAGTGGATATTTGCCTTGCTTTTTTTTTTTTTTTTTTGTAGTATTTCTGACCCGTGCTGGGATGGGAGCAGTAGGGGAGGTATGGGCAGCCCCCATGGGCACAGCCACTTTCCTGTGCTAAGCTATGTCTTTTCTGTGTTTCAGCCTCTGGTTTATTTGGGTGTGGGAAAACCGTGGAGTGAAAAATCCCGAGACCTTTCTTTTTTTTTTTTTTAATTTGGCCGGGGCTGGGTTTGAACCCACCACCTCCGGCATATGGGACCGGCGCCCTACCCGCTGAGCCACAGGCGCCGCCCCCGAGACCTTTCTTTAAAGTGCCTGCTGGTGGGGAAGCTATTCATTCATCACAATGCAGAAATGGGTTCACACAAAAAGAGGGTATGAAGGTCAAGGTCAAGTGGAAGAAAGACCTACAGGAAGGGGAAGTGCAGATTAGTAGTTGTCTGTATGTTTTTCCTCTCTGCTGCCCCAATAATTATTAACCAGGAAAAGAAATTGTAAATGTTATTGGTGAACAAGAATTTTATATTTTCTGTGAGTCTTATTAAATAAATTTTGACTCTCTTCCCAGCATATGCTTTATTTTATGAAAGTGGGCTGTGGACAAAATGCCTTGGTTAGGCTGACTTTTATATGTATTGTGTCCCACTATTTTGAAGTTAATTTTGAATTTTATGCTATCAGTCAAGCTTTTAATGATTGTTATGTGTTGAAGCTCATGCCCATGCTTTATAAATATTGTTTTTAATCTTTATACTACCCCATTCCATTACTAACCCCGTTTTTCAGATGAAGAAGCTGAGCACAGGCAGATTGAGTAACTTGCTAGGTCACACAGCCAAGAGTTGGACATTTCCAGGTTATTGGTGACCTTAAACTTGTGATACTTAGTATCTTGAGAACTTAACACATTTATGTTGCTCAAGATATGCTTTTTAAAAAATTAAGGTACAAGGTCCAGAAATGGTAAAATATTATTCAGTACTGTTTTGAACTTAACCATCTTTATGTAGCTTTAGTTAATCTTCTGTCTCAATGCCTAGGAATCGTCTCTCACCCTGCTCTTTGCAGTATCTAATGCATTGTAATTATTGAAAATAAGTCATTTTTCTTCCAAAGCTTTAGGATTATGTAAATACAGTATCTTAAGTTTATGGTAGTGAATATATTCCTTTGATGGAATACAACAAATCATCTTGGTTCTGTCTGCTTGTATTTAAAACCAATTTGATATAAATACACATTTTTGATAGGACCTTAAAATGTTATGAATTGGGGAGTATCTTGGAAGGGCACCTTTGTGTATGAACCTGTTTATTTTTATGTAATCTAAGACTGCAGATAGCCTGGAAAGTGTTTGCTGTAATTACACAGACATTTAAACATTGTGTTTATTGAGGATTGGTTATAAATATATGTAAGGAACACATCATCACATTTTTCTGGCTTACCTTACCTATAGCTTTTCTTCGAGTTACTTTTACAGTGTATCATTCGTACCCTTGTTGTTAGGTATTTCCCCATAAGTTTTTCTAATCATTTCATGAATAGTTCATTTTGTTTTTTCTAATTGTTTCATGAATACATTTTTTACTTTTGTTTTCAAGAACTTTTCAAGATAGCTGATATTTAGAATTACATATGAGTATAAGTAGACGACATTTAAAATAAGGATTAAGATTAATGTATGCGTAAAGTGTATGTTCATCGTATAACTCACAGGGGAATTTGTCTTTGCAGTGCTGGAGGGATATGCAAACCTACACATTTTTATTTCTGCACTCACATGTTTACATAGGCATACGTGCCTCATTAATAATGAAAAGTTGCAAACTTTTGATGTAAATCTTGTGAATGCCAATACAGACATTAATGACCTTTCACCCCTGTTGTCAACATACACAAGTGCAAATAAATTGTTCGTTAGTTCAAAAATATTGCTTGGTTTAAGTATCTAGTTTTGTGCCAGGCACTCTGCTGGTTGCTAGATGAGAGCTGGGTGAATGTTAGTTGATAGATGCTGGAATTTGAGAATGTGTTTCTGTAGAATTGTACAGTTGCAAAGTCCTTTTTAATCCTTTGTGCCATTATCATCAAGAGTGTTTATCTTCCACTTTGAGGTCTTCTCCTTTGTCTAGTCATACTTATTTTTCTGTCTTGTATTTTTTTCCGTGTTTCCCTTCACTAATCATCATTTTATAATCATTTATTCTCATTCATTCATTTTTCAATTCAGTTGTTAAATGCATACCATGGGCTAAGCACCAGGTCAGGTATTAAGATTACAGAACTGGGTAGCACTTGTGGCTCAGTGAGTAGGGCTCTGGCCCCATATACCAAGGGTGGCAGGTTCAAACCCGGCCCGGCCAAACTGCAACAAAAAAAATTGCCATGCATTGTGGCAGGTCCCTGTAGTTCTAGCTACTGGGGAGGCAGAGGCAAGAGAATCACTTAAGCCCAAGAGTTTGAGGTTGCTGTGAGCTGTGATGGCACAGCACTCTACATAGGGTGACAAAGTGAGACACTGTCTCTAAAACAAAAAAGATTACAGTGCTATCTAGTATAGAACCTATTCCTGAAGCCAAGGAGAGAAAAAAAGGACTTCATGGCCTAGTTGGCCTCAAGTTACTTTCTCTTTTAATTTTAATTCACTTTTTAATTTTATCCTAGGCCTTTGCTTTGTTTTATCTAAAATATAGTAAGTAAGCAATAATTCTTATGAAATTAACAGGAAATTAAATGGTAAAAATTTCTAGCCTATTCTCATTTATTTACGTTTTTTCCTTTTTTTCATTTTGGATTCTTTTACTTGTTTACTTTTCTTGTTTTGTTGTTGTTGTTGACTTTTTTCTCTTCTGCTTCCTTTATTCTAAATGCAACTTTTTTTCCCCCTTATTCATCATATTTACTTGCCAGTTGCAGCCACTCCAGCCTTTGCCGCCACCTCTCTTATTTAACTGAATTCATTTCCCTTTTGCATCTCATTCTTTTGCTATCCCAGGTCATCTTATTTTCCCTCTTGCTTCTCCAGCCCACCCATGGCCTGTGGGTGCCCTCTGGCGTTCAGTGTTTTCCCTTCACTGCTTTCTGAAGTCGAATCTACCTGGCCCTGGTAATGTTGTTTGGGTTCTGAAAAGGAAACAGCTAGGCAGAGAGGCTGATGAAACTTGACTGGTTCCCCCCTTTTGACTCTCTCCTCAAGGAAGATGTGTGTGGTGCTCTATGACAGCATTGTGGGAGATTGGAGGAGACAGATGGTAGGAAGTAAGACACATTTGATTTCACCTGCTCCATTTTACCCAGGGACAGCTGTCAGCAGCTGCTCATCACTGCGGTAAAGTATAATTTACCTTTTCTTTACTAATGATCAGAACCAATCTCATTTATTAGATTCAAAAAAACCCTTTGGACCTCTAAGTGTTTTGAACAGATTACAATTTTTTATTTAAAGTCTTATGAGTGAGCATTTATATCCTGAAAAATTTATAATAATTTGAAAATGTTAACTTTAATTTTTCAGTTCTGAATGGTGATGTCCATTTTGGCCCAAGTCTGTATTGTTAGTGCTACGGTAATTTCATGTTAAACTATACCTCTGCTGTGCCTAACTATTCTATGCAAGGTACTATACAAGGTTTTGTAAATAAAACCTAGACTGTATGTGGTGGCTTATGCCTATAATCCTTGCATTTTGAAAGGCATAGGCTAGAGGAATGTTTGAGATCAGGAATTGTAGACCAGCCCGAGCAAGAGTGACACTCTCATCTCTATAAAAAACAGAAAATTAGCGAGGGGTAGTGACATGTGCCTCAAGAGGCTGAGGCAGGAGGATTACTGGAGCCCAGGAGTTTGAGGTAACAGTGAACTATGATAAGACTACTGCACTCTAGCCAAGGTGACAGAGTGAGACCCTGTTTCAAAAACAAACAAAAATCCAAAACCTAAACCAAGTAATATCTCTATGTATTTGGAGAAAGAAGGTGGAATACATATCCACAGCTCTTCATATGAAAATTCTAAGGCTGGACGTGTTCTAAGATTTAGATTTTTTTAATTAAGAAGGGTATTATGTGACATATGTTGGATAGTATATTACAGGTAGGTTTGGTGTGGAAACTACTTTTAGCATGGTAAAATATGAATGTTGGACGCTAAGAGGGAAAATAAATAAGTTGATGTCAGGTCAAGTTTCAGCTCCAGGATTTCTTTTTGATTTTTTTTTTTTTTTGAGATAGAGCCTCAAGCTGTCATCCTGGGTAGAGTGCTGTGGCATCGCAGCTCACAGCAACCTCCAACTTAAGTGATTGGGCTTAAGTGATTCTCTTGCCTCAGACTCCCAAGTAGCTGGGACTGCAGGCGCCTGCCACAGCGCCTGGCTATTTTTTGGCTGTAGTTGTCATTGTCCCGGGCTGGGTTCGAACCTGCCAGTTCTGGTGTATGTGGCTGGCACCTTAGCTGCTTGAGCTACAGATGCAATGCTCTCTTTTTGATTTTTAAAAATTATTTTAATCTTTCTGGTAAGTTTCTGAACGGATTTTCTATGTTTTATTGAAGTTTGTTGAGAGGGAAGCTTAGCTATTTTGAAATGCATTTTCCTATTTCCTATTCTTTGTTTGAGAGGTTACATATCTTCATCACTTTAGGGTGGATCACAGTGTCTTATTTTGTCTATTTGATGAGGTCATACATGCATTTTCCTATTTCCTCGGATGTTACTTAAAAAAACAAAAAAAATTTTTTTTTTTTTTTTTTAGAGAGGTGAGGGTATCACTGTGTTTCCCAGGTTGGACTGCAGAGGCTATTCACAGGCATTATCACTGTACACTATGACCTAGAACTGCTGGGCTTGAGAGATCCTCCTGCCTCAGCCTCCCAAGTAGCTGGGATCTACAGGTGCCTGTCTTTGCACTGGCCCCTGAATGTTCTTGGGGCTTGTGAACATGTGACAGTGTCTGCATATTGAGGAATTAGGTATTTATTTTAGCCTTCACAGTTTGACCTTGTTTGTGCCTGTCCTTCAGAGTGCCTTCCAGGATTTCTAAGCTGACTGACTGTTGAGTTCCCTGAGCCTATGACCACTGCAGCCATCTTGTCACTAGGCGACACTTGCACCCTGGACTTGCTGCGAGTCTCTTGAGGGTTCCTAGGTTGACATTGCTTTCTGGCCCACATGGATCTGGGGAATACCCAAGGAAGGTACTAGGGCTACATGGGAACACTGGCCAGGGACCTGAGTCTAGAAGATGGGGTCAGTTCCCAGATGGGCGTGCTTCCCAGGAGATCTTAGCACAGCGGAGAGAATTGCTCTGATTGCAGTGGGAGAGGCCTGGCCTAAGCATGGATCTGTACTGGGACAGAGGTTAGTGAGCCCTTCAGGGAGGCTGAGACTTCCTAGGTGTGACAGGTGGGTGAGTCTCCTTCTGGGCCCTTGTGTGAGCAGCTCTGAGCTGGGACCTTGGTCGAGTGGTCAGCAGAGCCACTGGGCAACTTTTAAGTTCGTCTGTGAGGCTGACATTGGCAGGCAGATAAGGCACTAGTGTGTTCAATTCCTTCTGGTCCCCTTGGCAGATAGTTTTTGATGCAGGCCCAAGCCAAACAGTGTTGTAGCCAAGTCTTTTGGAGGTCTGAACCATTTCCAGCCTTGATCCCAGGGGCAGTCTTCGCAGATCAGCCACCTGGATATCAGTCTGCACTCAGAATGACCCTCCAAGATCTCAATCCTGAGCCCCCTGTGCAGAGACTTGGATCGGTGCAGAGGTTTTGTTTTGGGGGAGGGATAGAAGTGGGTTATCTTCTATGCCACCATCTTGGTGATACCAATTTTCTCTCTTTTCAGGCTTTTGATGTTGGGACTTGTGACTAAGAGAATGGGGACTTGCTTTAAAATGCAATCAAATGTTAAAAGGATTAATTATGAGTTAGCTCAGAATAAGAGACTATCACTGTGGACTCCTATCCATTCAGGCTTTTGATTTTCGGAATGGTGACTAAGAGACTGAGAACTTGTTTTAAAATATAATCAAGTGTTAAAAAGAATTAATGATGAGTTATGTTCAGAATAAGGGAATGTCACCATAAGCTGGTGTCAGAAGAGAGGATTTTTATCTGGTGTTGAAGATTTTGGTGGGTCTTTATTCACTGTTGAATCTCGGGCAGAATAGCCCCTGGTCCATAGATGATGATTAAATATGTGACAGTACATTTATCCAAGTGGAGGAGGAATATTCCTGTTGGGATCGGGAACTGCAGACTGAACCTAGTCAGAGAGTTGTGGGTGATGGTCAGTGGTCTTCTCTGACTCAGGCAAACACTCTGCATTGAATGTAGGTAGATGATGTGGGGGCCACTGCAGGTGTCTGCGTGTTCATGGCTTACACCCTGGTTAGGGCTGGCAAATGTGGGCTGGATCTGATGGCTCATCCTTAAATGGAGGAGAGGACCTTAGATAGTAAACACGGTTTGAAAAATATAAAGAATAAAAAAGAAGATGGTGTTTGGGATGGATTATAGTTGTGTTTCTTTGCAGGGATTCCTTAATAAACCTGTGGGCATGAAGTTAAAGACTGTTGAAGAGGCAGATAATAATTTCAAGTTTGAAGAAAGAGTGGGCATTGACCTGTTGAATTTGGAAGGTGACAAGAGAAGAAGTCAAAGATAACTTCAAAATTCTAATATTGGTGATTAGAAATAGTGATCGTCTTGAAAGAGGGAAATTTGGAAGAGAAGCCAGAAAGGACATGATAAACCCACTAATAGGCCTTGGCATATTGGTTGGTCTGTATTCTTATTTGATGTGTATATTTTGTATGAACACGTAAAGTATGTTCCAATCCTCAAGTTGGTTGTTAGTCCAGAACCTTTGAGAATAGTGTAACAGGAAATAAAAATCCAACAAGACTTGAGTGTATGTATTTTACATGCTGTTTCTTTTTTCTTTCTCTCTCTCTTTTTTTTTTTTTTGTTTTGGATTTTGGCCCGGGCTAGGTTTGAACCCGCCACCTCTGGAATATGGGACTGGCGCCCTACTCCTTGAGCCACAGGCGCCACCCCTTTACATGCTATTTCTAAGTTGCTTTTTGTAAGAGGTTTATTTTAAATTTCCTTAAAAAAAAGCAAAAACTGTGTTGTGGAGCTTGAATTCCCCTCGTACCCCTCATTATGCGTTAGCAATTAACTCTTCTTCTTTCAGGTTGATGATTTTGAACTTGATCAATTATCTGATAGTAATTACCAGCACAGAGTGATGATTAGTGGAAGCAACGTTCTTGTTTCATCTCTCTTTCTATTTCAGGCAGTTTTCATAGAGGCATGTTTGTTTGACTGCAGAACAGGACTTGCTTTTCTGGCTTCTGGCACTGTGGTCAAACTATTTTCGTTTTCTTAAACAGAGTAGTAGTGAAAAAAATCCTCTGATATTTTAAGCTATCTGGACATGCTCTTGTGGCTTCTAAGAGAAGAATGGTATAAGACCCAATCTTTTCTCCAGTAGCAGTCTCAAAAGGCCTTTGTTTTTCTTTTATTTTTTGAGACAGAGTCTTTGTCACCCTGGGTAGAGTGCTGGGGCATCATAGCTCAGAGCAACCTTAAACTCTTGGGCTTAAGCAATTCTCTTGCCTCAGCCTTCTGAGTAGCTGGGACTACAGGCGTGCACCCCTATGCCTGGTTAGTTTTTCTGTTTTTAGAGACAGGGTCTCTCCTTTGCTTAGCCTGATCTCAAATTCTTGAGCTCAAGCAGTCCACCCACCTAGGCCTCCCAGAGTGCTAGAACTACAAAGCCTGGCCTTGGCTACTTTTTTTACCCCCAGCTCCTGGCAGGGCTGTGCTGCTCCTCTCTGGAGTCAGTGCACTATCCCCTCCAGGAAGGTGTCTCTGTTGCCATGGCTTTTCAGTATTCGGCATGGATTTGTAAAAATGAAGGGCTGGCTCTTTGAGCGCTAATGAGATAATTGGGAGAGAGAGCATATGTTTACTAGGGTTGCCATAACAAAATATCACAAACTGAGTAACTTAAACACAGAAATTATTTTCCCACCCCTCTGGGGGCTAGACATCCAGTGTCAGGCTATCGGCAGGGCTTGTAGATGGTTATCTTCTCATGGTTGTTTTTTCCCTCTTTGTGTGTCTGTGCCTCAATCTCTTCACATAAAGCCGCCAGTCATGCTGGATTGGAGCCCACCCTGAGGACCTCATTGTAACAGAATTACCTCTTAACGACCTTATTTCTAAATATAGTCACATTCTGAGTTACTGGGGACTTCAATTTACGCATTTTTGGGGGGAGGGGACACGATTTAGCCCATAACAGAAGAAAAAAATAGGACATTTGCAAAGCTTAAAGAAATGAGTAAGGAGCAATAAATAAAAGGCAATAAGTAGAAAAAGAAGAAAAGACTGATTTTGACAAGGAATAAGGAAAGCGTGTATGTGTGCGCTTGCATTAGGAATTACAATCTACAGTGCATGTGTTGGCGTGGCCCCTTTTTTCCCAGCATGATGCGGGGCCCCGATGCAGTTCTGGATCTCAGATGCAGCGCTGAGATGCAGAGAGGTTTCATGTCCTGCTCAGCGACTGAGCTGGGTCTTCAATCCAGTTCTAGTATTCGTTTTGTCTCTTCAAGCAGGGAGGTGAAAAGAAAATAAACCCCCCTTGGGCAAATTCCATGGCCTTTTTGTTGTGTTATTTTGTTTTGGAAACTTGGGAATTTAAGGCATCATCTCCTTGTCAGCCAGTTGTGGGCTTGTTAGCTTTCACATTCATAGAGCAGAAAATAAACACACAGCCAGAAAGCTGCAACTCTTTGAGAAGTAAATATAAGCCACATTTTGGGGAAGTCATTATTATGAAAATTTTCAGGCCTAAAGAAAGCAGAGAGATTGGGACAGAGAACTCCCATATTCTTCTCACCCAGATTCAGTACTTACTGAGATTTTGCCATCGTTTCTTCTTTTTAAAAGGACACAACTTTAATTTTCTTCCGCAGCCTTAATGCTAGCGTTTCCTGATTGGTTCAAAAATATCCTTTCCCTTTGGTTTTTTCAGATCAGAATTCAAATAAAAAAATGTTTGTTTAGCATACTATTGACAATAAATTTTCTTGCCTTTATTTGTCTCTTGTGCTCCGTGATACTTTTTTTTGCAGGTCTCGGCAGAAAGAGAGTGATTTAGTTCATTTTGCCATATAGTCTGTGGTGATATTTGTTGGTGATATTTATTTGAAGTTTCAGAGCTCCTGTTGGACAGAGCATTCTGGAAAAAAATAACAGTTCTGATTTCGTTTTGAATGAGTTTCCATGGTTTTCAAGAATCATCCAAACAATCATTTCTTCCTAATGTACTAATCATCGCCATATTTTTAAAAGGCTAGCATTTTTCAAGAAAAATGTAAACAATAAGTAGACATGAGGAACACAAGTTTCACTGCATCCTTACGAATTGCACTGGTGTACATTTCATTGTGTTCCTACTTATTAACATTGACTCGTTGCATTTTTGTCCATAAAACCTTGGTTTACAAGATTGTTTTTCAGCCACGACTCACAAAGACAAAGCTAGTAAAACAAGTTGGTAAACACTTGCTTTTGTCAAAAGTTATTTTTGTAGTCAACAGGAATACTGCTGGTGTGAGTTAGAAAGATTCTGAAATGCAACTGCTGTAAAACAGCTTTTCAGATACGACCGTGTTGCATTTTACTAACATTTTGTTTCTTCCAATAGGTATAAATGACCAAGGATTGTACAGAGTTGTGGGGGTGAGTTCAAAGGTCCAGAGACTTCTGAGTATGTTGATGGGTATGCCTTTTTTCTAATCATTTTTTTCCATATGTTATGTTTATGTTCCTAGACGTTACAACTTGATATTTCGTAGTCACGTAGAGCATACTTGTGATTCCATTCTTTTCTTCTGCTGCCTAGATAAGTTTTCTCCTGAACAGCGATAGTTGACTCGGAGAAGTAAATTAATACTTGCCTCAGTGTAGATTGTTGACTGCCTCTTTACTTATTAAAAAAATGAAAGCAAAAGGGCTGCAGCTCGTCACTGCAATGGCTTCTGGTGCTCGCTTCTCACTGGAAAGTAGCATCCAGGCCTATATGATTTGCACAGCTTCCAAATTGCCTGTCTAGAATTGTGACAGTATATTTGGTTGGACAAGACCACTGGGACTCGCTCATTTTTATGGAGCTTCCAAAACTGTCATTTGACAGCGAGGGTCTGATTCTCTGGGATTCATTGGTATTCACAGTGGCTTGTTTGTAGCCCGCACCAGACTCTTCTCCAGAGCCAGGCATGCTCCATCTGTGCTGATAACACTGTGTTCTTTGGCATTGCAGACGAGAGGAAGCCAGAAAGTGAATTCATTTCGTTACCCTAGACATTATGTGAATGACAAAGCATTTTTACATTACACACTGCTGTCAGTTTATTGCCACCTGTAAGGCACTCCACTTCTCCCCCACCTGCAGCAGGCTGCCTCTTGAGGAGTGGTGGTAACTCATCAGGCAGAGGGCCTGTGTATCAAACCAGTCTGTCATTATGATCTTGCTACATATTAATTTATTTGATATCTCACTTTAATTAATCAATATTAACAATGCCCTTAGGTATGGTACACTGTGAATGCACTTAAACCTGTCTGCATTTCAAAATCTTATAGCAAAGGCTCATTTTTAGGAAGCATAAACCAAGATGAATAAAATCGATGGATGTGTTAGGGATAGCATAGCTTGTTTGGCTGTATTTGAATTAAGGATTTAATAAGGAACAACCTTTTTAAAGCTATTAACTACAGGAAAAATTGTCCATCATCATTTGGACAGCCTTATTAGAAACACATTCTCTTTCATGAGCTGTTTTCATTTTCTGCCTCTCTGGGTTAACTTGGGTGTGTAATTTTGGCAGTCAGATTTCCCTTTTTACCATTAGTGGTCTCCAAATTAAATAGACTCAGGTTGCCAGTGGGGCAATAGCAGCTGGAAGAGTTTAATGGGACTATAGCATCTGCTGTTACTTAATTTTAAAATTAGAAACAGTTTTTTCATTTCCAAGATGGTGTTATATGATTAGAACTGGAAGACTGTATTGATAACAGAATGAGAAATTTTGGCTGAAAGGCGTATTTTGGTGGTAAATTGGTCATAAGAACCCTGGCATTATTTCTATTATCTTCTTGTTCATGTTCAAGGAAAATTTGAACAAGAGTGTTTCTGTGGTCACCCGGAAGGGCTATGCTGTCTTAGAATTTGTTCTTAACCTCATGAAATCCTGCAGGTATTGCACTGCTGAGCTCAAGGCGGTAGCGTCTCTGCTTACGGGAAATGTCCCAAGATAGTCCTTAACTTACAAGGTGATTTTAAATACCTAAATCCTCAAAATTTCATGACCTGGAAAATTGTTTTAACTTTTCATGAGCCCCAGAGTAGAGAAGTCCAGGACCAGAAGCATGGACACAACCTCATTCAGGGTGATGCCTGCAAGGGAAAGGCTGTGTTTTCAGTGATACCACTTTGCAAACATAGCAAGTTAGAGAGATGATAAGGAGAGAGAGAGATTGACTTATTTCTTCATTAATTCACTTAAGAGGGCTATACAATATAAAGTTTGTTTTAATTAATATGTAAATAATTCCTAGTGTGAACTTAATTAAGGTTGTCAATCAAAACTTTGGCCTTTGGTTAGCATTAATGCCATTTCCATTTATGTTACCAACACAAGCCTTAGTTCTTGACAACAGATTTGCTTAGTATTTCCTAATCAGTTTATGATTTCCTTCAGATACATATTTCCTTTGATCCTCATAGACTGTTGAAATTGAAATAATTCAGTACTTCTTCCATAAGAGGACTTTAGAGTTTTGAATAGTCATGTATGAGCAATCCCATAGATGTTCTTTTCTTTCCAACTTCTCTGCATTCTTTCAAGCTTAGCTATGTATCCTAAAGAGAGAAAAAAATATTGGGTATCTCAAATTTTTAACTTTGATTTAAAAAAAAAAAAAAAAAAAACCACCAATCAGTGATTATATTTTTCCCTATAGGTAATATGTTTCTTTTGTTTGTAGTACATTTTTTCTTCATAGATAGAAATGAAAAAATAATCTAATTTTTAAGTATCTGAGAAAAAGTTCCAAGCCATTTTATAGTTTTTGAGATCTGCCATTTACTTTTGTTGTTTCTCTTCAGTTCTTGAGAACGAATTTTTTTATCATGGCCATTTTTACATAGAATATTTTGTATTATTTTTACAATGCTTTAAGTGTTCATCTTTTTTTTTTTTAAATAAGAGAAATGTTTATTTCAAAATACCATGTGCATGGGGGAGCCAATCAGAATGATTACCCCTAAGTGTTCTTTAGATACTGTGTAAAATGTTTTGATGAGTTTTAAAGAAAGGATGTATGCTTAATCTCTTGCATGTTTTTTTCTGGTATATTTAATATTATGTTAAATATTACCTTCACATTTAATATTAAAATAGAGAAAAATGTTTCTCTCCATTATCATCCTCCTAATCCCCTCACTCCCCCTCCCTTTATCTCCCCACCCCAGTCCCCCTTATCCACCTCCTGCCCACATGAAATCATAATGGCAGCTGGCCATAGGAAGGTCTCTAAATAGAGAAGTCATTTCTGCTGCTCCTGGCCACTGCTGGTGAGAGTTTGCCGCCTTAGTTGTCTTCCACCCTTGTAGCAGAACCCAACAATTGGCTGGATTCCCAGCAGCCTCTGAGCCTTTTCCTGGACCAAGCTTCTTAACTTTCTGAAAGAAAATGCCCAAGCGAGCAATTGCTTTCTTTCCATTTACAGGTCACTTCCTTTCCTTCCTTTTGCAGTCTAAGACAGAGCACGCATGGTCTGGTAAAAGTTTGTTGTTGGCTCTGGTTTTTTTAACTTGGAAAGTTGGAGAAGGCAGGGGAAGTATCAGATGAGGTGTCTTTGGGTGAGTCTTTTTTTTTTTTTCAGTAAATGGGGTGAGAATGTAAAAGGTTAATTATAGTAGTTCATGGTAGATAAGAACTAAGACAAGTTAGAATTGTCATGTACCTTTAGAATAAAATGGCAGAGGAAGGAGAAATTGTGAGAAAATGTGGTAGGTAGTAGCATGTGTGATTTGGTGAATTCACTGGTTATTTCTAAATCAAACTTGCAAACATGGCTGATTTTATTTATTTTTGGATTTAGAACCACAGAAAGCAAGAAAGAAAAAAATTTGGAGAGTTTTTACTTCAAAGATACTGCCTTGTTTAATTTGTTTGTAGGACAGCTTTGTCACATAGATTAGGGAAAAAGAAAGAACTAGTGTATTTGAAAAAATTCTGATTTTTGATTTTATATAAAGCATAATTTCAGTACTCATCCAGGCACAGTGCCTCCTCAAGTACGTTAAAATTGGACCCAAGTCGGTGCTGAGTAGGGTGCCACCAGCTGCATAAAATGGCACTTTGCATTTTGGTTGGACTACAAGTTTCCAGCTTCAAAAAATTACCAGTGGTTATGTAAGTGTGAGACACTCACCAAATAGAAAGGCAGTTCTTTGTATCTTTGCTTGTTGGCTTAGATTTTTAACCAAGCCATGAGATACTGTTACAGGGTCAGAAAGAAAGACAAATTTTTACCTTATTTATAACAACATGTATTCTGAATGAACACTCCAAACGTATTTCTATGCTGGAATCTCAAGTAAGTTACTAAATTCTGCCTAGCCCCAGTGCAGCCACTGATTGTAAAGGGCTGTTAGGTCTGATTGAGTTATTTGAAAACAGTGAAAATTTAGGAGAGCATTAGTAACATAGAGTCTATGTAGTCATTAGCTTCTGATGTGACAGCTACTTTGTATTCCACGAATTTAGAAGGATGACTTACTTTTCCATACAAAGAATATGATTCTCAAAATATAGAATGATAATTTGGTAGAAAGTTGGAAATAAAAGATTTCCTTTAGAAGCCTCTTGGATTTTCAAAAGGTGATTTGCTGGTAGCAAGTTGATTGAAAATGTTATCTGACTTGTGTGTTAAAATGAGATTTAAATAATTGATTTAATGAGAAAGAGAATATTCAGTTACTGAAGTAATTGGTTGGCAAAGCCTTTAGAATGGAATTATTTAGTCCTAGTTATAAAGGATTGCACCTTTAATCAGGGTGTTTAATTTGATTTCTTGAATGTATCTGTGCCTTGTCTGACAAGCTCAGTAACAAATGAGCTTTGAATTGTAGGAACTGATCAAAATGTAATCCGTGTCCATTGCCATTGTTGTAGTTTATTGCATTTTGCTGTCAGTTGCTGTAATCAAGAAATGTGGAAGTGCTTTAAAGTCTCCAGACCTTTGAGTAATTGATTTCATATGTATGATGTTATGGCTGTGAAATAACCATCACTTCCGATTTACTTGATCTTCAGAAAAAATGTTTGAGATCGACGTTGAGTTGTCATCCATTCTTCATCAGGCCCAAGTCTAAAACTTTTAAATGGCATGCATGACTTAATGTGGACGTCCCATCTTGACAGCTTTTTCTTTTTAGTGCTTTTAAAAAGGAAATACTAACAAGATGTTTCCTTCTCTATGTAGACAAATACAGTATAAGGGGAGAAAAATCCCTGACACAACTAGGTTTTTTTTTTTTTTTTGGTTTGTTTTAGTTGAGGCATCATTCTGGAGTGAGGGAGAAATAGTCTCTTCCATGAATCTCTTATTTTCTCCTTTGCCTAATAGGGGTGTGGAAAACCGGATGAGTGATATTGATGGCTCAGTATCATTCATCATAATCCATTGATTGCCTCCTCTCTTTGGGTTGGTACCATCACAAGTGCTTATACCTTTTAATGATTCAGCCGTGGTAATAACCTGCAACACATAATAATGTATGAAAATCATCATGAAACAGTCTTCATTTCCTTTGATGTTCCTAACAGCATTGATGAGAGCGTTTATCACCATTGTATAGATGAAGACCTGAAATTCAGATAGGTCTGGAACTCACATGCTTGGGCTGAAATGGCTCGTCTAGGTTGATGCAGGCATTTAAACCCAGGTGTGTGGTGGCGACGCTGCATGGCTCCCTGCAGCCAGCCCACCGCTGAGCGAGCTAGCGCAGAATTACAAGGATCAGAGATGTCACCATACTCAAAATGTTCACCCTTCTTGCTATCTTTTTTCTTTTTTTCCTCTTTCTTTATTGAGACAGAGTCTCACTCTGTTGCCCTGGGTAGAGTGTTGTGGTGTCTTCATAGTTCACAGCAGCCCCAAATTCTCAGGCTCAAGAGATCTTCTTGCCTTAGCCTCACGAGTAGCTGGGACGACAGGTGCCCACCACCAAGCCCAGGTAGTTTTTCTATTTTTAGTAGAGATTGGGTCTTGCTCCTCCTGAGGCTGGTCTTGTACTCCTGAGCCGAAGCAATCTACCTGCCTCCCAGAAGGCTAAGATTACAGCTGTGAGCCGCTGTGCTTAGCCTTTACATTATATTTCAACCAAGATAGACTTTTTCCTTTTCACAATTTTACTAACTCCCTCATGTCTGATATGTGTGTGTGTGTGTGCACCATGTGCCTTAGAACTTACTAGCTACTTGAAAGGGTGTTTGGAAAAAGCACATTATTGATAGTTTTTAGGACAAAGAAAACTAGTGGTGTTGAGAACGAATGTCACTAGTGTTCCATAGAGGCTTCCAATAAATATTTCCTGGATGAATATATATATTGTAGTGTTAATGTGAAAGATTACCCATATGTGACTTTTTAAATTTATGTGTAATCATATTTCTGTTTTGGTTTATCATATGAAATTGGACAATTAAGTTCATGAGCTCATCCTAGAAAAAGTGCTAACTCCCTCGTTGCTGAATATTACTACATCACCTCAGAGTATTCCCATGGGAAGTATGCACCAGTGCCAGCACCTAGTCCACCCTTAAAAGCAATTTTGGAGCTCTTTTTCTGAAATGACCATCAGAGCTGTTGTTGCAGAATGTCTGATAGTTACATTCTCGCGCTCATCCTAGAAGAAGTGCTTTGAAGGGTAGACTCGGTGCTGGTGGCGCGCATAGCCTCCCAAGAGGAGGTGACCATAGTGATTGATATTCAGCAATGAGGTATGTGGCACTTTTTCTAGGATGAGTTCTTGAACTTAATTATCTAACCTTGCATATTACTTGTCAGAAAGGTAATAAACACAAATTTTGGAAGGGTCAGACCCAGTATGTTATTCCTTCCCCCACAGGCTAGTTGCCATTTTATTTATTTATTTATTTATTTATTTATTTTTTGAGACAGAGCCTCAGGCTGTTACCCTGGGTAGAGTGCCATGGCATCACAGCTCACAGCAACCTCCAACTCCTGGGCTTAAGTGATTCTCTTGCCTCAGCCTCCCAAGTAGCTGGGACTACAGGCGCCTGCCACAACACCCGGCTATTTTTTGGTTGTAGTTCTCATTGTTGTTTGGCAGGCCTGGGCTGGATTCGAACCTGCCAGCTCTGGTATATGTGGCTGGCGCCTTAGCTGCTTGAGCTACAGATGCCAAGCCGCTAGTTGCCATTCTGATAATCATTTTGTTACTCACACTGCCATTCACAGTGCCATTCTGGTCCCCTGTCATAACACAGTGTGAGAGCAGTACTGCCAGCAACAAGTAAAACTGTGCACATACAACTGAAAATGCCACCTACTCTAAGCCGTGACTGCTGAGCAGCAATGCTTTGGCAATAATGATAATGACGGTAACGACTGTGTGTAAATTGCAGCTGTAGACGGGGTAATGCTGTGCTGTGTCTCATTCTGTCTTACTCCCAGCCCAACCCTTGACCTTTAGATTTGTTTTTTTTTTTTGGCCGGGGCTGGGTTTGAACCCGCCACCTCTGGCATATGGGACCGGCGCCCTACTCCTTGAGCCACAGGTGCCGCCCCGACCTTTTGATTTGATCTCTGATCTCCGTATAGATTTTCTAAAATTTCTAGTAATAAAACATGGCTTATCACAGAAATTGTATGTAATGTTTTTATAGGAAACCACAATATTATTTGTGGTTTGGTCATTTAAAAATGGAAGCTTTGTGAGCTGGTTAAGAGGGCCTTTGAATGTTCAAGGTTTTAATTACTTTTTGTTGCCTGTTTGCTCACTAGATGTAACAACATGTAACGAGGTGGACCTGGAGAGTTCCGTAGATTGGGAAGTGAAGACAATAACAAGTGCCCTGAAACAGTATTTGAGGTGAGTAAGCTCCTCGAAGTAACAAGAGAACAAAACAGACTATCTGGAGATGTGGCATAAAACATTTGCCAGCTCTGTAGGTAAATATCAATAATTAAGCATTATCAAAAGAGAGAAAATTTATAAGGTATCTAAATTTATGAGTGTCCTAGAAAATGAGGTAAATAGTAGAGGGCACATCAATTGTTCGTTAACTTGCAATAGAACTAAAGCCGGAATACTTGTGTTTTGAAATAGATTTTTACTGTAGATGTGAGTTATATAAGAATTAAACACTATGAAACTACTTGTTGAGGCTATTTGTTGACTGAAGCCTACTTATTGAATTCCCTGAATATTTTATGGATATTTTAGGCTGAAATGAAGATTTTTTATTTTAAATTTAAACCATTTGAATTTAAAGCTTTCTGATTGACACATAAATACTAAGCTATTTGAAAAGTTTACTTGACAAAGTCTTAAGATATAATTTTCTACTTTTTATAGAAAATGTTTAGGACTAGAGTTAGAGGGGTCACCGTTTTTATGAGTCATTATCTTTTTTTTTTTTTTTTTTTTTGGTTTTTGGCCAGGGCTAGGTTTGAACCCGCCACCTCTGGCATATGGGACTGGCGCCCTACTCCTTGAGCCACAGGCGCCACCCTATCTTTTTTTTTTTAAACAATAAAAGGAATTTTATGAGAAAAAGCTTGGGATTAGATGAAGAACAAATATATAGAGAGTAAATAAAAAGAAGTGAACAAAAGAATGAAAAGAACGTACCTGTAGTCCCAGCGACTCAGGAGGCTGACGCAAGAGAATCATTTGAGCCCGGGGGTTTGAGGTTGCTGTGAGCTATAACACCATGGCACTCTACCAAGGGCCGCAAAATGAGACTCCGTCTTAAAAAAAAAAAAAAAAAAAAGAAAGGAAAAAAATCACAACTGTAATTCCCGTGCTGTGGTTCCATTTGTGGACTTGGACTTTTATGTAGCAAATGGTAGGTCTCTCCTAGGATCAGATCTTTTTGTTGTTGTTTGGTTGGTTTTTGTTTTCTGTGTTTTGGAAGGTTTTTTGAGATAGGGTCTCAGTGTGCTGCGAGGGCTAGAGTGGCACCATCATAGCTCACTGGAGCCTCAAACTCAAACTCTTGGGCTCAAATGATCTTCCTTCCATAGGTGGGACTACAGGCATGTGCCACTGTGCCTGGCTAATTTTTCTTTTCTTTTCTTTCTTTCTTTTTTTTTTTTTTTTGGTAGAGCAGAGATCTATGTTGCTCAGGTTGGTCTTGAACCCTGGCCTCAAACACCTTGAGGTAGCCTCTCCCACCTTGGCTTTCCAAAGTGCTGGGATTATAAGTGTGAGGTCACACCAAGCTGGATCAGTTCTTTTATTTATTATTTATTTTTATTATTAAATCATAGCTGTGTACATTAATGCGATCATGGGGCACCATACACTGGTTTTATAGTGGATCAGTTCTTTTAAAGCATGCATAGGGTTGTTTCTAATTATTTAGGTCCTAATAAGTACATTAGAAGCAACTCACATTATGTGTTTTACGTTTTTAAGAAATTAAGAATTTTCTTTAAAAAATTTCATATTTGTAAGACCAGTGAGATCAATGGCACCATCCCACCATCCTTATGGCTTCTTATCCTGCTTCTGGAATTATCAGCGTTTCACACTTGATTCTTTATTCTCTCTACTTTTAAAGATAATGGTTTAAAGATTTTCCAAAACATATTCTCTCTACTTTTAAAGATAATGGTTTAAAGATTTTCAACATATTACTGAAACTATAAATACTTGAATGTTTATTTCAAAAAAGTAAAAAAAAAAAAGACAATCATGATATAACCAACAATTCGTATCCAACTCTCAGTCCATGTTCAGTTTTCACCAGTGTTTTCCAAAAAAGTCTTTTTATATGAAATCCTACAGAATTCAAATGGTGGCAACATTTCTCGTGGTTGATACTTCAAATGGTGGCAACATTTCTCGTGGTTGATCAAGTATCTTTTCATCTGGGCAGTTCTTCCTGTCCTCTACTATTGGCATTTATTTGTTGATGCATTTGGGTCATTTTTGTTTATATCCTCATGGTGTCATTTGCCATGTTCCTCTAGCCGTCATACTTCCTATAAAATAATAGTTTTCAAATAGATTCTGTGAGATTTAGGTTAGGGTTTATTTAATGTATTTCTTTTTTTTTTTTTTTTTGTAGAGACAGAGTCTCACTTTATGGCCCTCGGTAGAGTGCCGTGGCCGCACACAGCTCACAGCAACCTCCAACTCCTGGGCTTAAGCGATTCTCTTGCCTCAGCCTCCCAAGTAGCTGGGACTACAGGCATCTGCCACAACGCCCGGCTATTTTTTTTTTGGTTGCAGTTTGGCCAGAGCTGGGTTTGAACCCACCACCCTCGGTATATGGGGCCGGCGCCCTACTGACTGAGCCACAGGCGCCGCCCTAATGTATTTATTTCAAGAATACATTTTGGAGTAGTGCTATATTCTTTTTCTCATATCATGTCAGGTGGCCTGTGTTGTCTGGTTGTCCCACTTTTAATTATATTAAAATTTATCAATAGACAATGGGTATGGATTACCTATTCTCAAGTGCTTTATGTAAAAAGCTTTGTTAACTACAGGTTTAAATTTTTTTCTTAAACTCTGAAGTGCATTTTTATTATTCCCAGTCAATGAAGGGGTAATATTAAGACTCAATCATCGTGCTTACATTGGGATCGCCAGTGACGGTGACTAGCTGTGGTTTAGGTGAGGATGATGGTAAAAATGAGTGTTGTTAGTCCCTTCTGGAGGATGAGTGTGTAAAGTTCCTGACGATAGGCATTTTGTATGTCCCGTTTATGACAGTATCGCCAGCAACTGGAGCCGTGCCTGTTGCTGAAATACTAGAGCAGTGATTTTTGACTGGGGATGATTTTGTACCCCACCAGATATTTGGCACTTCTGGACATTTTTAGTTGTCACCATTGCTGGAGGGATGATAGCTGAGGGATGGGCTGTTAAGCCTCTTGGAATGCCTGGGATGGCCCACCCTCCTCCCCAAAGAATTATTTGTTCCAAAATGTCCCTAGTGCTGAGGCTGAGAAAGCCTGCAGAGGAATGAAGCAAAGAATAGGTGAGGGACCTAAAAACATAATGAACTGCATATGTGAATGTTACCCACAGAAGGTAAAGGGTTTGATCAGGATGACTCAGTTATTGGTGAGAAATGAAGGGTAAAAATCTAGCTCTTTGGCAGTACATTTTTCCCAGCTCCACAGGACTCTTTTCTTTTTCCGTGTGGGAGGAATTAGTTTAATACACTAGAGGATTTTTTTATTTAGTACATACAATTTCTTTTTTGGATCTTGGTGCTCTCTGAAGCTAGTTCCTTCATGCTCCTGGTGTTGTGTCACCTTTTCTGCTTTTTTTTTTTTTTTTTTTTTTCATTACGTTGCTTCCTCCTATGGAATTCCACTTTTAAGCAAGTGTTGCCTACAGAACAACATTGCGGGCTGCTATTATTATATAACTTCACTCCTAACAAAATTCACATTCTGCCTGAATGTGATAAAATGATTATCATAAGATGGCAGATGCCTTGGGAGATTTGAAAGTTGGGTTGCTGTTCTTTTCCCCTGTGTTATTTTTAGCCACTGAAAATGCAGTAATTAGGATTTAATTGACACTTTTTTTTTTTTTTTTGTGATGCACCAAATGGGAGAAAACTGAGTTTTTATCTACCTTTATTTTGGCAACAGGGTTATGGCCCAAGCAAGTGAGTTTCTTTCCATAGAACAGGTCATAACAGTGTCATGGTCAAGAGCAGGGAGTCTGAAGACAGCCTGCCTGCCGGGGCTGGAATTCCAGCTCTGTCACTCACGGCACCATGGCGTGAAGCTGAATATAGCTCTTCTCGCCCCAAAAAGCTCTTGCCCTTGAATTCTTCTTACTGCAAATAACCCAGACATCTTATTGGATGAGAGATTGGAGGTAGAAGGAGGGAAACAGCCAACCCCCCAAAGCACCAAACTAAAACAAGAAGCAGATCCTCCAGGGTCTTGCAGAAGGAAAAAGATGTGCAGCGGACCTATGTATGGCATCTCCCTTTTTCTTCTACTGACTTCAGGCAATTTTTAAAAAAAAACTTCTCGTGTTTGAGAGGACTGCCTTTGAATGATTTCTTATCTATGCAGACCATCCTTTTGATTTCCAGCAATGTGTTCATTACAACAGTTTCCCATTGTGAAGGGACAAATGAGCTGTTCTGTGATATTTCTAGTAAATGATTTTACCTGGAGGAAACTTCTTTTAAGCCTGGAAATTGGAATGGGACTTTTTGGGAAGCAAATGCCAGCTTAGGTAAATATTATGATTTATAACCCCCAACAGATCCCAACGGGTGGCAAAGAAAGGTGGCTTAAAAACATGCTGGGTGGGAGGCTGAGAGATGCGGTGACTCAGTATAATAAATTTTGGATGGGGAACTTGTCATTTTTATTACTGCTTCCCTAACGTTAACAGTGTTTATTTTTTATGCTGCATTGCCTAGCTAGACATATGGCAATGATATAAGTAACTTGTGGAAGATATTAAGGTACAAATTCATTTTTATTGGAAAGGAAATGTCCTCCATGGTTTTTCTAAATGTCCTCTTCCTCCCCCTGACCCCCCACTTCTATTCAGCACCTTCTAACTTTCCTTCTCTGGCAGATAACCCTTTCTCTTTTTTGCTACTTCCTGCCTGTCCATATACTGAAACAGAACCTCCAAAGGTTTACTTCTGGTTGGTTCTTCTTCTTCCTTATTTGGGATGTGTTGTAAGTGACACCCCCTTTTTTCTTTATATGGGAATTAGGAGAAGGGGAGGGAGAGAGCAAATAAAAGCAGTGCTTTTTTGCTTGTGCATAGAGTATTAATTTGTGGGTATCCTTTCGTGCGTGTGTGTGTGTATACTGTAGCTTTATAAATTGTATGTAAGGAACATGCATATGTACCTGTAGATATATTTTTGCATCTATTTTTACTTTTTAAAGCAACTTTATTAAAGTGTAATTGACATACGATAAGCTGCTCGTATTTATAGTGTGCATTTTTATAAGTTTGCTATCTCTACCCCTGTGCAACTGTCACCATAATCGAGATAGTGAACCTGTCCATCATGTCCAGAAGTTGTTTCATGCCCTTTGAAATCCCTCCCTTGAGCCCCTACCTTCTCACGGACTCATCTGTGGGTAACCCAGGGGTTATGAACAGGCAGGAAATAGCAAAGCAGAAAAGTGGTTATCTGGCAGAGAAGCAAAGTTAGAGGGTGCTGTTTTCTGCCAGTGTATGTTCATTTGCCTCTCCTGTCATGTCATGTGCCTGGGATCACACAGTACAGATGCTGTTTTCTTCTTTTAAAATCAGGATTTCTTCGCTTAGCCTAGTTTGGGAGTCATCTGTGTTGTAGCCCACACTGGTGGGCCATTCCTTCCTACTGCCAACTACTGGCCTATTGTGTGGATACAGCATGCCTTTTTTTTTTTTTTTTTTTTTTTTTTTTTTGTGGTCCTTGGCTGGGGCTGGGTTTGAACCCATCACCTCCGGCATATGGGACCGGCGCCCCACTCACTGAGCCACAGGCGCCACCCACAGCATGCCTTTTTAAATCTGTTGATGGATATTTGGGTCGTTGATAGCCTTTGGTTATTATATATAAAGCTGCTAAAAACACTTGTATACAGATCTTTGAATGGACATAGGCTTTTACTTCTCTTGGATAAATCCCGGGAGTGGATATCTGGGTTGTGCCGTAGGTGT
Source organism: Nycticebus coucang (assembly GCF_027406575.1). NCBI lineage: Eukaryota > Metazoa > Chordata > Mammalia > Primates > Lorisidae > Nycticebus > Nycticebus coucang. Next base: position 73,916,938 of record NC_069780.1, read on the forward strand.
ACACTTAACCTTTTGGGAAACTGACAAATGTTTTACCGGAATGGATCTACTTCTTTACAGTCCCACGAGCAGGGCACGAAAGTTCCATTTCCTCTGTATCTTTGCCAACTTTTGAGATGGTCAGACTTTTTAATTTTAACCATCCTCGTGTGTGTGTGTACATATATATCCATATATATGTACACACACACACATATAGTGGTATCTCATTATGTACTTTTAATTTGCATTTCCCTAATGCCTAGCAATGTTGAACATTTTTTCATGTGCTTATTTTCCATATATATATATATCTCCTTGGGCGAAGAGTCTGTCCTTATCTTTTGCCCAATTTTTAAAAACTTCAGTAATCATATTACTGGGTTTTGAAAGTTTTAAAATGTATTTTGGGTACAGGTTCTTTCTTAGTATTATTTTTCAAATATTTTCCTGAGTCTGTGGGTCTCTTTTCATTCTCTTCATACAGGATGTCCCAAAGGAAAATGAACAAACTCGTATTTTATATTTTTAATTTTTAATATTTATATATCAATACATAGAGAACTATTTATAAATATTTTGTAGAATTTTGTAATGAATAGTTTTTAAATAAGAGTACATTTAGCTATGACTTCCCATTTTTCCCTATGTATGTATGTGTGGGGACCTTTGGGACACCTCATAGTGTTTTTCAAAGAGAAGTTTCAGTTTTTTTTTTTTTTTTAGAGACAGAGTCTCACTTTATGGCCCTCAATAGAGTGTCGTGGCTTCACACAGCTCACAGCAACCTCCAACTCCTGGGCTTAAGCGATTCTCTTGCCTCAGCCTCCCGAGTAGCTGGGACTACAGGCGCCCGCCGCAACGCCCGGCTATTTTTTGGTTGCAGTTTGGCTGGGGCTGGGTTTGAACCCGCCACCCTCAGTATATGGGGCCGGCGCCCTACCGACTGAGCCACAGGCGCCACCCCGAGAAATTTTAGTTTTGATGCAGTCCAGTTTATCAGTTTTTTTTTTTTTTTTTGTGGTTTTTGGCCGGGGCTGGGTTTGAACCCGCCACCTCTGGCATATGGGACCAGCGCCCTACTCCTTGAGCCACAGGCACCACCCCAGTTTATCAGTTTTTATGGACTGCGCTTGTGATGCTGTATCAAGTAATCTTGCCTAATCCAAGGCCACAAAGATTTCTTTTATATTTTCTTCTAGAAGTGTTATAGTTTTAGGTTTTCACTTAGATCTCTGATCTATTTTGTGTAAATTTTTATATAAGAAATCAAGTATGGAATAAAGTTAATGTCTGCATATGGATGTCCAGTTGTTCTGTAACCATTTGTGGGAAAGACTATTCTTTCTCCTAAATTGTCTGTTGAGATCATACAGTTTTTCTTCTTTAGTTTGCTAGTATGATGAATTGCATTGACACACACACAGACTGCCAAAAAAAAATATATATGCATTTTAAAAGATGTTACCTGTGTACTACTTTTTGTAGGTGAATTGAAGGTATCAGCCATTACTGGTCAAGTGCATCTAGACAAGCTGTGCACATCCATTTTACCTGCAATTTGTACACTTCTTCAGAATGGTAGATTTTACTTCCAACAAGGTCTCTTAAAATGTCAATGCATTTTTTGGTACCCTTTCCCTTCCCAATTACTTGTGATACTCAAGTCACTTTTGATTTCTGCAATTATAGGAGGTGCTCAAACATGACTTGTACTCATCTTTTGTTGTTGGTATATATTGACTATTGCAATTTTAATAGCTTTTTTCCTTTCTTAAAATGTGTATCCATTTTTTGGCACCCTGTGTGTATATTTAATTTTTTAAATATTAAGCCAGTGTTATATTTCTGTGATAAACTCAACTTGGTCGTGATGTATTATCCTTTTATTTGTCTTGTTGAATTTGATTTACTAACATTTTATTTAGGATAGTTGCATCTAGATTCATGAGGGATGTTTGTAGTTTCCTTGTAATGCTTTTAATTTTGATACAGGGGTCATGCTTATCTCACAGAATGAGTTAGCAAGTATTCCTTTTTCTATGTTCTGAATTTGTATAGAATTCGTGTTTCTTCTTAATTGGTAGAAGTTACCAGCAAAGTCATCTGAGCCCAAGTTTTCTTACTGGCGAGGTTTACTTATCTATCTATCTATTTATTTTTTTATTTATGAGACAGAGTTTCACTTTGTTGCCCTCGGAGACTGAGTGCCCTGGTGTCATAGCTCACAGTAACCTCAAACTCTTGGGCTCAAGTGATTCTTTTGCTTCAGCCTCCTGAGTAGCTGGGACTATAGGTGCCCGCCACAATGCCTGGCTGTTTTTAGAGATGGGGTCTTGCTCTTGCTCAGGCTGGTTTGAACCCGTGAACTCAGACGATCCACCTGCTTCGGCCTCCCGGAGTGCTAGGATTACAGGCGTGAGCCACCATGCCCGGCCCTCTGACAAGATTTTTAACTACAAATTTGATTCTTCTAACGGAATTAGGATTACTCAGGTTATCTGTTTCTTCTTGTGCGAGCTTTGTGTCATTTGTGTCTTTCAAGGCATTTGTCTATTTTATCTAAATGGAATTTATGGGCATACAATTGTTCATAATTTTCATATTATTCTAATATTCTCACTCTTTTTTTTTTTTTTTTTTTTTTTGGTTTTTGGCCAGGGCTGGGTTTGAACCCACCACCTCTGGCATATGGGACCGGCGCCCTACTCCTTGAGCCACAGGCGCCGCCCTATTCTAATATTCTCATATTATTTTCTTTCTAATACCTGTAGAACTTGCAGTGATTCTGTAGTCACCTTTATCATTCCTGCCATTAGTTATTTGTGTTTTCTCTTTTTTATTTCCGAGTCATTTTGGCTAGGTTTATCAATTTTATTCACCATAAAGAACCAGTTTTGGATTAATTTAGTCTCTGTTTGTTTTCTGCTTTCTATTTCTTTTCTTTTCTTTTTTTTATTATTAAATCATAGCTGTGTACATTAATGTGATCATGGGGCACCATACACTGGTTTCATAGACCATTTGACACATTTTCATCACACTGGTTAACATAGCCTTCCTGGCATTTTCTTAGTTATTGTGTTAAGACATTTACATTCCACATTTACTAAGTTTCACATGTACCCTTGTAAGATGCACTGCAGGTGTAATCCCACCAAGACCCTCTCTCTGCCCACCTCCCCCCCCACTTTACCCTTCCCCCTATTCTTAGGTTGTAACTGGATTATAGCTTTCATGTGAAAGCCATAAATTAGTTTCATAGTAGGGCTGAGTACATGAGATACTTTACTAAGAAGAATATGTTCCAGCTCCATCCATGTAAACATGAAAGAGGTAAGTCTCCATCTTTAAGGCTGCATAATATTCCATGGTGTACATATACCACAATTTATTAACTCATTCGTGGATCAATGGGCACTTGGGCTTTCTCCATGACTTAGCAATTATGAATAGGGCTGCAATAAACATTCTGGTACAAATGTCTTTGTTATGATGTGATTTTTGGTCTTCTGGGTATATGCTCTGCTTTCTATTTCATTGATTTCTGTGCTGATCTTTATTATTTCTGTTTTTCTGCTTGCTTTGGGTTTACTCTTTTTCTCTCTAGTTCTGGGATGTCCAAAGTGAAGTCTCTTATGACCTTTTTTCTTTTCTGATATATGTGGTTAGTTGTATAAAATTCCCTCTAAGGACTACATTACGTTTATCTTTCAAATTCTAATATGTTGTATTTTTATTGCCTTCGGTTCAAAATATTTTAAATTTCCCTTTCTTTGGGGTTTTCCAGATATCTTTCTGTTATTTTTAATTCAAATTTTATTGTAACCAATGAACATATTCTGTATGACTTGAAACCGTTTAAGTTTATTGAGAATTTGTTCATGGCTCAGAATGTGGTTTATCTTGAAAAGTAAGTGGTTTATGTGTATCAGGACCGTGTGGTCTGTTACTTTTGGGAAGAGTATCATTTAGGTGACAGTCATGCCAGTTAGGTGAAGATGGCTGGTGATTTTGTTCAGTTCTCCTGTATCCTAACCGATTTTCAGCTTGTTCTGTCAGACAGTGAGGCAGAGATCTATTGTCTCTACTTATACTTGTGGGTTTGTTTATTTGTCCTTGCAGTTCTGTCCATCTTTGTGTATTTTGAAGCTCTGTTATTTAGTATTGTTTTGGCTTCTTGACGAGTTGACCTTTTTATCAGTATGAAATGTCTTTCATTACCCTAGCAGTATTATTGGCCTTTTTAAATGTTTAAAGACTTTTTTTAATGCATCTTTGATTTTTAAAAATTAAACATCTGAAGCGGAATTTCTGAATTAAAAGATTTCAACCTTTTTAAAGGTCTCAATTTCTTGCCAGATTGCCCTCCAAAAAGGCTGTACAGATTGATACTTTTCTAGGTTTTAAGGGTTTATAAACTTAGGTGATCTGGTCTTTTTAAGATAGGTCGCTAAGCTGACTGTACTGTTTTACACTACATCACAGGATAAAATTTGTACTAGCATTTATGTGACTTGTAGAATGTGAAAATGCTATGTTTTGTTATCATCCATTTTATATCTTTTATTATTTTAAAGGCATAAATGTAAAAACTTTTCATTTTTGTAATAGGAGTATTTAAGAGGATTTTATTTCTTCAAATTTATTTAATCTTTTATATGTATTTGTTTGTGGCATCTTCAATTAATATCTTAGAGATGGGTTTTCAAAATTATATGCTTGCTTTTGATTCGATGGAGTGTTATAGCATACGTATGTTAATGTGTAGAAAGAAGCTTTACATATAAAACCAGATTTAGTTTGGTATGTTCCAAGATTAGATATGAGATACTGTATGCTTAGATCTGATAGGGTTTGGTAGCTGTTTAAGTTTTTTTTTTTCCATGTAAGTATCTCATTTAATCATCATAACCACTCTCTGCAGTATGTTGTCATCACCTTATTACTGATGGCTCTGGTACCACGTGGAGATCAAACACACAGCTAGTTAGAGGTAAAGCAGGGCTAGAACCCAGGCTACCAGACTGCCAAGTCCGCTGCTTAAGTTTTGATAGTACCTGGTGCAAATAGAGGTTAATAACGTGGTCCATGTGATTTATATATCTTTTTCAATATGTAAATTATTCCCTACATAAGTTTTACATGTTAATTAAGAAATGCACGACATATTTAACACGCTTTTATAAAAAAATAGACTCAGAGAGGTGACCTGTTTGGATTCGTTTTGTAATTCTGAGCTGTCTTTTTCTTACAGGAGTCTCCCGGAGCCTCTCATGACCTATGAGTTACATGGAGATTTCATTGTTCCAGTTAGTAAGTATTACATAGAGGTGCATAGATACAGTTTGTGGTTGATAGGGATTATAAACCCAAAACTTCCATTTGAAAAATGTAACTTTATTATTGCAATCTGTATTAAAAATAGAAATCAATTTAGAGGATGTTTTTTCCCTATTTTAGAAGGCGAAAAAAAGAAATGCTGTATTCATTCCTTCACAGAGATTAATCACTGCTTACTGTGTGCTAGTCACTGGTAGCTGTGGATATGTAGAGCCGAGGAGGATTCCTGCCCCCGTGAGCCAATTCTGTAGCCAGTGTTGGGGCATACACCCTTCTCATTATACCATAAAATACATCATAATGGCATGACCAAAATGCTAAGGGAATACAGAGGTGTTTAACTTGCAGAAGGTTGGGGAGCTTAGCAGATTTGAAAAGATTAGTCGGTTGGAGATGGCTTCACATAGAAAGATATTTAGATGTAAATTACAGACAGAAGGAATATTATGAGATAATACCAGAAGCTCAAACTATATTTGATGGAGAGCGAATTATATGTGATGAAATGTTAAATGAAAAAGGCCTATAGTTGGTAGAATTTTGTGATTAAATTTTTGTGAGTCATACTCATTTGAGGTTTTCTAGTTTTCTGTTATCGTACAGCTCAATTTTTATATTCAACACATGCTGTTTAATCATCATAGTCTTCTCAGCTACACTGGTGTTAGGTATTTAATAGTTAAGGAAATGAAAGTTGAGACATGTTAAGTAACTTGCCAGATTATAGGGAACCTTATTTAAAATTCAAACCTCAGTTCCACTGACTAAAACCTGTGGTATTGGTTTTCACAGGTGCACTGACAGTAGCTGTAATTGTATTTTCATTTCCTTTTATTTTCTCCTCTTGGATGTATTCCATAGCTTAATCTGTTGAAAAACTTAGAGCAGTTCCTTTGGGAGCCGTGTTACTGCTGCCTGAACATTGCTTTAAATGTTATCTTCTTGGGAGGTCTCTGCTCCAGCCAGAGTAAAGGTTCTTAGTATGTTGCAGAAAGAAACGACATGTAGGCCCAATTAGATGAGGTATTTAAAATAGGCTTTTGGAAAAGGCAAAAATAGAGTTCTATTCACTTTTGTTTTCACATGGAAGAGGATTTTTTTTTTTTTTTTTAAAGAGAATTTGTATGATCAAGGGAGTAGGGGAAAGTTTTCTTGGCAAAAACTCAAGCAAATGCTTAGTCGTTTTGATTTCTTCCCTTGGCATTTTGGCAAACTGGGGAAAGAGAAATTAAACTTAGTTGGAGGACAATTGTTTCATGTTGTTTGCCTTAGAGACTGGAAAAAGCAAGAGAGTGCCAGTTTTAATCTAGAATCCCCTGAGAATTGGAGAAAGATAAAGTGATGATGGAATAAGGTTTTAAAATTACCACAAGCTAGTGTCATTAGCATTGTCATTGTGCACCGTAAGTATATTTGAAATCCGAGTATCAGTGTATTTTACTGGATACAGAAGTTCCTAAGAGATAGGTACTTCCTAATAGGCAATCAAGTGCATGGGCACAGGAAATGAACTTGTTGAATTTATCTTTGAGCAGTGTGGTAAAAGTGTTATATAAATGCGGAAGGCATTGTCACCTGTTGGACCAATACCTTGTGCTTTGCTTCCTGACTTTGTGGGAACACTGTAATAGAGAGTCACCACGATGATTTGACTAACAGGACTGTTAGAAAGAAATACTGCTGCTACTGTAGTCATGGGCATGGATTTGCACCACACGCAGTTGTGGTTGGAATGGGACCTGTAGTAACATTATTTAATGCGAAAAAGTACATACATTAAATGGGTGTATTTTAGGGGCCACCATTTCCAGCGTAGACTTTAGTTTTTTATTTTAATCTCTTGTGCATACCCTTCTCCGTACTCCCTGCCTCTCTTAGGAAGACCGTGGGAGCAGATCCTCTGATCTTTTGCATATGGACTTTTAAGTATTGAATAAAACAGTTACAGAAATCAGGTGGCCAAAATGAGTCTCTCCTTTTGAATATTGTCAGGAAATTGAGATTGTGGTTAAGCTCTCATTTTCCATTAACAATGGCACAGCTTACCTTGTTTTGCTTAATTATCTGTTCACTGAGCTGACTGCTAAAATTACTAAGCATCGCCAGTCTTTGTTACCGCCTCTCACACCAGCCTGGAAACTAATTTTTGATTCTTCTCAGTCATGTGCAGTGGTTTCCATCTGTTCGGTGGTGATTGTCTCTTCTACCCTCCCTGCTGAGGGTTCTGAACGTTTCTCCTGGGTCCCTTCATTTTCTCTCATCAGTTTCTTTCCTAGAGTTTAATGCTGAGAACCTCTGTGTTCATTTCTAGAGTTCACGATGCAAACACGAATTTCACTTCTATTTTGTCACCACAAAAAGCAAAATGGTTTTGTTCCTTAGTCTGCAGTAATCTGCTTACTGACTTACCCGTTCAATGTTGAATGCATTGGAAAAATAAAACAAAAATATTTTTTCCTTTGAGAAAATTAAGAGAATTAATGAAAGTGGTAGCTTCAAAAGAAAGTTGCTAAAAGGAACTAGAGACCATCCATCTTGGGAGAGACTACAGTGGGATTTGGAGTCGAAATTCATAATGTGAATATGCAGTTTACTTGGCCTATGCAGGAATGCAAAGGAGCGGGTCCCCTGCAGGAAGGCTGTGGATGCTTTACTGCATGACTTTTATGTTTGCCTTTGACAGTGCTATAGTCCACTGTCTGTGTGTCAGCCTTTGGGGCCTAGAGTCCTGGATATAACACGTTGAGGAGAGGAGGACCATGCTTCAGGATTGAAAACACACAATAAACTTAGCATGAGACTGCCAGCTAAAGCCTGGCCGCCTGTTGTTGTATCATGCAAAAAATCTCTTTGCTGTCAGGCAAACCAGAACACTTACTCAATGTTGCTGTGTGCGGTATATTTTCTTCCCATAAGTCAAGTTACTTGGCAAGCAAAATCATAACCATAAAGTTCTTTAGACATTTATCATGAGAAACATAACTATTATAAGACCCAAGACATGGTGTTTGCTTAACCAGAATGTTCTATCCTTTTTGGTAAAACTGTGTGGGAAGCAAGACAACATCACGTGGGTCTTGATAGAAAAGGACTCAGAAATTTGGGAATTGAAGGAACCACGTGGCAAATGGCACCCACCGCTCTCAGCCTGATGTATTAATTTCGCAGTACATGGGAACTCCCCAGAAGAACTAGAACATTTGCTGTCTGTTGACTGAAGCTCTTTGTCCCTCGAGAAATACTTGGATGGTTACTGCTAATGCCCTTCTAAAATTACAGTCCTATTGACTTTTTGATTTTTAAATATTGAAATAATTTAATATTTATCTGCCTGAATGTCTTAGAAAAGCTCTGGGCTCCTATCTTTTTCAGTCTCCAATAGTTGGCACAGCATTGTAGCAGATGGACATTACAATGTGGTGGACGCCGATTTGTAATTTCATAATTAAAATGCTTTTTCTACTACAGTAAACTCCTAATTTCCTGGCATGTTTCCGGAATTTGGTGTTATGATTAATTTAGCATCCTAGACTTTTTTTAAAGTTAGGTCTTTCATTCTTTTAAAATATAATAAAATGCATGTATTATAAGCAATTAGACAACTTTTTTTTGAGTACCTTAAAGATACTGTGTTGTAGCCATATGTAAATGCCTGCTAATAGAAAGCTCTGATTTATGTCAAAATACAATAGAGAAAAAAGTGGTTGTATGTTAAGTCTTACTGAAAAAATACTTTTTTTTCCTGAAAAATATTTTTTTTTGAAGACGAAGGGGGAAAAAGACAAACTTGGAAAAAAATGTATGTGTGATTGCAGAAGACATTAGGGTAGATTACTGGGAGAGGGGCTGGAGAAAGAGTTGGAAGATTTGACTCTGTTTTTCAAAACTTACTTTACCGTTTTGAGAAATAAAGAACTTTAGCCGCTAGGGGAAATTATCTGTATAGTGTTTCTAAGTAATAAATTCTAAAGTATTAAAACTAGATTTTCAATGGAGAAAGATGATTATTAATGATGAGATAGATTCAAAAGTTAGAGGTAGGGTTTTAGGGCAAAGTTTTGAAATTTTTCAAATTTTTGAAATATAAAATTTTTATCCTCAGAAGCTATCCTTTCATTCTTTTGGAACTTTTATTTTTCAGAGTTTTTGCTTCAATTTTATTGTTTTTTGAAATCGGAGCTGTGGATTAAAATTGTTATACATATTTTTATGTTTTTATTTCTTCCGACATTGGTAAAATCTTGATTTTAATGGCAGATTAAGAACTAGATTATAATTTATCACCTCACACTCCCTTCCCCCTCCCTTCTTGCTTTTTTCCCTTCTCCGCTTTTCCCCTCCTTCCCTCCCTCCTTCCCTCCAGAGAATTTCTGCTAATTTTTTAGATGGTTATGCTTTTGTTTTCAGTGATAAATTTGGTTTGTATCTTAGTTTAATTTTATTATGTAATATGATTTTTTTGTGTGTTCTCCTTTATTTTAAATTCTTAGCCTTTTAACTTTCTTTTCTTTAGCAATAACTACTTCAATGTCCTCTGTTTTAAAACCTCATTTCTCACTCTTAAACACTATTATTGGGAGATAAAACTGGAACAAACTTAAATGTGCAAACATGGGAAACCATCCAAATATTCATAAAATTGATGGTGTGGTGCTCCATTTAATGACATGGAGAGATATGCATGGTATATTAGATGAATAGGCTATTTGTACATTTCATTATTTAAAAAAAGGAAGAAAACCTATGAAAGGATAAAACCTAAAATTTACTACCTTATCTTAGGGTAAGATTTACTGTTGATAATTTTAAGTAAGTGAAATTTCTGTTGAAATGTTATTTGTGCACAAATAGGTGTGCAGCTTAATTAATTTTCACAAAGTGGAGATATCCTTATAATCAGCCTCCAGATCAAGAAATCAAACTTCATCAGAACCTCAGTAAAGACGAGTTCTTCAAATGGGCCTTTTCAGACCACAGGGGGCCTTTCTGTATACCTGTATACCGGGGGGGGGGGGGGTTGGGGGGGTTGGGAGCTGTCTCTGCATAGGCCCCGTGCTTGTCATCTTGCTCTTTGCTGCATCTGGAATGTGCCCCCAGCCCCTCCGTTCTCCTGTCCTTGAACTTCCCCAGTCTCAAAGACCCTTCCTGAGCTTCCTTGACAGCTCTGTGTGAACCTCCAAAGCAATTTGTAACCTTCCTCTCTATTGCAACAAACCTAGTACCTAATTCTTATTGGTCATGTCTTTGATACCCCTGAAAACTCCAGCATAATCTGCAGTAACAAGCATTTTGTGATTTATTTGATAATTTTCTCATCAAGGATAGAATATGGGGAATTTGAGTCCATTGTTAGTAAGAGTCACAGATTTAGGGGTCCTCAAATGTTTTATTTGGGAGGGGGGTCAGTTCACTGTCCCTCAGACCGTTGGAGGGCCAGACTATAGTTAAAAAAAAAAAACAACAAATTCCTATGCACACTGCACGTATCTTATTTTGAAGTAAAAAAACAAAACGGGAACAAATACAGTCACCCTGCCTCATGTGGCCCACAGGTTGTAGTTTGAGGACCCCTGAACGGTAGAGGGAATGTGTTGGTTTCCCAGGGCTCTGTGACAAAGTTAGGAACTGAGTGGCTTAAAACAGCAGAAATTTGGTCACGATTCTAGAAGCAGGAAGTGTGGGCTCTGGAGGGCCCTGCCCCCTCTGACGGCCGCCGCAGGGTTCTTCCTTACCGTTTCCAGCTTCTGGCGGTTCCCAGCCGTCCTTGGTGTCCCTTGGCTTGTAGGTTCTTCGCTCCTGTTGCTGCCTCTTGTCATGCGACTCCCCTGTGTCACTCGTCATGTGGCCATCTTCCTCCTGTGTCTTTTTCTTACAAAGATACCAGTCACATTGGATTAAGGACCCCACCCTACTTCACAGTGATCTCATTTGAACTGACATCTGCAGCAACTCTATTTCCAAATAAGGTCACGCCTTAAGAATGCCTTTTTATTCTGATCGTTGGACACCTGGGGTCCCACTGACCTGGGATACTGTCCTTTCCAGGGCTGCCCTGTTCCTAGGTACTAAAACCCAGTAGGCTTTTCACATGTGAGCTCTCCGATCTCACGTGGATGCACTGGCACTCCTGCCCTCATCACGCTGACCCAGGCACCAGGCAGCAGGGACAGCCACTGTGCTCCGGCTGAATATAAATGACTGAAATCCTTCACATCAGCCAATGCTAAGCCTGCCTTCCCTGCTCCATTCTTCCTGGGGAAACCACAGCGAAGACTCTTGTGCACATGCCCCGCCCCTCTGGCCCAGTTTTCCTCTGCCTCTTGATGGACCCTGGTGCGACCCACGTGCCATCTGTTTCTAGGGCTCTGTGAGTAAAACTCTTACCTTTAGTCATTTCCGTATCTTCTTGATGAAATTCCAAGTGCAGTTTAAGACAGTTGCTTTCTGAGAGACCAGGGGTTGGAACTTCAGCCTCTTTGGGTGACAGAATTCAGCTGTTAACAGGAGTGCTGTTTTACTTGCGTCCCACTGTGGGGGGGTGACCCAGTGACTAGATTCCATCCAGAAGATGACAACTGGGCTTGACGCACAGCAGGCCAGCAGGAGAAGCTGCATAGCTCTCAGTTCTTACATATCAACCCAGGAGAGAAAATGATTTCACCCTGGAGGCATTAGAAGATTAGAAATAGGGAGATCCCCCGCACCCCCTTTAAAGGTGGCGAAATACCTTTAAGTTCTCTGTTTGATGATCTTGAACAGGTGAGCTGTTGTCATTGTTGATTTTGGAAGTATAATTGATTCTGTGTATTCTCCTAACTACTTTTCCTTTGTTTTTTTAAAGAAAGTGGCAGCCCGGAATCTCGTGTTAATGCAATCCATTTCTTGGTACACAAACTGCCAGAGAAAAATAAAGAAATGTTGGATATTTTGGTGAAACACTTAACCAAGTAAGCCTCTCTTTCTTCCATTTGCCTGCCTTTACTTTGCTCCGGGTGCTGTGCTGTGTTCCTGGATTTGTGGCAGTGGGTACAAGTGCTGCACACACAATGCCAGGGAGCACACCTGGAAGGGCAAGCTGGGTGTTTGTCCCCTGTGTGTGTTTTGGACAAGACGTTGAAATACGATGCTTTCATGAAGTTGTATAATTATTTACTTAACATCACTGCCGGCAACTCTGGATTTGATTTGAAGGGAAGAAGAGAATATTCTACATTATCCCATACACAGATTTTGGAAATGTGATTTCAAGTTTGTTAGCAAATTTAACTTGGTTTCACACCTACCTAGCTCTAAGTTTGAACACGCCCTTATGTTTGCTTAATTCAGTAATGGGAAGTTATTTCATCGGGTCCATTCTCTTTTTCTCTTCCTTTAAAAAGTGAGTAAAATCAAGTAGTGGAGAAATTAGCTGTTTCTTCAAATATAAATGACTCTCAAATCACTGTAACTATAGAATTTTAGAGGTGAGAGAAGCTGAGGAACACTTAGAACCTTTATTTTACATTAAAAGCAAGTGAAGGCCAAGAGGGTATTGCAATTGGCTAAAGGTCCCCTTGTATAGCCATTCATTCATTTGGGCAACAAATATTTGGTGAATGCCTTTTTTAGGTGCTAGTGGACGTAGAGTTGAATAAGATAGGCAGAATCTCTACTCTCTTGAAGATAACTTTCTTGGGGGAAAAAGAATAAACACATGACACGTTAAAAATACAAAAAGTTTCAAATGGTAAGTGGCTAAAACAAAGCAGAGGAAGGAGATAGGGAATGAATTGAGTGTGAACGTGTAAAGATTATTATTATGGAAGATCTCTTAGAGGATGAAATCTTCGAGTTGACATCTGAATAAATGGCAGGGCTCCTGAGAGTCCAGGTTGTTCACTGCACAGTGTTGTTGGGCAGAAGCACTGAGTGTGGGTGCTCAGACCAATCTGCATGCTTGTGAAGCTGTTTTTACAAAAGGGCCATGTGGTCTAGTGTCCTTAGAAGCAAGAAAAGGAGGGTGTGTTTTGATTAGAGGGGCATAGTAAATGAAGGCTCTTGAGGGAAACAGCTTAGCCTCTGCAGTAGGCACTCTCAATCTGCAGACTTTTGTTTGTTTATTTGTTTGTTTTGCAATTTTTTGGCAGGGGCTGAATTTGAACCTGCCACCTCCGGCATATGTGGCCGGCACCCTCCTCCTTTGAGCCACAGGCGCTGCCCTGAATCTGCAGACTTTTAACTGTGGGTTCTGCATCCCAGGATTCAGCAAGCCGCTGATTGAGAATATAGTATTTGAGGGTATAGGGCACCCCTCCTGGTGTGGGACACAACTACAGGAGGGACCTTACCCAACAATGCAAATATTGTAACCTAATTGTTTGTACTCTCGTATTAATCTGAAGTTTAATACAGTTAAACTTTTAAAAGGTTAAAAAAAGAAAGTACAGTATTAACCACGGGTGCATGTGGGTAGGGAGGCCGACTGTTTTTATTCACAGCTTCCACACAGCAGATTGCAGGGCTTTAGCATCTGTGCATTTTGGTATCCACGAGGGTCCTGGAACCAGTCCCCTGTAGATATCAAGGGAAGCTGTACCTGGAGTTATTCTGAAAGCCACTATGGCCCGAGGAGAGCACGAGAGAGAAGTAAGAGAACAGGCCGAGGCCCAGCAGACGGGGCCGGCAGACCCCCTGGTTTCAGGGTATATGCTGAGGCCGGTTTGAGTCTCTTGACTCCTAATTGGAAATACAGAGTTACTGAATATTGTACAGTCCACGGTTTTTGCCCCTTTGGTTAAACAGAGACTGTTTTTCCTCCTTATCAATTTGTAGTGTTTCAGATCACTCTAAGCAGAACCTAATGACGGTGGCCAATTTAGGAGTGGTTTTTGGACCGACTCTGATGAGGCCACAGGAAGAAACTGTTGCTGCCATCATGGATTTGAAGTTTCAGAATATTGTTGTGGAAATCTTAATTGAAAACCATGAAAAGGTAATATAATTCTTTTTTCTTTTTAAGAGACTTTCTGGTCTTGGCTTGTCACCATATTATGAGTAACTATTCTCTAAGATTTATCTTTTTTTTTTTTTAGCTTTTACATAATTTACTTAACTACTCATTTATCATTATCTTTATTTCCCGTTTATTTTTTTACAAAAATGATTTGATTATTGTTATGATGAGCTTGGTTCTGAGTTCTCATTGAGCGTCTCTCTTTTGATGGCCATCCATGTACCTGAACCTTTCCCAGTCTTCTGTTACCTTGTCTCTGGTTTAGTAAAGAAACTCTATCTCTATTAAGATGCGAATGATATTGGCAAGGTAATTGTGAACCGTTTAGATTTTTTGTTGCTTTCATTCCTATCCTTGGATTTCTCCTCACATTCTTTGTGTTCTAGTGGTCCTATACTATTGATCCAGTTAGGGCTTTACAATTTAAAAGAGAGAGAGAGAAAAAAAATAATAAAACAAAGTTGAAAGGAAGTGACCTGGAGCCAGAGGTCCACCGGCGTCATCGGAGTAGGGGCTGAGAGGCTTAGCCCACTACCCACCATAGGCCACGGTTTGCTCTGCACGTGTGAAGGTTGCCCTGCCTCACAAAGGGTCTTTCTGGTTGCACCCCACTGTTCTGAATGGCAAGTCAGTGAGGAGAAGCCAGGGTGAGTAAACTCCTGAAATGGGCCCAGACAGTAGGTTGGACCCGGGGTGGGGGTGGGGGACACGTTCCTAGGATTTGATGGATGGGGTTGAGATGGGCTTGAATTATGAGATTCCTTTCAGGGTTAGCAGAAACTGCTTTAATATGCTCTTCCTCCCACCACACCCACTCAACATTATAAATTCTAAAAATAAGCATACTTCTTTATTGTCCCTCTTTCCCAAATTATTGTTCTTCTCTTCTCAATTACATATTCTCTGCGGCTACCCTTATGATACAGAGTTGAGTAGTTGCAACAGAGACCAGAGAGCCCACAAAACAAAAATATGTACCACCTGCTCCTTTGCATAAAAGGCTTGCTGATTCTGTTCTGGGCCACTAACTTTCAACCCTGGCAATGGGAATCATGTGAGGGGCTCTTGTAAATGGCTCTTTAGCCATGTGTATTCTGTTAAATTTTAACTTTCAATAAGCATTTTAATGGCTCAGCGCCTATAGCTCATTGAGTAGGGCACTGGCCACAGACACCGAGGCTGGCGGGTTTGAGCCTGGCCCAGGCCTGCTAAACAACTATGACAACTACAACCAAAAAATAGCCGGACATTGTGGAGGGCACCTGTAATCCCAACTACTTGGGAGATTGCGGCAAGAGAATCGCTTGAGCCAAGAGTTTGAGGTTGCTGTGAGCTGTGATGGCACAGCACTCTACTGAGGGCAACATAGTGAGATTCTGTCTCAAAAAAAAAAAAAAAAGAATTTTAAGTTAGCCAGCAAGGAGAACTGCTGACCTGAGGGAGGAGGTGTCTCTTCTGCCTCTATAAGAACTTAAGAGAGAACTTCAGTGTGTAATGTGAAGGAAAGTTCTATTAATATTTGAGAGGTTTTTGTTCATGATAGTTAAGACCTGAGTGTGATTTTTGCTGGTGTTAAGTCTGCTCCATGGAAGCTTGTATTTGGATTCAGAATTTGAAGGAGCTATAGTCAATTCAAATAGTTTAGCTGGTCTGCATTTATAAGTAGGCGCAGGACAGCTTTTGGGGGGACACATGGAGAAAATGGTTTCAGGATGCCTCTGGAGTGCTTAACTCAAAAGGACTAACTTGTTTGCCTGCATCTATCCTGTTCTCCCAGCTCCCTCAAAATAAAGATTGCACTTGTTGAATAAAATGAAGATGATGACTCAGTGTTGTTAGAACTGTACCTTTACAGTTCTAACTTAAACAAGGGCATAAATATAGTTATAACAAGGGCATAAATATAGTTATAAAAACTTTTTTATTTAGTATAGTGCTTCTTAATTTTGGGGGATCACAGACCTCTGAGAAGCTGACATAAGTTACTAACATTCTCCCCCGATACATACACATAATTCCCCTCTCTGCCCCAGATTGTGCTGACGGTTTCTTTGGGTTCGCATGCATTTGTGAACTCCGGGTTAGGAATCTCAGGTTTGACATGAGTAATCTCTTAAGTGACTAGTCTTGTTACTTGTTTATCTGTAATCAAAGGAATATATGATTTTTAAAAATACATTAGACTCTTTCAAGAACTTTCAGATCTCTCCCCCACCCCCCATTCCATCACCTGTGGATCAACACTTTGCTAATAACTTTGCTCTGTTTTTGCCTCTCAGAGAATTTGAAAACTGTTAAAGCACCTGGCTGCTCATTTGGTTGTTATAAGGATTTTTAAGAATTGAGATTGTATTATGATGTAGTAGGTGCTGGATGTACGGATGTACTTTGTTACCTGTTGGAAACCAGGTCACAATTTGGGCATGGAAGCTGGGTTTTGGGACTTGAATCCCATTATACGTATCCCAGTCTGATATACCATAAAACCTCTTGTCTTAACTTGCTTTATTTCTCCCTGGCTAGATTCTTAAGGGCAGAGATTTTTTTTGTGCATTTACAATGATACCTAGTACATACTGGCTATTCAGTTAATATTTATTAAATGAATTCAATACATTTTGAAGGGGTTTGAAAAGCGGGAAAGAGACAGGCAAACGGAGGTATAGTTTCCTCGAGCAAAGCATTAGAAGAGCGTTTCTTGGGTCCTGGTTGTACTTGCTATTTGCATAGAGCAGTTCTAGCTTGTGCTAATACTGGTTCTCATGGAAAAGTTAAGCTTGAAAGCCACTTGGGGATTTTCTTTATCAGTATGGTAGAAGCAGCTTGTTTATGGGTATAAGAAGGTTTTTAGTTTTTTTCTTTTTTGTAGCCAGTGGTGGTGAATTTATACCTCCGTTTATGGTCCTGTCTAAATGTCATTAAACCTCATTACTGTGTGCTGAGCTATCCAGGCAGCCCATGGAAAGATGGCTACTTTTCATTTTTAGAAAGCAAAATGATTAGACTACAAGCCTTGAAACAGTGTTATTGTGGCTCAACTATCATTTGATTAAATCCTAATTAGGGAACTTTTATGTAATTTCTTTGTGAAAATACTGGCTCTGGGTCTCGCTCGGGCATAAAAGGATGTCTGTTCGTGGCGCAGCTGTCTGCTCTCTTCCCTTATTTGGAGCTGAGAGGCTAAGTGCGTGATTCTTCTGCTGGGAAGTGGTGCTACTTTCACCTTCTTCACAAATCTTACAGGAATTTCCAAGGAGCACTGGTGAGCCCATTAGGATGGTCAGAGCAGATGAAGGTGGCCTCGCGCTCAGAGATGGAGCTTTTTAGCGCCAAGTCGAGGGCTTTGCTGCTGCTTCTCTTTCTGTGTCTAGCTGGTGCGTCGGTGCCCGCCTGACATTAATTAACACACCGAGGCTTTCTACAGGGCGGGCAGGGGGTGGACATTGAGTTTGAGAGTCTTCACTGTGTACCTGGCTTTAGGTTTTGAAGCAGAGGCCTCTGAGGTGGGGCCTGGGGGTGAGAGCGTGTCAGTTTGGATTAGTTCACATGCTGATAACTTAATTTCCCCAGTACCTCTCCTTTGCTCTCCAATTTCATCTTTGTACACTTCCACTCCCAGCTCTTTGTTCTGGCTCTGCCGGACTTCGGAGTCCAGGCTCTGCTATGAGGAAGATTTCTGCTGACAAGGTTGGGTGCACAGAAGAGCTTCACATGGATGTGGGGGTCCATGTTAGCCATGGGTTTCCCTGATAACCGACCCCCAGATCCCCCCAGCAAAGGATCTTACCTTTGACTTGAAAGTTGGGGAGGGAAGGATGCAGTCCCGACTTTTCATAAGTGTTTGAGGACAAGAAGAAAATTGGGGGTGGGGTGGGTGGTAAGGATAGGACAGGTTAAATAGTCTGTGAGAAAGGAGAAAATGACAGTACTGGCTAGCAGGGCAAAAGAGGAGGGCTAGACTGGAGAGGGAAGGAGAGACTCTTGGTGTCACTGGGAATGGAGGTGGCAGAGGGGAAGAATGACAAGTAAAGGAAGCTGTTTTCTTTTCCTTAATTACTTATTTTTTCTCCTTTGGAATGTGAAGTGTTGACTCCAGAAAGGTCATCAAAGCAAAGAGGAAATATCAACGTATAATTAAAGCAAGATTGCTCTAGATGAATTTAGGAGTTAGACCCCTGGATTGTCTGCTCTGGAGATCCCAATTTCTCCTACCCTGTTCTCATAAAACCTGTATGTACTTTACAGAAAACTTAACCCATATGTTTTTGCTTCATTTACACATAATATACATTAAGATGTTGTTTTCAAAGAAGTTTTTGCGGGCCCCAACATTATCAAGGTCTTTCTTCCCTTGCAAACAGAAAATTGTATTTCCCAGGTGGAAAAGGTTTCTGGGAACTTCCCAAGGACTTTTAAACTGGGGTTGTGCTTTAGAATTTGTGAATTTTGCATACAATCTGTTCGTAACAAAATATACTTGTTATGCATTAATTCAGTGCATTTTTTTCTAGTACCTGCTGTGAGTCAGGGTGTGAGATTTGGGTGAGTAAAGACAGTGAGTCCAGCAGGGGAAATAAGACACGTTCAACAGTAGGGGCCAGATGTGGTGGAGAGAAAGGGCTGGGCAGCGGGCAAGGGGGAGAACGCAAGCACGCAAGAGCAGCTGAGACTTCAGAGGGTTTACGTCCAGCTGGGGGGAATCTGGAACGTTTTCTGACTAGGTGGATTGAGTCAGTGTTAGGATGGAGTGTGAACAGGTGGAGATGTGTTTAAGAGAATATTTCAGGTAGGGGAGATCATGTAACGAGAGAAACAGAGAGGAAGTATGTGTTTGGGGAATGCAGCTCTTGTTAGAACATGGGCGAATGGCGTGAGATGAGATTGGAAAGTGATTGAGGCCAGGTGTGGGAGGTTGCGAACGCCGTTTTAGGACTTGCATTTAATTTTATAGGTACAGGAAACACTCAACGGTTTTCAAGTAAACAAAAAGCTTACTCTGACAGCAGGGTTTGCCAGTGTCTGAGAGGTCACGCGGCATAGGTCCAGGTCATGGTGGTAAGAATGGAGAGTTTCCGAGGTGCGTGGCATCGTTTGCAGAGGAGCAGTAGGCAAAACCCAGGTACTGGCAGTGTGGCAGATCTCGGGAAGGTGCTTTAAGAATTCAATCCTGGGAGATTATTAACGTCATTAATAAAAGCAAGGAAAAAGTGGATTCAGTAAAGCATCACAAGAATGGAGAAGCATGAATCCTATGTACTCAATTTTGATATGAGGACAATTAATGACAATTATGGTTATGGGGGGGGAAACAGAGGGAAGGAGGGAGGTGGGTGGGGCCTTAGTGTGTGTCACACTTTATGGGGGCAAGACATGATTGCAAGAGGGACTTTACCTAACAATTGCAATCAGTGTAACCTGGCTTATTGTACCCTCAATGAATCCCCAACAATAAAAAAAAAAAAAAAGTGGATTCAGGACAGGAGTAAGATGAATTCAGTTTGTTGTCTGGTTGTTCAGCAAGATAAGCCCAGTAGGCACTTGGGGATATGGATTTCAAACTTGTGAGTGAGTTTTAGGGGTAGAAAGTGTAAGGTGAGGCATAAAGACATGAGATCAGCACGTGAAAATATTTATAGGCTTCTCATGGTGTTACATGCTTTTGGTCTACTATATAGGGTGTTTACTTCATATAATCCTAGTGTGTATACATATTTGTATGTATCTACATTTAAAGTACATACTGTATATTAAAATATATAGACTCACCATTGCATCAATACATGTAATAGTATCCTTACATATATAGCTAGAGAATTCTTATTGTAGGTATTATTCCATTATACATATGAGAGAACTAAGGAGTGAGCAGTTAACTTGGCCATGGGCACAAGTTTGAACTGGCATTGTCTGACCCCAGAGCCTTTGCTTTTCATCACTAGGAGAAGGTAACAGTATCTCTGAGGAACAAGATTTTACTATTGATGATAAAAGAGGAGCCAGAAGTAAACCATTGTCAGGATCAGGTCCATGCTCGTGTCCGGGTTGTGGAGGGGCCTTGTCAAGGATGCGGGGTGCTGCCCACGAAGTGGCAGAGTATGGGGATGGGCAGAGGCGAGGGAGCCTCCAAGAGGGACATCTCTGGAGAGACAGTGCTGACATCTGCTTAGCAGGGTGTAAAGGAGTGAGCATGCGGGAATGGGTGGTAAGAGTCGATTACTTTGTGTTTCCGTCACGTGACAGAAGAATACAGGAGGAGGAAAAGCAAGGCCAGATGTGGAAGGGAGGGAGGGATGGAACAGGACTGCTAGCGTCTGCGTGTGATACACTCTTCCGTCACTCTTAACGTTCTAATGGCCCGCGGGCGCGTCTGTGGGGTGGGGATGCTCTTTAAAGGAACTTACACAGGTAACAAACCTTCTCAGGAGTCAAGGGCCCTTGAAGATTGTGAAGTGCCTTTGAGAAGCATCAGAGAACATATCAGGGCGGTTTTCTTTTATTATCTGTCTTATTCTATGTTAATGCTAAAAAAACTGGAAATTTACAAAATGTGTCATCCAAATCATGTTATGTAATAATATAATTAAAATTCAGATTATATTTATCCATTGAAGGTTTTAATTGGATTTTCAATGTGATATGTACAATGTGGTGCGTTGGGTTGACTTTGGCTTTGGGTGATATTTTCTGATGTTTCATTGATTCTCTGATGGCCAGGACATCATGAAGCTTTTTTCTAGCATTAGCCTTTATGTATTATAGTTTCCATAGGTGACAGGGTGCAGAGAGACAATTATGTTTTATTTACATGAAAATTTTCCTTGATGAAGATTCTTGTAACTTTTCAAAATAAGGATTTTAGGCTGGGTATAGTGTCTCATGCCTGTAATCTTAGCATTCTGGGAGGCTGAGGCAGGAGGACTGCTTGAGCTCAGAAGTTCAAGACCAGCTTGGACAAGACCAAGACCCCTGTCTCTACTAAAATTAGAACAACTTCCCGAGTTTTGTAGTGGGTGCTTGTAGTCCCAGCTACTTGGGTGGCTAAGGCAGGAGGATCACTTGAACGCAGGAGTTTGAGGTTGTTGTGAGTTATAATGACCCCACTGTACTCTAGCTTGGGATTCAGAGTGAGACTCTTTCCCTTCCCAGTCCCCCTAAAAAAAATTTTAGCCTTTGAAATGGGGAATCTGGTAGTCAGTGTTTTGTTATGTGTGATGCTCATGCCCTGTTGCAATGGCTGACGTCCATGTCTTGTTCAGAGGTTTCCTCAGGCCTCTTAGATTTATCCGTTTTCAACATGTGCTGCAAAGTCCTTGTGTAGCCAGTATCCTTCAATCACAGAAGAACCTAGAACCCATCAGGTATCTGTCTTAGTCTGTACTGTGCTGTTCTAACAGAATACCCAAAACTGGGTAATGTATGAGATTGATCTCTTGTAGTTCTGGAGACTGGGAATTCCGAGGTTGAGGAGCCCATCCAGCACGGGCCTTCTTGCTGCGTCATCCTGTGGCAGAAGGGCAAGAGAGCGTGCACGGGGGAGGGGGAGAAGAGAGAGAGAGACAGACAGACAGAAACGCGCACACACACAGTATGCACAAGGGAGCTGTGTGGGAGCACTGGCTGATCTTGCTTTTATAAAAACCCCAGTCTTTGGATAATGAACCCACTCCTCAGATAACATTAATCTATTCATGAAACAGAGCTCTCGTTCCCTAATCACCTCTTAAAGGTCACACTTTTGCATTGGGGATTAAGTTTTTGGCATGTGAACTTTGGGGTAGACATTGAAAGCATAGCAGTGTCCAGTGTCCTCACAAGAATATTAAATTGCATGCATGCAGGGATACACACAAACACACAAACACACACACACACACACGTATCAAACTGCATCTTAACCTTGCAGCCAACTTTCTGAGCTGTATCTACCTATCTTTGCCAAAAGCTCTAGAACACACCCTGGCTGCCAGGTTCATTGGTAGAGTGGATTCCCCATTGGCTCCAGCCAGCTGTTGTCCCAGCAGCAGCAACCTGTGGATGGGTTTTGATGCGGGGTGCCCACCACCCTGTCTGTTGGCTGCATCAATAGCACATCCTACTTGCTTCTGTAGGTTGGTTTCTCTCATCCTTTAATGTAAAAAGAGACTGAGGAAGTGATGTGCAAACCATTTCCATCAAGTGTAAGAAATCGTCCAGTCTTAGAGCATGCTTCTCATTTAATGGGGAAAAAATAAATCTCTTAAAAAAAAAATCCAGCTTAAAATGCTTCTTGATTTAGCTTTGCTGGCCCTGGGTTGCTAGGCAGCACCAGTTTTCATGTGAGAGAAAAATAAATGTCTTTGACAACAACAACAATAATAAAGCTCCCAAGTTTCTAAAAGCTATATGTGTGGCAAAGTAGTGACTGTTCTGGGTAGAAGTAAAAACCACACGGTAAGAGTAAGACTATTTGGCAAATCTTCAGTGGTTTTTTACCCCAGTTTTCACTGATGTTGGCTTCTTTGGCATTGCCATGAAAACTTTACTGTTTTTTTATATATATATACACACACACATATATATATATATATATATTTTTTTTTTTTTTCTCAGCAGGGCTTTGCATTTTCTGGAGTGTTTAAAAAGAGGCTTTAACGTAAAGGAAACTTTCTGTCTTCCTTTAAGGAGAGAAGAAAAATAATAATATTGTCACTTCCTGGGCTTGCTTTCCTTTAGCTACAGCACAGAAAGCCTCTGCTTTGTGCTGTGGGTGGCTATATACATGGTAGGTTGTATTTTTCCATGGGACTAGAGTGGTTTGATAAGAGAAAACTCGAGAGACAAGTCATTCTGGAGCATTGAAGTGCCTGGTGTGGACACAGCACAGGGGCGGCCCCCAGAAAACTGAACAGCTGCGCAGAGAGGGCGAACAGATTTATTCTGTGTCATCTGAGAAAGCATGCTCAGTACAAGTGAGTAGAGCTTGCCAGGAGGTGAGTTTTTGATTCAAAAGAAGGAAGAACTTGGTAATATTTATAATAACGACAATGTGTTCATGTCCGAGATGGCGCCGGGGAGTTGGTGTAGAGCTGGCAGGCCTCGGAGGTCCTGCCTGCTCTGCAATTCTCTGCCAAAGTGTCTGGAGCTGCAGAGCTGCAGAGACAGCTCCTCAGAGGCTAGCTCAGTGCCTGGCACTCTGTTCAGTCAGTGTTTGCAGAGTCAAAAGTGAGGATGAGGAATACGGCCCTTTTTGAGTTGTTTATATTACCGAAAATATAAGAGCAATTGGAGAGGAAGGGAGATAAGCAAAGCGTGAGAGGGCGAGTGTGGGGCGTATGTGGGTGGGCTTGAGAGAAGGTACCCTTAGATGCCACCCCTTGAGGGGAGAGGTTAGTGTGGGGCATCTCTGGGCTTGATATTTTTGCCTGGACCAACCACTCACTAGTTTTTTCTTTGTAAAATAAAGCTTTCAGAGCTGTCTCTGTCATCCCTCTCCAGTTAAAACTGGGAACAGTAGTAAGTGTAATAGCCGACAGTGGTAGAGGATTGTGTGCCTGGCACTAGTTTCAGCTCCTTGCATGACACCTTTTGGAAGTGTTCTGTAGATATTATGTTACAACCTAGCATTGTGGACTCGGGTCAAATTCCTTGGGTGGGAATCTCAGCTCCACCGGGTTGTGTGACTTTTGAGTGACTTGAGTGACCCATATAACCTCAGCATCAGTTTCTTCATCTGTGAAATGAGAATGACTACAGGACCTACTCTATATCAAGTGGCTCTAAGGATGAAATGAGCTTATCCTTACGTCTCGCTGCTGTTTCACAAGTGAGGTAAATGAAGCTCATGGAGGCTCTCATTGCTCAAGGTCATAGAACTGGAAAATGGCTGGACTGGGATTTGAACCCACTCTGTTTCTAAAGCCTGTCCCTTCACTCCTGCACTGGTGCTGTCTAATGCACGTAAAGAGTATACGAATGTGTACATTTTATATTAAGTGATCATGATAACGTCTTTGTATTTTGAGAAAATCATAGCATGAACTGATTTTAACACCTAGTGGGTAATGATGGGAAAGCAGACTGTGAGTGGGCCCCTTCCCTCCTCCCTGACATCCCAAGTGTGGTCTATACCCACTCCCACCCGGACACACGTTCCCTCTAGGAACATCAGGCAGTGTGCGTCCTCTAGGCTTCACCTTTGGCAAGATGCTTTAGCCAAGTAAGCTCTGGTTACCATCGTCCTCCCACTCTTCCTCATGGTCAGTATGATTGATCGAGGATGAGAGGAAGGCATTGCTCTGAGTGCTCACACTCTGCATCATGCCCTACTATTCTGCTCAGCACCTGTGGGAGGCTCATTATTATCACCCTCATTTTACAAATGAGGAAACTGAGGTTTTATAAGAAATTGGCCGAGGTCTGTTGGTAAGTGGGATCCAGACCCCCCGGGACTGTCTGGCTTCAGAGGTGAGATTCTAAAGCCCCGAACTCTACAGCTGCTTCTCCTATTCTCCGAGGCTTAGAGCAGAAGGTTTTGTCTTCATTGTCACTTTCTTAATAGGCTGGACTGTCATAATCTGATCCTCAGAAATAGCAGGTGAGGAACAATTTTAGAGTGAAACAGATCACTGAAGATAGACTATTTTGATGTCTCAAATATATTTTCAGAAATCTAAAATTACACGAAATAGTGTAAGTGGGAAAATATAAACAAGAAGGATCATTTTAGTAGTATGTAAAGAACTAACTTTTCTAAGTGTTATCAAGAGTGTTGAGAATAAGCCACATGCTTTGAGCAAACACTTTGGAGTCAAGAATGACAAAAGTTTACATTTAGTATAATGTGTAGACTGTTGAAGCCTCTGCAATAAGAGCATAGCCATTTGCTGTTATGTCTGCCTAAGTAGTGACTGTTCCAGTTTAGGGGACATGATGCCTGTCTTCTCTCTATCTGCTGATGGCACTCGAGAATAATCAGACGGGCATCTGGGCCGAGTCATATTCTCTGTGCTAGAGATTTGGAATAGGGCTGTGGCGATACTGAGCCAGTCTTTGCTGGGCTTGCTGGGCTTCCAGGCAGAAGACATCCCTGAGGTGGGCCGGTGGGGTCAGGGATGCAGGCACAAGAGATGGAGACTTGCTGCCTGGACTCTTGATGGCCTCAAGTTCAAGGCAGAGTTGAGTTCCAGCTCTTCCTACTTCCTTTTGATTTCTTTTAATAAAGCCTCTTTGACTTATGTCAGCTTAGCAAAGTTTTGGTTGCAGCCAAATTATCTTTTGGGCAGTGTAAGAAAACACAGAATGGGAGGTGCCTGTAGTTCAATACATTAACAGATATGTGCTTTACCCCATGACTTTGATTTAACTCAGTTTATGTTAACTTTCACATAAGATATCTCCTGCATGTCCTTGAGGCTGGCCACTCTTAGGCCCAGTCTTTATGTAAACAGATCAAGCGTATGTCTGATCCTCACAGTTTCAAGTGGAAAATGTTTGAAGACACTCAAACCCAAACTTACTGCTTTATCCCCCTAATCTTATGACTAAAATTTCTTTAACTCTTCTTTTTTTTTCTTCTTAGCCCAAGGGTTGAACCAGAAGTAGCTTTTTTCCTAATGGCCCACATAATTTCTTGGACTAGATAATTGTTTGCTAAGATCTGGTCTCTGTTCTGATATGCCCTGCGTTCTTCCAGATCTCCTGGCTGGATGCCCACTGGCCTGCCGGTCCTTCCATCAGTCAGCGTTTGAAATTCCACTTCCACATCTGACAGCCTTTTTCTCTGTCTAGTTCTGAGACTTTATTACATGAAGACCTACTCAAAAAATGTAATGAAAGTTTTGGGTTCTGTTTTCAGAAAAGTGTGTGTTCCATATACACGAAGAAAATGTGTGTATAATTTTAGGCATTTTAGGGTACCACTAGAACCTTGGGGAAAGCATGGGCCTCAGTGTAATCCAGGAGCAGTCGACATCTGGAACGTTTCTTCTGGCTCAGCCTTTCTCACTTTTGCTGTTGATTTATTTTCCATTCTTCTGTGCAGGAGCAGGGTGGGGGCCAGGTAAGGATGCTCCCCATCTCAGACTCATGGTGTGGGCTGTTCCTATTCCCCACTTGGGGTCATTCACCAAGGAAACCTATTAAAATAACAACTCCTCGGT
The DNA here is from genome assembly GCF_027406575.1 of Nycticebus coucang. Taxonomy (NCBI): domain Eukaryota; kingdom Metazoa; phylum Chordata; class Mammalia; order Primates; family Lorisidae; genus Nycticebus; species Nycticebus coucang. The sequence goes on from NC_069780.1 coordinate 73,943,389, forward strand.
TTGACCATGGCAATCATGAGCCCACACCAAAATATATCCTGCTTAAGTAAGAAAGATGCCCACTTTCCATTATGTTGAGATACTCTGATATTCAGCTCCTGGCTGAATGATGAAGGAGGAGGATATTGATTTAAGGTCAGATGGAAGAAGGTGCCTCTGTCCCTTCAGATCAGGTCTTTACTGTGCAACCTTATCTCACTTGAATTATTCTGACTGTTCCCCAGTTCAGAACGTCCTGAAGCCCCACTGCTGCATTTAGTTAGGGATAACCAACAGCTGACCATATGCTAGTATCTCAGTTCCTGCCTGTTTAGAATGCCAAGCACCAGCATCCTACCTAATTAAACATTTGACTAATGAGTGCTAGCCAGAAAGTGGATAAATTGAGGGCTAACAGTCTTAGTGCTTGCACATTGGAGCATAACAGTTCCAGTGTGCCCAGAGTTCCGTTAATCCTCCAATTCCCACTATAGTTAAAAGCCAGAGTGGGTAAAATGGCTACCAATGAAGCCGGCCTCTGCAGAGGGCCCTGCAACCACATAGAGTGTTTCCATTAGGTCTGTGCCTTCTTTAGTGAGTATTTCAGGGGTCTTCACTACCACCCATGAGTGTAGACATTTACTGGTTAGGACTCTTGGGACTCAGCATGGAGTTTCACTCACAGTACATTTATTATGGCCACAATAGTTAAGTTATGCACAGCCAGATGGTGAGAGAAAAACACACAGGTGGAGTCTGTAGGAATCCACGTGCAGGCTTCCTTATGCTGTCATATCCCAGGAGGGGTCGCACAGAGCTTCCTCTTCCTCAGCAGTGAAGACGCCACCCTGGGATGCTTGTTGGAGACTCCGTGCTCAGGGTTTTTGCTGGGAACTCACATGGGCATCCTTTGCCTAATGTGTACCAAAAATTCCAGACTCCCAGAAGGCAAGGAGGTGTTCAGCTTCATGCCTGCACATTTGTACAAACAGTTTAGGCATATTGGGTGCATCCTGACCATTTAGGGTATGTTTTATATTAGTTTAAAGAACTGTTTAGCGGCCAAGTTCCCAGACACCAATCCCAAGGTCCAGCTTTGTAGGCAGGCTTTTCTAAGCAAAGCGTTCTCAGGCCTGCTCTGTGTGTTTTTTTTTTTCCCCCGTACCCTGGGTGCCTTTTAACTGTCACAGTGAGGAACGTGAGGAGCAGGGGTGAGGACGAGGTTCTTTTTCTCCTATGAGGTTGTTCTATCATTGGGATTCATAGCATTTCCTCTTCTGCTTTGGCAGTGTCCCCTTGTTACGTAAGGGAAGTGCACATTGTCAGCTACATTCGGAAAGTGCCCAATTAGCTTTACCCAGGATCCCAGGAATCTAGAAGAATGTGGTCAGTATGTTAAGGTTAAAGAATTACAAGCCATGCGGCTTTATGTCAGTGGACCAATTTGGCACAGGATGAAAAGTCCCTCGAAAGTGCTCCTTGTTTTAACTTTCCACTCGGGTGATTTCTCCTTGAGAATGGCCCTGGGGGGCAGAGTCGATCGTGTGCGCTTGCTTTTTCCTTTCACCCTTAAGCCCTATTGGGTGCCGTCCTTGAATGCTCACGTTTCCCGCAGAAGCCGAGCACTGCCAGGTCTGTTCTGCCCTCTCCTCTGAGTCTGGTCTAAACTGCCCCCTTCACCTCAGCCTGGCCTTTGTAGTGTCTGGGTCACACTGACCACCCCCAAACTCCAGATCTGTTTCCTCCTCTACTTCTTGATTTTTCTTTTAAAAAACTTATTGTTAGGCTTGGTGCCCGTAGCACAGTGTTTATGGCGCCAGCCACATTCACCAAGGATGGTGGGTTCCTGACCCGGGCCAGTTAAACAACTATAACAAAAAATAGCTGGGCGTTGTGGGGGGCACCTGCAGCCTCAGCTACTTGGAAGGCTGAGGCAAGAGAATTGCTTAAGCCCAAGAGTTTAAGGTTGCTGTGAGCTGTGACGCCATGGCACTCTACTGAGGGTGACATAATGAGACTCTGTCTCAAAAAAAAAAAAAAACAACCCAACAACAACCTATTGTTAAAACAATTTACAACATGATTTCTAGCATCTGGTCTTCCGCAGGTGGGCTGCCATCTGGCATGAGCACCATCTTCCTTCTCTCCTGAGCCATCTTAACGTCATTATTTCTTTTCATGCAGATACTTGTAGAATTATCATCTGTTTGCGAAGAGATCTGATGACGAGGTATGATCTGACCTAGACGTGCTGAGAGTATCCTCTCATCCGTAATGATCAGTGGGAAGGATTTGGCTTTTATAGGTGCTCTCTTGACCAAGTAGTGATGAGTTCTTTGGATCGTTAAGCAGTATTGTCCCAGTGTTCCTTGTTATGACAGAGATTTGATTATCTGGAATTCTAGAGTCCAACTTAGTCACTTAAAGCTTCCCAAAGATCTTTACTTAGTCTAGAATTCGCTTCAAAATAACTTTAAGGGGTGGGAAGTATAGATGAACTAAGATTGGTCAGGAGTTAGCAGTTGATATGGCTCAATGATGTGGACACAGAAGTCCATCCTATCATTATTTTTACCTGTATATATCTCTGAAATTATTCATGATAGTAGTTAAATAATCTGATATTTGGAATTGGCATTCTTTCTTTTATGCAACAACTAATTTATTCAACAAATATTTATTAAGCCATTTCTGCATACTTTATACTATATGGAAAAGTTTAAAAGACTAAAAAAAAACATATTTTGCTTTCTAGAAGTCCAGCATTTAGTGAGAAATACAGCAGTGCTCCTGTGACACAGGGAGACCTAGTAACATGGCCTGAAGAGCGTGTGTGTAAGGCTGTCCCTCTAAGAAGCCTCTTGTTTCCTTTGTTCAGAGTCAGATTAAGACCTTTCCAACACTTTGAAGACTGAAGGCACTAGGCTTTCCTTTGTGGGTCAACATAGTAGTTTCTTCCGAAGATATTTGCCTATTTGATTCACAGCAGTGAATGAGGCCTGCAGGGAATATAAAGGATGTAATTATAACATGCAAGATTTCTTTTCCTAAGAATTCTGGGCTGCTTAGGGAAGAGGTTAAGCACTGACAGCTCACTGAGCACCTGGCACTCCAGGCATTGGCAAGCTCTATCTAGTTCGTAGGAACCATGAATCAGCAGCCAACCCTGAAAGGGTGGGTAGTATCAGAGTGTCTGTAGTGTACAGTTACATGTAAGGAATTGAAGCTTGGAGAGCTGAAACGAACTTACCCAAGGTCACACAGCTTGCTTTATTCATTTATAGCCGGCCTTCTTCCAAAAGGGATTTCAGGCAGTTAAGCCACACAGTTAGAAAATTCCTTGTGGTCTTCCTCCTGTCCCAAGAAAAATAAGGCTGTATTTTTCTTCTTTTTAAGCTTAAATGATGCATAGTGTTTCAGTCAACATTTCTGCATGGATGGTTTCAAGTTTAAATTGCACAAAAGTGCTTACGTATGTCTCTGTTGGAATGGGTGGGAGTGAGAAAGGAAATCCCTGTATTTGATTTCATAAAGTCATGAGCTTTATATAGTCGCTTGAGCCACACATGTCAGTGCCTGCTGTGTACACAAGAAAGTTTTTATTAATCATTGCACAGCTGGTGTGTTGTTTGTCATCGTTATTCTTAATTACCAAAAGTGCACATGGGCAACAGATTTTCAGTTCTGCCAAACCAAATCTCTAATGTGGTTGGATTAATAGGTGAAGGGGAAGATTTATAATCCTTTTGTAAACGATAGTAATTCTGTATATGTTCATCTTAAGAAACAGTGCACATCAGAAACTCATGCCAAGTCTGAATCATAATTTCAAGTATGTTATTCTTGTTATCTATCTCCTGTTCTCTGTTGCTGAATCAGTCTTGTTTTATTCATATATTGAAAGCGAAATTTAGTATTTGTGGGCTATTGACTAGGTAATTGTTTGTCTTTCTCTACTTCAGCAATAAGTAAAAAAGAGACATTTCCCAGGGAAAGCTTCAAACACTTTCTCTGGAATGTCATTTCTGTTTAGGTGGAAATGGGGAGAAATTACCACTAAGAGGATTAGTCATCATTTTCAAATATTGATGAAGGAATTAGTCGTTTGTGCTTAATGTGCTAGCAAGCTGTACTTACTGATGGATCAAAGTGGAAAGGTCCTCCAAGTGAGAATTGTTTCCTGTGTGCCATCATATTATTTTGTGGTTGCTACAGGACTGTGATTCCAGAACCTCGGATGCATGCAGTCTTAACTTTGTTGGAAGTCTTTTGTGCTTTTATCGGCATTCCATAAAACTTAAAGAAAACTCTTTTACTTGACTTTATTATTCACATGGACCCAAACTATTGTAAATTGCTTCTCATTCTCATTGTTTTCCATTCTGGGCAACCTTCCCAGTGATTTCTTTAGGTCAGTGATGCATAACCAGTTTTATGTTTCACACCCCTTTGAGAGTTTGATAAAAGATAACAGTCCCACTTTTTGAAAACTACCAATGTACATACACTGTTTACATAAAGACGTAAGGGTATGGGGTGACTCCAAAGTCTATGACTAGATGTTGGTTAGGAATCTCTGTTCTAGGGAAAATGACTAGGGCGTTAATAGAATAATTTAATAAAATTATGTGGTCCATTTACACACAATATGGAGTGTTGGGGTAGTGGTGAAGCTTATCAAGTTACGGATTTCCATGTTACAGTATCTTATTTTTACATGCATGTATCAGCGTTATTTCTTGTCCCCTTATTATCTAAACCAGACATCATATTTTGAGATGGTAAAGTCAGACCTTTGAATCTTGTAATATAAACTAACAATAGGTTAAAAGAAAAAAAAATATCCTGGTATTAGTCAAATACAGAAAAAAATCTGGACACCGGCTTGGCACGTGTGGCTCAAGCAGCTAAGGTGTGAGCCACATACATCTGAGCTGGCGGGTTTGAATCCAGCCCAGGCCTGCCAAACAATGACAGCTGCAACCAAAAAATAGCCGGGCGTTGTGGCAGACGCCTGTAATCTCAGCTACTTGGGAGGCGGAGGCAGGAGAATCGCTTGAGCCCAGGAGTTGGAGGTTGCTGTGAGCTGTGATACCACAGCACTTTACCCGGTGGGGACAGCTTGAGGCTCTGTCTCAAAAAAAAAAAAAAAACTAGAGACCAGGGAATGAAATTTCCAAAAATGTGCAAGGTCCATCTCTGCTTTATCACAAGCCTGACTTTCCACAGAAGTGATATAGGACAGATGTATGTGTGAAATACTCAAAAAACTCTCCTTTGGAGGGAGGTGCAGAAAGTAATTTGGGCAGCTTTGGGTAAAGACTTTCTACAAAGGTCTAAGCTCCTCCCACTGGCCTTGTGTCTCTTTAGAGAATGGAGAGAATAGCTAGGATGTGGTGCATTGGGGTCTCTCTATCATAAACACCCCAGAATCATCAATAAACAGAAGGGTAGTAACGAAACACTGAAATGCAATAAAAAAATGAGCTGCCTCAAGAGGAAGGTGGGAAAAATGAAGCCTGAGTGTAGAGGGGGAAACTTCCTTCCCTACCTGATGATACCTCCCAGTGTGAGCATCTTAAGGTGACTGTCTGATACTTCATTCATCTTGTTCCTTGGAATGATTAGTGGATAAACTGGCTACTTAGGACTTGGTCACATAAGACCAAGACTCCTGGTGGGGGTGGGAGGGCCAAGGCTTCTTCCAGTGTAGCGTGCAGCCCAGGCGGGGGCAGGGAACACGCACTTGGGCGTGTTGGCAAAACCACACAGATGAGGATAGAGACTGGGCTGCTTATGGGCTTGGCTGGAATCTTATCCTCCCTGTATCCATTTGTTACGGACTGAATTGTGACCCCCCAAATTCATATGTTGAAGCTTTAACTCCAATGTGGCTGTATTTGAAGTTAGGGACTTTAAGGAAGCAGAGAAGGTTAAATGAGGTCATAAAGGTGAGGCCCCACTCCAGTAGGATCAATGCCCTCGTATGAAGGAGTAGAGACACTGGGGTTGTGCATGTGGAGAGAGAAGGCCAGGAGGACAGTGAGGAGGCCACCATCTGCAAGCCAAGGAGAGGCCCCAGGAGAAACCACCCCTGCCAACACCTTGGTCTTGGACTGCTAGCCTCCAGAACTATGAGAAAATACAGTTCTGTTGTTTAAGCCCCCCAGTCTGTGGTGGTCTGGTTTCAGCAGCCCTGGCAGACAAATTCACCATTCTCTCAGGCTGCAGAACATCAGGCAGATAAAACTGTGGTGTGTAGAACAAAACAGACATCCACAACATGGGAAGAAAGTCAAGGAGATGTCACCCATAGTACAGTGGTGTGAACAGAGAGAGTTAAGAAAGCTGCCCATTTAAAACATTGGTATGTTTGAAATCAACCAAACAACCACAGCACCCGATGTGGAGTCTGTGTGAGGGTCTGCAGCAGGAGGGGGAAGTGGAGAGTACAGATCAAGGGTCTCTTCTAGAAGAAATACTGATCTCTAGGGAGGAGAAGAAATGAGTTTACTAAAATTTATCTCAATAGAAGAACTAGATGTTTATTCAGTAAAGTGGAGGTTCAAAAAACAAAGTGAATAAATAGGAAGTTTTAAAGGAGCTTGCCGAGCTAAGGAAAGACTGACACTCAAAAGAAATGAACAAATTAAAAATGGAAATGAATAGAATCAGGAGTTAAATTATCATCGTTGATGAAGCAGTCACATGCAGTGGGAAGGACAGATGGAAGAAGACAGAGAAAACAGTTGATGTGGAGAATGAGGATGACCAGCAGAAGGCATCTGCGGAGGGCGCAGAACCAAACATGTAGCGGAGGAGTCCTTGTAATGATAAAGCAGAAGGGAGGTTGTTTCTTTCTGAGTCAGAGGAATGACTTGTCTGTCCAGAGTCCACTACCTTTCAGGAAGCATCAGTTCTAAATTCTAAGTCATTAAGAATTGTCCAGAGAGAAGACATACTGTGTTTCAGCTACTGGATTTTGGGGAAAAAGGAAAACCCATTGAGGGAATAGATCTGGTTGCCTCATATTTTCCTACAGTAATTTAGAAGACAGTGAAGCAATCAATATTGATAGGTGTGAGTATCTATTTCTGGCCATGAGCAAAAACCTCAGACTTCGAATGGCAGAAATAATCCCAATTTTTTGGTCCGTAATACTTTAAATTTAGAAATTGTCAACTGAATAATAGAAACAAAAAAGTGTTCCAGTTATATGAGAATTTTAAAAACTTTCATGACTGATTCATGGATCACACAACTAAAACAAAACTGAAGAATACCTAGACAGACTCTGTACACCAAGCATATCAGAACTTAAAGGATAGGACAAAACTTGAGTTAAGAGAAATGTATGATCTTAAGTATAACTAAGCAAGAAAGAATGAAATAAGCAGTTATCCACACACTCCTAAAATTAGAAGAAAATAGTAAGTGTAAAAGAAGTTAGAGACTTCGAAAAGAGAAGAAAGAGTAGCACTTATAAATCTGAAATTTGTTGGGGGTGGATGGGGAATGGATAAATCATGGGCTAGGCTTGTCAAGAAAGGAGATAGGGAAGGCTCCTGTGTAGAAACCAATGTGGAAATAGCCATAAGAACCATAGGGCACAGAATTCTGAAAATCTGAATAAAGTCAGTGAAATAATGAAAGGAACAGAATTTTCAAAGTGCAATCCCCAAAGCACCAGGGTCGGATATTTCACAGGTGAGTTCTTTTAAGCTTCGAAGACACAGTCGAATCTGTTGGGATCTAAAGTGGTCCACAGCAGGGTGAAAGAAAACTACTACTCCTTTTTCTGATGTCAATAGGGCACAACGGCCAAAGCCCGTGAAGGGTAACATGGGAGGTCAATTTTACTTAGGAATATTATGTAGGGATCTTCAATAGTACATCAACAAATAACAGCATCCCTTTAACAGTGCTGCATTTGAATCTCAGTTGGTTTTGTCCTTGAACGGCGTGCTGTTGAGCCACAGGGTGGCTCAGTGTTAGGAAATACATTATTGTAACATAAAACCGTATTACTAAAAGGAGAAAGACTTTTGGCAGATCCCTGAAAACATTTGACAAAATTTATATTAATTCTTAATATATTACTTCAATGAAGCAGAAATCGTGAATACCTCCTAAAAATGTTTAAAAATATGTATTTTAGAGGGAGGGGATTCATGTGCTTCCTCCTAACAGGCAAAAGGTAAGGGTATTTGGTACACGACCTGGGTGAAGGGCTCAATTACAACTTAGATTTTACCTTACAAAAACAGTGTACCCTAATTGTTTGTACCCTTACATTAATGGGAAATAAAAAAATATATTTTAACCCTTAATTTAGTATTCTGTTTAATTGTTGAAATGCTTAAAATATTGAAAACTTGACTGTTAATACTGTTAAGTATTGTCCTGGAAGATACTTGACAAGAAAAGCAAGAGGGGAAGAGAAAGAAAAGGCATATAAAAACTAGAAGGGGAGGGCAGTGCCCGTGGCTCAGTGAGTAGGGCGCCGGCCCCATAAACCAGAGGTGGTGGGTTCAAACCCGGCCCTGGCCAAAAACTGCAAAAAAAAAAAAAACTAGAAGGGGAGTGTTTTGTGCTCTTTACAAGTGTGACTACACACGTACTCAGTGGTAGAGAACAAATGGAAGAACTGTTACTCTGACATGGTTCATTAGGATGGAGGATTTGAAATTAATTACCAAAACTAATAGCTTCTTTATATACAAGAATCAGAAAAGACAGTGGGAAAAATAAGTCCTATTAACCGTATCCTCCAGAAAGATTATTATTTCAGTGTCTGCCTAAGAGATGGAGAACACCTGTGTGAAGACAGTTGTAATGTTTCACTAAGAGACATAAGAGAGGTCTCTTTGAAGGGAGGAAGTAACTGGTGTTCTATCGTGCTAGTGGGACTGGGAATTGGAGCATCCTTTCTGAGAGAGCCTGGCAGTGTGTAGCAAAGCTTAGAATGCACTCACAGCCAGGTATACCTGTGGTTCCAGCTACTCGGGAGGCTAAGGTGAGAGAGGATTGTTTGATCCCATGACTTTGAATCTAGTCTGGGCAACATGACCAGATTCTGTCTCTAGAAAAATTTTTAAAAAGATACACTTTAAAGTTTGGAGGCATTCTCTGTTACCATATATTCTGCAGACAGTCCTTTAACATTTTGCAAAGTAGAGCATGTTCACTGCCACCCTGTTTCTTAAAGGGTCAGAAATAAATAGCCTTCAATGGGTGGCAGAAACATTAGTGATTGTGGCAGACACACTCTCAGGTCACCTGCAATGACCAGGCCCTTGTGCCAGGAAGACCTGTGAGTCGAGTCTAACCAGTGGGATATGGTAGAGGAGGTATGTTTTCATTAGACTTTGTCTTCGCAGACTGGGGAGAAAAATTCTCTAGTTGGCCTTGAAGGAGTAATCAACCATGTCAACTGTCTGTGGAAGGGGCCACTTGCCTGTGAACTACAGGCAGCCTCTTGGAGTAGAGGCAGCCTCCAGCCCAGAGTCAGCAAAAAGGCACATCCCTTAGTCCTGCAACTGCAAGGAAATGAATTCTGCCAGCAGCCCAAATGAGCTTGGAAGCAAGATTCATATGCAGGCAGGTCAGCCTCCGGAATACAGCTTGGCTGACACTTTGCTCACAGCTCTGTGGGCCAAGGACCTCCTGAGCAGAGGACCCGGTTAAGCTGTGCTCAGCCTCCTGACCCACAGGGACGTTGAGATCATTGATAACTTCCATATATACAGTACGGATTAGGAAATACAACAGTAATAAAGTGTTTCGGCCACAGAGTTTACGGTGATTTGTTACGCATCAGTAGAAAACTAATGCACTGAAACAGAATGATCTCTAGGACATGCTGGTATCCTGTTTCACTCTGAATTAAGTTAAAAAAGAAATCTCATGCCACTTGCTGATCTAGCTTGCTAATCTTATCCTCACTTATTTACTGCAGTCACACTGACCTGTTTGGTATTCCCAGAACATGCCAGGTACATTTCTGCCTCAGGGTCCTTGTACTTATTCATTTATTCCCAATGTCTAGAACACTGCATGTCCCTCAGCAGGCATTCAGTTATCTGTATTTGAATAATTGAAAATACAGATGTAGACCTTTATCTCTGTTATGATCCTTATGCATTACTACATATACATGGAAATTGTATATATACACACATCTATCCATATACAGGCGTATGCACAGGCAACAGTTTTTTATTTTTTGTTTTCCTAGAAGGAATCAAACTATTGATAATGGTTACCGTGATGGGGAGGAGGAGACTCAGTGTTTAGGAGAAGAAAGGCTGGAGTAAATGAAATTTATGATACTCTGTAGTATCTATACAGAATTTAGAAAAGCCAACCGATGTATACTTAAATTTATATTACAGAATAAACAGATACTCCAGTTCTGTATTTCAGATTGTGAAAATAACTGCCAATTTGACTGGTCTGTCAAACTGGAACTGGCTGGAGAGACCAGGTTTCAGTTTGAGGAAACCGTTAGCCTCGAGCCTGCCGCTGCTTTGAGTTCCTGGCATGTTTCCCCATCCTTTCTCTCTGATGACTGACGTCCTCGTGTCTCGTCCTTAGAGGACAGAAACTTGAGGTGGTGAGTGAAGTATTTGTGTACACGATCTGCTTAGCACATCATCATGACGCATTCATATGCTGAAGTTACTTTGGGAATGGTTATTTTACTCATATGCAAATTATTATCTGATTGTACTAATGATACCAGATGAAAAAATGTAATGTGTGTCTGTTTGTGGCAGATTAAAGAAGGTCACAGGTTCTTCCACTGTCTTCCTGTGCTAGGGTAGAAGGTCTGTGTCTCCTTCCTTAAACCTGAGTAGACTGTAAGGCTGGTTTTGGTCATTAGACTGTGGCAGAAGTGGCTTTTAACTGTGACCCAGAGAGACTGGCAGCTGCCACTCATTGTTCTTGGAATGCTCTTTCTGAGGAAGCCCATCTATGCCGGACTGCCCGGCCCGGAGGAGGTCCGTATTCTGTGTCAGGAAGCTCCATTTGGGGCAGGGCTGGGGGTGCCTAGCAGTACTGGCTGTTCCAGTTTTCCCATCCAAGGCATCAGACACGAAAAAACACCTTGGTTGTGTCAGACCTCAGCAGACGTGACCTGGGAACACTGAGACACCCAGCTGACAACTGAAACTGAGACTTCAGACATACGGCTCCTGTCACTCTGTCCAGCTCTAACTGACCTCCGTTGGGGCCGATTGTCCTCACTGTGCCAGGCCCGCGTTCCTGAGCCAGGATACTACGGGCAAGATCAGATGGTGGGGGTCTGACACCGCAGAGCTGTAGAGACGTCTATTCAGCAATAAGCAGAAGGTGTGTTTTAGTTTATTTTAGCAAAAATGAATTTTGGTTTTGTGAATTCTGTTTCTTTACTGACTTCTGTTGACTTCCAGAGGAGTGTTCTTGAAGGGAAAAGCCTATTTTTAAAGATTATTTATTAAAGAGGAATAATCACATTATCTGTATCTTTTCATGTGATTAAAAATTCTAACAAGGAGAATACAGCGTAGGGCCTTACCAGTGATTAATTATCCTGTTCTCATTTTGTCTATATTGACAGCAGTCTGGGGGCATTAGTCACTTACCTGAGATGTTCCCCAATCCTTTCTTCCTCCCTCTCGGCCTTGTCCAAATGCATGTTTTACTGATCAGTGAAACGTTCTAGCCTTTTTCTGAATAGTACTCAGTAGTATGATAGTACCTGCATCGTTCTTCTTCTTCTTTTTTTTTTTTGCATACTAGGATATAGGAAAATAATATTATAATGCTGGTAAGTTTAATGAGACTTGTAAACTTCAAGGAAGTTAACCATCATATTCTTGGACAAAAATCTCTGTGCAGAGGAAGAAAAGGGTTATTGTTTAGGGGACTGGATAAGGATGACTTTATGATGAACATACTATTTATGAAATGGCTACACTTCATAAAACTTATTCGTGTGCTTGTTATCCGACATGTCCTTCTCTTGGAAAAAGAAAACTGAAATAAAAAGGAATATTAAGATGACATTTCTGACTATTCCAGGACATCACCCAAACCATCAGGGCCACCTTAGGCATGTTAACACTATCACACTGTGGCTATAATCAGAGATAGGAAGGAAGCTCAGATTCCAGCTTGGGACAGTTGTATATTTGCCAGGGAGGGGGAAAGTTACCCTGTCCCGCAAAAGACAGTGACAGGTCAGCTTGACAATTCTGTCAATTGCTATGTAGCAAGAAGAGTGAGTTACTTGGCTCATATAGCTTGGTGAGAATATCTTTTGGGAATGGGTATGTGTTTCCTTGCTCATCAATTCATGGGTCAACTATTCAAGCCCTGCATGCAATGCGTAAATGTCTTTGGAAAGCTTCCAGTCTTAACTTGTGGAACTCACTCTCTCCTAAATCAACCTGCCTCAAAGTTGTATAATTTCAGCAATTCAGTAGGTCTCCCCCAGCCCCTGCACCCCTTATATTCAGCTGACATACACCTTCTTATATTTTTAACCCTTTAGCCCCAATTTTTAACCTCTGGGCTCAGATGCAAGGTTAATCCCTCTTTGATGAGATGGTGTTTTAGGAACTTAAGAATTAGAACTTAGGAATTGCTAGGTTTCTTTCTAGTTTTTTCAGTTGTATGACTTGGTTTTGAATTTCCACCTTCCTGATCAGCCTCTTTGGAGACTCTTCTGTTCCTCAGCCACTCTCTTCCTGCAGCTAAAGGTAATGCCCCAGTGCGGTCCATTCTGTGAGGAGTGCCGTTAAAGTCAGCACTGGCTGCCTTCTAGGTGCACTGTGTGCTTGTTCATCCTGTCTACGGCTTTCTCACCGTGCCAGCCATGACTTGTGGTGGCCTCATTCTGGATGTACTGTCCTTGCTGACTTTTTCACTTGCTGCTGCTGGGATGTGTATTCTCCAAAAGCAGCCACCATTTTTTGTGTGGCTGCTTTTTAAAAGCATATAGGAACTGCTTGATAGTTTCTTCTGTTGAATCCTGTATTGTTGGTCTCTTTGTTTCCAACTTGCTGAAAGTTTCTTGGACATGATTCTTACTCAGGAAATTATTCAGTACCACCCCAGTTGCTTGTCATCTGCTGATGAAAACCAAGCCAATGGTAACAAATACTGAGCTAGACCTCAGAGACAGACTACTAGAGATATTTCTGTAGGTTTCATGGTGGGTCTCAACCTTGAGTGATGTTTGCCCACACGGGGACATTTGGCAGTGTCTGGAGATGTTTTTGATTATCACCACCGGGGGTGGGTGTGCTACTGATATCTAGTGGGTGGAGGCCAGGGCTGATGCTAGACATCTGACAGTGCAGAGGCCGGTCCCTGCATGACAAGGAGTAATCAGGCCCCAGACGCCAGTGGTGCTGAGATTGAGAAGCCCTCATCAGATTAATGTAGTTCTGCTAAAGTACCCATTGGGTATGAATGATATTTTTAATCTTGTCAATCAGACGTATGTTAGCTTCTAAGATTGGATTCTCACAGTGTGAAGTGGGGGTCCCCCCAGGTCCATCTGGGGATCTGTGATGCGAAGTCAAAGCTATTTTTAGAATAATTGCCCCTTTCCCTCTCATTCTTTGCAGTTGTAGAGTGGCCTTCTCTAGAGGTCCACTAGATGTGACATGTAATATTGAGACAGATTGAATGCCGAAGCTGATAGGAGAATCTAACAGTCTTTTTTTTTTTTGTAGAGACAGTCTCACTGTACCGCCCTCGGGTAGAGTGCCGTGGCATCACACAGCTCACAGCAACCTCTAACTCTTGGGCTTACGTGATTCTCTTGCCTCAGCCTCCCAAGCAGCTGGGACTACAGGCGCCCGCCACAACACCCGGCTATTTTTTTGTTGCAGTTTGGCCAGGGCTGGGTTTGAACCCGCCACCCTTGGCATATGGGGCCAGTGCCCTACTCACTGAGCCACAGGCGCCGCCCGAATCTAACAGTCTTAAATCAAACGTTAAAGAGATTTGCAAAATGTCAAACTATGCCATTCTTCTTCCTAAATTATTTTTTCTTTGGAAAATTGTTTTTCCACAAAAACATTATTTGTGTTAATATATAATGTTTTCCATTTTTAATCAGTTCATAAACAGTGGAACCTCCATAGTTGACCACCTCCCTAAATTGACCACCTCCTTAAGTTGACCTCATTTGCACAGACTGGGCATGTACCACATGTGCACATTATTACAAAAGGCCTAGCCTCTTATGTTGACCAGCTCTGTATGTGGACCAGTTTGCTACACTCTGTTAGGTGGCCAACTTACAGAGGTTCTCCTGTATATTGAAATTTTTTTAAATTTCAGATTTTCATTTCTAATACAAAGAACTATCAACAGATATAAACCACACCAGCAAAAGTTCTTTGAGCTCCTCAATAATTAAGAGTATAAAGAAGTTCTGAGATGGAAAATGTTAACATCCTCTGATATAGGCTATATTTCTTCATTTTATGTGTGAGGGTATCATAAGTGACGATTTTTAAGGCCTTGTTAGATTCTAGATGCACAGAATTTTGATCTGTCTCCCAATCGGAAAACCCTATGAAATAAATTAATTCACACGTTTGTACTTCTGGTTATCTTCTTCTGCTTTCCCAGGTGATTCTCTTTAGGAATCAGTCCTTTAGGAATCAATCTGGAGCCTAATTTGGGATCTCCTTACAGTCAGAAGGATTTACTCAGCTTGAGTCACCTTTCCTCACTCAGGTGCATCTTTTTTTTTTTTTTTGAGACAGAGCCTCAAGCTGTCGCCCTGGGTAGAGTGCTGTGGCATCACTGCTCACAGCAACCTCCAACTTTTGGGCTCAAGTGATTCTCCTGCCTCCGCCTCCCAAGTAGCTTAGACTACAGGTGCCTGTCACAATGCCCGGCTATTTTTTGGTTGCAGCCGTCATTGTTGTTTGGTGGACCCAGGCTGTACTTGAACCCACCAGCTCAGGTGTATGTGGCTGGTGCCTTAGCTGCTTGAGCCACAGGCGCCAAGCCAAATGCATCATTTTTTGTTGCAGTTAACAGTAGATTTAAAAAAAAATTTCTTTGGGCCCTGATCCCTTTTTTGTTATAGAACATCAAAGTATGGGAAGCACATGCAGCTGTACTAAGAATATTGTGAAGTTTGCTTTCACAAAACCTAAGTTTCTGGTATAAGGAATGTTATTATTTTTTCAAGTGAATATGTGACTTAATTCCTAAATTTCTTTAACTTTTGAAATTACATTTGCTATCTTTAACTAATTCAAAACTTCACAGATGTCTGTGATTTGAGTCACGAGGATACCATTTTTAAGTGTGTTTGCCATTCCCCTTTCATTCTGCCGTGACCGTGCAGGGAGAATGAAGTCCCGCCCTAGTGAAGTGTAGGAGGGATACAGTGACTGAACGAGGCCTGTGTTGAGATGCTAGGAATCATCTGGTTTGGTGCAGCCCCTTTAGCTGGATCAGGAAACTGAGGCATAGAGAAGTTTTTACTCTCTCAAGGCCATGATGAATTTTAGTAGCAATGAACCTTGTTATTTAACTTTCTGAGCTTGCCTCCGTTTAGTCACAATATGATCATGTCCTAGTTATTGAATCTGTTTCCTGCTCTATATATTGACATCAAAATATCATCTTTGGAGGGTTGATCCTATCAATTTAACATGCCTTTCCTTTTTTTTTTTTCTTTTTATTTTTTTATTAAACCATAGCTGTGTACATTAGTATGATCATGGGGCACCATACACTTGGTTCATATATCGTTTGACACATTTTCATCACATTAGTTAACATAGCTTTTGTAGCATTTTCTTAGTTATTTTGCTAAGACCTTTACATTCCACATTTACTAGGATTCACATATACCCTTGTAAGATGCACCGCAGGTGTAATCCCATTAATCCCCCTCCCTCCCTCCTTTTCCCCTTTCTCCCTATTCTTAGGTTATAACTGGGATATAGCTTTCATGTGAAGGTCCTACATTAGTTTCATAATAAGGGTGAGTACATTGGGTACTTTTTCTTCCATTCTTGAGACACTTTACTAAGAAGAATAAAATGCTCATCATCTTTAATCATCAGAGAAATGCAAATCAAAACTACTTTGAGATATCATCTAACTCCAGTGAGACTAGCCTATATCACAAAATCCCAAGACCAGAGATGTTGGCGCGGATGTGGAGAAAAGGGAACACTTTTGCACTGCTGGTGGGAATGCAAATTAATACATTCCTTTTGGAAAGAGATATGGAGAACACTTAGAGATCTAAAAATAGATCTGCCATTCAATCCTGTAATCCCCCTACTGGGCATATACCCAGAAGACCAAAAATCACACCATAACAAAGATATTTGTATCAGAATATTGCAGCCCTATTCATAAACATGCCTTTCCTTTTTCAGATTTTTCTGTTGAAAAACTTCAGACTCACAGAAAGGTTGTAAGAAGGATACAATAAACATTGTGTGCCCCATGTAGCCCTATTATTATTGCAATTGTTGAGCCATTTGAAACTGAACTCCCTCACTTCATGGTCCTTCATCCCTACCTACTTAGACACGTGTCTCTTAAATACAGGGACCAATTCAGGACATTTGACATGAACACACCATTGGTATCTGGACCTCAGGACTCTCAAGTGTGGCCCATGTAAGTGTTTAAGAAGGTTCTACTCTCATGGGTAGTCCGTATGCACACTCCATCTGTCATCACGTGATACCTTTTATAGAAAATCTCCCTGCAGTCGGCGACCATGCCTGGGTTTAATAATTGCCATGCCTCTTTAGACTCATTTAGAATAGTTTCTAGGTCTGTCTTTCATGACATTGACCTTTTTGAAGTGTATGGGGCAGTTGTTCTATAAGATGACCTTCAACTAGACCTTTTCTTCACAGATCAGGTTATATGTTTTTGAGAGGTACATGAATGATGCTGATTCTTCCAAGCATATCACGTCAAAGGCATATGATGTCAGTTTGTTTCATTACCCATGAAGTCACTTTGATTACTTTGCTAGAGTGATATTCTGGTTATTTATCATAGCATAGCAAGCCACCCCTAAATTTGGTGTTCTAAAACTATTTTGCCATTTTTATGATCATACAGGCAGTAATTCAGACAGGGCGGGGTGAGGTTAGCTTGATTCTGCTTCATGATGTCTGGGGCCATGGCTGGAGGTTTGGGATGGCTGAGGGATGGGATTTTCTGCAGGCTTCAGTACTCAACATGTGGTGCCTGGGCTGGGATGGACTGGGCTGATTCAGAGGCTGAGCACAGCACTTACACATGGCTTCTTCTGGTGACTTGGCTGCCTCAGGGGTCCAAAAGATTGTTCCAGCAAACAAGTTAGAGACTGTAGGGCTTCTCTGATGATCTAGAAACAGAAGTTATGTAGTTCACGTTTGCATAACCTATCGATTAAAGCAATCAGGCCTTGGGGGTGGGGAGATTTGGATGCCACTTTTTTTTTTTTTTTTTAATTAAACCATAGCTGTTGTACATTAATGCGATCATGGGGCACCATACACTGGTTTTATAGACTGACACATTTTCATCACACTGGTTAACATAGCCTTCCTGGCATTTTCTTAGTTACTGTGTTAAGACATTTATATTTTAATTTACTAAGTTTCACTGGATGCCACTTCTTGATGGAAAGAATATCAACCAATTTGCAGCCATGTTTTAAAACTGCTGTGATTTTTTAATTGTAAATATATCAGTTTTCTCTTTGTGATCAACTGAAGTAATGTCAGGAGATACACTGAGAATATTTAGGAGTCCTGTTCCTTGGCATTCTTTCACCCTTCAGTTTTATTCACTGCTGACTCCTCTGCGTTTATTATTTGGGATTTAAATGATATAAAGATCTTGATGTTCTTATCTCCCCAGTAAATAAGCACATAGTGACAACAAGCAGTGCTGGATTCTTGAAATCCTTCCTGTGACAAAGATAAGTATACAGGACCCAATTTGACAGGCATTAAACGTTTCTCGCTGATAGAAGTGCCAAACACTTGATTATTAGGATGTTGACAGTAATACACACGAAGGATTTCTGCTCTCCTCTCTGTGAGGCTCTATGGCTGTTACCCTCACTGTTCTCCCTCCTCCCAGATATAGGAATGCACCCCAAAGTGCTGTGCTACAACATTCATAATGATTGGAAACACTTGTGTCAAGGCTGGTCCTCGACTTAGGTGCAACAAGATCAGCAGAGAAATTTTCGCCATGCACTTGGCACACGGCTGCTGTGACCCAGTGGCAGCAAGTCCCAAACTGACGGGTCATCTGAGAATCTGAGCGGGAACCTTTATTCCTTTTAGGTGCAGTAGTAGGTAGAGATTATGCTTTGTCATCATATTTAAGACTTGTTAAAACGAATTGCAGAGTTCACACTGAAGGAGAGGCTGATGTCTGGGTCCAGTATAGGTGACCTTGAGATAGACTGAGGTTGGTGAGAGTGAGAATTAGAACAATGGGCTAGTTGGAATTTTTTTCCTTTTAGTGGAATCTTTGTCCAGAACCCACCCCTAATCCCCAGCCCAAACAGAAGAAGTTTTCCAAGCACAGAGAGAAGGTAAGGGGAGGGATCTGTTCATCTAGCCCAGGCCTCCCGCCCATGTGCTTTTGGGAGCAAGAAGGGGTGTGGGATAATGGCCTCCCAAAGGAAGATGAGTTTTGTGTGTATGGGAAGGAGAGGGGTGCAGAAGCTCCGGGGAGTGGTGGGGAAAGGGACAGACGGTCAGTACTGGCTACACGACAGGTGGTAGGCCATTCATGACATTCCTTGTCAAACCGTCGCGGGCACCTTCTTTGCCCATCAGCAGGACTAGCATCTTGGCATTCATGGTGACAGTGACATTGAAGGTGGGGACTCCACCGGTGCTCTTGGTATAAAGATCTGTGATAAATTCCCCATCCTGCAGTGAGCCTCAGATCACAAAACATGCTGGCCCCCTGCTCTTTGTCAGCCAGGACGCCAACCTCAGCTGATGTGATATTGACAGAATTGTTCCCAGGATGTGGCCCATCTTGTAGCCCAAGATGCCCGTGTCCTGACAAGTCCCTTGTGCCGTGAGGTGGTCTAGTGGGCATCCCTCCCGGCCGTGGTGCTGCTGCTGGGCTTGTGCTGCCTCAGGCTTAGGGCCGCACCGCCACTGTCAGGAGAAGGGCTAGGCCAGCGTGCGCAGCCACCACACTGCCACTCTGAATGTCTTAAAAATGTATTCATGAAGACTTTTAAACCCCTGATTAGAACCATTTCAATGGGAAGGTAAAATCTAGCTGTGTCTTGATGTATTTAGGAATCAAATCTTGCCTCAAAGCTCAGTCTTGATAGGCAAGTACTTATCAGAAGCCACATCTCACATATAAGGAGGGACTGACCAGGTAAATTGATGAGCTTGGGATCCATTGAGAGCTGTACTGAATGTACTGACTATTTTCTTCTTTAAAATGAGACAAAATGTTGCAAGAAAAGAAAAAAAAATCTCTGAAGAATAGTCATCAACATTTTCATAGAAATGTTTCTAGATGTAGGATGGTCAGTGGTTATTTTCTTTCCAGTGCTTTTTGTGTTTACTAGCATTTCTATAAGGAAAATAATGTGTATTAGTTATCACCTTTGCAACATGAATTAATTGCAATTTGGAAAAAATGTTTCTCAATAAAGCAAAACCAAACTATTCCCATAAATTTTAGGGACAGCAATTAAATGTGAAGGCTGAAAATATTCCAGAGGTGTTGCATTAATTCTTAAATATGTCTGTGGGTATGTGTACTTGAAACAGGTTTCAGATGATTCTGATAAATGCGTATGCCTGACTTCAAGAGATGTGTTCCTTATTGTGATTAAAATTCACACATTTCCTTTTGGAGAATTAATAGGGTGATGGCTTTTTTTTTTTGTCTAGTTTAATCTTCTGGCCTACCCAAAATGACTTGGGATCATGGCTTGGATTTCAAAAGAAAAATAATCATCTATGTTAAAAATTTTGTGAGCTGATAAGTCCGTATGTTCTAAATGTGTTTATTTATATTCACTTTAAAATTTCACGGGTGACATTTGAGGAAAGATCCTTTTTTCTAGAGTTCTCATGGGCTCAGAGAAGGGAGCCTCAAATTTCTGGGACTGCAAATGGTGTCCTTCCTGTGTTCTGATCTGTGTTGTTAGTAGGAACAGTTATTTCTAGGGGGGGCTGAGGTCCAGATAGAAGAGTTAAAAAAGAAGGGAAAAAGGAACCTGAAAAGAAATTGTGAACAATGTTGAAGGAGGAGGAAGAAGAGAAACCAAACGAATATCCTATAAGGAGTGTGTTTTACAGTTGACATAGAACGTATTTCATTAATGTCATTCTCAGCTTTTATTGCTGAACTAAAAACTTTTTGTTTGCATGTGAGCAAAGCACACACTGAAAAAAATTTTACTTAGGCATCCATTGACCTTTTAACTCAGCGAAGAGTGTTTTTAGATATTTAGGTTATAACAGTTAGAACTGTATTTAGGAAAGCATTTCCTTCTGACTTTGGAAATCAGATGCTACATTTCCAAATGTTTGCAGGTGCAAATTGATAAAACTGCACCTGGAGTATTTTGAAAAGTTTGCAAACCAAAAACAGCATTTTGTAAATGGGAATATAGGTCCACACAATGAGTATAACAAGCTTAATCAGGAGGGGGGTCACCTTAATGCCATCTGGTTCCCAGCATGTTATCAAAGTTATTTATTATTATAACTCCCTCTATTGGCCTTTGTTAAACACTAGAAGGAGCAAGGCACTGATGTTGCTTCTGTAGTTAATGCCCCAGAAGATGCCAGTGGTTTGCAGTAGGTAATTCTAGGAGCCTGTTCTACTGTATAAAGTCTGATTGATGAAGGTTGTTGTTTATTGAAATCTCCAAGGCAACAAAGTCAGTTGTGTATCACCCCCCCTCCCCCCCATAGTTATTGAAATCACTACAGTATACTCTATTGGGGTTTAGGAAGGGAGGTCTCAAAATGTCTCTTGAAATTCAACCTATAAATTTAGGGAAAAGTTCAGAAACTCTACTAATTTGATATACAGTAGAACCTCCATAGTTGACTACCTCCCTACATTGACCACCTCCTTAGTTGGACCTAATTTTCATAGACTGGACATGCACCACATGTACATGTCCGTACGGTAGGCCTCGTTCCTTATGTTGACCACCTCTGAATGCTGACCAGTCTGTTATAGTCCTGTGGATAGTCAACTTACAGAGGTTCTACTGTATTCTAAAGAGCTCTTATTTTCCTTTCCCTTTTTTTTTTTTTAGTTGTAAACCAGACTTGAAGCTGTTCTTTAATAAGTTCATGCTAAGTCAGGGCCATAGGGCTGGATGCCCTCTGGAAGGGCAATGTCTCCTATCCCCTCCTCCCTCCCTTTCTTCCTGGCTGCCCTTCTTCCATCTCCTGTGACACAGTAGACAAGCCCTCATACTGACAGTAGCAGCACGTCTCCAACAGGACCCATAATATGCTCCAGTGTGGGCCTCATGGACCTGCACTGCTTAGGAAAGCCCTTTGAGGAACTTTTGGCTACTGAGCGGTCTCCCTGGAAGAGGAAATATGTGAACAAAGGATACTTTGTTGGAAAGAAAGGATTAGAGGTAGGTAGATGGAAATAGCAGTTGGCCTTGAGGCCCCGTTATAGTAGTAATGCCTGCAGCTGCCACTTGCCAGTGGTGCGAATATGAACAAATCTTTAACCATAGGTGCCTCAGTCTTCTCAGCTGTGAAATAAAGAGTTTGGCCTAAGGGGAACTAGGATACTTCTAAGCTCTGAGATTCTAAGTTTTAATGAACCAGAACAAACATGAAACCTTAGAATATTTCCAGCCTCAAGCCTAAACCCAACTGCTATCTTGCTGTTAGCCCCTAATATCAATTCTATTAAATTTTCTAGAAAAGACCCATATTTAGTCATGGAGTAGAGTTGCTTTAAGGACAAATAGCTGTGTGGACCCTGGACCCTGCAGTTAAGTCGTAGATGGAAGGTTAAGTTACCTTGGAGCCAACTTAGTCACACAACACCAAAGTGATTGGTCATCTGAACACACTGTAGCCTTGGAAGCTGAAAGTAATATTTGGGTATTTTGTAATTATGCTATTTTGGAGAGAAAATTGGATATTGTACATTGATCACTACAGAAGTGTTATGACAAAAAAAAGTGTTATGACAGACTGTGTTATGGTCCATTATTTTTTTTTTTCAAGAAATATAATCAACAGCGTCCCTTCTGATTCACCTGTGCAAGTTTCAACTTGCTTGGCTTATTGGTGTTGTTGGGAGGGCTTCGTTTGTTTCCATCTGTGTCAATTTTACATTTCTTGATTTTTGTTTATCTCAAAACTTTCATAACGACCCACATCTTTCCTTCCTTCCTTTCCTCTTCCTGTATATAGGAGCATATACATTGATTTCTAGCTGTTTTTTGGAAGTGCCTCTACTTATGGATGGATGTGGTTCCGGGGAGTAAGACATCACCAAGGCCGTAATATGACTGGGGCTTACTGTGACTGGGTGATACTGAAGGGAGTAGGACAGAGTGGCCAAGTTGCGCCCAGCGGAGTCAGGAAATCTGGTTCAAGTCTTTGTAAGCCAAGCAACTGATGTAATTTCAAACGAAATTGCAGCTATTTTTTTCAAGATGATAGAAGTATACATATTGATAATCTTTCTGTCATTAAGAAGAGCAGTGGACTCTTCTGTAGAAAAATCTTTTTTAAAAAGAATTACTTCATGGGTGGGGGAGAAAACACAAATTGTTTGTTCCTTGACTCCCACCCTGTAATAATCATCAAGGCAGAAGACTTCTGTGACCGGATAGTAATCGGTTCTGCAGTGGACACCAGCTGGGTGTTCTCCAATTCAATTCTGACACTGTCTACCTAGAGAGAGTGTCTGATCTTCCAGCTATGGGCTTAGTCCCCTTTTCAGACACCAGTCATGAGTCCAGGCCTCTGGAAATTCTGACCGACTGGCTTTAGTTAGAGTTCTCACACACACACCTCCCACCCCTTAGGTTTGATTAATTTGCTAGAGTGGTTTACAGAACTCAAGAAAACACTGACATTTCCTGGTTTATATAAAAGATACTTCAAAGGATGCAACTGGAGAGGGGCAGTGTGTAGAGTTAGGTACGTACGAGAGTTGGGGCACAGAGCTCCCATGCCCTCCTTAGGTATACCACCCTCCAAGAGTCTCTGGGTGTTCAGGTATCTGGAAGCTCTCTGAACCCAGACCTTTTATGGAGACTTCTTAGGATAGGTATGATTGACACCTATGTAGAAATGTGATTGGACAGAAAGAGTGTGATCTAATATGAATGGACTGAGTGGGAAACTCAGCAAGGCCTGTCTGTCCAGATTCTTCCTGGCTTCTCTGTGGAGAATTCCTTCCTCCAGGGTATGGGGCAGAGCCCCTTCTGAGATGAAGGTTCTTATCACTTACAATTACACAAGGTAGGTCAGAGGATTTCCTTATGGCCAACTCCAAGATAGAAATTATAGGGGAATATTTCTGAGTTAGGGAGAACAGAGAGATTCTATCTTCTGTGGCCTAAAGCAACTCAACATTATTACAAGAGCTATGGGAATTATGAACCAGTAACCTTAGATGAAAACCAACCACACACATCTCATAATACTGTATTTTAATCTTCCTTAATTTCTTGTATCTATAGCATTGGTTCATTAATTTGTATCAAATGCTGCAGGTTTGAGTTGGGCATTACAGCAAAATTTTCAGGGACCATCCTTATTTCCTGTTCTTGGCAAAGTATTTTTGGCAGAAGTTCAGTCATTTCCACATATGGTCCCCAGCAGCAGAGCAAGAAGGACTTGGGGGCTAAATCCCGTGGGCATAAACATCCACGTTGTTGTGTCTGAGAAATCTGCGGCTCTGAACAGTAGTGCCAGACTTCTGTTTGTGCTGGCACTCTGAGCAGACCTGAGTAAGCAAACGCTTCCTTACCTGACATGCCTCCCTCCACATGGAGTCTTGTTTTGTGTCATTGGATTGTCTGATTGAAGTTTTTCTTATGTTGTGAATACGTAGGTGTGGTGAGGAAATTTTCACCCTGAAAAAAAGGAAAAAAAGTCTTGAATAGACTCGAGTTCTTGTTTTTTGGTATTTCTTAAGATGAGTTCATCTTCTCCCCTAGAACAAAGGCAACGTGGGGTGTGATGCTTGGCAAATTAGGGGAGCTGGAAGATCCTGAAAAGAGACCTGGCCCGTGAAAGGAATTTGCATCCATCAGCAGTTCTAGAACTGGAAAATCAATGTTATATTTAGAGATGATGCACATCTTGGCAATGTTGAACAAGATAAGCTAAATTTTAATTTCTAGAATCAGATTGCCGAAAGACAAGTCAAAATTTTAAAGTAAATAGTTTTACCATTTCTTCTCTAGATCTAAAAAGAACACCCATTTCAGTCATTCTTGATGATTCTGAGAGACTGTAACAGCATTGCTTTGCAGCTTATAAATAAAAAACTTAGCTAGTGCGTTGGAAGACAGGTAAATGCACATAAAGCTAACATCTCTGAACGTCCAGGGGGGCATCACGTAGCGATGGTAAGTTTACGTAGACAGTCTCCAGTTTTACTCTTTCTAATTGTGAGTTGGTGATTCCCCTACTCAATAATTAGATTTTGTTTGTTTCATAAACCCATAATATTTTTAGAGTTTGGCAGCAGGGACTTTGGAATGAAAGGTGAGAGTTCAGATGCCAACTCTACTATTCTTAAACTTTGGAATAGTTTAAGCCGGGAAGAATCTGGACAGACAGGCCTTGCTGGGTTTCCCACTCAGTCCATTTTTCACCTTTTCTTATTTGTGAAATGTGGGAATGATACCTCAAACGTTGTTGAGAATATTAAAGTGCTTCTGAGAAAGCCTGCCCCCTAGTAGGTGTTTATTAAGTGTTAAATGAAATAGGAAGTAATTTAAATCTAAAACTGCAGTGCTAAAATACAGGTATAAATACATAAAATAATTTGATTCTGGGTTACTTGCCTTAGGGAGCTTAGTCTTGGAATTTTGCAAAGGTGCTTCATTTGTTTCTTTTTCTTTTTTTCTTTTTTTTTGGGGGGTGGGGGCTGGAGCTGGGTTTTAACCTGCCACCTCCGGCATATGGGACCAGCGCCCTATTCCTTTGAGCCACAGATGCCGCCCATCTTTTCTTTCTTTCTTTTCTTTTTTTTTTTTTTTTTAGCCATTGCTTGATGTGTTTTCCTGCACACATTAGCATAACTTTCCTCAAAGCACTGAATTTGGGGAATATCAGGACCTCAAGAAATTAATGCCCTCTCAAAAGGGTGCTTGAGCTGAGTAAAGAGGGCCTAACTTCATTTTTTCATTATTTACTCTTATGATCATATTAATATAAGGAGCTACTATTTATTTCTGATTACTGTGTGACAAGTACTATACTGAACACTTTATAATCATTATCTCACTTAATGCCCATAATAACTTGAGATGTAGATGTTATGGCCCTCATTATACAAGTGAGAAAATGAGGCAAACTGTTGTAAGCAATATGTCTAAGGTGGTAAAATGTAAAGCCAAATTAGCCTGATTTGGTACCTGTACTAATCTGGTAGTAGTTTAGCTCTTTAAAGTGTTAATACAGATTTGGGTATTCCTTATCTAAAATGCTTGGGACCAGAAGTGTTTTGAATTTCTATTTTTTTGGCCGGGCACAGTGGCTCACCCCTGTAATCCTAGCACTTTGGGAGGCCAGAGCTGGTGGGTCACTTGAGCTCAGGAGTTTGAGATTAGCCTGAGCAAGAGTAAGACCCCATCTCTAAAAAACAGCTGGGTGTTGTGGCAGCCACTGAGTCCCAGCTACTCAGGAGGTGAGGCAAGAAGATTGCTGGAGCCCAAGAGTTTGAGGTTGCTGTGAGCTGTGATGCCACTGCACTCTACTGAGGGCGATGAAATAAGACTGTCTCAAAAAAAAAAAAAGTCTGTTTTTAAAAATTTTGAAATATCAACATTATACTTACTGGTTGAGCATCCTGTACCCCAAAATTCAAACTCCGAAATGTTCCAGTGAGCATTTCCTTTGAGCATCGTGTTGGTTTGGCACTCAAAAAGCGTTGGCTTTAAGATTTTTGGATTTGGAGTGCTTATCCTGTACAGCATAGAGCTTGCTGAGGGAGTAGTTGATACATTGATACTAAGAATCTTTAAAACATTTTATGCTAATTAGGACTGAAGGGGACATCCAAGGAATTGATTATATGTATCCAGTGTCAATTTTTTTTTTTTTTAATTTTAATTTTTTGCAGTTTGGCCAGGGCTGGGGTTGAACCTGCCACCTCTGGCATATGGGGCCAGCGCCTTACTCCTTTGAGCCACAGGCGCTGCCTCCAGTGCCAGTTTTTCTGAAAAAAGTTTTCTGGAATTTTGATTTTGACTTTCATCATCCAAGACAAGGGCAGAATATTTGAGAATGGTGATCTAAATCAATGTTCCTTAGCTTTGGCTACAGCCAGGGGGCTTCATATCCTGAAGCCCGGTCCCCACACCTAGATACTCTGATGTTAAACTAGACAGTGCTGTAAGTCTCTGGAAACCAACCAGCTGGATCCAGCCTGGGACTGTGGCTGAGGTCTGGGAAGGACAAAGAGCAGGCCCCCTGGACTGGTGGGCTCACACTCCTGGGGCTCATTTTGCTTGGTGGTCTGGCTTTGCAGACCAGGGCAGCCTCCACTCCTCACTCCCACATTACTCCCTGAAACCCTCACTTCAAATTGGAGGAGGTTGGAGGAGGAGAAGGCAGTAAAGCAATGCACAGCATTTTCTCGGTGCCAGTCAGTATGATCTTCTAGGAAGGTCTGCTCGAAAGGTTATGGTCTAGCCAGCGCCAGTTCTTGGGATCGAACTTTTCCTTTGCTTCTTCATGCTTTTTGGATATACTGACTCTGCATGGTTTTCTTTCCTTTTCATGCCTTTCCAGAGGCATGTACCATATATGTAAAACTCAAACACAGGTAAGTCAAGGATATATATGTGTGTGCGTGTATGTGTATATATATGCATATTATATATATATATTTTGAGATAGCATCTCTATTGCCAAGCTAGAGTATAATGGCATCATCACAGCTAATTGTGACCTCAGTTGCCTGGGCTCAAATGATCCTCACGCCTAAGCCTCCCATGTACTGGAAGTACAGGTGTGCGCCACCATGCTGACTAATCTAAAAGATTTTTTTTGTAGCGATGAGAGGTCTTGAACTCTTGGGCTCAAGCGATCTTCTCTCCCTGGGCTTTTCTTCTCTCCTTCACTAGTATCCTACTTTTCTCAGTCTGACTACTCTGGTGTTCCTGCCATTCCACAACCTTCTTTAACCTGAACAAGGGCAGATGTCCATACATCCAGATGTTGACAATAGGCAGCAGAGGATTTTTCAGACAGATAATAGTTTGCCATTTGCCAGAGTGCCCTATCAGAACCGGGAGTCCGTGGAAGTACGGTGTTAGCAGGTTACCCGTCGTGGTATAAATTTTCACTGGCAAATATTTGTCCACAGTAATTTCAATCATTTTTTATTTCATTTACACATGAGGGGGCAGTGTGGTACTATAAAGGAAGCGCTCTCTTGAAATTGCTTGTTTTTATTGGTATATAATAGTTTTTAGGTGAGAACTTTTAGACTGTACAATTAAACCCCCAGCATTATAGTTAGCTGTTGAGTGCATTACACACATGTAAGTGACACTCGCTCTCCTATCACAGGTCAGGTGCACCTGTTTATTTAGATGTAGGAGTAGTAATTTCCTCACAACAGCGGGATGTTCATTCAGTTCTCTTTATTGTGAGTTTTACATTTATGTTGCATTTAAAGTGAGCTGGCTTTCTTCCTGTTTCCTGTTCCACCCAAGGAACATCAGTGTCTGACATTGAGTGTTAGATTGATGTCTCTAATATATTTTATTTTATGACTTTATTGAGGGCCCAAGAGCCTCCAGTGTTGTTGGAAGGAAGCCCCTGCACTCAGGTCTTGGCAGCCAGGGAAGGTCTATTGTAAATCACCTCTGTGCGCTTCCCTTTGTGGCACAGATAGCTTTTCTCAAAAGAAAAAAAAAATTGTGCTAAGCAAAGAAACAGTACATTTTAATGAGCATTATTATTGCTGATACGTGAACGACGTGTAGATAAACCATGCTATGTTCCAGGTTTCATCCATGGACGGGGAAATTATTAAGAGATTGGAGGGCATTAAATGATAATGATTTAATGATTAGATGATTAGATAGACTCTATAAAACATTTTATGGAAAACGTAAATGGGAATCCAGAAAGGTAACTTCATAAGCACAAACCATTTTTAAATGTGTAAAAAGTATTTGCAGTCGTGTGTATGTTTCTGTTTATGTAGCTTGAAAAAAAATTGTGACCAGCATTTTGGCATAATATAACCTTCTGTGAGATTTCATAGGATCCTTCCTTTTAATGTTTTATCCCAGCTGCTGCTTTTGGGGTGAAGAGTTATAGTAGTACCGTCTATACCTGGTAAAGGTAATTGCACTTGGTTAGCTTTAGACTGAATTATTTGAATTTATAATGATACGATGTGGCTTTTACTTAATGAGGAATTTTTTTATTTTTATATTTTCTGTTAAAAATAAATAGCCTAAGACCTGTACGCCAAATTTGAAGAAATAGATTTTTAGTTCTAGGCTGTTCTGAACAAATTCTGAATCACTTGTTTGAAGACGCTGGTTTGCGGGTTTGTGGTTCAAGGAGTAGGGTGCCAGCCCCATATACTGGGGGTGGCGGGTTTAAGCCCGGCCCCGGCCAAAACTGGGGAAAAAAGACGTGGGTTTGCTGTGGCAGTATGCAGTTTCTGTTCATGGTAAACAATTCATGTCCTTTATGCTTTGATGGCAGATTTTTCGGACCCTGCCTGATGCCACATTCCCTGAGCCTACCTGCCTGTCAGCATCACCCCCAAACGCTCCACCGAGGCAATCGAAGAGACAGGGCCAGAGGACAAAGAGACCCGTGGCTGTCTACAATCTTTGTCTTGAGCTGGAAGACGGTAAGATGTTAATAACTGTGTTTTTCTGCTTGACAGCATGTTGAGAATATGGCATATCAGATGTCCCCAGGGCAGGCCTCAGTTTTCTATATCTGTGTTTTAATTTTATTTTCCCCTTAAGATTATAATTTTTGAGATTAACAGGGAGTGTGAAGCTTTCTTGTCGGGGAGAAAATGCAAGTTTCACTTTTGTGTTTGTCTTTGTTATGCATGGTTCTATTTTTATTTTTAAAAGACAGCTTAACTTTCTTTTTTGGGAGGCTTGTGTGACCTCCTGTGAGGTTACATAACCTGGAGACAAATGGGAGGGGAACTAAAATTAAAGCAGATCTTTTATGAGAAGAGCTAATGGAGTCTGATGTTAAATGCATCTAGATTACAGGCACTGTTCACCATTACATCGGAGTTCATGGCTTCTGCACTTACTTGTTCTGTTTTTCTGACTTTCTCTTAAGGCAGAGTACTTCATCTGGGGTGTGTGTGGGTGTGTGGCAAATTGACCTGGCTGCTGGGCCAGGCTGAGTGAACCGGGCAGCAGTGGGACTCTTGCAAATGGAAATTCACACATCCATCCAGGCTACTGTGTTCTAGCTATCCGTGACCATGTAGACACTGTTTTCAGGGTTGCCAGATATGTCAGCTTTGAAAGAGCCTAGAAATCTGAATGTTCAGCATTGACCCATACAAAACAAGACTCTGAGCCGTGTACAGGCCACCAGTTGCTCTTTGTAATCAGGTGGTCAGTGGTGTGGGGAATAAGGTGATCCTGGTCTCAAATCCTGCATTCATGTCTGACATTGTGACTCCTGCAGAGAGAACATTCCCTCCATTTGAAGTTAGTTGTCACTTTTCATTATCTTCTAGCCCACTTTTTTTTTTTTTAATTATCTTTCATTTGTCACCCGTTTGAGATACTCAGATTACATTGGTTTGGAAGTGTGAGATTGGTGGCACCCTTACCTCAGTGGGTAGGGCGCCGGCCACCGAGGCTGACAAGTTCAAACCTGCCCCGGGCCAGCTAAAACAACAATGACAACAACAACAACAAAATAGCCGGATGTTGTGGTCGGCACCTGTAGTCCCAACTACTTGGGAGGCTGAGGCAAGAGAATCACTTAAGCCCAAGAGTTTGAGGTTGCTGTGAGCTGTGATGCCACAGCACCCTACCTAGGGCGACAGCTTGAGGCTCTGTCTCAAAAAAAAAAAAAAAAAAAGGGAGTGTGAGATTGACTGTCAGAGGAGAAAGGAGATGAGGATGAGACTATATATAGTTTAAGATGAAGCTCTTAAGCCGCTGCATACACAAACAGCCAGGTGGTTAATACCTGAAGATCCATGCAAGCAAGAATGGCCATCTCCAACTCAATCCAACTCAGAGGAAGACTCCAGGTGCCTCCTGTCGTAACATGGAAGGGCTCGGATGTTCTGGGGTTTGTTTGAGTTGCTCAAGACGTACGTACATACGATCAAGTGTTAGTTTTACAATCAGGTCCTTATTTTTAGAGGAAGGGCTTGAATCATTCAAATTAACCTATAATTTCAGAACTTCCTTTTAGACATTAGCTTCAACTTCTGTTCCCAGTTGACTTTTTAATTCTTTCTCTCGCATTCAGTCTTTCTCAGCGGAGTTGCTAACAAGGAGTAAAATTGACAGGTTTGAATTGCACTTTCTCTTACATCTCACTTGTCCTCTGGTGAAGTGTTAATAAAATAGTGAAATAAGCAAATGTTGGAAAGCAGGACGGGAAAAAGAAATCAGGATGACATAGAGAACCTGAATCGGTTCATTGGCCCTTGAGCAAAATAAAACTGACTCTGTTTCATCAAGGAAACGATCAGAGAGGAGCACCTCTCTTGGTATTCTTAAGAATAAAATCCTAATAATGAGATTTATGCAGCATGTTAATCTTTCGTTTTTTGATCACTTAACGATTATTAATAAACAGGAATCTTCTGTAGAGGGGGTCAGCACATCTCTCATGGGAACACTCGAGATGGTATATAATTCACAGCTACCCTAGTTTTTAGGTGATACAATAATTCTTAAAAATTATTTGATTTTAAGGGGAAAAAAGATGATTGTCAAATACTCAGACCCTTTAGTCTGTTTTTGACTGTTATATGATAGTTTATTCTATATTTTTTATTTTATGGAGTATTTTTAAACTTTACATTTAATCTTGATTGCAGCCTTAACATTTCTTTTTGGAAAGTTGTCAGGAGGAGGAAAATGCATGAGTGTGGTCATGGAGTGATTTTATAATAGTTTATCATTCTTTTTTAAGACACAGGGCCTCGTTCTTGATGCCCAGGCTAGAGTGCAGTCTGTGATCACAGCTCACTGCAGTCTCAAACCTCTGAGCTCAAGTGATCCTCCCGCCTCAGCCTCCTAATTAACCGAGACTGTAGGCTTGTGCCATCACATCCAGCCTTATTTTATCTCAGAGGTCGTAAGATACTCTATAAAGCAATTAAAACTTATGATTCTTCCACCCCCTTCCCGATTATTTTTATTAATAGCTAAGCTTCAGTGAAATTCAAGTTGTAGGAAAAGTAGTGTTAGAACAAAGTAGGGACTATAGTTTGTCACAGGCTTTTATATCTTGTAAATTCTAAAATATTAGGGAATCAGCAAAGAAAAGTGGCAAATACATTTTTTGGACAGAAGCATCCAGGGAAGGAATACCAAAAAATTATTCAAAATTAAAAATTAGCCCTGTGCCGGGAGATGCATGCCTGTTGTCCCAGCTACTCAGGAGGCTGAGACAGGAGAATCACCTGAGCCCAAGAATTTGAGATGCAGTGCGCTATGATTGTGCCCCTGTACTTTAGCTCAGGCAACAGAGTGAGACTCTCCAAAAATAATAATAATAAAAAATAATTATTTATGTTATGGAACGTCACCTTAGCATATTGAAAACTTTACCCTTTCTGTAAAAAAATATATTTTTATCACTAGGACTTTTTTGCTTTAAGTTACCTGTATCTTCTAATTGTCAATACTACTTGAAAGTTTCAACAAGTTTAATTTTGGGGGGGTGTTTTTTCCTTACTGACAGTAATGAAGTTTACCTAGTTTTATAGACGAATTCGATTATTTTTCCAAATTTTCTCGTTTATATGGAATGGATAGCATATTTATATGCAAACATGCCTCCCTTTCTCTTTGTAGTTAGTAAATGTATAAGTTTAATTTGACTTCATAAAACCCAGGACAAATATTTTTAGTTAAAAGTTAAGTGGACTGTCTGCCAAGAGTGGAGGAACTGGATGGGATGACTAGAGATTTTCTTGAGCCCTCTGATTTGGTCATGAATTTGGTATTTGAGTGAAGTGGTTTGTGGTGTGTTATTTCTTGTTCTGCATGGAGTAGACTCTGGAACTATGCAAATGTACCAAACAGCCCATCTTGGAACACATTCGGAATTGGTTTCAATTCAACATCAGGCAGATCAAAAAGTCATTAGCAAAGAGTGAGCAAGCCTGCTAGCGTGAGCCACAGGCTGGAAGCAAAAAACCCCAGCCTGTTTGAAACAGGAGAGAACTCCTCTGCAGCTAGACGTGCTTTTCATTATGTTTTTTTTTTTTTTTTTGTAGAGACAGAGTCTCACTGTACCGCCCTCCGGTAGAGTGCCGTGGCGTCACATGGCTCACAGCAACCTATAACTCTTGGGCTTACGTGATTCTCTTGCCTCAGCCTCCTGAGCAGCTGGGACTACAGGCGCCCGCCACAACACCCGGCTATTTTTTTGTTGCAGTTTGGCCGGGGCTGGGTTTGAACCCGCCACCCTCGGCATATGGGGCTGGCACCCTGGTCACTGAGCCACAGGCGCCGCCCATTATGTTTTATTCAGCCCCACACCCAGTGGAGATATGACTAGTTTAAAGAAACTTAGTATCTCTACGTTGATAAAGAGTTTAAATGGCATTGGCATGTTTCCCTACACTGTGTATACTCATTATCTTTGTAATATGTGTTGAGTGATGTTGAACTTATTTGCAAAAGAATTTGAATGCTGGTTACTTGCTTAAGAATGTTTATTGATGACTAATATGGACTAAAATGGATATGGTATCTGCCAAGTTTTCATAATTAAAGCAGCTAGCAAACCTTTATGAGATTCTCACCTTTTATTATTTTGTAGAAGCCATAGTGTTCATTTTTATGTAGCATTTAATCTCATGAACTTCGAAGCTGAATAGATTTGGCTTAGTTGTGAAAAAGCAAAATATGAGGTAGGCTGATAACTGCTAAAAAGAAGATTAACAATCACAGGTCTGCTTTTATTTCATTCTCAAGTTACCGTCTGTGTTTTTATTTCCTTAGAACTAATAGCACAGTCACTCTGAAAAAGTTAAGCGCATGGTTTCTCTTGCCTACCCTAATTTAGGTCCTTGTTGCCTCTTATATGAGGAGAGGGTGTCATGGTGGCTGTAATTACCCCCGACACAGGGAAATGTCATGAGGCTATACAAGATGAAAGTGATCTTTGTTATTTTTCATTCAAGGCAGAAGAAATTTTAAGCCAAGGTTTAGAGAGTGGGGGAGATGAGGATTTCCATCTGAAGCTCTTTCTTCCTTTCTGCTAGCTCTAATTTTAAACAGAACTAGACATTTCCAGGCCTAGTTTATATGTATCTACTTGTGTAATTAGGTATTCTGTGCCTATCTTCTTTTGTAACATGATATAGCAGCTTACTTACTTAGGCAACTTAAAAAAATATGATTCATAGCGAGTTGCAAACAAAATCCTCTTGTGAGCCAATTGGCAGGGTATAATATCATTTGAGTGTTGGTCTTACTTGGGTATCGTTGGGTTGGCACTTTAACATTTGGATCACGAATGTGCTAACTGCAGCACATTTTGTCGAGCATGTGTTATTGTAGTCCTACAGCGTGGTGGCAACCATGATGCGGATACAGAGCCTTATAAGCAGAAAGTGAAAATATTCACTGCTGTTGAGGGGAACATGGATAAACAATGAAGTAGGATCATCCTTGTATCCTAAGTAGAAACATATCCCGGCCTGGGTCAGTCTCTAAAATCAGAGTAAGACCAGTGAGACATGTACAGACAGATGTCCTTTCAGCCTGAATAATATCAAATTAGAACTTTGAATCATTACCTTACATTTATTTATTTATTTTTTTTTTTTGAGTCAGAGTCTCAAGCTATCACCCTGGGTAGAGTGCTTTGGCATCACAGCTCATAGCAACCTCTAACTCTTAGGTTTAAACAATTCTCTTGCTTCAGCTTCCCAAGTATCTGTGACCACGGGTGCCCACTACAATGCCCGGCTATTTTTTGGTTGTAGTTGTCATTGTTGCTTAGCAGGCCCAGGCCAGGCTCGAACCTGCCACCCTAGGTGTGTGTGGCCGGCATCCTGCCGACTGAGCTACAGGCGCCGCCCATTACCTAACATTTAGACGGCACATGTCCATGAGAGTAGTGATGATGATATAAATTAGCCACCTTAGGTAGGTTGCAAGAATCTTGTTCAGTTTTGAGGCCTGAGCAACAGAGTAGAAAACTGGAAAGCAGGCCCTTGTGAGGCCTTTTAAAATGTAGGTTTTTAATTCTAAAATATACTGGATACTAAAATTGGAATTACACCCTGTATCTATTGAAGAGCTTTTATAAGTTTTATAAGTTCCACATCCTGCCACACATAGTTTCTCCTTTCAAGGAGTCAATTTTCTATTCTCATTCTGTTTGTTATGACAGGGAAATATGAAATAGCTTGATAGTAAGCGCCCAGGGCTGGGCTAGGGGCTGTGGGAGCTCCAAGGTTGCAGTATGTAGGAAAGATTTTATGGCTTCCTTGAGTGGAGCCATTTTGGCAGTTAGGTGGGAAAGGGTTTCAGGTTAGGGGACTAGCTGAGGAACGGTGGCAGCCGAGAGCAGGAGCCAAATGAGGGCAGGAGGAGGCCCACCTGGTGAGAAGGGGGCAGAGTTATGCGGGAGAGGTGGGCCCAAGGAGGGAGATTTGGCCAGAATGCCAAATCCTAGCATTCTGGAGCCCTAGAGTTTGAGGTTGTGGGACTTGTGATCATGGCACTTCCCAGGGAAGACTAGGTAAAGGATGACTGGGTGGCCGTAAGCCCGGGTTGAGGAATAATGTGTTCTGATGCTGTACTCACAGGTACATTGCTTCTGGTCTCTAAATCTATTTTATTAATTGCATTATTATCTGGGTAATGATAATGTCTCCACTGAAGATGGCTGAGAAAGTTAAAGTGGTTAGTATGTTTGGCACAATGCTTGGCACACAGCAAGTGCTCAAATGCCAGGTGCTGGTAAGCAATAGTGTTCTTAAAGCCAGAGAAAGATGGCTTTTGTTTAAAATGGTAAGAGGAAGCATGGAATATTTTTCAGCAAGGGAGAAAAGCTGCAACGTTTTGCAAATAATATTTAAGGAAACTTAATCTGCTAGTGGAAATCTGGAAGGCTCTCGTAGAGGGGTGGTTAAGTAAGCATAGGTTCATGTGGGCTTGAATTAGCACAAGGAAGGGAAAATAAAATGGCTATCTGGGAGAGATGTTCAAGCAAATTATTTGGATTTCTTAACTGACTAGATAGGGATATGAAGGCAGATACTCAAAATGGCTATCATTAGCCACAGTTTAGGCTCATGGGTAAATCTGTCATTATATTCTTGCCTTCATTTTTGCCATGAGTTCCCCCCGGTCCCCCTTACAGTTTAAAAATATTTAGACCATCTTCCCATCAAAAGGAAGGGAAGATGGCATTTTGTCATAGTGTTCAATACATATTTACATATTACATGTAACAGCTTTGGAAAGTAGTTTGGTAAAAAGGTAGTGTAAAATGTATTCATGTAAGTAGTGTGCATGGAAAGTTAGTGTAAAGAGGTAAATAATTACTAAAGTGTTGTATCTTCCCAGAGAAGAAGCAGTCTTTCACACCTGTGAACGAGTTAGAGCTCACGGACAGACATGTATCCACATTCATCCACAGGCTCATCTTAAAGGATGGGACCCCTAACTTCTTGGAAGTCAAGGATGGAAAGCTAGATGCTCTCATCTCAGTTCCCACAAGAGCATCTTTAGAAAGCTCCTTTATGGGCTTGGTGCGGTGGCTCCTATGATCCTAGCATTCTGGAGCCCTAGAGTTTGAGGTTGTGGGACTTGTGATCATGGCCCTCCACCTAGGGCAACAGCGTCTCAAAAAAAGGGAGGGAGGAAGGAAGGCTCCTTTATGAAAGAAAACATGTGTTTGTAAGAGAGTTGTGTTTACCCTGTCCTCTCCACAACGTAGCAGGACACAAAAGACCTCTGGAAAACCATTGTCAGCATAGATTTTCGGTGACATTCTACGGCTGTTGGTGATTCCTTGTAGACCTAATCTGGTCAGCTCGATACAGACTTATGATCAATCCAGGTAGCCATACACAAGTAGATCTTTGTCTTACGTGGCCATCTTTCTTCCCTCCATTTTTATCATCATGTTTTTGCATGACATTTCATGGGTGGGCTCTGGATAATAACTTCAAGATGGCCTCTTGCCATCACCTCAGAGCAATATTACGATTCGTTGAGATGGAATTACTATGTTGTGAAGTCAAATCTAAGATCAGGCTCGAGTCCGTGACAGCATATGTAGACAGATTATTTCTTAACTCTCTTTTACAACAATGAGATCAATGGGTTGGAAAAGGCAGCCAGAAAATTCAGGGCTGTAATTGAGTTGTGGCGTCCCGACAAATCATGCGTGACGCCTCCCTTGGACTGGCGCCTCCCAGAAACCTCCCATGGAGCTCAGCCCCCCTAATGCTAGTGACAAAGCAAAAGGCAACTTCTTCTGTGACTTTCTGTATAATTTCAACTGTGCTTCTGTGTGGGATGAACACTTCCCCCTTTCTCTGGAGGGAGGGGGGAAAAAGCTTATTTAATGCCTTTAAAAAAATACATAGCTGCTTTCTGTGGTGAAAACAAGTTCATGGCAGGTAACTAGAATTTATAAAAGAGAAAAAAATTCTTTAAAGCCTGTCTCCCCATGGAGTGGGCTTTTTTCCTTCGCTTCTGATAGCTTTTATTTTAATTTCTAGTTCTGAATTCAAGCAGCTGTCACTCTCTTTATAGCCCTCTTTGAAACTCTCACAGCGTAGGAGGTAGCTGGGCTGTCTAAGAAACATCTTTTCAAACCAACTGAAGTATTGTTTATCCTGAATGAAATAGAATATTTAAAGCTGTCAAGAGTGGACTGATTTGAAACGTTTTGATTTGAAGCCAGGAAGATGAGCAGAAATCTTGAAGGGAAAGGTATTATCTTGGTGTGGTCAATCCCAAGTGACTTCGATTACTCAGAAAAATCTGTGGACCTAGAGTTACATTTCCACCATATAAGGGCGTTGTGTACAATTAATATAACAAAACAAACTCTTGGTCAGTTCATTTCCACTTACTGAAACCTTACTAGCTGCTGAGGAAAAAGAAACAATATTGAAAACAAAAAAGCGGGAGTCAACTATGGAGGATGTTCCTACTGGTGTTGACCGTGTACTGGCATTGTTGACTGTGTACTGGCGTCGTTGACTGTGTACTGGCATTGACCGTGTACTGGCGTTGACCACGTACTGGCATTGACCGTGTACTGATGTTGACTGTGTACTGGCGTTGTTGACCGTGAGTTGTCTCCATGTGGTTTTTCTTTGCAGTCTGGCTGCCTCTGAATGTTCATTCTGCCTTCCCTGGATTCCTGGAGTAAGGACTCCAGTGTTACCTTTGGATGAAGGGGGAGGGGGGGGGAAGAAGAAAATCTTCAAGCCTATTACCATGAATTTGTGGGTTGGCATTTTGGATCTAATAATCTCCAATCTTAGCAGCATGATTTTTGAGCTTAAAATGTAATTATGGTCATAGTTTTATTTTTCTCTTTGGGTCAGATTAGAAATAATGATGACCTAAGTCTTTTTACTATGTTGGTTATTTTAAAAATATATTCTTTCTCGTCAAACTTTTCATAGTTCAAGTACATGACAAAAAGTTGGGCGAGTAGGGCGCCGGCCCCATATGCCGAGGGTGGTGGGTTCAAACCCAGCCCCGGCCAAACTGCAACAACAAAAAAATTGCTGGGCGTTGTGGCAGGCGCCTGTAGTCCCAGCTGCTCGGGAGGCTGAGGCAAGAGAATCACATAAGCCCAAGAGCTGGAGGTTGCTGTGAGCCATGTGACGCCACGGCACTCTACCCGAGGGTGGTACAGTGAGACTCTGTCTCTACAAAAAAAAAAGTTGGGAGAGTAATAATGGTGAAGTTACATATTACCATATTATATTTCAAATACTCTTCTTAGCAATATTTGTTAAACTTAGGTGATCCTCCGAACAATCCTATGGGTAGTATTATTATCCTTGTTTTATAGAGGCACTGAGAGGATCAATAACTCACCCACATTCTCACAGCTGATCAGTGACAAACGCAGCATTGAATCCAGGCCGTCTGATTCCACAGTCTGAGTTCTCTACCAGTCTGCTGAAGTACTGAACACAAGTGCCATAGGGAACAGCCGTGTCTTCCCTGGAGCCAACAACAGACATTGCTGGTTATCTCGAGTCCTTTCAGAGATATTCTTTGCATTTCCAAGAATATGTCAAGTTATTCTTTTTTAATTTTTAAGAATGATTCTTAGTTTTTTTCATTTAAAGAATAAAAGGTTAGTTTTGTTGTAAGGGAATCAGACCTGTGGGTTTTTTTTTTTTTTTTTTTTTGAGACAGAGTCTCACTTTGTTGTCCTTGGCAGAGTACTGTGGCATCACAGCTCACAGCAACCTCAAACTCTTAGGCTCAAGCGATTCTCTTGCCTCAGCCTCCCAAGTAACTGGGACTATAGGCGCCTGCCACAACGCCCAGCTATTTTTAGAGACAAGGTCTTCCTCTGGCTCAGGCTGGTCTCAAACCTGTGAGTTCAGGTGATCCATCTGCTTTGGCCTCCCAGAGTGCTAGGATTATAGGCGTGAGTCGCCGCTCCTGGATCTGTGGTCTTAACACGGGAGATGAAGGAGAAAGAAGAGCCAAAGATAACTATGGTTCTAAACCTGGGACACAAGACTCATTAACAAGCATCAAATCTCCAGGAGATAATCTGAGGCGTATTTTTATGGTAGTGATTGGGGGTTGGGGGGAATGGTCAATTTTAATTCATTGATATAAAGTACTATAGAAGTATTGTATTATAATTTATGTATCCACTTACCTAATTGAACTGTTATTTGGTCTTGGGTTGGTTGCAGGGAGGATATCTCAGGTATCTGATGCTTTAACAGGTTGTTATAAATTACAAAGTGAATGCAATTGGGAATTTGCTGCCTGAATATGCTGAATTTTACTGCTTATTTTCTTTTTTCTCCTTTCTTCCCTCCACTACTTTTTTATTTAAAAAATTAAATAGTGTATTCCTAGCTTTGAAAAATCAAAAAGTATAAAAAGACACAGGTTAGAAAGACCCCATGCCATCCCATGGACTCAGTTCTTGCACCTGCAAACCGAATCTGTAACCACTGATACTAATAGGTTGAGCCATCTAAAATTGCCCTTGTTAGGTGCAAAGCTAATACCAGTAATTTCAATTTTTTTCCCATGTTGTATGTCAAAAATAGTAAAGGTTCAAGAATTTCATGTAGTTTAACCAGGAGACTGAAATCCTTTCAGAGTTGAGACCAGCAGCGGATTGATTGATCACTATTGTTTGTAAGGTTGTGTGTGCTGTGTGAAATTGTTGTCTGTGTATGTGAAAAATGATTGAAAATTGTCAGCATCATATGGTTTAACCTAGAGTTTCTTACTTATCCTTCTAGAATTCTTTGTGTGCCAAAAAAAATATGCATGTTTTAAGAAAGGAAAATATTGGGTGGTGCCTGTGGCTCAAAGGAGGGGCAGCCTCATATGCCGGAGGTGGCAGGTTCAAACCCAGCCCCAGCCAAAAACTGCCAAAAAAAAAAAAAAGGAAAATATTAAATCCATAATACTAAAAAATACTAAAATCACATTTGACTTCTGCAATTATAAGAGGTGCCTAGGTGACTCGTGACTTTTGAGCCAGACCTGCTGACTTTTGTTATCAGTATATATTGAGCATTACAATTTTAATACATTGTTTTCCTTTCTTAGAATGTGTATACTTTTTTCCATTGGCACATTTTGTATAAACAGATATAAATATAGGTCCTTATTTAGCCCCTTCTGAACCCTAAGCCAGTTCTATACCTTTTTGGTTTTTAAAAATTTTATAGTATACAATATTCTCGTTTCTCTTCAGATGGTATAAATCACTCACTTTTCATAGTATATCTTGTATTGCTTTTCATGTCAGTACAAAGAGAGCTGCACCCTTTTGCTACTGCTGTGTAGTATACTGTGCATTCTACTGTGTGGCTGTACCAATAAGAGGACCTTGTATACCGCAGCCCAGCCAAGCACAGTCAAATAATACAGCTCCCTTACCAAGCACACACAAGCGTTAAGCTTTCCAAGGATGATAAAAATATTTCCTTAGACATAATGTACACAATACGCTTTTGAATGAAAAATGCAAGTTTTAAAACAGAATTTTCAAAATCTCACTTTTAAAGGAAAAACTATGTGAGTAAGTATACTACAAGCATAGAAATAGACACGGAAAAATAATCATTTATGACAGTGGTTATCCTTAGGTGATGATGGCCGATGGTTTTCTTTATATGTACATATCTATATTTCCTACTTTTTCCAATAGTGTATTTACTTGTTACACATACACGTGAGAACACATATATACACACCCTACATGCCTTTATATGTATTTAGATTATAAAAGTTTCAGCTTAAGTCTGAAGAAATAAGTTTATACTTGATGTGCTGAGTATAAGTTTAAGATTCTCAAGTAGAAGGAAGGAGAAGTAAAGCTCTAGAGAGAGTATGGGGTCCCCCTAGCATGAGGTGACACGGAGTGACATACTGGCACCAAATTGAGAACGACCAGCTCTTATTGCTTAATGTTTTCCTGTTA
This sequence comes from Nycticebus coucang, assembly GCF_027406575.1. NCBI lineage: Eukaryota > Metazoa > Chordata > Mammalia > Primates > Lorisidae > Nycticebus > Nycticebus coucang. The sequence continues at coordinate 73,984,467 of NC_069780.1, forward strand.
TGTTTAATTTTTTTTTTCTCTGAGACAGAGTCTTACTCTGTTATCCTGGGTTAGGGTACAGTGGCGTCATCAGCTCATTGCAACCTCAAACTCCTGGGTTCAAGCATCCTCCTGCCTCCGCCTCCTAAGTCACTAGGCTCCCACCACCATGCCTGGCTAATTCGCCCCCCCGTTTTTGGTAGAGATGGGGGTCTCACTTTTGCTCAGGCTGGTCTTGAATCCTGAGCAGTCCACCTTCCTAATGCCTGAGGGCTGGCATTACAGGTGTGAGCCACCACACCCAGCTCTGTTAGTTTTGATATTAATATATCTTTCACCTTTACGTAAGTCACATTGTCCTGGTATTTCAGGATCACTATTGTGGGAAATAGGCAGCAAAGAGTTCTAGTGAATGGTAGACTCCTCTGTGGTTTAGTCTGGATTTAAATTCCTGTCCTCCTCTTGATGCCTTTTATGATCTCAGCAAATCCACCTTTAAGCCTCACAAGTTCAGGCAATAGAACTTTGGCACGGTTTTTTCCAAAAACAACTGAGTTAATGGTTATAAATCAACCAATAGGTAGTAAATATTCAAGAATTTTAGCTTATGTTTTCTTGAGGGCCTGATGTACAACATGGGAAGGCTTCAAATATACTTTCACATACAGTATACTTTCAAAGAAAATGCAGTTTAGTCTTTTATTTGTGGTGGTTTTTGTCCAGTATAATACCTAGGCTTATTGGTTGCCAGTGTCTTCTACTTGGCAGTTGATAATAATGTTCAGGTGAGAAGAGTTTCTAGGCGAGGAGGACGGGTGCATGCTGAGGAATCTAACAGCCTTCTTGTCTCAGGTGGGCTGGAGTTTATGAGCTAAGCACATTGCTCTAAATTTCCAGAGCTGTCAAAGTGGCAGCCTTCCTCAGAAGTTTATGGAAGACAGTTTGATTCAGTATCTGATTACCTTTTTGGTTCTCAAGTATCATAGTACATGGTTATTACATTTTTTGTTTGTTTATGTAGGCAAAAATTTGAGCCTGTAAATAATGTCCCAGGATTGTGATTAGGATATAAAAATGCCCTGTGCTTTATAGAGTAAAGCAATTTCCTTTGACTGTATTGACATTGTGACTGAATTGGTCTTCCTTGCTTTGTAATTGAATTGCTGCAGACCTCAATTGACCTTTGCGAGAGGCAGAGGTAGCTCCTGGAGTTGGAGTCTCCTGCCTGTTAGCTGCTGTTGTAATGTCATAATGAGGGCCATATTTTTGGTCACATGATGGATGATAACAGCTGATTCTCTGATCAGCTTTTCCTGGCGTCAACTTTTAGAGTATTTTAGCTTTAGCTTTTTTTGGCAAGCATTATGTTTAATATTTTAATTTTGGGGGCAATAGAAAATAAAATCTAGTACATAAATGTATGGTGATTTCCTTGTATCTTTTTGTGCCTTCTTGTCTCCTTTTAATTTATAGTTCAGGAGTTACCTCTTTTGCAGTTTTTTTGGGGGAGGCAGACCTGTATGTGTTTTGTTTCTGGGCCTTTGGGATTGGGGAGCAGGCAGCTATTTCTCTGAGAGTCATGCTTTCCTTTCCTAGACATGATTTCAGATAAATAAATTGTATTCCCCGTAAATAGTTCCTTATTTAGCTACTGACTGTCATTAATCTTAGTAATATATGCGATTTGGCTTCATCATGGTTCTCATTTGGTTTGTCTTGTTTATGAGGGAAAAAGACATGAGAGGAATGGGGTTGTTTGGCCCTGTACCCAGGGTGACATTACTTGAACTTGCAGTGTAGTTGAGAATTGGGGTAACAGTGACTTGAGGAACCTCCCCTTCCACTTAGCAATTATAACCTGCATCTTCCCTTGCTGAGAAACACAATTAGCTTTCTTTCCCTGAAGATCAGTTGACAGCGTTAATTTCTTAACTTCTACCCCATTTTTCCCTAATAACTGTGTAAGATAAAAGGAAGATGTTCTCATCAAAGAATCTGGACTGTTTACAGTAATCATGTAATACCTACCTACTCTACAGACAGTAAAGAAGAATTTCCTTTGAAAGTTGGGTCAGACAGTTTTAAGAAAGATATCCAATACATTTGTAATTTTTAAAAGTTCAATTTTAAAGTCAAACTGTGCATTCCCCATCCTGTCTTTATATTCTGGTTTGTTTAGTCAGGGAACTCTGTGCCTGTGTGTTTTGATTTTCTGGAAATTTAAGGAAATTAAGGAAATTTAATGTAGAAAATCATATAATTTCCTGGGATGGGTTAGTAGATGAAGATAAATGTGTGTTCTAAAAAATCTGAAAACTATCTCAACTTTAATTTTGTCTTGCTTTGGACTATTTCTTTCTATAAATCTTGCCTGTTGGATGCCTCTATTGATAGTGCTTCAGGAAGGAAGTTATTTCGTTCATTTCTTTGACCATTTTAATTCAAGTTGACTAGTGAATGGAAAGCCGTGAGGGGACTGCCTGCCGGTGTTCTTTGGCTGGTTAGGTGTTAATTGGGTCCTGGACCTGACCATGACCCTCCTCGGCCCTGCTGGTCACAGGTGGCTCTGCTGTGCCCCCGGCGTTCTATATGTGGACTGTAGTAGCTTCTAGTTAGACAAGGTCCTAGAACGCCATGATGTTCTGGTCAGGCCAAGCACGAGACAGGGTGTTCTTCTGTGTTTGGGGCATGATCTTTTCTTATTTCCCTCGGTCTTTCTGTAAGTTTGGGTATCTGGCTGCCCCAGTTTCTGAAAGCCAGTAATTACTGGAGTGCTAATGCTAAGGAAAAGATGCAAAATCAAAATATTGGGAAAAAACCATCGTCCTTCCTACTGTTCTGGAAGTCCTACTCTTTGATTCAGAGTTGGAAGTCTTGACAATTTCACCGTCTATGGTAATTTTCACCCAGTAGTCTGAAAGCAAGCAGATATTATGACATACTTCCAAGACTTGGATGTGGCTGTGAACGAGGACGAGGCTGTGAACGACCAGAACATCCTTGGATGCCACTAAAAGCAGAATTCCATACCAGACAGGTCATTGTTCTAATTCAGTACGACGGTTCTAAAGTGCCTCATTCTTATGAGTGAAGTGAAATATTTTGATCATTAACCACATTTTAGGAAACAGTACTGTCTACTGTCCCCTACTCTTCCTAGGCAACAGATCATTAAAGAATGATCTAAAGCTCTACCCTTTGACCTTTATCAATCTCAGAATTCAGTTGTTGGTTCCTGTTGTGTCTCTTCTGTTGGCTAATGCTTCTCACAGGCTTCTGGACAGATTTACCTTTATTTACACAGGTTGCCTTCATATTTGTTGTTCAGCATTAGGTTTTTTTTTTTTTGTAGAGACAGAGTCTCACTGTACCGCCCTCGGGTAGAGTGCCGTGGCGTCACACGGCTCACAGCAACCTCTAACTCTTGGGCTTACGCGATTCTCTTGCCTCAGCCTCCCGAGCAGCTGGGACTACAGGCGCCCGCCACAATGCCCGGCTATTTTTTTTGTTGCAGTTTGGCCGGGGCTGGGTTTGAACCCGCCACCCTCTGCACATGGGGCCGGTGCCCTACTCACTGAGCCACAGGCGCCACCAGCATTAGGTTTTATTTACATTGTCACATCCAACAGCATTTTGAACTGAGGGAGGGAAAACCTAAGTTTTGTAATATTTTTGTTTATACTAGTCAGGGTGGCATTAGGCACTAGTTTTTTTGTTGTTTTTTTTTGAGACAGAGTCTCACTATGTCACCTTCTTTAGAGTTCTTGTAGCACTGTAGCATCACAGCTCACGAAACCTCAAACTCTTGGGCTTAAGCGATTCTCTTGGCTCAGCCTCCCAGTAGCTAGGACTACAGGTGCCCACCACAATGCTTGGCTATTTTTTTTTTTTTTTTTTTTTTTTTTTTCAGTTTTTGGCTGGAGCTGGATTTGAACCTGCCACCTCTGGCATATGGGGCTGGTGCCCTACTCCTTTGAGCCACAGGCACTGCCCAAATGGCTATTTTTTATTTGTTGTTGTTGTCATAGTTGTTTAGCAGGCCCTGGCCGGGTTCAAACCCACCATCCCCGGTGCACGTAGCCAGCACCCTAACCTCTGAGCTATGGGTGCCGAGCCTAGGCATTCATTTTTTGACATGATAAAATGTAGCAAGTTAGACTTTATTTTAGCAAAATGGAAATTATTCTAGAATGTATGTGAAATGAGTTTGGTAGTTCTCTTCCTCATACCAAACATGACTCTCCTTTTTAATGCTCTGTAGCTTCTGGGTAGACTTAGGAGGGAAGGTCACTGTGGTTAGGAGATTTTATTGATGTCACACCTGCCACCTGGTGGAAACTGGGGCATGACTATCTCCAGCTTAGTTGAAAGGTTAGTTTTAAACAGACTTATGTAAGTTAGTCAAACAAAGCTCTCTTCCCATTGCAGCATTTCATAGTCCCCTCCCCATTCAGGCTCTTCCCATCAACTGTATTCCCAGAGCTGTTAGTCTGTCTGCCATGGTGACTTTTCCCCAACTGTGTTGATTCTTAAGGATTTATTTTTCCCTTCTCCACCTGCTGAGCCGTCTGTATGGATGTTAAGTTGGGCAGTTGGTTCTTCAGTCCTTCTTGGGTACATCATAGTTCAAGCAGAAACATCAGTTGGACAAAGAAGCTGTTGAAATATGTTAAGCAAGAGATTCTAGGTTGTTAGTAGGTGATCCTGTTTAAAACATAGAACTTGCAGGATGACAGGAGGAGGAATTCAGGCCCAAGTTCAGCAGGCCAGAGGTGCATGTGAATCAGAGTGGTTGTGCTCACCCCCTGCTGGTGGAAGAGTCCACCTATTTTTTTTTTTTTTTTGTTAAAGTCACCCTTAAAAGTAAAATAGATGATGTTTAGCCTTGAGCTGTATTTCTCTGTAGAATGAGCTTTTAACATTTTCTCATTGATTTTTACTGTGTTTTGGAGATTTTTTTTCTCAGCAAGTCTTACATACCAGTAGATAAAAATAAATGTTAAGGGCGGCGCCTGTGGCTCAAAACAGGGCGCTAGCTGGTTCAAACCCAGCCCTGGCCAAAAACTGCAAAAAAGAAAAAAAAATTGTTAAGAATATTAGCTTTCCACTTTCTGGAGTAGGTATGTATATTAATTATAGTATCGAAGTTGAATTAGTACATGAAAATAAAGATATGAAATGTATTTCAGTAAATTCTACTTTCATAGTCAACTTTACGTTTACTGAATTTAATTTGAATAGTTCAGCAGTCATGACTGTCCTTTAACTATCAACATTTAGGAAAAAATATTTGTTTAAATGGGACATTAAAATGTTTTGAAAGTTTCTTGTTTTATAATAAATATTTTAAAGCTATAAATTATATTTATTTTTTTGCTGTTTTATAATTTTCATATGAAATGGGTTTTTATTATTGAGTTCTACATATTTCTGAATTTCCATTATGATTTTCTTTTTAACCATATTTAGTCTACCAATGTATGGAAATTATAAGACTGTCCTTTTGTTTATTCTGCTAGTTATTTCCCAATATTTGCCAAGAGAATTTGTATAATATTCTTCCTTTGGAAGACTTCATAGTCTTCAAAAATATTTTGTATCTTCTTGAAAAAAATGTATATCTCTGTTTGAGTTGTATGCATGTGAAATATATGAGCTTTAAATTGTTGATTATAGATTTTTGGTTTTTGCCTACTTGATATCGATGTCTGAGAAGAGTGTTAAAATCTCCAACTACCATTGTTGATTTTTCTATTTTTCCTTATAAAATTCTGTCATGTTGCTTAAAGCTATATTGATAGGTGGTTGTATTTTTGTTCAATCATCTTGTCTGTTTATCAGTATAAAATTATTATCCTGTGGTTCATTAAGATCATTTCCTTTCTTTTTTATATTTGCCTTGAATATCCATCTTTTATTCCTTTTTTCCCCCAGCCTTTCTTTGTCTTCTTGTTTTAAGCATGCTTCTTTTAGTCAACATATTGTTGGGTTTAAAAATGTATTTGGAGAGTCACTGTCTTTTAGTTGGTGAGTTTCATCCATTTATATATTGAAATTACCATTATATTAGAATTTTTGTTTTATATTTTTCATTTAATAAATTTTGGTACTTTACCCCTTCTTTCCTGCTTTCTTTTTAAAAAAGCAAATGTCTTTCTGCTGCTTCCTGTGATATATATCCTGTTTTTCGTTTCTAAAATGGTTGCCTTTATTTCGAAACTTTTAGTCTTATTTACGTGTAGATTTCTCAAATTCTGTGTCTGCCCCATAAGACAAATAAGTTAATGGATTCTCAACTCCCTCTGGCCTACCCACTCCCACTATGTGATATTTTCTATAATTTGAGTTCTGGATTATTGATACTATGTATATTTTTTTCCTTTTGTCTTAAATTTTCTTTTCTGAGACAATAATAGACATTATCAAGTTAGTTGAATATTCTATATTACTTCTTTTATTTAAATATTTGAAGAATTTCCTTAGAGTGTTATCAGAATCATTCTTTATGTGACCAAACTTTGGGGATTTTTATGTGTGAGGATATACGCAGGTTATGTTTCTGACAAAGGTTTATAACCAGAATCCACAGAGAACTCAAATTTATTAATAAGAAAAGAGCAAGTAATCCTATTTTATTGTGGGCAAGGGACTTGAACAGAAGCTTCTCTGAAGAAGATAGGTACATGGCCTACAGACACATGAAAAAAATGCTCATCGTCTTTAATCATCAGAGAAATGCACATCGTAACCACTTTGAGATATCATCTAACTCCAGTAAGAGTGGCTCACATAACAAAATCCCAAAACTACAGATGTTGGCATGGATGTGGAGAAAAGGGAACACTTCTGCACTGCTGGTGGGAATGCAAGCTGATATGTCCCTTTTGGAAAGAAATATGGAGAATGCTCAGGGATCTAAAAGTAGACCTTCCATTCGATCCTGCAATTCCTCTACAAGGAGTATGTCCAAAAGACCAAAAATCACTTTATAACAAAGATACTTGCAACAGATTGTTCATTGTAGCTCAATTCATAATAGCCAAGTCATGGAAGAAGCCCAAGTGCCCATCGACCCATGAATGGATTAATAAATTGTGGTACATGTATACCATGGAATATTATGCAGCCTTAAAAAGATGGAGACTTTACCTCTTTTATGTTTATGTGGATGGAGATGGAACATATCCTATTTAGTAAAGTATCTCAAGAATGGAGGAAAAAGTATCCAATGTACTCAGTACTATTATGAAACCAATTTACAGTCACTCACACTTTCACATGAAGAATAGATCACAACTACGGCCCAGGATGAAGGGGAGGGATGGGAGGAGAGGGGAGGGAGGAGGTCAGGTGGAGGGAGGGTGAATGGTGGGATCACATCTATGATGCATATTGCAAGGGTACATGTCGGATCTATTAAGTATAGAGTATAAATGTCTTAACACAATAATTAAGCAAATGAGGTGAGGGCTATATTAACCAGTACCATGTAAGCATTCCAAATTGTATATGAAATCAGTACATTTTACCCCATAAATGCATTAATGTATACATGATCTACCTCTTTATGATTTAGAGGTTATGATTTTAGGATTTTATGAAATGAAATATATTTTTATTAAGTTCTCATATTTGAACAATAATTTGTCATAATATATACTTCTCTGCCCAAAATTCTTTGCCTTTAGTTCTTAAAGAATATTACATCAATTTTGCTGTGTGTTTTGTGTTGGTATTGAGAAGTCTGGTATTAATCTGGTTCATTTTCTATTTTATATGGTCTGCTCTTTCTATCTAGATGCTTTTTAGTTTCTTCTTTGTGTTTGAGATTCTTAAATTTCATAATAATGTGTCTTATGTGCAGGATTTTCTTGATTTTTCTTTTTAGTACACTGAATCCTCCAGATTGAGGTCTTTGAAGTCTTTAAAATTTTGAGATGGTCATTTCCTTAAATATTTCTTCCTCTCAATTTTTTTTTTCTTCTGGGCCCTGTATGCTGGCATTTCTACTTCTCTTTTCCATGTTACAAATCTCTGTTAAAGGGTGGTGCCTCTGGCTCAAAGGAGTAGGGCGCCTGCCCCATATGCCGGAGGTGGTGGGTTCAAACCCAGCCCTGGCTAGAAACTGCAAAAAAATAAATAAAAATACAAATCCCCGTTAAAATCTCTGAATTTTCTTATTGGTCGAGTTTGCTGACTTATCTCTGTGTTTCCTGTTCTTAAAGGTTTTGGTTTCCAAGTCTACAGTGAAGAAAGATTTCGTGTGTTTATGCTTGGTGATGGCAGGTTGGATCCTTCCTCTTTCCCTTTCTTTTTTCTTTTCCCTCTCTGGCTGTGGCCTCCTCTGGGTTCACCTACACATTTGCTTTAGAACTAGGGGTTATCACTGCTAATATAGGACTCTGGTCCCAAGAATGAGAGGGGCAGAAATGTCGAATCCATTCTCCTGGTGAGTGGAGAACTTGGTCATAGAATTTCGGCCTCTGTTTAATGTGGACTGCTTCCCCCAGCCCGTTGTTCCACATGGAGATGCTGGTTCTCCCCTCTTCCCTGTGCCTCGTGTATTGTAGGTACCAGGAACACCATAGGACTTAAACGTCTGGATGGTTCTTCTGGTTTGACTGGTTTTGGAACCACCGAACTTTGGTTGGCCCTCGTACTGACCTAAATGTTTTCTTTTCTGTTTCTGCTCCATAGACATGTGTGACAAGGGTTTTTTTGAAATGTAGTTATATCTTGTTATTTATTTTAAAATATTGCTATTTTTATTATTCACTTTTCTGAAGCGTATGTGGGAAGCAGGGATGGGTTTCCACTTAACATTTGGAGACTTTACATCCTTCGTATTAACCTAGATGGAAGTGGAGGACATTATTCTTAGTAAAGCATCACAAGAATGGAGAAGCATGAATCCTATGTACTCAATTTTGATATGAGGACAATTAATGACAGTTAAGGTCATTGGGGGGGGAGGCAAAGCAGAGAGAGGGACGGAGGGAGGGGGGTGGGGCCTTGGTGTGTGCCACACCTTCTGGGGGCAAGACATGATTGCAAGAGGGACTTTACTTAACAAATGCAACCAGTGTAACATGGCTTATTGTACCCTCAATGAATCCCCAACAATAAAAAAAAAAAATTATTTCCATCTTGAGTAGAAATTTCCTAACTGGACTTTATCATAAAAGTATTACTGTGTTGTTAACAAGTGCATGTACCGTGTTCTCAGTAAATCTTTCTTTGATCCTAGTGATTAACTATTGTATAATTACAAGCATCCAAGATCATTGGGATCTGACAGGAAGGGCAGCTATTTACCACAGTACCGTCAGCTGTCTTCCAGCTAACCAAATGGGTAGTAACTGTAAAGTTTGATCTAAGTTAAAACCCACTAACAATTAGATCTCTTCTTTTTATGCTATTTTCTTTCCTCTTTTCTGTCTTTTCCTTTTCTTTCTTACTTCTGCTAATACATACGCCAGAAGTTTAAGAGCGGGCAGCATGGAGCAGCCTCGCCGTTGTGGAGACAGCCCATCTCTGAGGAATAACAGAAACCTTCTGTGGTTTCGTACCATACCCAGAGATTTTCGGCTAAGTGGAAGAACAGCAGGAAAGGGGCTTAAAGAGAACTAGCCCTGATGGAACTGTTTGGAAATGACTCTGAGAAGAGATGAAGAAGTGAATGAAATGGGAGGGAAACCCAAAGCTTAATCCAGCGATACAATTTCTGTGAAGTGAAATGACCAGAAGATGAACGGACAGAGGGTTGTGTCATCCTCAGAACGAAAAAGTTAAAGCAGCTGAAGTAAAAGCTTATCAATATATTAAAAGCAAAGATATAGCCACGTTCTAGATTAGTAGATACGGGAGAGTCATCGAGTTCTTCTTCCTTCTTCACGGTCCATTTTTCTGCCAGTCTTTGAGGGTTGTTTTAGTTTATCATGAAAATAAAGCACTTGTTCTCGTGCTCAGGCTTGTAAAGAAGTCAGTGAACTAGTGAAATACAGTAATTGTCATGAAAAGCATGCCCTCTTGAATGCCTTTTGTTCAATTTTTGAGATTTGGTGTTTGTGGGGGGAATAAATCCTCAATATTTGTGAAAGGACACTTCTTTGTATTTAAAACACCACAACCATTTCTGCCAAGAGAAGCTTCCTCTTTACATCTGAAGTTCCCCCAAAGTTCTCTTTCCTACTTCTTTCTCCTCCCTTATTTTCTCCATCAAACACCCTGACTTCAACTCAGTGTGTATGACTGCAAGTCAGTAAAGCTATCCCAGGCCTCCCTCTCCTGAGCTGCAGGGTTGTGTAACCAACTCTATTACAGAGGTTCTTGCCCGGATTTTTTTATCAACACTTCAAACCCAACACATATATAACTGGTCTGATCTCTCTCACCCAATTGGCTCCATCTTTATTTTTTTACTCTTTGTTTCAGTTTGTGATTCTACCTTTTGCTCAATTGTCTAAGCAAAAAACTGGAGGGGTCATTTTAAGTGTCTTTCTCCCTCTGCATCTTTCTTGCTGTCGTACCTGAATATCTTTTGAATCCATTCTCTGCATCTTATCAGTCTCTTGCTTAATCCCTGCAGTAACGTCCCAGGGGCTGCAAAGTTAGGTTCAAACGCCTTCATGGTATGTGCAAAACTTCATCCAGCTTGATACATCTGCTTCTGCCTTTGACCCCATCTTCCAAGTCAAACCCAACTGCTTGTGGCTCTGAAAATGGCCACATTCTTGCCAGCTTCTATTCTTTCAACCCTGGTATTTTCTCTACCTGGGGCTTCTTCCTTGGAAGTCTGGCGATGATTTCTTCTTAATCCTCTGGCTTGACTCCCACATGTCTTTCACCCCCACCACTGGCAGGTTTAAAAGTCCTTTTTCTGAGTCTTCAGGCTCCTTGATACAGTCATATTCTAGCAAACACCACCTCTCTGTCTGTGCTTGTCTTCCACATTAACCTGTGAGCACCTATGGGCCGGGGACTGATGCTTCACAACATTCATAACTCAGCAGAAGCTCAGTAAATGCTGGTTGAGTGAATAAAGAGGGTTAGAGGAGCTTGTGGCTTGGAAGGGAGGAGGGTGAGAATCAGAAACTATGTGTAGATTTTATGAAGACTGCTGAGGTTTTTAGAATTTCCCCCCCCTTCTCCATTTTTGGAGGCATTGGCTTTCCCCATTCACAGTATGTCTTGTGGCAGGGGTCTGCGGTATTTGCTGAGGGAGGACTCCTGATTCACCTGCCCTGCCTTCTGTTCTTGTAAGGATTACCAAGACTGTCTCCACCCTGAAAAAGGGGGAACTGAAACCAAGTCACAAAATTACTGTATGACAGTGAAATGCAAAATTGATTGCTGCTTACAGCTGTGAGCACAGCAAGCAGAGGCAGGAGAGGTGGTTGGCAGGTGCTTTGTGGAGAAGGTGGGAACTAAGCTGGATGTGGTGAGGCAGGCATTTGCTCTTTTGGATGGCCACAGTTCGTTTTCTAATGAGTTTCTTATCTCAGAGGCCATTCATAAGGGAAGTCCTTTGGCAACATTTTTGTTCACTTAACCAGAACAACCTTTTTACTCCTAGACAATTTCTCTGTTTTTGTAGATGCCTGTTAAAGGTAATACCTCAGCGAGGAAGAAGTGAGAGGCGAAAAATGATGAAGGTATCTCCCTTTAATTCTCAATTATGAATCAGTTTCATAGGATTTAAAGTCTCTAATACCAGAAATTGTTGAACATAGAATTTTTTTTAATAAAAAAGGTTTTATTATTTTCATAAAGCGGTAATTTTAATTTTTGGTGAACTAAGTTTCAGAGTTGGTTATAAGGATTTAGTGTTTATGTACCGGATGTTTATTCTCCCTCATGTTTAGTGATTCCCTTAAATAGGCTCATTCCTGAACAGTGAAGGAGAAAGGAATTCTGTGCACTTGGGAAGTGGGATGAGGTGTCCCTTCACTTGATCAGTCTGCACGTACATTCCCTTCTGCCAGTATTACTTTCATGTAAGGGTTCGGATCGCCATTGTTTGGCAGGAAGGAAGAGAGAACTCTCTTAATAGAATGTGATTTAATATGTTGAATGACACTTTATGCTGTGACAGTCTGGTCGGGGAAAAGGATTAGAGGCGATGTAAATGAGCTGCTGTATCTGGTTGTAAAAACATTCCAGGCATCTTTTAAAAGTAACGTTAGACCCTGGTCTCCAGTTCCCCGAAGTTGCTTCTCATTGGCAGGTTTCTCCCAATGGGGGTGAGTCAGGGGATCAGCCAGTCCCAGACTCTCCTTTGCTGCCTCACTGTGTCATGTCCAGCCTGCAGTCAGGGCGCCGGGCTCAGAGAAGAGGGGAGGATCGGCCTCCTGAAGCCAGGGCGCTGCTGGCTTGGGACTTGCTGGCATGGGGGTCCTGTTCTGCTTCAGAACGGATGGTATTTTGCAACTACTTCTGGCTGAGCCCTGACGGCAGCTCTCGTGTAGGCCAGCGTTCAGGGTTTAGTCTGCGCTGGGCTTACGTGGTGAAGGGAGCCTCTGGTCATGATGATTGAGGGGCCCGGAGAGGCCCGAGCGAGCTGGAGTTCTAGCCCCTCGTTCCCTTGGGTTCATTTGCAGGAAAGAACTGCATGGAGTTGAGCTTTCCAGGCATAAGGGAGAAGCAGCTTTTGTTTCAAAGTGGACTGTGTCCCAGAAAGAAAATAAAAGGAAATCACAGCAGTAGTCTATCAGGGGGTTTGGGTCTATCTGCCTGAAAATTGGCCCTTCTGCTGGGGCTAAATCTCTCCAGTTAGCTAAATGATTTTGTGATGAGGGCTGTGGAAAAAAGTAGCTTTACAGGAAGAGTGATCATGAGGTCTTCAGACTTTACGGCAGACTCAGACCATGGAGACCTGCAGCCAAGAGGGCTCCTCTCTCGTGCCACCTTCTCTCCCCATTGTCCCTCTGCAACCTGAAAGAAAGAGTTCAGAAAACTCTCCCCTACCGGAATATTCTGCACAGCATCCTCCCAGTGTCTCCCTTAACTGCCTTCACAAGTCGTTCCTCCTTTCAGCTGCCACCACCATTTCCAACTCTTTTTTTCCCCGAATGCTGCTGTTCCAGATCTCCATTTCTGAGATTCTCTCTCAGCTTTAGTTGGAAGCTGGGTCAGGGGTCAATTAAGAATTATTTTGTACTGTCAATTTTCAACATCAGCATCTTTGGGATCTTAATAAGAGTCTGGAATTTTCTGCATCATTTTCAGGAGCATTGAATCCATCTAAGACGGTCTGCTTAGTTCCTCGCTGTTCCTGGCATTCCTGCATGCTCTGTTTCTAGGTCTTAGGACTAAACATGAAGGTTTATTCTGCTAGAGGCTGAGATTGTGGGCCTCCACGTCTATATCATTTGTTTCTGTGGCAGGTGACTGCCGCTGTGCCCATCACCTATGAAATCAATGCTAAGTTAGTGTCATCGTCACAAAAACTCACTGCCTCTGCAGGATACCCAAGAGCAGTTAATATTTGATGAGGACTGTGGATTAGGCTGAAGGGCTGGGCTCGGAGGGGTGCAGTGCAGGTGCATTTTATGGTAGCTGGGAGACTGTGAGAGCATGAAGACCCCTTCAGGGAAACTGGTGTGCTCTCTTTCCCATCTTCTGCGTCTTCTACCTAAACCCATAATGTGCGCAAATGACACTAAACATATTCACTAAAGTGGTCCTCTGTGAATGCATATGCCACACAACTCATTTAGGAAATGCCTTCAGTTGGGGTTTATTTATTTATTTATTTACTTTGAGACAGAGTCTCACTATGTCACTCTCGGTAGAGTGCCATGGAGTCACAGCTTACAGCAATCTCAAACTCTAGGGCTAAAGCATTTCTTTTGCCTTGGCTTCCTAAGTAGCTGGGACTATAGGTGCCCGCCACAATGCCCGGCTGTTTTTGTGTTGCAGTTGTCATTATTGTTTAGCTGGCCTGGGCCAGGTTCGAACCTGCCAGCCTTGGTGTATGTGGCTGGCGCCATAACCACTGTGCCACAGTGCTAAGCCTTCATTTGGGGCTTACATCCGTCCTGTGCAGTCACTGCCGGGGCCTGACTGGCGTCCTCCCCGATGTGCACAGGGAGATAGAATATCTCTATGTCTGGGATTTTAATACCTGACTATTAGAAGTTCTAATATAAGATACCAGCTCAGAAGACATGATTCCCTTAGAGTTCTTTAATCTATCATGCACTAAGTGGTGGGTAAGAACAGTTTAAAGAGCCAAGGGCCTGGAAGGTGAGAGGTTGCATCCTGCAGGGCTGGTGCTGCTCTGAGCTGGATGCCACTGGTTTACTCCTGGGCTTCTTACAGATTAGGAAGGTGTTGTGGCTGCCGTCAAGGTGTTCATCTTCCACTTGATCTGATTTTGATTATTATGCTTTCTTGGGGGTGGGGGTGGGGAATGCTCCTCACTGTGTATTATCTCTGGTCTACTCTAACCATCTTTGGTTTAAAAAAAAAAAAAAAAAAAAAACACCCTGAAACTTTTAAGACTGGACACCCAGAAACTCTCAGGCTGAATTGTAAATGTAATTTTGGGTATATATTTTGTTTTATTTTGTTTTGGTATATATTTTGATTGAATAATAAAGTAATGCTCTGTCATCCTTAGTGGTTAGTTTTTTTCTTCTGTTTGCTTGAACTTTGATCCTTCTCCCACCACCCCAGGTGACAGTTCCAACCCCCCTAAGGAGGACACCCCTTCCAGCAGCGTGGACTCCCTGTCCTCTCCATCTCCCACGGCAGTAGCTGTGCACGGGCTTCCCGGACCAGACAAAAATGACCTTCTGGCGGACGGAGGGAGCGCTGGGGACTGGGGATCCCCTGTGTAAGTACCTGTGCTGCTGTGTGGCGCTTCTGTGGTCAGGAGGCCAGGACTTCATTTTGAAGTTTCGTGAGGTTTATGGTCGATGACGCTGAAGCTGGGAGATTTAAGTCTCCTGTTCTCTAATCAGTGGGGCCTTCAAAGAGAGAAGGATCCAGAAAGAAAGCCTTTCTTCAGTGGCATGCCTGGGAGGGGTGGGGTGGGGGTGCTACTTTCAGTGGCGTACCTGTGTTTCCAGTATGGGAGGGGCGGGGGTGTGTGTGGTACTTCAGATCGGATCTTAGTTCAGTTCATGGCAGTTTGGTGTTGTGCAAAGGACATTTGTTACTGTCCCATCCAGGATGTTTTCCCATTAGTTATGCAAACTTTTAAGGATATGATAATGCATGCATTCTGAGGGATAGACTCCTGATGCTGTCTGTTGGATGATGCCCTAATTAGATGGACTTTTGAGAGTTTTCTGCTAGCATTCTGCCCTCCAATATAGCACAGCACATGGTCAAGACTTGATGGTATATCTTCTTATACTTTCTCAGTTTGGTTTAGTGCCAGATATGTATAAATCAGCTCATGTATATTAGGAGAGATAATAGTAATACACACAAAAATACCTTGAACTTGTTTAACTGTCCTTGTTGATCAAGGCTGTGGAGTAAAGGCAGATGCTGGTGTGAGACATCCAAAGGGCAGCATCACTTTTCAAACATGTGCTCAGAGAAGAGAAAACACCACTAATAATTACAAAGCATTACTGGATTAGTCAATCAAGTAATTACATCCAAAAATACATTTATAATTTATTCAGTCTATTAAAATTTTTTTAAAGCCAAACTTGCTTAAAATAAATTGTAGATAATGATGTCATCTGTCCCTAGCTGGGCATTCTTGGGACTTTAAATGGATTAGAAAGTGTTCCTCAGATTCCTTGGCTTTTTATAGTCACTGCTGGATCCACACGAAATCATTATGAACTTATTAAGTATTAAGAGAGGCTAGGACACTGGGTATGCTAACATTTTGGGGTGCCTTTAAGACTTTGAAAATCTCACTGAAACTCCAAGTGTGGAAACATGTTCTCCGGATGAGATTTTCTTCCCCCAGCGCTATCATATATACATATTTTATATGCTGAAGATTGTACATTGTAGGTTTAAATTACATATTACTTAAGTATGCTTGTCACTTTTACTGTTCTTTTTCCACAATAAAAATTCTCTTTCACCATGTACTACAAGCAACAATAGCCGTAGTTACAGAGGAACCCAGAATCTGTAATCCTGGTTATAGTCCGGGTGGAATTTAGCCGGTGTTTGTGTATTTAGTGAAAACCAGATCCCTAAGTATTCCTTTCCGTCAGTGTCCGTCACAGTCCTGGCGAGCAGTTTTGTCAGCCATCTTTCCTCCATAGGGGTTCTGTAGGAAAGGGACATTGTGAGTACAGCCAGTGCTCAAGTCACAAAACGTCCAGGCCTAAAACAAGAAGAGCTTGGTATTTTCGTTTATAAATCAAATAAGGAGTGAACTCCCCAGCTTCCTATTTATACAGACTTTAAAATGTCATGAAAAGCACTCCATAGTTGAAGCAAGAGTGGAAAGGAGATTTTTGTTATAATGGAGATTTTCTCCTACTTCAGGAATTTGATTTTCTTTTCTTGAAGTATACACTAGAATGTTTTCTTGTATCTTTTAAGAGGTTTACTTGTGAGCGCACATCAGCCCAGATTTATCACTGTGTTCTAAGTTTGTATGCAGATGGGTGCTCCTCGACCCCCCCACCCCCACCCCCGCCCCACCATATACCAGAATCACCTGTGGGGCCCCATCCCAGACTCATGATTCGGGGCCTAAGTGTTTGCATTTCTAACCAGTCCCCAAGTGATGCTTGGTGAGCCCTGATAAAGAGACTGTCTTCTGTGCCCTCAGGGTCCTCAGCATGTGTTGATGGTAAACTGCTTCTCTGAAGAGTGAAATTAGGATACACAATTCTCCTTGCTGTTTTTTTTTTTTTTTTTTTTTTTTGAGACAGAGTTCCCACTATGTCGCCCTTGGTAGAGTGCTGTAGTGTCACAGCTCACAGCAACCTCCAACTCTTGGGCTTAAGTGATTCTCTTGCCTCAGAAGGGACTTTAGGTGCCCGCCACCACGCCCAACTATGTTTCGGTTGCAGTTGTCATTGCTGTTTAGCAGACCCAGGCTGGACCAGAACCTGCCAGCTTTGGTGTATGTGGCCGGTGCCCTACTCACTGAGCTATGGGCACTGAGCCTCCTTGCTGTTGTTTTTTAAAACATCCTTCTAGGGTAGTGTGCTTACCCCCTTCTAGAAGCCTTTCTGTACTTACCACGTCCTTCAGTTCCCTCTGTCTGATATATCTCTCCTGCCTTTTTTTTTCTTTTCTTGAGACAAAGTCTTACTTTGTCCCTGTTGGTAGAGTGCCATGGCACCATAGCCCACCACAACCTCAAACTCTTTTTTGTTTTTTTGAGGCAGGGTTTTCACTGTGTCACCCTTGGTAAAGTGCTGTAGTGTCACAGTTGACAGTAACCTCCAACCCTTGGGCATAAGTGATTTTCTTGCCTTAGCCTCCCAAGTAGCTGGGACTACGGGTACCCACCCTGCTATTTTTAAAGATGGAGTCTCGCTCTTGTTCAGGCAATCCACCCATCTTGGCCTCCCGGAGTGCTAGGATTATGGGTGTGAACCACTGCACCCGGTCTCTCCTGCTTTTTAATTCAAGGCAGTCATAACATATTTCTAGGTCTAATTTATCTTCACCTTCAGGAAGTGTCCCCTTGTATTCTATTCTACAGGGAGCCTTTAAACTAGGGGTGTCCAACTTTTTTTTTGTCCTGCCACACAGTAGAAGTATAAGTGTTGTCTTGGGCAACATACGAAATATATAAATATTAATGAAAGCTGATTAGCCAAAAAAAAAAAAAAAAAAAAAAAAGGGTCGTGCATACCTTTTATGATATCCAACAGATAAGAAGAGGTCCTCTCAAAATCAGCCTGTTGCCTGTAGACCAGCAGGTTGGACAGCCCTGCTAAATAATACCTTTCTCTGCTGGTACCTTTTCTTTGGCACTAAGAAATCAAAATTGTGTTTGAGTATTAGTTAATATTCACCTTTTAGTATTGTTTGATGTTTGTGGTTTAAGTGTATCTATTTTTCCCTTGCCCCAAGCTAGATCATAAAATGCTTAATGATGGGAATTGGAGCTTACATTCTCTGAACATCTTTGTGATATTGGCAGAGTTATTAGTAAATAGGTAAATATTTTAGTTATGTACTTATAAGAATACTTTCCTTTTGGAAATGCGATTTATTTCTCTGTCATCAAATGTCTGTTAGGCTACTGTGTTTGGCTTCTGATCCATCTTTCTTCTCATAAATAAAGGTTAAAAGTCTTCTAGCAGTTCCACAGAATTAATGTCACCGTTTTCTCCTTACAGCACCTTTGTTTCCTCAGCACGTGTAACTTCAGTTCTCACCGAGTCTGTGTTCTTTTCTTCTCTTTCCCTCCTTTTGCTCTGCATTCTGCTGTGCTGTGTTGAATATGATGGGTTCTCAGTCAATTCTCATTAACAGCCCCTTTACCCACAGTCACTCTGGGGTCATTAATACTCCAGCCAGGGCTTTTAAAAGGAGGAACTCAAGTCTTAGGTCTTGAGGAATAGAGATCAGATGTGGTGGTTCACAGGACTCCAGTGGACTTCTTTGTGCATCAATGCTGTGATCTTGACCACCAGAAAGCAAATTTGTAGAGGAAAACCTATAGCAGCTGTGGTTCAGACATAGCCATTGTGTAAACCCAGCAATGGCCTCTGACAGGTAGAAAACAAGGCAGGAGAATTGGATTCTGTGGGTTTCTGCTGATGTTTATGGCTTGTGGGTATTATTCACTGTAGTCAATCAATCTGGAGCTATTACTCAGCTGTACAGTGAGGGGATGGGTGACTTTATTGCCAGCGAAGAATTGCTAGCTCATTCTCCTTGGAGGGCATGACTTCATAGGTCAAAGTATTTCAAATGTTCCAAAGTCATCCCCTCCCCCAGCCCCCCAATAAAGTAGTTTTCTCTAAACAGGTTTTCTTCTATTGAAGCTGATGGAGCCAGGTCCTTGACAAGTAATCCTCTTGATTCTCTGCTACAAAAGAAGCTCTCTTCCCAGAAAATATCTCCCATTGCTATCTGTTTCCACTGTAGATTTAAATGAAAAGAAAGGCCTCCTTTTCTTCCAGCACATTCTCAAATTTAAGATGGCAGAGTCTTAGAATAGCTTTTCCCAGCTGGGTGTTGGTGGCCTGAACTACATCTGGTCTGCGCTCAGGCAGGCCTGGAGGTCCTTCTCCCGTACCTGCTGAGCCCTTTACCAGCGTTTCTTGTGGATGTTAAGGTATTCCTAAAGTGTTTATCCCAGCTATTGCCTCAAGCTGCTTCTGTGCTGCAGAGATTCATGCCAGTCTGGATTTGTTTATTTAAAATTGCTAGATAGTACCCTTTTGCTCCCCAGTACAGCCTTGTTTGTGCATGTTTTCCATATGCTTTGTGTACACTTACTGGTAACCCTTTTAATTCTTGTCAGTGAAATAACTTGTTTCCTTTAAATTGGGCATACAAATGGAGGTTTCCCAGAGAACACTACGTGGCATTTCAAATTACTTGATTGCTTTTTAGGTAGTCAAGGAATTTTGCTGGCAGATATCAAAGTACTCCTTAAATATGATTTGTGGCTTTGTATACCACTGTAAAACCATGAATGATTTGCCTAAAGTTCAGAAGAATAATCATTTAAAAATTTTTTTTTGAGGCACGAGGTGGGTACATTGTTTGAGCTTAGGAGTTTGAGACCAGCCTGAGCAAGAGTGAGACCCTGTCTCTACTAAAAATAGAAAAACTAGTTGGTGCACACCTGTATTCCCAGCTACT
Organism: Nycticebus coucang; assembly: GCF_027406575.1. Classification (NCBI taxonomy): domain Eukaryota; kingdom Metazoa; phylum Chordata; class Mammalia; order Primates; family Lorisidae; genus Nycticebus; species Nycticebus coucang. The sequence continues at coordinate 74,004,210 of NC_069780.1, forward strand.
TGGGAGCCTGAGGCAAGAGGATTCCTTGAGAGCAAGAGTTTGAGATTGCTGTGAGCTATGATGCCATGCCACTCTCTACCCAGGGCTACAGAATAAGACTCTGTCTCAAAAAAAAAAAAAGAAAAGAAAAAGAAAAAAAACAAAAAACCCACACACATTTCTCTGAAATTTGGCACATACCTAGAAATGATAGGGTAGCAGTCATTGTCAAACTCTGTCTCTCCCTCCTCCCTTCCGTGCTTTGTCTGTCTTCTCTCACCCTTGAGAGTGGGTGGCCCAACACTGATACCCCGGAACTACCCTGCTGGGCCATGGAGGCCAGTTCACCACAGAAATTGGTGTCTTAATATTTCTACCTCTTATTGAGATTATTTAATGTTTCAAAAGAAGAAAATAGGGCATTTATGTTTTAAAATTCTTTTTAACATATCTGCTTTTTGTTAACTTCACTAAAATGAATACATACAGCTTTTGTAATAAGAGGAAGAAAGCTATATAAATGTCAGACTAGGAGCGGGTGATACATTAACCCAAACAGGTGACTTGTCCAGTAGGAGCGTCTACAGTGTCCTCACTGGCGACTAGGAAGATCATTTCCTAGTAAGGTTAGCAGCCCTCCTCTGCCTGCTCATCACTTGGGCCTGTTTACGGAACCTGGTGGGTTGTATTCCTGAGATTGCTTGCATGTGAAGGGCACTGCTCTCCAGTATTGGGTACTGCAAAGAATGAACTAGGGCTCAGTAACCCCTTTCATCCCCACGTGAGCAGCTGGGTTGCTGATGAGCTCCGAAAGATGGAGGTCTTAGATAGCTCAAGTCTAAGGAAGGACGGGACCAGGTGAGCAGGGGAGCAGGTTGGCTTGCTGTGAGCCTACCACACCTTTTTTAAATTCTGCTCAGAGGTTAGCTCCTGTCCTCACCTCTTGGGACTGTGGGGATTTGAAGGAGTCGGACCTTCTAGCAGAGGCTAGAAGTTTCAAGGCGCAGATCAGTGTTTTTCAAGATGTTTTAATCTCACAGCGCACTTGAACCTATAGTTAAACTTTCATGGCACATTTAAATTAGGTTGCTCAAAAAAAAGAGTAAAAAGAATATACTTACTGTGCTTTGAAATTCTTTCTTAATTTTAGATTTATTTATTTTTATGTAATGATCTTTAAAAATGTACGCAGCACACCTCAGATGCTCTCACAGCACGCTGGTTGAACGTCAGTGCAGTAGTAGGTCTGATTAGATAGTTACCCTCCTGTGTTTCTTAGACCATGGAACCTTAAGCACTGTGGGCCACTAGACTTTGTCTTTTGTAAATGATATGTCATCTTAATGTTCTCACCAACCTGAGGAGGGGGGATAGCAGTAGATATGGCTTCATTTTTAAAGATAGGGATATAAGGGCACAAAACAGGGCAATTGGCCCAAGCCACACAACTGGGAAAGGACAGTGGGGTTTGACTCCCAAACTGTGTGCCTTATGACTTGTGCCTCCCTAGACTTATTTCATTGTAAAGATTGAAATTGTCTGATTGTCTATTTCACTGTAGAGATTGAAATTGTCTGCTTGTCTATTTCACTGTAGAGATTGAAATTGTCTCATTGCTTATGGGGACATTATTTGAGCTGAAGGTATCCTCCCCGACCTACCCTGATTGAGAAGCTCAGTGAGATGGTGAGACAGCCACGGCTGTCAGCTGGTCGGTGCCCTGGCTTTGAAGCAGGACGCTGACCTTACATTAAGTCATGTGGCTGTGGTTTATAATTATCCATGAAGAATAAACACTTGAATCTGGTTGCTGCACATTCATCATCAGCACCTTGGCTGAGATTTGGGAAGGAGCTGGGAGACGTGGAAATTTGATATTTGCCACGGGGAAGCATCCCTAATCTTTTCATGAGTAATGTGATACTTTCTTGTCTCTCTTCAGCTTCAGTAAGGCTCTAGAAGTTAATCACAGGGCCTGTGTAAACTTAGCCATTGACCATAAATGTCAATTTACATTCAGTTTGGAGGTGCAACTTTTGTATGTCTCCTGAATTCCTTCCTCCAACTCTGCACAAAAATTATGCTATACCAACCGCCTGGTGTATGCTATACTGCCCTTAAATCCTTCAATACACATCCATTGTGGCTCACTGGGGGTATTTTAGGTATTTGCAGTGTGTACTTGGCACTTGCATGTGGCCTAATTCATGTCTTCCTTTGCTGTACTGTAGCTACAGGCTCTGAAATTTGGAGGTTTTACTTTTAAGCCAGAATGTTGGTTGTCTGTATAACTTGAGAGCCCCACTGTGAAAAACAGACTTTCTGAAATAGATACGTGTCTAAATTTTATAGTAGCTTTTCTACTGTTGAAGTCTTTAAATATAAGTAAGCCTTGCATTTTGTCTTGCCCTTTCTGTTTTTTTGAAGTTTCACTGGTTTTTGTTGTTACATTGAAGATTTTTTTACTTTGCTGTTTAGGAATTGGTTGGCTGTGTCTCAGTATCGAAAGAAGGTAGGGAACTCATTTGCTCTCTCCATTAGCAGAAGTATGGATTGGGTTGGCCCTGGTATCAGAGTTAAATAGGCCTGGCTTTATATCCACGTTCTGTCTCTCAAAACCTTGGAGACCTTATATAAGTTCTTTAAGCAAACCAAAGCTTAGCAAGATTATCTATAAAGGCGGAATAACACCATTTGCCCCCCCCATCTCAGGTTGTTATGAGATTTCAAGGTACCACATGTTATTAAACTGAATCACTGCTCACCCCCTGCCCCCAACGCTAGGCAGCCACCTGCTGGGATTTTCCTTCCCTCTGAGAACATAATTTAATATTCTCAGTTTAACTTGACCCCAACTTCCTACATAATCTCCTCACTAAATAGCTCAGGGAGATAACCTTTCTGGTCTTAGAGAAGCCCTAGGTGCTGCCCTGATGTGGTGTCATTTTTAGCAGTTACTGTAGGTATTTTGGGAGGACTCAGCTAGGCTCCTCTCCTAGCCTCTCTGGGAATCTCCTTTGTAGAAGCTTCTGAAAATAAGCCCTGGGATATCAAGGAATGATCAAGGAATAGGGAATCCGTGGTGACCCATCCAAACCTGTAAATTGTCCTGAGCAATGTGGGTAGCTCACTTATCCTAACAGGCAACCTATCGACCAGCTCTGTATGTAACTAGAGGATTCTTCTTATTTGAGTGTCTCTGTACCCCCTTCATGTGTTCTTGGTCCGTGTTTAGATGTTCATTCCTCAGTCTGGGTGGCAGCTACTTTCCAGGCAGCAATAGAGCTGGCAGAAACATTGCTGTCAGTGACCCTGCAGGACTGTGACCTGCAGATCACTCATGCCCCATCATTTTCTGAAATGAATCTATAGTTCTTTTTCTGTTTAGCTTGAATGCTAGAGTTTGACCCTCTTACCTGGTTCCAGAATAATCATCTGAAAGGAAGAAATATGGGATTCAAGGAATATCCTCTGAGTGAAAGCTTATTCAGGGACGTAATTCTAAGACTGTTCTCTTATAGCAAAACCCAGAAAATGCTCTTCCTGGGAGTGAACTTTGTCAGATGCCCAGACGTGATGTCCTTTCTCCCTAAGGACATCCACACAGCGCCTCGGCTGTGTGGATGTGGTGTTAAACGTGGCTGTGCCCTTCTCCGCAGGGCTCCAGGGATTCCCTGCAGTGTCCTTCCTCCTCCCCCTGCCCACACATCTTGTGCAAAAAATGTTTTTTTCTTAAGAGTGAACAAGTTATTGCTTTTACCTGTTGGCTTAATGTATTGTCCGGCTCCCTCCTGCGTGAGAGGTGATCTTGAACACCAGAAATCAAGCACTGGGCATTGGTGGTCAGCTCCAGCCGGCACAGGGAGCCCAGTGAGGATGGAGAAGGGGCTTGTCTCAGGCCCAGGGCAGTTGGCCATCCTCATCGCCTTCCTCTCCAGCAGTCCCCAGCTGGCTTCTCATCAGGGCCATCTAATCCACGGGTGAGCCAACCATGGCCCACTGCTACCTATCTTTGTAAATAACATGTTATTGGATCATAGGTGGCTGCTTGTGCTCCGTGGTGATGGCAGAGCCAAGCAGTTGCAAGTCTCCAAAAGTTTTACAAAGCCTAAATGTTTACAGCCCTCGGCAGAAAAAGTTTGCTGACCTTGATCTAATCTATAGTCAAAGTTCATCTGTTCAGAAAAGTCTTTTTTATTTCTTAAAATCCAGTTTCAAGGGTGTCACCTGTGGCTCAGTGTGTAGGGTACGGGCCCCATATACTGAGGGTGGCAGATTCAAACCCGGCCCCAGCCAAACTGCAACAAAAAACAGCCGGGCATTGTGGTAGGCCCCTGGAGTCCCCGCTACTTGGGAGGCTGAGGCAAGAGAATTGCCTGAGCCCAAGAGCTGGAAGTTGCTGTGAGCTGTGACACCACGGCACTCTACCCAGGGCAATAAAGTGAGACTCTGTCTCTTAAAAAAAAAAAAAAAAAAAATAGCCCTCCTGAGTAGCTGGGACTACAGGCACCTGCCACAAAAAAATTTCATGCATCTTTCTTGTCATTAAACCAACCCATAGTTTTCCTTATGGGTTTTACATGCCTTCAAGTATGTGGTGCTAATTTCAAAAGGTCTCTGGTGTTTTGATAATTAAAATTTATATTTGGGTTTTTTTTTTTTGTTGTTTGTTTGTTTGTGATTTTTGGCTGGGGCTAGGTTTGAACCCGCCACCTCCGGCATATGGGACCAGCGCCCTACTCCTTGAGCCACAGGCGCCGCCCTTTTTTTTTCTTTTTCTTTTTTTTTTTTTTTTTTGTGAGTTTGTTTTTTGTAGAGACAGAGTCTCACTTTATCGCCCTTGGTAGAGTGTCATGGTGTCACAGCTCACGGTAACCTCCAGCTCCTGGACTTAGGTGATTCTCTTGCCTCAGCCTCCCCAGTAGCTGGGACTACAGGCACCTGCCACAACACCCAGCTATTTTTTGTTGCAGTTTGGCCGGGGCCGGGTTTGAACCTGCCACCCTCGGTATATGGGCACTGAGCCACAGGTGCCACCCGGGGGGGGTTGTTTTTTAATGACCTTATTGTTTAAAATAACACTTTAATTTTGGAATAGTTTTGGATTTACAGAGAAGTTACAAAGATAATAACAGAGTTTCTGGAGCCCCTTCACTGCCCTCTCTGCCCTTGTTAACCTCTACAGAACTGTGGTACCTTTGTTAAAATATCCGGACAGTAGCACAGACGCAGTGCTGTTAACTACAGACTTGACATGGATCTCACCAGCTGTTCCACCGATGTCCATTTTCTGTTTCGGGATCTAGCCTAGGATACCACATCACATTTAGCAACTTAAAAAAAGTGGTGACATCCACTTAATAGCTTTCTAATTTTTCCCTGTGCATAAGTTATTGTGCTGTCTTCTGGTGAAGAAGATGATTAGTTAATGATGATGTAACCTTAGAAATCAGAGGCCAGATCTGACTCCGAAGTACAAAATAGTTACGAGGGCTGTGTTTATGGAGCATTTACTGGGCTCCAGTCTCCACTGATACTTGGCACCACTTATCCATTTCAATCTTACAGTGGCCCAGCCTATTTTTTTTTTTTTTTAAGAGATAGGGTCTCACTTTATCACCCATAGTAGAGTGCCACGGAGTCATAGCTCACAGCAACCTCCAGCTCTTGGGCTTAGGCGATTCTCCTGCCTCAGCCTCCCGAGTAGCTGGGGCTACAGGTGCCCGCCACAACACCCGGCTATTTTTTTTTTGTTGCAGTTTGGCTGGGGCCGGGTTTGAACCTGCCACTCTCAGTATATGGGGCCAGCTCCCTACTCACTAAGCCACAGGTGCCACCCTACCCAGCCTATGAATACTTACTTTCTCCATTTCAGCTGAGTAAACAGAGGCTCCGGCAAGTTTCAGTTGTGGGTGACTGCCAGGTGTAGCCTCCTGGTGTGGCCAGCCTCTGTGGGCACTTTTAAGTCACTCTCTTCCTTCTTACCATGGCCTCTCACTAACGAGAAGTAGCACTGGAAGAACATCACACGTACTCACTGTTTATTCGGAACTAATCAGTTAATACCCATGTGCACATTTGGGTATTAGAACTCGATGGAAAACAAGCAGGGTTGGAAAAGGGGCAGGAGAGGAGGGGTAAATTCACACCCAGCGGGTACAGTGCACACTGTCCACGGGAGGGGCACACTGAAACTCTTGACTCAATTACAGAGCACTTTATGCAACCAAAGCATTTGTACCCCTGTAATATTCTGAAATAAAAAAAAAGAAAGAAAGCAATCGCCTTTCTTTTATTCACAAAAAGAGGAACAAGCTGAGAGAAATTAAGAAATTGCAAATGGGCACGCAGCCAGCAGTGGTGGTGCTGGCCTGAGAGCCGCAGTCTCTCTGTGGAGCGGCAGGATGTGCTGCTGTGACTTGCCTGCTCACAGCCCTTCAGTCGCCATTCTTCGCCTTTCGCGTGTGACCCTGCCTCCTGAGTGCCTCTACACTCAACACCTCTCCCTTTTCTTCTTTTCCTCTTCTGTTCCAGTCACTCAGAAGGATTTGAGGGTATGAGCTCCGTGCTGTTTTGTAAAAACAGGGTTTCCTCCTGACAGGACCTTGAGTAAGTTGCTTTCACCTTCCCAAGATGTCACCTGCCTTCTCATATGGAACATGGAACCCTAGCGTCCCTGTGAGTAAGAGGATGCGTGTCATGAGTGTTGTCTAGCATAGCACCAGATGGCAGACAGCTCTGCCCACCTGTGCCTGGTGTGGGCGGTGAGGAGATGATGACAGACACCACCTCCTACAGGAAGCCCTCCTGGACAGCTAAGCCCTCCCCCTGAGGGTTAGCTGTTTTCTCCTTGGTTCCTCTGGGGACCTGGGGGCGGGTCTCTGCTTGGCACGCCCCACACTGCATTGTGATATTAACTGGACATTCTCTGTTTACTTGGCTGGAGAGCAGGTTTATCGTAGTTCCCTGGGTGTCCCCAGAGACTAGCCAGGGCCTGACGGGAAGTTTTCAGACCACAGGTGATGAGCAGACAGGTCTATGTCTACCCCTCCTGATAGGCAGGAAGGGCCTCCCACCTGGCCCTGTGGGTTATGGCGACTTTCTGGTCACAGGAGTTTGCTTCTCTCCATTGCTGCCCCTCCTTGGTGTGGTCACTGGAGCCAAACATGTCCTTTCTGTGGAATTCTCCTGCTCCTGGCACTTAAGGAATAACTGACATTCACCTGAACAGAGACTTCCCCATAATATATAGATCTACAATATTTCTTTTTGTCTTTATTAACATTTTCAAACACTTCCGCCCAGGACAACTGTTCTAGACTTAAATGCTGTCCGTTTCCCAGACTAGCATGAAAAATCATTTCACTAATATGTTAGCCTCTGCTCTGAGTCCTCGCAAATGAAGCCTTAAAATCTTCCATTGCAGCACAAAGTTCTGATTTGATTCTGGTATCATATAACCATAGTCAAAATATCTTGGTATTTGGGGGACTTAGTCCATGTCAAATAAGCAGTCATTTATTTTCTTGATGTGTATTCTCTCTGTTCTAGCCCTTTGAATTTTAACTTGCACCCAGCAGGGTGCTCGTATGACCAGCTCTGCCCAAAAGTTGACCCGCCTATGTTATGCAAGAAATAGTTGTGAGATGCAGGACTTCTCCTGTGACCAGTGCAGCTGGTGTTGGGTTTTAACAGTTAAGGCCCTAAACCCTGCCCTCTTTGTGAGACGTTTCTCCTCTTCTCCTGCCAGAAAGTTTTTAATATGCATGGAGGGTGGAGTCTGGTACTGAAGAAGATTGGATCACAGTTTGAATCAGAAGCAGCATGGACCGCTGCTCTGTTACGTTTTACAAAAAAAAGACTCAAGTGTACCCGTGCACAGCCACTGCCGTCATTTCACGTTTGGGGGTTTATTTCCCTGCCCTCCACCATGAACGCTATTGGGTCTTTCCCTGAACTTCAGTCCTGTTGTTCTAAAGCAAGAAAGAGTATTGATTCTTTTCAGAGAAGAGTTTCCTCCTCACACAGATGTGTATTCTGTTCCCTGCCCACAGTGTTTGCCAACTTCCCCCCTACCCTACCCCAAAGTAGGAAACTTAGACTTTCAGAGGTAGCACTTTGCAATCTTCAAGTGCTTTTAGAAAGACACTCGTGTTTCCATTTGCCCCCTTTCTTTGAGAAGGACACAGTTCCCCCCCTAAGAAGGGTGGTGATAATGGTCCTTTTGCACTGAAAATGGAGAAGAGTCCCGTTTTAGGAAAAGATTCTTGTTCTTTAGTGTGTTAAATTAGGAAGATGACGAGCAGATATTCGTAGTTCTCTTTTAATTTATTTCTGTCTTGGTAAATGTGGTTTCTGGGCTTTTTAGGACAGTTTCTGAGCTTTTTAGGAAAAGTTGACTTCTTTCTCCATTTTAGCAAACCACAACTTGGCTTTCAAGAAACATGTAGCACTTAGGTATTTTTTGTAATTGGTCAGTAGCTCAGAATTAAATAGAATTTGGTGGTTTGTGCTCATGCCAGTCTTACTAATCAAAAATCCATAGTTAAAGGGACAGCAGGAAAAAGGAAATAGATTTAAGAGCCATTTGAGTTTGGGAAGTGGTAGGAGATAATTCTCAAAATATTTCATTATGTTCTAGCACACAATGCGCTTTTTATTCATGCATCACTGATCATTTTTGATCTTGATCCCAAAAACACCCTTGGCTGGGGTTTTCCGTGAACCACAGAATATAAAAAAAATGATCTTGGCGACTATTTCCTTAGTTCTTCCAAGGATGATACTGGCAAGAACTATGGAGGGTGAGAAATTTTATCCTTCTTGCAAGTTGCTAAATTACCCTGCTAGGGCTTTAGGGATGCTGGCGAAAGGCCTGGGACTCCTGGTCAGAGTCACGGGATTCTACTGATTACAGTATTTTCTGTAAAATCAGGGGTCCTGATTCCCAGACGGGCCAGGTAACACCTGAATGTCACATGTTACAGGAGAGAAACCTAGAGCTTAGAGATCCCAGATCTTTTATGTTAGGTGAGGCCTGCTCCACGAGAGAAAGAGGGAGGGAGGGAGAGAGAGAGAGAGAGAGAGAACACAGAGCCAAGAGAATATGAATGCATGAGAATAAGAATGAAGCTCTGTCTTCCAAGGCTGTTGGCCTTCCAATATCTTAGGAAAAACAGTTCAGAATAAAGGTGACCAGTTCCTCTTGCTCACTAGATGTGCAAAAATATAAGAGATTGAGGGAGAACTCTCTCCTGACAGTTATGTGGCTAGAACCATCCTAGATGTGTAGGAGAAATGGTTAATTCATTACATACACGGATGCCTTACTTGTGCGCAGTTCTCTCCTGCAGCCCAGCTTGAGGAACAACTCCTAGACCTCTGCTGTGGGCCACCGTCCTGAAATACCTAGTGTTCCTTCAAAATGCTTCAAATAAGGGAAAGAGAGTATCAGAAACTCTCTTTTGCAGCTAATGTTTTTCTCTACTGCTTTTTGAGAAAAAAAACGGGTTTTATATTTTAAAGAATTAAATATTTTATAAAAAAGTAGATTCTTATGGGCGGCGCCTGTGGCTCAGTGAGTAGGGTGGCGGGTTCAAACCTAGCCCCGGCCAAACTGCAAAAAAAAAAAAAAAAAAGCCAGGCATTCTGGCAGGCGCCTGTAGTCCCAGCTGCTTGGGAGGCTGAGGCAAGAAAATTGCCAAAGCCCCAAAGCTGGAGGTTGCTGTGAGCTGTGACGCCAGGGCACGCTAGTGAAAAAAAAATTAGATTCTTATTTCCCCCCTAAAAATATTACCCAAATCAGGTGGCACCTGTGGCTCAGAAAGAGTAGGGCGCCGGCCCCATATGCTGGAGGTGGTGGGTTCAAACTCAGCCCCAGCCAAAAAAATAAATAAAAATTACCCAAATTTGGGGAAGTAGGGGATGATTATATATAGGGTGTCCATAAAGTTCGTGTGTAATTTTAAATTGCACACGTACTTTATGGCCAACCTCTATAATGAAGTTCATACTTATAACATTTCGCCCTGAAAAAAAAGGGGGGGGGATATTTCCCATTTGCTTTGTGTAAATACCTGTGAAACATCCCATCGTGTAACCTCCATGATTGAGGTGTGAACTCTTACCGTGACTCGAATATATTTATTTATTCACTTCTCGCCTCATCCCCCCTTCATCTCAGCCAGCAGACCTGTGAAAAATTTCATCCATCCAAGCAGCTGCACCGCTGCCTCCCAGACCTTGTTGTATCCACAGGTTTCCTTTTTCACCCGCAGGACCTTCTGCTTCCTCTCCACAAAGGCTGTTTCCAGACACACGTTTCTGCTACTCCTTATGAATATCCCCACACACGCTCTGTGTGCCCATGGGGGAAGTCTGAAACCCAAAGGAGAAGTATCGCGCTGAGACTTCTGATGCTGTGGGGGAACCCAGGGAACTCAAACACAGAGACTCAGGTCAAGTGCGAAGTCTGGAAGGCTATTTTGGTGAACCGGTGAATGCCGGATCATACGGCATATATAGGATGTATATATGTGACCACAACAAAAAGATCACAGGAAACAAAGAACTTGACCTTGGACAAGGATTGCTGATTCTCCTGTTTTGGGACAAGATAGAGAAAGCCCAGCTTTCTGGACAGGCAGGCTTTTTACATACAGCGGTTCTTTTTACTTTCTAAAAACTTAGGGGTTCATCCTTTCACATATGCACAATAACTCAAAACACTCAGGGTGTGTTTTTTTTTTTTTTTTTTTACTTTAAAGATGCAGGGATTAAATAGATAATAGTTGTCAAATTCATGAAATTTACTTTTAAAGGGCCACATAAATGTGGTTACATTGTTACTTTATCTCCATCCTGTTCCTGTAAGGAGGGGGATGGCTGTCATTTACCCACCTGTTTGTGACTAGGAGGAGTTGATGATAGCGCCCCTTCCAGGCACCGCAAGTAATTGCTGGGTTATCTGTCCGACTGCCTGCAGCCTTAAATTCCCTGCCAGAGATTCATTCACCCTTTCCTCTCTTTTCCCTCTTGGTTTTTAAGACATTAGAGGTTCACTTTTTGCTGAAGAACTGGGGGACTTTTGTGGCTGGTCATTTTAGAATTTATAGGTATCTTGGTTGGGAATGATACTGGTTTTATGACTCTAGAATGGCTGGAAAGAAGAATTATAAATAAGTTCTTCCAAAAATGATGATTTTTAAATGCTTCCTCCTCTTTTTTTCTCAACAAAAGGTGAGAAACCTTCTGTATATTAAATATCTACCAAGTCAATAATGCACCTGATTTATAGAATTCGGTTTTGATTTTGGAACTTCTAAATGGGTTACTTAGATGTTACTTAAAGGCTTCATGTCCCTGGCACTCTGGCTTTGGGAAGTCTAGTAAGGGAGTTAAAGACCTGATCTTGCTGCAGAAGCAAGACATATATCTAAAGGCATTGGGGGGATAACTGGTGCCAGCCTGCCCTTTCACCCATTGGTATGACAGGCTGTCAGAGGTGGTGTGTGGTTGGAAGAGGCCACAGGAGGAGTTTAGGGCAGCAGGCCAAGGGCTGAGCTGCAGAAGGGCAAGGTTAGAGCAGGCAGAGGGAGGAGGAGGTGCAGGGCGGGAGCCCAGGAAGCAGAGCTGGGGGCAGACAGGGGCCTACTGGGGCAGGTGGGCGGGGTAGTGCCAGATCTTGGGAAGAAGCATCAGGTCAGAGGATGCTGCTGAGTGTAGCTGCTTTGGAGCAATGGACTGGCGACGAAGAATATGGCGTGTGTTCTGCTGTAGAGGAAAGCATCAAAGATCGTGCTTAGGAATGTGGAAGGACGAGAAGGTTGCCCATGGAAACTGGTTTCAGCTGAAGAGGGTGAATGTGAGGTGAAGAGCCTCTGGGCACAGCAGACCTTGAATATGTAGGTGTTGGAAATGTCACTGGATGAGACAAGAAGCTTTCAACGCTGTGCTTTTAGATGGAACTTTATAAACCGTCTCCATAGACCTCCAGTTCTGAGATCATGGGAGGATAATTCTGATCAACACATTGACTGAATTCTTCCCCCATCTTTAAAGGCCCCTTGAGGAGTCCATTCACTTGAGATCTTTAGATGAACTTTTTTAAAAATTTGAAAATATTGAGGAATGCCCAGGTCACCAGAGATTTTTGCTGTTCATTAGTTTCTTCCTTTAATTCTTAGTCTTTGGCTTTTTCTAGATAAATCCTGAATCCCATGACGGTTTTATTTTTTGAGTTGTCAGGTGTATGACCAAGCGCTTTACACATTAAAAGGCTGGCCATGTGTTGATTTTTTGTAGCTACAAGTTATGGGCTTGACTCTAAATTCTGACTTTCCTTATAGGCAGAAAAAGAAATAATACCTTGCAAGTCCCAGTCACTTCTTTGAGTAGTTCTAGACTCTGGTTTCCTAATTAGTGAACTGATAATATGGTGCTTGGTTGGACAAGATGACATCTTTTCCAGAAACCTTGAGAAGTCCCATGAAATGTCTCTAGTTTGGGGTTGTGGCCAGTTTTGGGATTATTGGTATCTATAGTGTGGGCTGTAGCCCTGGGAGGATGCAGAGGGACTCTGTCCCTACAGATCTGGGGACATTTGGGCGCTAAGCATTCAGTCCATTTAGGATTGGGATGTTGGGTGCTTGGCGTTTTGTGGCCTTTTTACTGTTAACCCTGTCCTTTACACTTCTACCCTTAGCCCAAGTCAGACCCGATCCTCTATGGTCCAGTGGCTAAACCCACAGTCTCCAACCACACCAAGCTCTGACGCGGCGGTTACACCTCCTTCACCCAGGTCGTCCCCTTTCCCCCTCTCTCCACCTGCTGCTATAGTGGACAAGCCTCCTGAAGGGTATGTGGTTTGGAGTCTAATGTGGAATAACGGGGGTGGCACCCACAAGAGGCTTGATAAACCCAAGCAAGTTCTTGTGTCCTCTGGTAGAAAAGGCTCATCCAGGCTCCTCTGGCATCCTGGACTTCATGGACAACATTTATAATCTTGTTTCGGGGCTGTGCCTTACTCAGTTTAATAGCAAGTCTATTCCTTAGAGAAATTTGCCTTATGTGAGACCTGCTTGAACCTACCCCGTCTTTTTGGTGTAAGTTGTGCGTTTATGAAACTACTTAGTCGGCAAGAACTTCCTGTACAGGAATGTAAAGCAATGTCTCTGTTGTAAAGGAGGGCAGATGGGCCCTGCAAACATGAATTTGCACAGCAAATGGCCAGTTCTGTAAAGGACAGGGGTGGTGGCCCTTCAGCAAACCCTTCCACCTGGGTGTCAGCTGAGGCACTTCTTCCTACCAGAGGTTCCCCTGCTCCCCAGTAAGATGGGCAGGATGTTTCTTCTGCCCTGACTGAATCTGGCTAAAGGCACGATTTCCATCTTTCCCTAGTGTGTCCTTTTCCCACAAGGGCACAGAGGATGTTTTGACAGATGGTGAGAATTTGAGCCTGGTGTGCCCCTGGGAGCGAGGGGGTCTAAATACAAAAGTCCCAAGTAAGAACAAGTCCCTTCCAGAGTGGGGTGTGGAGCAGGTCATCATCCCAGATGGATCTGGGTCAGCGTTTTATCGCTGCCCAGGCAGAGTGGATGAGCCTCTTCCCTCTGATGGCCGCCGCTGGGTCTCTGGATACGGTGCTTTTTCTAACAGAGCAGCCGAAGTGCTTGGTAATAAACACGCCCTGTGGCTCTGATGATGCTGAGCAACGGGGTGGGCACCTCACCAGGCAGGGAGGAGAATTAGGGGGAGTGGTTCAGCCACAGCTTCAGAGAGGCTCTCTAAGGAAAGGTTTGCATTTGAAACCCATCATTTACTGGAAAATCAAGTACTATGGCTTTGCCTGGTGTTCATTTCCCTGTTCATTTGTTGTTATTGTTGCAAGGACTTGCTTGCCCCACTGGTAGCATGTAAATGAGATTCGGGGAATGGGGTGGGGGTGAGGTTTCTTTCTCCCAGTGGTTCTCATTTTCATTTGTACCTTTCCTGTCCCCTTGCAGCATTACCAGTCGGAAGGCTCGAGCGGTGTACCCATGTGAAGCAGAACACAGCTCAGAATTATCTTTTGAAATTGGAGCAATTTTCGAGGACGGTAAGTGTTAGTGGGAGCTTTGGGGTATATTCTGTCACCCCAGAGTAGCGACAACACAGCAGTCACAGATAGCGCTGTGGTCAGCATGGCCGTCTCTCCCTGACACTTTAGACAGGAGAGAGTTGGTGGGTTTGGCTTCCCGATGCTGAACCCCAGGGGGCTGCGTGTGCAGGCTGGAGTACCACTCTGCCCCCCCCTTGAATGTGGGTCTTCATTTGGGGCCTCTTCCTCCAGATGGGAAGAAGCTAGTGCCACTTGGAGTGAGGAGGTATTTCTCATCTGCCTCCTTCATTTTGTTCTCCCAGAGTCCCCAGCCAAGCCTCCTAAGTGCTTCAGGTCTGCCAAATCGTGAGTTATCAGAGAAGAAATACTATGTTCAAAAAACGTTGATTTCTATTTCCCTAACCATTTCTGTGCTTTAAATTTTTGCTGATTTGAAATGGTGTATGAATCTCCTGCTATGGGTATTGACTTTGCGTATCCAAACAAGGGCATAGATTTTTGAGTGTTTGATATTCATACACATTTAGGAGCTATGCCTGGTTTAATATTTTAAAAAGTTCTCCTGTGGTTCAGTGTATGTATTTCCCTCCACCTCCCCTTGATTTCTTTCCTCCGAGTCCCTCCTGCTTATTATGAAATTCATTGGTTGCTGTGGAAACCGTGATGTCATCTGTGGGTGGAGCTCCCCAAAAGAGTTCTGGGGAAGCAGTGGGAACTTTAGATGCTTGGAATGAAATGGTTGATTAGCCAGAATGTGTGGAATTTATGGCATATATCAACACGAGGCACCGTGGTGTATTGTCAGTAATGCGGCATTTGCTGACTATTGTTCTACAGAAAGCAAGTTGCCTCATTTAGAATAGATTTCTATACGTGTGTGATAAGTACTCTTGAGAGCAAGAAACTGTCAGAATACAAACAATAAAACCCCACATACAACAGAATTATACTTTGTTGACAAATTTTGTTCTTGGAGTAGAAGCAAGATCATTCCTTTATCACCATAACATACACACGTGTTGTTTTGCCAGGAAAGTGTGCTCCAGGCCTATCACATATTAGCACATCACAGGCCCGCAGGGGAAGCCGAGATGGTAATATAGGACCTCTCATTTGAGATAATGATGATAAATTTTTATTTTGTGTGATTAGATGAATTGAGAAGTCTCTGAAATCTCGCATTCAGCATGCTTTGTGAAGCAGTTACCTTGGTGGAAGATATATCTATTAGGATGTCTTAGGCTGCAAGGAACAAAAACTAACATAACTGGCTACTCAGTCATGAAAGTGGACAAGGTAAAGCTGGGCATGGTGACTCATGCCTGTAGTCCCAGGTATGCGGGAGGCTGAGGTGAGAATATCACCTGAGCCCAAGAGTTTGATGCCAGCCTGGGCAACATAGCAAGATCTCATATCTCTCTCACACGGAAAAGGGACTAGTTTTATATAATAAGAAGTCTGGAAGTAGGGAGCTCCAGGGTTTATTAATTCATATTCTCAACGGTGTGATTAAAGACTCAGGTATTTCTGGGTTTCTGCTGAACCATCTTCAGCATGTGGACTTGGGCCTCTGGCTGGTGGGAACAAGATGGGTGCCACAGTTCCAGGCATCATAGTGACATCTCAGTCCCTGCAAAAGGGGATGTCTCATCCTTGTATTCTCTTAAGAATGAGAAATTTTTTCTAGAACTTTCTTCATAGTTTACCTGTCATCATGTCCTAGTAGCCAGAACTGGGTCATGTGCTTACTCTAAACCTGTCACTGGCTGGTAGGGATTCAGACCAATTGAAATCCCACTGGGCAAAGGATACCTCCTGTAGGCATAGAGCCATGGGGACGAGGCTCAGTACCTAAACTGAACGTGGATCTGCCACCTTGGGTAAATGGGAAGGGCTGGTAGGAGACTTACTTGGAAGACTTACTAAGTTCTTCAGCCCTAAAGGCACTACATGACTTTCAGGAGTCTTCCTGAAAACCAGAATGTATACACATACATGTATACATGTACACACATACACCAGTATGTGTTTTTGGAAGAGGAGAGCCATTGACCACAGGTAACCGAGTATGAACTCAGTGGCTGTTTTGTCTGAGATCAGCTGTTGGCTTTTCCATTTTCTGTGTGACCCTGGAAGTTTCCTTAAGTACTCTCTGCATCAGATTTTTTATCCTCATCTCTGGGGATGTCCACAAGATTGATGTTGCAGCAAGGTAGCATTTGGAACTGCTGGAAGATAAGCTTTGATGCCACAGACATTGTGGGGATATTGCTGACCACGATGACACACTGGTCACGGGGTGGTACGCCATGCACATGGCTACCTTTTGAGCACAGTTACATCTCCCTCAGTTCTGTCTCTGTGGTGCTGGTGTCCAGCTCTGCCTGGACTTTTCTTCTCTGGGCACCCAGGTGTCTCAGTAGTTGCTCAGTCCCTCCTCCAAGACTGGCCACTCTGAAAATGTCTGTGGATGCATTGATGCCCTCTCGCTACCCAGGCCTATGAGCCTCTCTTTTCATTTGGCAGGTGGCTCCCGATTCTTTTGTAGTGGCGCATTCAGACTGTGAAAGGTACTCAGAGCCAGTAGCTTCAGACTCGCTTGCTGTTTAATAGGAATGGTTTTTAAGAGGCACAGTAAGTTGAAGGCCCTTAAGTTGGGTTCATTCTTTTGTGTGTGTGTTTGCACTTGCATCTTCTGTGCACAGTTGATCTCTTAGCTAGTTAAAAGTGAATGTCCAGAACACATCTTTTTTTTTTTTTTTCTTGAGACAGAGTCTCACTTTGTTGCCCTTGGTAGAGTGCTGTGCCATCATAGCTCACAGTAACCTCAAACACTTGGACTCAATCCATCCTCTTGCTTCAACCTCCTGAGTCACTGGGACTACAGGCGCCTGCCACAATGCCTGCCTATTTTTAGAGATGGGGTCTCACTCTTGCTCAGGCTGGCCTTGAACACCTGAGCTCGAGTGATCCACTCGCTTTGGCCTCCCAAAGTGCTAAGATTACAGGTGTGAGCCACCACATCCAGAACAGGGAAATGAACACCAGGCAAAGAAATGAACACCACACCAAAACAAATCCTATGAAGCCTTTCTTCAAATGGCTGTGGGGTCTTCCTTCTGACAGCTGACACAGAGCAAGACGGACTGGCCGTCCTGTGGAGCCAGGCAGAGCTTTGAGCAGCCACCATTTACAATTCAGCCCACAGGAGGGTTGCCAGGAATACTCCCTGAAATACTTAGTGTCCCTGAATTGCCCAAGGTATTTTTTTCTGTGTTCACTTATCCATTTGGAATCTTCCACCATCCAAAGATGGTCTTGCAGTACAGGCAACAAAGGAAATCTGTTTATGGCATTCAGCAGCCTTTGGAGAAAAATAAAACTGAGGTCAGAGTGACCCCTGGGCCACATTGTCAGTAGTTCTGTGGTTTGGAACGTGGACAGCAGTGAGAAACCTGAACCCAGAGTGTAGAAGGCAAAGGGGTCTTTAGTAATTATGTAGCTGGATGACTGTTCCTTATTCCTTGCTCTTTCTGGGTGGTCCTGGACTGAAGTTACGAGTTCCAGTTCTAGGCTGAAGATTTGCTTCGGTTGTAGACACACTAATCTTAGCTGCTGTTCTGGGAAGTGCTGCCCACATGTCCCTAGGGAGGGCAATGTCTGTCAAGTCTCAAGGCAGTGGACGTTCCTGTGATTGCCAGAGAGGTATTTCCTTTTCCCCTGGGCCTGGGGAACCTAGGAATATGTTTTGTAGGTGTCTAGCCTGTTCAGCTCCCTTTCCATACAGCTGGCCCTGTAGCCTGGTGCTTGCCAGGGCTGACCTTCGGGGGTGGGGGGGCTACTAGACTTCTCAGCACTCGTGTTGGCTGAGCTGTTTGTTTCTACATGTAGACATGATTGTGCTGCTGCTGGGGGAGCAGGTGTGGCCCAAAGTAATCCTTAAAAGCCTCTGGTGATTAAACTTTAATCACTCCAAAAGACCCAGAGTAATCTTTAGAAAATAATTGGGCATTATCTTGGAAAGTTGATCTTATGGAGATCCCACAGGCTAAAAGTGTGACTCCTAAATATATTCCTAACATGGAGGAATCTTAGAAAAAAATGTTAAGTGAAAAAAATAGAGTTCCGGGTGCCTAAATATTATGCGATTCTGGTTGGGCTCAGAAATATGAGAAATCAAAAGGATATTATTAGGGATATGTACGTGTGTGATAAAACTGTATGTTAGTCATAGCTGGGGTAGGGAAAGAGGAAAGCTGCTGATACCCTGTGGCAGGGAGGGGTGTGATGCGGGGAGACTGGACACAGCTCAGGGAGGGACACAGGCCTCCCTAATACCACATTGCTGCTCTTGAATGTGGGTTCTTAGTAGTCACTGTACTGTGACGATGCTGCAGTCGTTTAAATATTTGTCACATACATTGTTTACATTGTGCTGGGGAAAAAAACAAACAAAAAACCTGAGCCCGGATTCTGTTCTGGAGATGGCTTCTCACAAATTATTATTATCACTAGCTCAAGTGTCTCTTTGTTATGGGATGGTATATCATGCTGATGTGGCAAAACCCCGTTACGATGGCTACTAGCAAAAACATGGAGAACAAGGGCCGGGCGCGGTGGCTCACATTTGTAATCCTCACACTCTAGGGACGCTAAGGCGGGTGGATGCTTGAGCTCAAGAGTTCGAGACCAGCCTGAGCAAGAGCAAGGCCCCGTCTCTACTAAAAAAAAAAAAGTAAAAAACAGCCAGGTGTGTGGCACACACCTGTAGTCCTGCTATGTGGGAGGCTAAGGCAAGAAGATTGCTCAAGCCCGAGAATTTGAGGTTGCCGTGAGTTATGATGCAATAGCACTCTACCCAGGGTGACAGAGTGAGACTCTGTCTAAAAAACAAACAAGGCTCAGCGCCTATAGCTCAGCAGCTAGGGCACCAGCCACATACACCGGAGCTGGGGGGTTCGAACCCAGCCTGGGCCTGCCAAACAACAGTGACAACTACAACCAAAAAATAACCAGGAATTGTGGCAGGTACCTGAAGTCCCAGCTACTTGGGAGGCTGAGGCAAGAGAATCACTTGAGCACAAGAGTTTAAGGTTGCTGTGAGCTATGATGCCATGGCACTCTACCGAGGGCGACATAGGGAGACTGTGTTACAAACAAACAAACAAAAAACCATGGAGAACAAGAGTTATTGAGGATGTGGAAAAATGGGAGCTCTTGTGCATTGCTGGTGGGACTGTAGCAAGGGACAGTCACTGTGGAAGACAGTATAGTGGTTCCTCAAGAAATTAATCATAGAAGCACTATATGCAATTCCATTTCTGGATGTGTACTCAAAGTAATTGAAAGCGGGACTTGCATTGGTATTTGCACACCCATGGGTCACTGCCACATTCTTCACAATAGGCAAAAGGTGGCCCCAACCCAGGTGTCCACGAGCAGGTGAATGAATGAGCCAGGCAAAGCCACCCCAGGACACATCCTGTGAACTGTGGTCCATATGCACAAAGGAATTTTGTTCTCCTATAAAAGGAAAGAAATTCTGACACAGGCCACGGTAGGGATGAACCTCGAAGACACGATGCTGATGGGCTAAACGAGTCACAAAAGGACGAGTATCGTATGATTCTGTTTACATGCTGTCCAGAACAGCAAGTTCCTAGAGATGTGCTGTAGAATAGAGACCACCAGGAGCTTGACGGGGGTGGGGGTGGTAATGGGAAGACGCAGCTTAACAGCTACAGTTTTAGTTTAGGAAGATGAAAAGGTCCTGGAAATAGAGGTGATGGTTACACAACATTGGGGTTGTACTTAATGCCACTGAATTCTACACTTTAAAATGTGTAAAACGATAAACCTTATATGGTATACTTTTTAGTACAACTAAAAAACCGCGTCATACTCGGGAGTATTGGTGTAACACACATGAGGTTGCTGAGGCCGTGCAAGTCACCTGTTCTAAGAGGCAGAACAGGATCTGTGGGGGTGACTTCCCCCTGGGCCTAGCGCATAGTTGGTGCTCCCAATCCAGGCAGGTGAGTGCTGTGCTGTCTGTGTGTTATGGAGGTTGGATGAACAAGTGGCTCCCCACAGCCTCCTGGGGTGACCCACTCTGCTCCGTAGGAGACTGTGGCTGGGGGTGAGGAGAATGGTCTTCAGTTCACTTCCCTGTTCCTTCCTTTTGTCTGCTGCCTCTGGAATGCTTGTGGACGGGATCTGCTGCCCTTCAGTGCTGGCCCCTGCTCCACGCCCGTCTTGCTCCATCCGTGGTCTCCTCCCAACACGAGGCTGACGAGGGCTTTGGGGCTAGAGAGTGAGGCAGAGTACAGCCCGTAGGGAAGGGAACAGGCAATGACACTGAGGCCGCAATGTCTCCTGTCCGTAAAAATGGACAAATAGACCCTCGCTGTGCCTGAAGATAGTTCTCTGGGGAGGAGGCCACTCTGAGCTCCTGCCAGTTGATTCATGCCTGCCCCAGTGGCAGTGCCTCTACCCTAAGATGGCTATTAGGAAGCCAATAAATGAATGAACAGATGGTCTTCAAATGTTCACAAGTGAGCTGTTTCCCAAGGAGGCATCTGTGGCAGCTGTGGAGCAGGGGGTTTGAGGACACGGGATCTCACAGCTCTTGGACAGTGCCATGCTGATGTGTTATGGGAGCCTGAGGTCCTAGAAGTATTTAGAATCCAGCTACCAGAAACGTAAGTGACACCTGTCAAAATAATGCTGAATTCTGAAACTTTCTTTAAAAATAAGATGAATAAAAATAGCCCTTTTCTCCTGGGGGAGGGGAGATGCTACCAGGTCCCTGGCTCTTTTTTGTCTCATGTGACTCCCTGGGTTCCTCTTTTGAGAGGTGTCTGAGTGCTCTGGGCCTGAGCCAGCCTGCTGATAGAATAGAGGCTCAGCTAATGTTTGCTGTGATCAGAGTTGTTCTGGAAAGGCAAAGTCTGTTCTAAAAACATGGAATTCTGGCCCTCCAGCAGTGCTCATGTGGTCCTGGGACCATTCCAGTCACTGAGTGACTTTGCATCACACCTTCTGGGTGCAGGGAACAACTGCCAGGAAGCTGGAAGCCCCCAGGGCCTGTATTTATCTCTATCATCTATTCTACCCTTTCCCAACTTGGACATAAAAATCTAAACTGCTTTTGTACTTCAGGAGTGGGTTACTTGTGGTTATGTTTATTGGCGTGAATGTTCATTACATTTTCATCTGGTGTAGCAACACAGTCATATTCTACACAACTTTTAAGTAGAAAGCAATAAAATGAAGATAGCTTATTTTTCTCACCTCCAGAGAGCACCAAGCCTGGTGTACAGGCCAAGAAGGATGCAGAAAAGGATCAGAGTATGGAGGATTCTGGGGGCGGGGAAGCCCTGGCAAGGGGTTGTATGTCTTTGCACACACTTGTCCCTGATCCATATTGACAGGATGAATGAATGATTCACTTACTTTCTGTTTTGCTTTGCAAATAATAAATTTCCTTCCTTACTATGAACAGGACACGGAAATGTGGTGTGTTCCTGGCATCGCTTTGATATATAACTTGTGTCATTTTAATATTTGCAGCAACTGTTTTTTTTTTTTTTTTTTTTTTTGAGACAGAGTCTCACTTTGTCACCCTTGGTAGAGTGCTGTGGCTTCACAGCTCACAGCAACCTCCAACTCTTGGGCTTAAGCGATTCTCTTGCCTCAGCCTCCCAAGTAGCTGGGACTACAGGCGCCCGCCACAACGCCCAGCTATTGTTTTGTTGCAGTTGTCATTGTTGTTTTAGCTGGCCCAGGCCGGGTTCCAACCCACCTGCCTCAGTGTATGTGGCTGGCGCTGTAACCACTGTGCTACGGGCGCCGAGCCTTTGCAGCAACTTCTAATGAGCTATTGTTCACAGGTTATGAATGAGATAGGTTGTGTAGATTTTTTTCTTAGGTTGAATTTGTGTGTAAGTTGAAACAGGTACATTTACCTACTGCCTGTAGTAGCCCCTGTTCATAAGTGTGAGTCGTACGTCAGTCAGATGTTTATAACTTGGGGACTTAATGTAATAGCCCCTGCTTGTAAGTGTGAATTGTACGTAAGTTGGACATTTGTAACTTGGGGTCTTCCTGTACTTGCTTTTGGAAAGTGAAGCTACATGAGATTAGGCAGGGCCATGGTCATTAAAAAGCCAAAGTTCTACCAGAATTGTGGGAACTCTAAATCCTATTCACTGTTGCAGTAAAAATCTTCCCCCAAATAAGATGTTCTCTCACACCTGAAACTGCCTGTATTAGCAGTGTCCAGAGCAAGAGACGTGCCCTCTGTGTGCGAGAGAGACAGACTTATTTTAAGAAACTGGGTCATGAGATTGTGGGGGCTGGCAAGCCCAGGACCTGCAGGGCAGGTCGGCAGGCTGGAGACCCAGGGAGGAGCCGCCCTCGCAGGGTGAAGGCAGAATTCCCTCTTGTTGGGGAAGGTGAGGGTCAGTCATTGTTCTGTAAAGACCTTCAACTGATTGGACAAGGCCACCCCCATAATGGAGGCTAATCTGCTTTACTTAGAGACTATTGATTTAACTAATCGCATCTAAACCTCTGGAATAATTGACCAAATCTTCACAGAACCAGTTAAAAAATAATGTTTGACCAAATATCTGGGTACTGTGGGGAAGGTTTGAAGAAGTGGTTTGATTAAGTACAGAGAGGAGGCTGGGATGGGTATTTTGACGTTCAAAACTACCGAGAGAGGTCAGATGGTCAGAGAGTCAGGGAGACCTTCTCAGGCCTCCTCTGCAGTCTCTGAGCCCTTTCACAGCTGGCGGTGGGTGCTGTGGACACTCCCCCCCACCCCCCCGCCACACTAGCCCTTGGGTATTCCAGGAGCCCCCACCCCTCTCCGAGTCAGCACATATCTCTCCCTACTGGCTCCTGCCTTCCATGGAGGTGAGGGCTGAGGAGGTGGTGGGTGGGCATGTGGGATATGTAGGATTCCCAGCCTGGTCTTAGTTCCCCTATTCAAGCCTCCTTTCACCCCAGCTTAGTGGGAAATCACTTTGTTCGCCTCTTCTGTTCAGTCTTCCTTTGATTAACACTCAGCCTATTTGCGCAAGAGCGTGTTTATGTGTGGGCAGGAGAGGAAACAGCACATGCAGGTTAGTTTCACATCAGCTTTTTACTCCTCATAGCAGGCCCTGCAAACTCAGTGCTCCGTACCCTGTTTTGCAAGTAAAGAGCTGAGCAGGGTTCAGGGTTTCCCAGGTGCACCCAGCTAGCCAAGAGTCTCCTCCAGGCCTCTGACTTCAGCCCCTGGGCCCCCTTCCACTCAGGGCTTAAGCTGCACACAGATGGCCTTGCCAGCATGGGTATTTGGATGAAGTGAGAAACCTTTAAAATTCCTGCTCTGAGGAATGGTGTCAGGGTAAAGGTCAGTGAGGGTAGGAAGAAAGCAACTTGCTGCCAGATCACTTTGAGAGCATATCTCTGATTGATTTGCTTATTCATTCATTACACAAATAATCATTTCTGACACTGTGCTGGGTGATGGGGGACACAGGTCTCATGTTGTATGTGTTAAACGTTCTCATCTTACAGCCCAGGAGAGAGGGAGCCTGGCTTCCCTACTCCTGGGTTTTTCTCTCAGTCTCTCTCACTCTCTCCTGCACACGGAACATGTGTGATCCGTAACTGAGGGCCGTGACCTGGTCTGGAGTGCTGGGCAGAGTCCCAAAGGGATGGGGACCAGGAAACTGTTATCTCAAGGATGAGTCACCACTGGCATTGTCTGGACAGAAAGTCAGGGAACAGCATCCAGGGCCAAGGGAACAGCTACGCGGATGCCTCGAAGCTTTCCAGAAACTTTGTGAACACGAGTCAATAACAGAAGGCCAAGGCAATGCAGACAGCTAGAATGTAGGCTTCCTTCATCCAAGGGGCAGAAGAGCTAACATTTACCTTGCTGAAAAGGACGGTTAGACTTGGATCTTCAGTGTCTTCCAAAGGGTGGGTTGCTACATATGAGTGGGCCATGAACTCAATTGGCTGACTTTCCATTAGTATTCAAAAAAGAATATGGAAAAATAGAGAAAGAGCATTGCACACAGTGAGGGTGGGCTTTGTTTCATGGAACTTCTGTGTGTTATGTACATGTATGCGTGTTCTTGGCTTTTTTTTTTTTTTTTTTTTTGAGGCAGAGTCTTACTTTGTCACCCTCCTTAGAATGCTGTGGTGTCACAGCTCACAGCAATCTCAAACTCCTGGGCTTAACCGATTCTCTTGCCTCAGCCTCCCAAGTCGCGAGGACTACAGGTGCCTGCCACAACGCCTGGCTGTTTTTTGGTGGTAGTTGTTGTAATTGTTGTTTAGCAGGCCGGGGCTAGGTTTGAACCCACCAGCTCTGGTTTATGTGGCCAGCGCCCTAACTGAGCTACAGGCCGAGCTACAGGCGCCGAGCCATGTTCTTGGTTTTTGATGTGAAACCGTCCACATGGCTGTGATCAGAAGCTGCCGGCTCCTGAGTTACTGTGCTGGGCTAGCCTAGGCCTCCCCTCTTCCTTTAAGCACAGGGTGCCTCTCCTGCTTCTGAGTGTGGCTGGAGGTCTGAGCCAGGGGCTGTCCACAGGTGGGGGTTATTAAATGCTTCCGTATTGATTCCCAAGGTCTGGTGAGGAGTGTTTGGAGTCTGTGTCTTGTGCTGTCCACTCTGGATCTTTATGGACATCTCCAGTGTGCCAGGCACTGTGCCAGATGTGCGGGCCTTGTCCTGACCTTAGGAGCTCCCTGCTAGCGTGGAAGTCAGAACAGGAGCCAAACAGTGCTTATGAGACTTGTGATTGTTGAGAAGGGTTGAGGAGGCCTCCCTAGAGGAGGTGGCATACAGTCCAGTCTCTAAAGAGGAAGAAGTGCCTGGTGAGGGGGTGGCATTCAGAAGACACTGCACACGCAAGGGACACAGGTGATATGCTAGTGGGTTGTGATGGGCTCCTGGAGAGGTCCCTGTGCACCAGACTGGTCAAGAGCTTGGGTTTGGCTTTAGGCAAGGGAACAATGTGATCAGCTCTGTATCACTCCATATCCAGAAAGTGCACTGGGCAACTTTGTGTGTAGTGGATCGGAAGAGGCCAGATTGGAAATGGAGAGGCTGGTTAGGGGGCAGCTCCAGGAAGCTGGATGAGGACTGTGCGGCTAGACCAGGGAGCTGAGCCTGTCAGTAGCCCTTGCACAGACTTTGTGACTGAACATCCCAGAAACGGGCCCATCCTCTACTGGCCACCCCCTGGGTGAGCCTTTAGGAGACAGTGGTATAGTAAACACTCAAGAGGCAAGTACCTTGGGGCATTCTGGTGAAAAGTGATTTCTCTTCCTTTTCAGTGCAAACCTCGAGGGAACCTGGCTGGCTAGAAGGGACTCTGAACGGCAAGAGGGGGCTGATTCCACAGAATTACGTCAAGCTGCTGTAGCTCTGGCCTTTGAGAGCCTCATGTGACCCTGGAACGCAGGGACCTGCCTGCAGGTGGTGAGCTGTCTTCCTTCCCCTAGGGTGCACCCCAACCCAGCCACGTCCATTCTCGGGAATCACGGATCACGATGGCAGTGGGGGGCACATGCCACGCAGAACTGTGTAGATTCACCCATCAGGGGAAGAACATCAGGAGTAGCAGGAATGGACTTTTCCTTTGTCAAGCATCAGGACTTGTGACTTTTAATTAGCCAGCCTATAGAACGAGAGGGAGGGCAGCCTGCTGCCACCCCCACTGGCAGTCTCACCACCAGACCTCCTGAGCTTCCCTCTCCTCCCTGCTCCCAAGCACCTGCTGCTGAGATTTAAAGGGAACTGTACTTCCTCACAGTGTTAACGTTTGCAGGGTGCACGCTTGGCTGTGGCCACCGCAGTGTGGCGGGGCTGCTGGTGCTAGAGGGAATGGTCTGGAGAGAAGCTGTTCCCAAGCCTGCTCCCTCCCAGACTGCCACCTGGGGCCCCGCGTGCACTCCGCCCAGATGGAGCACGCCAGCATATTTATAACAGGCTTCTCGCTGGTGCTCCTCACCTGTGTGCTGTTTTCCAAACACCACCTTTTTTGCCTCAAGGTCTCTGTAAATGAAATAAAATGTAATTTACTATTTGGTTTGTCTGTCCTAATACGGGGCGAGGCTGGTGGAATCCATTCTCTCCCTGATGGTTTATGATTTGGCAGCCTGGGGATGGAAACACATTTCCCTCTGTTGCTGCCTCATGCTCCCAGGTGGAATCTGGTCAGGGAGTTTCTCGGCAGGGTGTGCTCCTGGGGCAGCGGCCCTTTCTGACGTGTGACGTCTGGAGGCTCCTGTGGGCTGGCTGTGCGGGGCTGAGGCTTCGTCTCCAGTCGTCTGCACGTGAGCACAGTGGAGGCCAGCCCTGTGACTAACTCCCTCGCACTCTCTCTGCTCCACCACCCAACACACCCTCTGTCCTACAGGCCCAGGTCCCTCTGCGTCAGTTTGCGGTACGCTGAGAGGCTGGAGGCTGCCCCCAGCATGGGCAGGCCCTGCTCTGAGGCATCCTCATTCTCAGCCTCTGGCTCCAGACACAGGCTCCACTGACCTCAGGGAAGAGGGGACTACCCTTTGGAACATGGAGCTTTATTTTGGTGGCTTCAGGATTCTGACGCCAGCCCCACGCCAGAGGCCACCTTGTGCCTGGCATGTGTCAACCCCACGGGGTGAGGAGGGAGGTTCCTGGACTGTCAGACTTTTCTCAAGAACTTGTCAAAGGATGATGTATCTGTTGCCTCTTCCCCATATGAACGGATTCAAGAGCAGCTCTGAAGTCACCTCATGTGGACCACGTGACGGTGTTGAGTTTGGGGTCATACCATGGATGTGCACGGCGGGAATGTGCCTGTTGATAAGTGTCCGTGTTGTAAGTGATGATAAGGACAGTTTCAAGGCAACAATTTAACCTCTGGCCTGGTGGAGAGTACTGACACTGCTGAGGAGCGCAGGGCCACCTCCCATAGCCACGTGGGCCAGCTGGGCCCTGGGGCCGGGTCAGCCGTCAGTTCCTGCCCCCAGACTGCCTGGGGATGTAGAAGGGAAACTTGGCATGTGAGAAGAGGTTGCTGGTGTGTCCCATTTCTGTGAAAGCCCTCTGCAGGAAAAGGCCCAGGTAGGCAGTCACAGGGAGCTCAGGGTGGCACTGGAAGTGATTTGTGGGCAGTATTCCTCATTTCTGTGTCCCTCGGGGCATTGAAAACAAAGCCCCCCGGCCCCGTGACTTGATCTGTTTGCCTGAGATAGGTTACTGTCGTGCACAGGGAGGTGCTCCCAACCCCACTGTGCTTTTGTCACCACTTGGTTAAGGAAATCACAACTAAGTCTGGCATGGCAACCTGTGTGCCTGGGCCAGGGCAGTCCCCTCCGTGATTCTGCTCTTGCCTCCTGAAAAGAAAATGAGACCCACAGCTTTGGGCCCGACGTGACCTAATAGAAGCGGCCTAGTGCGTGGCACCTGCTCAGTTATGGGGCTGCTGTTCCCTCTGTTGGCCCTGCTGCGGTTGTGATGTGCACCCCTGCCATCAGGGCCATTGTGTTCTGTAGGATGGCAGTGTGACAGCAGTGAAGCTCCACAACAGTGTGGCTGCGAAGTTGCCCATGGTCCCACGGGCTGCAGACCCTCTCACGGTGACCCAAGGAGGCAGGGCTGTCTATCTCTGAGAATAGGACCTGTAGGGCCCAGGTAGCCAGGCTTGCCAAAGCCTCTGACAGGGAGCTTTCCCTGGGGCCTGGCCTGAGTGAAGGGATCGTGAGGTGTTTTCTTATGTTGGTAGATTGTCTTAGTTTTCTTAGATGAGAAATGAGGTGCATATTTGCTGTGTTTTTGCTGGAAAGGTATGGCTGTCCCCTGAGCCTCAGCGGGAGGCTACCCTGCATGTGGCCCCCAGCACCAGCTTTGGCTGTGTTCACCCGGAGGCACAGGGATGGCTCCAGGCAGAAGAGGGCACTCAGACTTGGCACTTCTGGTTTGCAGTGGGGCTTACAACTGGTGGGGTCACTCACAGGGCCTTCGCTGGTAGCCCCTGCACCTGCAAGGGAGATGCCAGGTCAGACAGGGCCACGCCATGTCCCTCCTCCTTTGTAGTGGAGCACCTGCAGTTGGGGGTGGGAGGGGAAGCAGTGGTGTCTCACCGCTCAGCCATACTCAGTGATTCCTCACAGTGACTGCATGAGTCAGGAGGGAGATCCCCTTTCACGGATGGGACATGGAGCAGAGCTCTTGCTCAGGTTCAGTGACCAGTGCTGGGCTCTTCCTGCCTGCCGTCTCATCTCCAGGGCCAGCAGAGGATATTGGCTGTGGTGGGGCTGAATTTTCCCCTCCCCCTAAATTCACAGGTTGAAGTCTTAACCCCCAGGAGCTCAGGAAGAGACCTCACTGTGGATGTGACTAGCCTTATGGTGAGCACAGCAGGATGGGCCTAACCTAGTGTGACTGATGTCCAGGAGAAATCTGGACCCTGAGACAGGTGCACACAGGCAAGACAGTCTGAAGAGGAGAAGACAGCCCCCCACACGCCAAGCAGGGAGCCTGGAACAGACGCTTTCCCCAGAGCCCCCAGAGGCCACCAGCTCTCAGACTTCCATCCTCCAGTCTGAGAAAACAAGTTTCTGTCATTTAAGCACTCGGTTTGCAGCACTTTGTTACAGTACTCTAGGAAACTAGTGCGTGACTAACGGTGCATGTTCTGAGCTCCTCCTTCCCCTATTTGAGCCTTGGTGACTTCAGGTAGGTCACTGGCCCTCTTTATGCTTCCGTTTCCTTCTGTGGAATGGAGAAAGCAGAGCAGACTCATGGGTGTGTCTTGGTGGTTAAATGGGGATGAACTGAAAGTGCTTGAAGGGTGCACAGCAAGAAATCGGGGCTCCGTGAGGGGACAGAACATCAGGAGTGGCAGGGCCCCGTGGTGTGTTTGCTCCCCTGCTGCCCGCAGGGGAGCAACGTCTCTCCAAAGGCTGTTCCCTGCTCTCATTCTCTGCCTGTCACTCTTCGGCCTCGCCCCTCTTACCCAAGGGCACTCCCCACCTCTTTACCCTTGGCCTTCCTCCCAGGGCATCTCCAGGCGGGCACCTTCCCTCCTTCACATCCCTCCAAGCCACTCTGGTTACTTCCTTGGCCACATGTTTTCCGTGACTTCTTGGATCTTACTGAGCTGTGTAACTTTCCTTGCTCTCTCCTCTCTCGGGATGATGTCATTCCAGGACAGTGTCCTCAAAAACTGTCCTGCTCCTGGCTCTGCAAATGCCATCTCCAATGCTGGTCAGCACACTTCCTCCTGGACTGGCCTGGGTAGTAATTTTATTGCTTCCTCTTTTGGGCAGCCCAGTTCATTGTCCTAATGCTTTATTGTTCTGCTGAAAGTATCTCTAGTGGTTAGAGTATCTTGGAGTATACTTTCTATGTGAACTTGATTGGATAGAGGACTTCTGTTTTTGGCCTACCAAGAACTCTGAACTTGGGCAGTGAATGCATGGGATGGGATAGCCTCCAACAGCTTAGGGCCGTGTGTTGTGGTTTGAATTTCTCCTCCTGGAAGGATTAGCAACTGAGGAACATGGCAAGTGCAAGATGGGGCAACTTGCATGATGTGAGTGGTATGGTGAGACCCAGCTCAAGCCCTTTTTCACAGGAGCTGGGTCAGGCTGGTCCAGAGCATGAAGATAGATAGAAATAGGTTTTGCAGACCAGGGGAAACTTGGAAACCACGGTCTCAACAACACACATCCCATGGAAAGGTATCTGCAAGCGGTAGACTGATGTAATCATCCCAGGCTTTCACTCTTTCCTGGATCAATGCCCTTTGGTAGAGACCCTTCAGGCTGACGCAGAGCTTACACGTAATTTGCTGTGGCCGGTGGCTAGGAGAAAACTTGAAGCAGTCAGATAACCTGGGAAGTATTACAACCTTCGCGCTTTTTTAGAGCCCTGGTTCTGCCATGAAAATAAGTGCAGGTTAGCCTGCTGGAGGCTGAGGGCATGTGGAACAAAGCTACCAGGGATCAGACCGGGCAACTGCAGGCTGACCCCAGATGCATGAATGAGGTCGGCTCAGCCCTGCCTGGCTCAGCTCAGCAGCCCCGCACTCCTCCAGCCCCCTCAGACCCAAAAAAAATGGGACTAATTTAAAGCACTAAGTTTTGGAGTGTTCTGCAGCAGCAGCGCTACGGTGCCACTGTTCACTTTGCTATGCACTGAGATCACGTCCTAATCTTCTTCCCTTAGCCAGGGTTGTTTGCTATGTCACTGTTTTATTTCCAGGAAAATTGCTACACTAGCAATAAGATGTTTTGAAATTAAAGTGCCAGGACACCTGTAATTAAGGCATGTTAGTCTGTGTACAGTTGCACAGTCTATCAAAAAGTATATTAGAGCTGAATTTTACAAAAATGTTGAAGGGTGTTTTCTATTGGTTTGTGGGTATCCAATATACAGAAGCAAATGGACTCCTAACTATAGAAGCATCACTAGGCACGATGTTTTACTGCTGTAGCGTACAGTAGCTGGCTGTCTCTTAGCTATGTGTAGCTGCATTCTTTGGGCCTGAGAGCACTTTTAAAAGTTCTTAGGAATGAAGTCACACTTGGCCCAAGCATGAGCCTCTTCGATTCACAATGGGCACCCGCTTTAGCCAAAGGTGCTCATCGGCAGGGGCCTCCTGCCAGCCTTGGTATGCTTATGGCCCAAGATGACTTAAGGGGTTCTCTGGGAAAAGCTCTGTTCCCTGACAGGTCACATTTCTTAAAATTTTAAATATAAAATTATTTTCAGTTATGGATGTTTAAAAAAATAAAAAGTCATGCCTACAACTCTTTTCCCATGCTGTGTTCAATGGTCATGCTAGATTCCAGAAATCTACTATTAAAGTTGAATTCATTTAAGTATCCACTAGCCGTCTCTTTTTGAAAGCAAATAATTAAGTGAAACATTAATGTTTTCTATTTAAAAGCGAACTGGTGATTGCATCCTGCTCTCCTGTGGTCCCTGCAAGTGTGCAGAGTCCAGGGCTCTAGGGGAGAAGCCTCTCGGCCAATGGGGAGCGGAGCTTTCTGCCAGCCTGAGGGACCTGCGGGGGAGTGTGAGACCACGCAGAGGAAGAGGTCTGGGGCAGTGACACGAATCTCAGTCTGCAGAGTGAGCATGTTTTCATGTGGTTGTGAAGATAAATGAGGCAGTCGACCTGTGGTGTTTTGCAGATACCTGTTATTGCAGTTATTAAACTGTTAGATTTTAGTGGGGGCAAACATTAGAAACAATATTAAGAGACAAGGTATTGAATCAGTCCCAAAAGAGCAGAATTAACATGCAGCTAACAGAGGCTTCTTCCTAACAAGGAAAAATAAAACAACTGTTACTCTGTCTCAGATGTAGGCAGAAGTGCATATAACCAAGATCTGGACGAGCACAAAATCCAGGTATACTATAAACATTCAAATAAACTATTTCCAAAATGACAGATAATTAAAGTAAAGGATTTATTGTAATTTGCTTACAGTCCTTTGCAAAGACAGACATATGTTTTTGCATAAAGATATAAATTGCTTCATTTCGAACTAATTTAGTGTTTTCTTTTAAATTATATGACATTTTGGTGAATTATGAATTGTACCAAACCAAGATTTTTTAAGAGCAATATGGTACAAAAATAAGAGCAGACAGACAATTTGGACTGGGACAGGCATTCAACAGTGAATTCAGAATATGGCTTTGCTGTTTAACCAAGCAAAGTTACCTGGAGACACACAGAGAGCCAGTAACTTTGTTAATACAAAAAGCTGATGCAGACCATCTCCATCCCGAATCTGACTACGTCAGAACTCTGATTTTACAAAGGTAAGTCTGAAATAAAAGCTGCTTTTGTAAGCCATTTCTTTTCCAGAAACTCCCAGTCTGCATGCTGTGTATTTCTCACCTTCAAAGTGTGGCTTTCATATTGCTGTGCATATAAGTTGACTGTATTTAAAGATCTGCCTAAAAATTAAATTCCTGAAATTGCAAATTATGTAAGAACAACTCCTCCCTCTGAGTGCAGCTTTCACAGGTTTCCCCTTGCATAAGGCAGGTGTCTTTTGAAAGACAAGGTAATGTTGCCTGCATGGTGAACCCTGGAAAAAAGTGTTGATCTGATGGCTGCTTTCTCCTGCCCCTGGGCTTCTCCAGCTATGGTGTTTAGATTTGGGAAAATGATTTCACTGAGTTGATGATTATCATTACTTTTAAAAGATTAATTTGGCTTCTATTCGAAGTATTTAGTGCAATCATATTGTTAGTTTCCCCAAAGAAAAAATATATATACACACGTATATATATGTTTGTGATTTGGGGTAAGGAAAAAGCCATAAATTGCATCAGTGCCAAACAGATTAATGAATTAAAAATTTTAGTGCCACTGTCTTGCTTACGTGATCTGTAGTGTTTTTCTTGAATCTCCAAAACTGTTTTATGTATAAAATTTCTTTTTAAAACCTACCTTTTAAAAATCTAAAACCCCTCTAATTACCTCCTGGTCTCCACGCCGTTCAGACTGAACCTTGCCAAGATGGATCCTCCTGCTGTGTTATTATGTGTTCCCGTGACCAGTTCCAGGAGTGCAGAACCCCTTTCCAAGACCAGAAGGGAATAGCTGATCTTGGACAAGAGCGTGTGGAATTTTATTTTTGCCACAGGAGGAAATGTGATTTTCTGAAATGTGCTCTCCTGGAGCTGATTCTACTTCCGGAGGGAAAGGGGAAGCTTTGCTAAAGCTATTGCACTCCTGGGACCTTCCTCTCACTTGTGGCATCAAAGGACACCTTCAGGGAGCTGCAGACACCAAGCTTGCCATTCCCCGATGCAGTGGGGCATGAGGCAGAAGCCAGAAAACATGCTTGAGTCCTATAAACACCCCAGGCAGGAGACCAAGAACAAAACAGAAAATACAGAAAAAGTAGAAAGGCTTAAAGACAACCAAAGAGGTTTAAAGTGTGGTTATTTACAACAGAGACTGTAAAATGGTAAATTAGATATGAAGCTAAAAAAGGCACAGCTTTCCCTTTCTTAAATACACTGTAAACGGTTCATTATGCATGCAGAACATTTCACTTTACAAAAAAAAAAGTTTTTTTTACCTTGTTTAGACAAAGATAGTACTTAAATAGTCTCCAGCAAAATAGAATTCTTTCAAAAATACTTTCCCATTCATCCTATTAACCATTAAAGATTTTTTTTTTTGTATGTGTCTCATTTACAAAAGTTCCTTATACCTTATTTCAGGTCCTTCACAATTTATACATACATTAATGTACAGCACAGCAAAAGACTGCAAAAAATTATTTGTAAAGCCAACACAATAGATACTAGAAATTGAAACCAAGGCATTTTGTTTTAACATCTTATCCATTCTAATTAAATAATAAATGGACGCTAACAAGCGTGTATACCAGCAATGCAGAAGGATGTGAGCAGCAGGAGGCTGCTGTTCCACGCCACGGGTTCTGTTATTACACAACAGGAATCTGGATATATTTTTTTCTTTCTTTTTTTGTGTTTTTTAAATAACAAAAGAATAGTAATGCCCCATATTGACTATACGTTTTATGTGCAAACCAAGGGTAAGCTTTAAAAAGTTCGTTAGTCCTTGAACCCTTTTAAAACAAGCAAACGATACCAGAAACTACATGGCATGGTTAAAACTTCCATCTGTTAAAATATCAAAATTAGAGAGTTATTGACTAGATATGGCTTTTCATCCAGAGGAACAGGAACGTGTTTCTAAGCGCTGGGGACTGAAGAGGGAAGAGTCCTTTAGAGACTGCCCGGGTCTGGTGAAATCCATGTCAAACAGCTTTCCCGGCTCCAAACCCCCGACGTGATTTTGAACTTGACCAACTGCTGAACAAGTGTGAATCAACCACCACATGTGAAAAATAGGATTCCATGGGTCCTTCGTAGGTGTGGAATAACACGGGGAAACTTAAGGCAAAGTTCTTCTGGCAGGACGGCTCCCGTCATTTCCTGTGGAAGTAAAGCGGCTTGGCGTTCCCCGACTCGACCTTGGGCAGCTGGTCGCTGATGATCTCCACCAGCATGGCAGGGAACTCCACCTTCAGGGCCTGGGACTCTCGGAAGGTGTAGAAGCAGAATTCCAACAAGTCACTCACCAGCTGCAACAGAGAGAGAGGGCCATGACCCGGGGGCCTCACTGCTGTCCCTGTCCCCTCATCCTGGTGTGAACTTAAAGAGCAGTGTTCAGAAAGCCTTCCAGGAAACCAGGTCTTAATTAACCTAAGTCCTCTGGCTTGGGGGAGGAAGAAGGGTATTCACGTTGCCTGTCAGGTGATATGTCTGTCGTGCAAAACAAATTCAGCCCGAGCTGTGCGACTATTGAGTGTGGCATGTACCAGAGGGATGGTTAACAGTGTTAATACTGGCGGGGCCGCTGAACTGCTCCCCTCGAATTCCAGTGTCTAAATATATGGAGTGGTGTGTCTCGGTACGGTGGAGAGTGTCCACTTAGGATGTGTGCCTGGAAGACGGCCAGGTGGACAAGGAGCGGGACCTCCCCCACGGTATGGTGTGCTCCAGCTGGATCCTCTGTTGCCACTCAGCTACTTTCTCTGTCAGGCTGACGTTGGGAGCATGAAAGCATCATGGACGAGTTCTGGATTGTCCCTCTCACCCATTTTCCTTATTCGGTGACCCAAGAACCTTTCCTGCATGCCTGGGCCTGAACCCTCCCAATTCTGTAAGTTTCACAACAAAACACAACTGCAGTGCAGCATCTGGCTACTGTTCCATTTATAAGGAACATGGTTTCAGAGCAGAAAAAACTCTGAAGTTTTCTTTTTTTATTTTTATTTTTTGCAGTTTTTGGCCAGGGCTGGGTTTGAACCTGCCACCTCTGGCATATGGGGCTGGTGCCTTACTCCTTGGAGCCACAGGTGCCACCCCTGAAGTTTTCTTAATTCCAAATCCCATTATGGGAAAAATTACTTTTGTCGCTGCACTGTGCATTTGCAGCAGGCACTATAAACATCATCTGTGTGCTCAATAAAGTGAGTCTGGTGAACCTGCGTCTGTGCTTGTCTGTGCTGCTGTCCTCGGCTGCAGACTGGGGCCCCCCCACTCCCAGCAGGTTCTAAGGACCGTGATTTAACAGGTGCTGGGCACCCGACCAGCTTCACACAGGCATGTCCACCTTGTGAATGCTGTGCCTCAGTTTCCTCATCTGAGAAATGAGGATAAAAATGTGTGAGCCTCAGAGTCGTTTCAGAGGACTGAAGGAAGGGCTCCGTAACATCCGCATGCAGCGAGCTCGGTAACCTTCACCCAGTGCTGAACAGCTGGCAACTCTTTCTCAAGTTTCTGAAGTCCCACTGGAGCAAACCCTCTTTAACCCCGTCCTTCCCACATTCCTTCCACCAGAGAACACCACTTTCCTCTATGGGACACAGTTGGTCTGCACAACCTGCTGTGTGCCATCTCTGCAGAACTTGGCACTCAGGCCCCCCTTTGACAAAAGGAAAAATGAAAGAAGCTTGTATTTTTTTTTTTTTTTTGGCCGGGGCTGGGTTTGAACCCGCCACCTCCGGCATATGGGACCGGCGCCCTACCCGCCGAGCCACAGGAGCCGCCCGAAAGAAGCTTGTATTTTTGCCTTTTCTAGGAATAATATTCTTTAAAAACATGCCCTCTCATTTGTTTTACCTTTTCTCACATGGCAGCCAGTGACTGTCAAAGCCACTGTGGGTGTGGCTCGCCAGACATGGTGCCACCTGTTGGGCACCTGCTGAGGTGCGAGGGACCAAGTTCACCCTGACTGCCCCCCCTCCCCAAGGTCCTTCCATGGGGACCCCTGCAGGGCTGTGAAGGTTTTTTTTTCCCTTTAATGTGAGGGTAGACAACTCAGTTTCTAGACCACATCACACACCACTAGCACAACTCTGCCCGGTGGCCACACCTTTCACTTCTCTGGGGTTGAGCCTTGTTCCTGCTCAGGGATAAAGGTTTCCTGTCCTCAGGCCACAGGGGGTTGGGGGAGGGCCAGGGTTCTTGATCCATGAGCCCTCTCCATCCATCATCCATCCATTCTACTGAGCACCTGCTCTGGCCAGGGACCGGGGAGTCCACAGCAGCACGGCCAAGCCTGCTGTCGGGGTCACTGCATTCTTCTCTACTGAGCACAAATGCCAAACACAGAGTCAGGGCTGCCTGTGAGGAGGGAAGAGAGAGGTGGTGCTCAAAGGGGCTCTCAGAGGAGGCAGGCTCAGTGCATGGCCATCACCAAGCTACACAGCAGGGCCCGGGACGTGGAAGAGTTAAGTGACAGCAACAGTAATTCACATATGCCTTAAGAGACAAGGAGCAGTCAGCCAGTTCCTGCGCAAGGCAGCATGCAGCCTGAGCACTTCAGTGAGTCTGTTAATGAAGGCTCAGGCCTTCTGGGTGCCTCTGTCTCTACCTGTAACACCTGCGGAAATGTGACCTCTGCCCTGAGCATCACCTAAGAGATGCCAAAGAGAACAGACAAGTGAGAGAACAGGCCAGAACACAGACAGGCCTGGGCCAGAGGCCTGGCTGTTTTTGCTCACAGGTTGGCTGGGGACAGGTGTTCCAGATGCTACCCACTATCCATGCATATTGACCACCCATCTCTGTCCCATGTTCCACAGCTGGAGAAAGCTCATTCCCAGTCATGAGTTAGTACTCGGGGCTTCTGTTTACACCTCAGTCAGCTGCAGAGGGGTGGGGGCTGTCTGGTAGATTGTGGGCCTGAGAGCAGAGCCTTTACTCTGCAAGCATGACATTGCCTGGGGGGTGGTTATTACCAGCACCCACTCCCAGTAAAGTGCTCACCCTTTGTTGGGGCGGCTAGGATGCCCATGGGGCTGGGTGCTTAGTAGGGCCCAGAAGTTGCTGGCACCCATGGAAGCTCAACTGAGGCTGGACAAGGCTATAGCTGGTGATGTCAGTGATCAACTGAGAATGGAAGACAAGTGCACTTGGCTAATAGGTGAAGAGCACGTGAGCTGCGGGCTCTGGCCCCAGGTGCTCACAGACCTGCCGAGCTCTGGCCGGCTCAGCCGGGTCGGGGGCCCTTGGGGCAGGACCTGCACATGCCTGGCCCTTTGGGGTGATGAAGGTGGGCTGGAGCTACAGCACAGGGCTCTATCCCTGCGAGAAAAAGCCAGGCACAAGAAGTAGGGAGCTACACAAAGTGAGGTGAGAGTCACACGTCAAACTACTGGGCCACCACAAATGCTGACCAGTGAGAATGGACAGTGGTTTACTGTGCGGACATCTCCTGGGCCCCAGCCTGGCACGATACATGGGTGTGCACAAAATTCAGTACATTTGGCCCTTGTTTGAGCCTAGAGGAGCCAAGAAATGAGGATACAGGCAGGTGCAAGGGCACGCGTGTCCTCGCCGCTGCCGTCCCCAGGCCCCTCAGTGCAGGTGCTACTGCTGCCCCAGGTGCCGAGGATGGGTGGCAGGGTGGCAGGGTGGCAGCCCTTTGTGCGCCTCTCAGCAAGCACAGACACTTCGTGGTTGGGACCCAAAGCGCTATTCTTGCTGTGAAGCTTGAAACCACCAAGGAAGCGACCAGTTCAGGGGATTCGCCCCAGTCTCGTGGTGGTGGGAAAGCCTGCCTTTCAAAGTCAGTTCAGCACGACTGTGTGGACAGCTCTCTTGGGGATCCCGGCACCTTCCCTGAACACTCACTTTGCACGGAAGTTTTCTTTTAACAGCACTCTTCAGAGGATGTGTTTGTTTCCCAGCTCTCCCTCTGGAGGCCTTCCTAGGGCCCAGCCGCTCCCCTGACCTCACAGGTGACTTTTTTGGTCTAATCTACTTGGCAGCCTTGGAGTCAGGCTCATTGTTTTAACTCTTCATATTCCTAGGTGGCTCCTGAAGTGTTCTGCCAGCTCCTAGAAGCGGCAACTAGGGTCTCCCCCACCACAGCCCCCAGTGCCCAGGAGAGGCCTCTTCCCCACAGCCCTGACAGCCAGATGGGTTCAAAGCTACTGTCTCCGGATTCTTGCTCCTGGGTTTCTCAGACTTATTCCAAACTTCCAGTGCTTGGCAAGTCGTAGTATTTCTTTCAGGGCAGTGTGTAGTTAGTTTTCATCAATGAACCAAGAAACCCAAACTCTGTGATTTTAAATGGGTATCTTCATCTTAGTGGCACCAAGTAAATAATGTGGAACTCAATCCCTGAGGCTGCCCCCTTTCCATCTTTCCCTGGGATTTCCTTCGACTTTCTTCTGCTGGGTTTTAATAGAATTTCCTATGTGTGCCATGGCGAGTCATAGGGTGCGGAGCCCTTGTTACTGCTGCTGTTTTACGCCCCCTGGGGTGGGCAGCGGGGAGGGAGGTCATGGCTGCGGACAAAGCAGCTGTCCTGTTTGCACAGAAGCATCTGTGCCTTCACCAAACAACCCAGCCTGGCCTCAGTGTTGATGCCCACTGGCCTTTTCTGGTAAGTCTCCAGTGAGATGGAGAGGCCAGACCCCTAATTATAATCAGCGGCAACAAGAGGCCCACATTATTAGGAATCAGAGAAAGCCTTGTGCATTGACTTTTCATTCCGTACAGGATGCATCTGTTGGGATCGCAGCAGTTTAGCTGACGCCCTGCATGATTTTTCCAGCCCGATGGGCCACAGCTGTCAGGGTGGCACAGGAGCCTGGCAAGGTCACAGAGAGACTAATGGCACTTGGCTGATCCCGATGACGTAGCCGTGGGGCTCTCCCTGCACCTCTTCCCTACTCCCTTCACTGAGCCATGGCCCTTGTTGTGCCAACGGCCACTTCCCACGCTCTGCTCCCACCAAGTGCTTTGCAGGGAGGGTCTTCCTCCCACCACACATCTGGGGCCCCTCTGAGGCTACACAGTCACTTAAAAGTGGAGATAGACCCTGAACCACAACAGCCTCTCTGAAGTTTGCCCCACTGATTTCAATGGCATGCTCATTTCTCATATATTATCTGCTGACTCCAGAATGAACGTTCACCTAATTAGGATCAAGTCTTTACCTGAAATGAGCACTGGGAAGAGGTTCATAGCATTTCAAAGACCAAAACATTAGCCAGCCGGCTGTATGAATGGGTTTAGGGCAAAAGATATGCATTCAACTGCAAATACTCTTAACACCAGTAGTTTCAAGGGACATAAACGGCTAGCACCTATTTAATCCAGGTGTTCCAAAAATAGCCTTGTGAACACTGGAAGATGACCTGCAGGATGACATACGAAGTTTGGCCTTCACTGAAAACAAAACCGGTTTATTCTTGTATATGATACCAAAAAGCAGGGGCAACATGAGAGAAAACAGGTCAGTATGACTAAATCAAAACTGAAAACTTCTGGTAGCGTCTTGCCCAAGACAGTGAAAAGGCAACCCACAGAAATGGAGAAAATATTTTCAAATCACATCTGATAAGGGGTTAATAATATAT
Source organism: Nycticebus coucang (assembly GCF_027406575.1). Classification (NCBI taxonomy): domain Eukaryota; kingdom Metazoa; phylum Chordata; class Mammalia; order Primates; family Lorisidae; genus Nycticebus; species Nycticebus coucang. The sequence goes on from NC_069780.1 coordinate 74,043,727, forward strand.
TACAAAACCTCCTCAAGTTCAACAACAGAAAACACACACATTCCAAAATGGAGGAAGGACTTGAATAGCCATTTTCCCAGAGAAAATACACGAATAGCTAATATGAAAAGATGTTTAACATCATAGTCATTAGAGCAAACCAAAACTACAATGAGAGCAATTCCAGAAGGTTCCGTAGTGTAATGGTTAGCGCTCTGGACTCTGAGCTAGCACTTCACACCCATGAGGATAGCTATTATCAAAATTTTTTTTTAAAAAGGAAAATAATTTTTGGTAAGAACAGGAACAGAGAAACTGGAACCCTGTGCACTGCTGGTGGGAACAGAAAATGCTGCAGTCCTGTAGAAGACCGTAGGATAGTTCCTCAAAAATTTAAATATAGAATTTCCATATAATGTATAATTCCACTAGCAGATACCCACCCAAAAATTTGAAAAGAAGGACTTGGGCAGCGCCTGTGGCTCAAGGAGTAGGGTGCCGGTCCCATATGCCGGAGGTGGTGGGTTCAAACCTAGCCCCGGCCAAAAAAAAAAAAAAGTTAATAAAAAAAAAAGAAAAGAAGGACTTGAACAGGTATTCATATGCCAATGTTTATAGCAGCACTATTTACAATAGCGAAAAGGTAGAAATAGCCCACATGTCCATAGGAAATGGATAAGCACAATGTTATATATATACACAGAGGAATAATATTCAGCCTGAAAAAAACAAAATTTGGATACATGCTAGAACATGGATGGGCCTCAAAAAATTATGCTAAGTGAGATGAGCAAAAAGACAAGTATTGCACGATTCCACTCGTGCCAGGTGCCTGTCAAACTGACAAAGTAGAGTGGTGCTTCTGAGGGCTGCAGGGCAGGGAGAACAGGCAGTTAGTGCTGAAAGGGTAAGAGTTTCTGGTTGGGGTGATGGACAGTGATGGCTGCGTACTCCAGGGTGAGTGTGCTTAGTATCACTGAATTGTACACTTAAAAATAGTCAACATGGTAAATTACATGCTGTGTATATTCCACAATAAGAATAAATTTAAAAATATTCCAACAGGCTCAGAACCCCGAGCTTACTCCTAGTGCAGGCTGCCAGGGCAGCTGCCTGCGTGTGCACAGGCGGGCACCCTGTGGCCACACAGCACTGCTTTTCTCTGGTTGGTTGTCTCAGCAAAATGTGACATGGAACCAAAGCCCCTCATCTATCCATTTAGTAGCAGGCAACCTTACCAAGGTCACACGGCCATGTGTGGATTCCCTCCCCCAAACCCAGGCTCCAAAGTGCCGCTGCTCAGCTGAGTGTTCCTTGTGCCTTTTCTTGGAGGGTGAGTTTAGGAATATCCTGAAGACTTCCTAGATCTCACCAAGAGGTGAGCACACTCAATGCAGCAGCTAAATGCTGGGCATGTAAGAGGCATTTGGGGACCTCTGCAGGATGTTCTGGGGCTCTGACATACCTCTTAAAGCAAAGCCACCATCTGAAAAGGGAATGATACATTGATTTCCCATTTTAAAGGACTTCCCACCTCTGCCGAGGGTCAGCACACCTGGGCTGCAGGTGTCTGGATTCAAGTGTGTCCCAGAGGCAGGGGACAGGCCTCTATAAGGTTGCTTGCCCCATCTCATGTGAGGGTGGGCAGAACCAGGGTGCTAGGACAGGATGTCGGCCCCTCCAGCCCTATGTCCAGGGCCCTGCTGCCTCGTGGACTAATAGAGCCGGGTTGTCCTGTGCAGCCTCCCAGGCTGCTCTGGGGTCTAGGCTGGTGTGGCCTTGGGCCGTCTGGGTCAGACCAGCGGCTGCAGCAGCAGGCTGGCTGCTGGGGGAAAGTGCCATTCAGTTTCTCATGAAAAACCAAGGACATTACTGAAAATTCATACCAGCCCCTATCCCTTAGCATCTGCTATCTAAGCTTATGTTGTAATTTATTCTTCATCACCAGTTTTACATCAAATTCAACACCAATCATCAATCTCAGGTCAGTGATGAATAGTAAACCCTCAGCATGTGTTGTCTGGAGGCTATGCTAAGGAAGATGGGCTCAATCGCCTTCTAATTTTTTTGTTTTATTTAATTTCCATCCTGTTTAAGTTTCCTTGTATTATAAGCCTGGTTCTAGACTGCAGCTCTGCCTTCTTGTTTTCACATGTGAAAAACACAAAGAAAAATGACAAAATGGAATAGAAGAAAAGAAAGTAGAGCTTAAAGATAAAGGGATAATTAGAACATTGCTGAACAAAGGAAATCTAATGAAAGGGTTGTGTTTGAAATGCATCCGCACGTTACTGTATATAGAAGTATGAACTTTGCCTAATTTTGTTTTTAATATTTCCTAGATCTTTCCTGCAAGTGTACAGTACACCAAGCAAATAAAAATCTACACCAACTCATGTCTGTGTGCTACCAACTTTACTATCAGGTTGTATCTAGCCAGATTAGGCAGTCAAATCATTATTTCAATTTCCAAAAAAAGGAACACTAAAGCAACAAGGGGCAGACCCTGGTAGCAAGGGGCAGCCTTAAGCAGCAACAATGAAAACCAAGGTGTCTCAAGTCAGTAGAACAAGGCCTGTTTTCCTCCTTTGATTCTATGATGTCATTAAATCGAATAGGTCAGCAAACTAAGGCCTGCGGGCCAAATCTGGCTGAATGTTTTTATAAGTTTTTTCAGTTTTGTATGCTTTTTATACTTTTACATAGTTGGAAAAAAAATCAAAAGAATAGTATTCTGTGACATGTTAAAATTATAGGAAATGTTTAACTGGAGTATGCCATACTCAATCATTGATGCTATATACTATCTATTACTGCTTTCACGATACAGTGGCACAACTGGGTAGTTGTAATGAAGATAGTTTGGCCCAAAAAGCCTAAGACAGATAGTGTGCGGCCCACAATAGAAAAGTTTGCTGACCCATGGATTGGAAGGCATCTTGGAGATTTAGTAAAAGCTTTTTGGAAAACAGGTTTTATCTGTTTAAAGTGTATAAATCCAGTATAAGATGTCTCCTGATTTCAAAAGTACTAAAATATGAAGGGGAGAAGTTCTCCAAATTAACACATGAACTGCCATGTGAGTTGTATTTAACTCACACTAGTAGTTTTGAGCTCAGGGTCTCGTGAGGCATATATTAGCAGAACTGGCGGATGGGTGGGAAGGTCTGTAGCATGCTGCACGCTGTGAAACCTCTACTCATTGTTTTCATTGTCAATCAGATGGTCTCCCCTGCCTCCTGTCACCCTGCTCCAGTTGGGCTGCCTAAGCACCACACGTGCTAGACTGTGTTCTCCAATTCCATAATTTCTAATTGCACTTTTTCCTTTGAGTGTTCACCTAGTGGCTCTTTGAATGAAATCTGCATGATAGCATGTGGTGACATGACCACATGTGGTCATGCACATACTTCGGAGGTACGATTTAGAGGTTGCCATCCAGGATCACCTAAGGTCCTCTCCAGACGCAATTAAATACTTGCGGAATCTCAAAAGATTCAATTCTCAGAAACAAATTCAATGAGTATGTCGGAAGTCACATACAACTCATGTGCTATGCAGTGTAAAACTTGATTCTAGTGCCACATGAATTGCACATAACTCACACAGAAAATAAAAAATAACACATTTTTAAATCAAATTAGAAAGGTTCATTTTCTTCTCAAAGTCTTCATTCTATTTTTGTAATAAAACTCTGTGGCCCCAAGGAAAACTTTCTTTTTTCAATCAAGGTCATGGTTAGAGGGACTAGAAAATGTGTATGGTTATGCAGTGGCAATCAGTGTGTTAAGCGATAGGGTGATCTGAAAGTGATCTGACTTTCCAATTATTATACAGATTTCTCTAGCCTTTATGAAAGGCTTCAGAAAGAATCCTTGCACAGAAAGGAGCCAAGCTAGATCCAAGACACCATCCAACTTACAGGTTCCAGAATATCATTAGACAGACGGCCTCCCCGAGGGTTATATACGTTCGCAGTCTATTCTCAACATTCATAGTAGTTATGTCCTGCAAAGTCACTGCAAAGTCACTGCAAACACAGATTGAGCAAATATGGAGACACTGCTCCTAGGGGATCACAGGGTCAGCTGCTGGGCACAAATGTGTGTGTGTCTATTTAAAGACCCCTTATTTAACAATACAGCTACCTGCTTAACATCCTACTCACGGCCAACAGAACGACAGCTCCTGCCTGAAGGACGCTTCCTCTAATACACATTTTCTCTGGAGGCCACATCATAGCCTTCTTTCACTTGGGAATGCTGGACATTACTTGGCCTCTATGCTTGGGGTCGGGCCATCTAGTAGCAAGATCAACAAAAAGCCCAAAAGTGGGAAAAAAAAAAAAAAAAGAGGCAGGAAATAGACCTGGAAAATGATGATTTGCAGCTGAACTGAGCCAGCACAGTCACCTGGCCTGGCCTAGGCCAGGAAGGCACACGCTGGGTGGCAGGCATTTTTCACTGCTCTGCACGTGTCTGTTAAACACTGCAAAAGTATCCTGAGCACTGATTTTGGGGTTACACATAAATTTTAGTGGATAGGTAGATCATAAATGTAGAATGTGAGAATGAGGGTGGAGTCATTCATAACCATACACGTTTTCTAGTCCCTCTAACCATGACCTTGATGGACTTAATTGGTCAGCTGACATCTTCCTGGCATTTTAAATATTAGTCATTTAAAATGATGTCTGGTCTGAAGTGGCACTGATAGTAACATTCCTCTTCTCTATTGCTTCACAGGCTCTCTCCTGATGAGATTCCTTCGCTATTTCCTTTGTGTGCCAAGCTAGGCTTAAGCTCCTTTCAGCGTACTGATGATATCCGTACCCTTGAATTCTTGTCTTGCTCCTCCCACACTCTCCACCTTCCTCCCTGGGCACACCTGCACGGTGCCCATCCCGCTCCTCATCTCCTCTGATCAACACAATCTGAAATCATGCACAGGTTGAGTAATCTGAGAGGACCAGTGCAAAACAAAAACATAGGGTTCCTTGTTCAAAGTTCATTAAGAATTTCAAGATGGTGACAGCAGAACATTAGGCTGATAGTGGGAGCCGTCTGTGTGTGGGGGGCCTGTGGGACTGCAAAGGCCAACGTCCGAGATTTTATGGAGAAGTCCAGAGCGACACTTAACCCACCAGGGGGAGGGCTGGTCCTGCCACCCACGGTTGGTGCCTTCCTGGGACGCTTCCTTCCCTCCCGCACCCTTGCATCTGCGCTTGCCTCATTTATGATCTTGGAAAAATGCACTTAATCCCTTCATCTTAATTCCTTTCTCTAGATAAAGGGTAAAAAATAAATCAAGTAAATCTTGCTATTATTCTCTCTTGATAGAGAAAGGAATTAAGATGGGTGACTAAGTTTAAATAGTAATATTTACTTCTTCTCACCTCATGGAAACATTAGGAGGATTTAATGACAGGACTTAGGAAGAAAGGGACTATGTAAATCCCAGGGTGTCAGCATATTGTAAAGGGGATTTATTTTATTTATTTATTTATTTTTTTTTGTAGAGACAGAGTCTCACTTTATGGCCCTCGGTAGAGTGCCGTGGCCTCACACAGCTCACAGCAACCTCCAACTCCTGGGCTTAAGCGATTCTCTTGCCTCAACCTCCCACGTAGCTGGGACTACAGGCACCCGCCGCAACGCCCGGCTATTTCTGATTGCAGTTTGGCAGGGCTGGGTTTGAACCCGCCACCCTCAGTATATGGGGCCGGCGCCCTATTCACTGAGCCACAGGCGCCGCCCTGTAAAGGGGATTTATTAACACAGGTATTAGGATTCTAAAGTTTTCTAGAATCTCCCTTAGATACATTTCAGATCAAGAAGAGATTCCTGTGTGTCAGCTTTAATTTAGATGTGATATTCTAGAAGCATATAGGGCCTGTAGTGGCTCTTTCTACCTAAAATTTTGTTTTTTCCAGAAAGCTCACCCTGTATCAGCACAAAGCCCACAAAGTAAGGCAAGGCAGGAAAGGAATGCATGATTTCCTCCCAAACAAGCCAAGGTCCTAGGTTTCCCCCAATTTTCTTTAAATAAATTAAGATCAGACACAGATTTTAATTAAAAGCTAAAATTAAAAGAAACAGTTAAGAATGAAAAGAAACAACCTCCTCTGTCAGTTATCATTTTAAGTTCATAAGAGAAAGAAGATTTTGACACCAACATAAAGCAAAAAAGAACAAAAACACAGAATAGGAGAAAGTATCTGCAAATCATGTATCTGATAGGTGATTAATATCCAGAATATTACAACTACAACTCAACAACAACAAAACATGGATGTAAAAATAGGCCAATGACTTGGAAAGACGCTTCTGTAAAAAAGATACTTAACGACCAACAGGCACATGGAAAGACGCTCGGCACCACCAATCGCCAGGGAGACGCGAATACCACCGCACTGCCATTCAAAGGAGCACCCACCAGAATCCCCAGAAAATAGCAAGCGCTTCAAGGCTGCAGAGAGAATGAAACCCTGGTGCACTGCTGGTGGCAATGTAAAATGATGCAGCCACCGTGGAAAACAGTTTGGTCATTCTCAAAAAAATGAAAGGTAGAATTATCGTATGATCTGGAAATTCCACTTCTGGGAATGTACCCCAAAGAACTGGAAGCAGGGTCTCAAAGAGATATTTGTGTATACACGTTCACAGCATTCACAGTAGCCAAGAAGAAAGCCAGCTGTCACTTGACAGATCAGTGGATAAACAGAACGCAGTGTGTGCGTACAATGGAGTGTCAGTCAGCCCTGAACAGAAAGGCAACATGGACACGTGCTCCAGCATGGATAAACCTGGGGGGTATTATGTTAGACGAAATAAGCTGGTCATAAAAAGACAGATACCATAGATGAAACCATTCATAGGAGGTGCCTAGGGTAGTCAAAGACAGACAGGTAGAAAAAGAATGGTTTCAAGGTCTGGGGGAGGAGGAGGAAGTGGTCATGGAGTTTAAGTTTTGCAAGATAGAGAGCTCCGGATACTGGATCTGCAACAATCTGAATGCACTTAGCACTACTGAACTGTACACACAAAAATCGTTAAGATGGCAAATTCTATGTTTGTGTATTTTACAATTTAAAATCAAATAATAAGAAAAGAAAAGGTAATCTTCCTATATTTAAATTTTTTCTTAAAGTTGAGTACAGTTGCATCTTAGAATTTTGCCTGGCTGTTGGCTGTTAAGTACTGTAAGTAGCCTAGAAATTAGCCACTGAAAATACCCAAGTATTAAACTTTCCCAATCAAGGAAGTAAATCACCCAAATTTTGTATTAAGTTCAGCTATAAAAAAAATAAAGACCAAGCAGGGAAGACCAAAGAAGATAAAAGTTCTGCAGCTACAAGTGGAAATGAACCATCATTAAAATGAAGGTCTAAGGCAGGCTCAGGACCGATGTCCTTGAACTAGACTGGACCTGAAATGCAAGATCAGCTCCAAAGCCTCACAGCTCCTTGTGACATCAAGCTCTTTATATGTGGGATCTACATGCTTCCTCATAGCTATGCGTGTATACAAGATTGGACAAATAAGTTCTCAAACTATCCGTAGTGGAAGTGCTACACACCTTATTGTTGACTATCACGACAGTCACCTTCAAAGTACCCTCCTGGGGTGTCTGGTCCATAATGATATTCAGCAATGAGGTAGGGAGCACTTTTTCTTGGATGACGTTGCGAACTGAACTGTCTGGCCTCATATGCATATGCAGGAAGAGAGCTGGCTATGGACTGGAATAAAGTTTCCGGGTTATTTACAAACATAGGGTTTGTTGAGTGAATGTAATTTCTTAGTCATAATTATATAAACACACAAATTCTGTCCTCTCAGCCATGTTTAAAATGCTCACTTACATACATCTCATAATGGGACAGAGTCATTATACTTTTCTGTTTATTAAAGCAACTTTACTAACGAGGCTTACTAAGCGACATATATATATATATGTATATATATATATTTTTTAGAGACAGAGTCTCACTTTGTCACCTTCGGTAGAGTGCTGTAGTGTCACAGCCCACAGCAACCTCCAGCTCTTGGGCTCAGGCGATTCTCTTGCCTTAGCCTCCTAAGTAGCTGGGACTACAGGCACCTGTCACAATGCCTGGCTATTTTTTGTTGCAGCTTGGCTGGGGCTGGGTTTGAACCAGCCGCCCTCGGTATATGGAGCTGGCACCCTGCTGCAGTTTTTGACTGGGGCTGGGTTTGAACCCACCACCTCTGGTACATGGGGCCAGTGCCCTACTCCTTTGAGTCACAAGTGCCGCCCTAAGCGACATTCTTAATATTGTTTACAAAATTAAACAATCTGTCCTGGTTGGCTTTGTGGCTTCTGATGCAGACACTGGAAACCTTGGGAGCACTGTCACCACAGTTGAGTCAGTCCCCAATTCTACAGGGCAACCTCCTCGTGGCAATGGCTACTGAACAGTTCTTCAGACAATGTGCTACCCACTTCCCTTTCTGCAGTCTTTGCCCCTCAGACCCCTTACTGGTGAAGTGGGGACATGTTATCTTCCGGCTTGTCCCCGGGCCCCTCCTCTTGCTTCCTTTTCCTTCGTCAGCAGCAGCTCCTTCCCAGACTGTCTCCGCCCTGCCCTGCTTTTGCTCCATTTGGCTGCTGCTTTCCTCTGGGTTCTCTGCACCAGCATCCGGCAGGGCCATCTACTCACTCCCAAGACTCAGGGACCACCTGTGTCACCTCCCCAGTCTGCGGGAGCAGGTTGCCTTCCTCATCTCCATCCGCAGAACTTAGTGTGTTAGTGTGTGGCTGGTCTCCCCCGGGGCATCTCAGATTCTGTCTGTCCAAACAAGCTCTCATCTCCCATCCTGGGTCTCCTTGCTCCGGGTCTTGAACTCTGTGAGGGGGAGTCCTCCAGCCCAGCTACCTGCTTCTGAATCTGGGGGATCATCTTTGCTGTTTTGTTTTGAGACAGACTCTCATTCTGTTGCCCTGGGTAGAGTGCTGTGGCATCATAGCTCACTCCAACTCCTGGGCTTGAGCAGTCCTCTTGCCTCAGCCTTCTGAGTAGCTGGGACTACAGCTGCCCACCATAATGCCCAGTTAGTTTTTCTATTTTTAGAGATGGAGTCTCGCTCTTGCTCAGGCTGGTCTCAAACTTGTGAGCTGGAGTGATCCACTGGCCTCCGCCTCTCTTTATAGGTGTGAGCCACCACGCCAGACTTCAAGATCATCTTTGCCCTGCCCTCTCCTCTACCTCTGTTCCTGCCCATCACCATAAGTCATCTGTCCACCGCCTGACCCTCTCCAGTATCCCATCCCAACTCGGCCCCACCCCTCTCACCTGGCCCATGTCCCTGCCCTGACAGGTCCTCTAAAATCTATTAGACTGTCCAGCAAAATACTTTCTGCACTTCTTCATGTAGTGGCACCTAGCTACATGTGGCCCCTGAGCGCTTGACATGTAGCTAGTATGACTGGACTTGATTTTAAATTTTACTTAATTTAAATGTAAACAGCCACACACAGCAGTAGCTATGAATCAGAGAAGCTCGGAGATTCTCTACAAATGTGGTGAAAATCCCTCAGTAGCTTCCCTGACCTGCTTATAGATTCCTTCAGCCTCTCGGTCCTCCCTCCCTCCACTCCTTCCATGACTCTCTGGGATATGAGGAAAGTCTCCATTTCACAGAATCATCATACTTCTCTTTCCCTGAGGATATTAACTCCTTTGGCTCAGAGCAGCTTCCCTCTATCTGGCAAACTCCGACCTGCTTGCTAGGTCTCAGCTTGGCAATCATTTCCCTGACTCACACCGCAGACCCATCTCCTCCTGACACTTGCCGGTCCACAGGCTCCACTGTGCTTCTAACAATTCCTATCACTGCACCTCTCTGGGTGTGTTTTAGTTCCAGCTTACTTACCTGCCCGTGCTCCACATCAGACTACATTCTGTGAGGGCAGGGCCCATGCTCTTGCTGGCCTGGTGTGGTGAGGCGCCGTGCCTCCCCTGCCGGGGGGTGCGTGGGTCCCCCCAGCACTGCCCTCAGCCAGAAGCAATGTCCCTCAGCCGCCCTTCCTTGGCACACAGCCCTGGAGGCTCTTTAGAAGGGGAAACTGAGGTAGGGAGGGCTCATTTCAGAGTATTAAGCAATTGGACACTGAAAGATATCTTTTCTTATGTATCGTATCTTGGTTATTAAAGCATCTTCCCAACAGTTTTAAGAAGAACAGTAACTGAACTGTAGTGCAGCCTGTCATGGTCTGGGTCAACTACAGACCTGAGGGGGCTTCGAGACGCAATCATGGTCACTGACAGATGCTGCCCTTAAACCAGCCACGTGGTAAGCAAAGGAACAACGTGGAAGGACACTCGTCACATCTCCAGGGGACATAATGCTTTCCATTTGGTCTCCATGGCCTTGGCTATGCATGAAAAACACCAATCTTTGGGCTGTCCTGACCTTTCCACACTGCGCCTGAAGCCATTAAGTCTGTATTTCTCTGTCTCTCACACACACATGGTATTGCCAGCACCAGGTACTTTTGCAGAGATGTGTCAAATCTCTTTCCTTGTCACCTAACAAACAGAAAGACAGGGTGCACACTTGTTCAGCGTCTGTTCCTGGGAGAGGCCCGTGTGCTACCTTCTTCACATCCCTCATCTCCCTCGGAGATGGGCATTACTGACATTTCACAGTGGAAGAAACTTTATTTAAATAAAGTGCCAAGAATAAGAGAGGGTGACAAAGCTCCAGAGGCCACGCTCTGTGTCTGGGCTCCCCATTCTGAAAAACTTCTCTTGACTGGAAAGATACAAAACCAAATCAAATCTGAACATGCACAGGCAGCCCACATCCACGGGACAGCGAGCTACACTCGCAGCTTGTGCTTCAGTGCACGGTAAGAAACACTTAAAATAGGTTTGTCTTTCTCTAAACCACCTATAGTGCAATCAGGATGGAAATTACCACTACCACAGCCAGATGCTAAAGCAGCCACCAATTACATGAGCAATGAGAATCTCAAAATAATGTGTTAATTGTCTCGGCTGCGCGCAGCTATATCCCCTTTGTCGTTAATTGTGTCGCTGACACGTAATGCCCTTTTCACCTAAAGATTGAAGTCTCTCCAGTGTGCACGTGTCCTGTTCACTGTGATACTGGCTTTCTGCTCCTGACACTGCCCGCCTGGCCCCCTTGGATAAGGGAAGGGCTGGAACCCCAGACCTGGCGGGTAAAGGGACACATCACTGGCCCAGCACAGGAGGATCCCGGAGGCTCGCCTTCTGTCTCAGAGACACACAGATGCCCGCCCTGCCTGGGGGAGGTTCTCACTCAGGGTCAGTAATCACACCCAAGAACAAAGGCTCTAAACCCCAGCCTGCCCACTTATGTCAAGGCAGACTTAAACTTTTGTTTTGGGGACTGCTAAACACACATGATGTTTCAACGTGACACCAGGTTGATGCCTGCAAGATGTAACCCTGCACCTCATAGAAACAGTACATTCCAGAACATGCCAGGGAGGAGCTAAGGGAGTCTAGAGAGCTGGAGAGCAGTGCAGCTGCTTCTGAGGTTCCCACAGGCTGGTTTTCTGTTCTCCACAAGGTAGCCCAGCCTAGTAGCCGCTACCAGCCAGAAGTACCCTCATCATGGTGTGGTGTTAGGAGCACTCACTTCCAAGTCAAGAGGGCTCCAGCTGCCCAACTACCTGCAAACCTTGAGAAGTCACTCTCTGGGCCTCTGTTTCTTCTGCCACTGAATAAGGAAGAAGGGTTTTCTGACACCCTGTGGAAGTCTCCCATGACCCCTGCTCAGCACTGCAGTCTGGTCTACCTCTCCACAAGGCCTGGATCACCAACTTAGAGTGAATGCCAGAGGTCTCAGCACACTGCCCTGTGACCTCCAGGTGCTGTCTGGCTGCCCTGCTAGGCTCCTCCTCCTAGGACATGGCCTGGCATTTCCAGACACTCAAGTATCTGTGGGCGAGAGAATGGCATCCCTCTACCACACCCGAAAAGACAGGCACTCTGTTCACACTTGCACCCATGGTCCTGGAGCCCAGCAGGACTACTCCACAAATGAACATGCGGGCCCGTGTGCTCTCAAGGGGCCCGCTGCCCAGGGGACAAGTTTTGGTACGGGTCACTTTCCACCTTGCACAGTGCTCTGGCTACCTCTGTAGAGTCTATGCTGATGGAAGGTTGGGGCAATGTCATACATTTACTTTGTAGCTTGTAGCACTCTCTGTATTGTTAGGCATGAGGCACATTTCTGCTGAGTGCTTATACTCAAATAAAATTGCAATTGAATGCAATTTAATAGAAAAAGGGCAATTTTTGCCTCAAGGCTGACTATGACTATTATTATTTTTTATTTACTAATGGTTCTACTAAGTGTTCCATACACTGACCACAGCATAGATAGCCCTTGATCTCTAAAAAGGGATAAAAGTTAGCAATAAATCCATTAGCTATATGCTTCTTTCACCCATAGGAAAGTGAATGCTATTCCCAATAACAGATTAAAACTGACCATTGTCAGTTCTTGCTAGTAAGATAAGGATCCTATATCTTTCCATGTGAACACTCAAACATTCGCAAAGCAAAAATACATCTGCTTCTAGAAGCCTTACCATATATAGCCACTTTCTTTGAAATATTTTTTGAGGAAAGATTGATGCTCAAAAGACTTGGGATTCATTAAAGTTGTTGACCAATCTAAACACTTAGCTGTCAACCCATTACTTCAGAGAATGCTCCTTTCGTGTTTTATTTTATTTTTTTTTCCCTGTTACTCAGGCCTAGGAGAGGCTCGAACTCACTGCCCCTGGTATGCTAACCAATGAACTGCAGTGGCCAGCTCAGAGGATGCTCCTTCCACCCACGCTGGGATTGTGTCAAAATGTATGTGCACCATGTGAAAGAAATCCATGTGTGTCCTGAGAGCTGCATACATGTCTGGAAAGTTGGAATATTGTGCACGCTATTTAAGCAGAACTTTAATCCACTTTCAAAGGGCTCTTATTTGTGTGACCCTCAGAAACAAATGCTCTTTTCCACTAGATGAGCAGAACTAGGCTAGGTCTAAAGCCAGAGTGTGGCACAGTTCTGTGCTCCCTTGGAGAAAATTCTGCAAATGTTGAATTTGAAACCACCAAAGTACTTAGGAAAACAAACAAATAATAAAAAAAAAAGGTTTCTAAGACACTGGTTATCAATGAAAGTCAGTGATGCCACAAGGAAACAAAGAAAAGCTTTGTGACACTGGCTTTGTGACACAAGGATGTCTCAGACAGAACACAGAGAACATGAACCTTAAAGGAAAACAATCATCGACTGGACTTCATCCCAATTAAAAACTCCCACTCTTGAAAAAGACACCATTAAGAGAATGAAAAGATCAGCCACAGCCTGGGAGAAGATACTTGGAAATCATATATCTGATAAAGGATTTATAGCAAGAATATGGAAAGAACTCTCAAAATTCTACAATCAGAAAACAAATGATCCAGTGAAGAGAAGTGAGCAAAAGAAGCAAACAGACACTTTACCGAGGTCGACATCAATGTCTTTCATGAGTGCATGCAAAGATTACGCCTTCATTAATCATTAGGGAAATGCAAGTTAAAACCACAGTGAGACACCACTATACAATTATTAAAGTGGCTAAAACTAAAAAGATTAACCGTGCCAAGTGTTGGCAAGGATGTGGAGCAGTCTGAACTCTAATATACTTCTAATGGGAATATGAATTGGTTTAACCATTTTGGAAAACAGTCTGGCAGTTTCTTTCTTTTTATTTATTTATTTATTTATTTATTTATTTTTTGTGGTTTTTGGCCGGGGCTGGGTTTGAACCCGCCACCTCCGGCATATGGGACTGGCGCCCTACTCCTTGAGCCACAGGCGCCGCCCTCTTTTTTTTTTTTTAATTGTTGGGGATTCCTTGAGGGTACAAGAACCCAGGTTACCTTGATTGCATTTGTTAGGTAAAGTCCCTCTTACTATTGTGCCTTGTCCCCAAAAGTTGTGTCACACACCAAGACCGGACCCCCTCCCCCTCCTTCCCTCTCTCTGATCTTTCTTTCCCCCATGCCCCTCCCTCCTTCTCTCTTTCTGCTCTCCCCTTCCCGCACCCCCCCACTGTGTCATTAATTGTCACCAATTGTCCTCATATCAAAATTGAATACATGGGATTCATGCTTCTCTATGTCCGGCAGTTTCTTAAAGATGAAAATACACCTACCACCTTACCCAGGCATTCCACTATAAGGTATTCACCCAAGAAAAGAGAAGGTAGCTGTCTATACAAAGACTTATACATAAATATTCAACACAGCTTTATCTGTATTAAGAAGATCCCCCAAGCTGCAAACGCCATAAACACCCATCACGTGGTGACTGTACGAATTCTGGAACATGCACAAGATGGGACACTGTTCACCAAGGAAAAAAACCAGCCAACTACTGATGTCGGCAATGGCGGAGGAAACTCAACATTAGTAAGCTAAGTGAAGGAAGCCAGATTAAAAAAAGACTACATACTGCATTACTCCATTTATAGGAAATAAGAGAAAATGCAAACTAATCTCTATTATTTTAACAGAAGGCAAAACACAAATCAGGGAACAGCAGACAGGCAGGAGGACGCTGTCAGAGGGATGGGTGTGTTTGATGCCTCAACATGGTGATTCTTTCATTGGTGTTCATTTTACAAACTGAGCACATTAAATCTGTTCCGTTTATTTCACATCAATTATACCTGGATTTAAAAAAACAAAAGGACTAATTTGTTCATGGAAATTTTGTAGAAAATCAGTATTTAAGATATAGCCATTCAAAAGCTATTCACTGAAGTCTCCCCACTGTACCAAGCACCACGCTGGCACAAAAACCCAAACTAGTGGAGGAGGTTTTGACCTTTGGGCCACTAGCAATGGGAGGCCTCTTAGTGACTCCGTTGTGCTATGCCACTTAAGATATATAGATTCGGAAAAGCTGTGGGGGGAAAACAGATTTTAACTTCTGTTCACTCTCATTACGTTGAAATTGCTTTAAAATGTATTGTCTATTATCATGTGCTATGATGACAATTACATCCTAATTTTGATACTGCACTTGTTCTAACCTACTTGTACAAATAAGAGGATTTAAGAAAGGATCACAAAACCCCATTTTATTCTCTACTAAAGAGGCCTTTTACCCAGGCCACCAGGAGACAGTAAGCCTGCTCTGTGTTTGCATACGGATGATCTGTGGTTGCCGCATAAAATGAGTAAGAAAACTTTGGCTTCAGTTCCCTATTTATCCTTTTGTGTAAGTCAAGGAGAGCATCATTTGCTGTGTTCCCCAAAGCCTCACCTGCCATCATCTCTTATTTCTAATATTTTCTACTAACCCATGTTCTTCAAGCCACTGATAATTACCAAAGCCATTTATCACTGAATTCACCTTGTGGGGAATTTGACTCTTGTCTTAGGAAAAGCTTAGAGAAAGCAAAGGTCAACGATAGGCACAAGGTCTCAGTGTAAAACAGTGGAAAGTGACATTCTTTTATCAATCAATCTTATGCCATTAGCCTCCCAGCAGGATGACATTCCACTGGCATAAAGGGACTTTTAAAGGAGGAATCATTATTTTAACATTAATAGTAACACTTTTAACATCAGCCATCAAGCCTGTCAA
This sequence comes from Nycticebus coucang, assembly GCF_027406575.1. NCBI lineage: Eukaryota > Metazoa > Chordata > Mammalia > Primates > Lorisidae > Nycticebus > Nycticebus coucang. Next base: position 74,059,367 of record NC_069780.1, read on the forward strand.
CATTTTCATTAACAATAGAAAGATATTTTTTAAAAAGAGTTGATTATTCAAATCATACAGGCTGAACTTAGGCCATAAATTCTCCAAAAGAAAGTATGGAAACTTCACAAATATGAAGAACTAAATTAGCACCACTCGTACAACATTCTGTGAGCCAGGATGGGAGAAGCTGCTTGCACAGTGAAACACGAAGCATATTTTAAATGCCACACAAAGCAAGTTATCCAATCAATATTTTGTAGAAACTGCTAACAAACACCTCGACTACATCCATAATTGATTAAACAAGGAAAAAAGCTCAGAATCCACTTTCTGTATTTACATAAGACAAGAAAGGTGACTCCTATGAAGAATAATGAATATAGGATTCAAAGTCTGGCAAAGATTGAGACAATCTAGATTGGCTCTGAACCACTAATAATGTTTGTGGAAGATTGGGTTATTAGATTAACAGTTGTAGAAGATGGACACTATTTATGTAATGATAAAGCAAACATTTTTATTAACCAAACATTTCCTAAATTGCAAGCAAAAATGTGAAACTTAATCTGACACCTGTAGCACATCTGAGGGCCTTCCCTGCTCCAGGGCACAAAGCCAGACCCTTTGCTTATAAATGAGGTTTGTTCTGAAGGTTATTTGGAAAAAAATTTCCTTAGTCTGTTTTTAACTCTTGCTGTCTCCCACTAGAGAATTTACCTCGATTCTTCCAAAAACCCTGAAAACTCTCGGCTCTCTAGCTTTGTTTGGGCAGAAGTGTGTGTGTAGTTGTTGTCCTTCAGTGAAAAGAAACCAAGGGCTCTACTCACGTCATGCATGGAGTCCAGAAGCTTGGTCAGTTGGTAGAACCTCTGCCAGCTCTGCCCAGAATTGCTGGGACACTTAGTCACCATCTTCCTCAGTTCTTTGATGTAATTTGTCCTCATTTCTTCAAATACAGCCTGGCTTTTGAGGCCATCCTTCGGAACTGTGTTAAGGAACACAGACATGTAAATTCCCAGGATAGAAAACAACTTTAGCATCTTAACAGCTAAGGTCATATACTGATTTGGAGGTTGGGTATTAAATTTTACTTGATTGTAATTATGAATAAATATGGCAGTTTTCTATTGGCAAAACCTGTACACATGCACGCACAAAGGACTACCTCCCCTTTGTCAGATGTGTGTTATTGTGTACTTTGCATGTACTTGTTCACTTGATCTTGACACCAGTATTATGGCATAACCATTACATTATTCTCATCTTACAGATGAGGAAACTGAAGACTGGAGGTTGAGTGACTTGCCTAAGGACACAATAAATAAATGGCAGAGAAGGGGTAGGATAAACTTAGGCCTGTCTGTTTCCAAAGCTGGCCTCTTAACCACAGTGCTGTGATACTGCCTGTGGCCTGTCATCAAAGTGTTTTATGGATTCTAATTTGTCAATACGAAAGAGATAGGCAAATATATTGATTTTCCAGAGTCCGTGGAGAAACTGAGCTGGGGATAGAATTAGAAAGCAACTTCTTCATATTCTAGTTCTAATATCAAAGACACTTGGGCAAACTGGCAATCATCTAGCAAGGGGACGATGCAGCATGCTCCAGGATCACATGACCTGTCATGTGACCTACCAGAACAGCCTAAAAGTAAGTCTTTGCACTCGGGTAACACCAACCATGGCTCTGCCTGCAATGTAAAATGAAAACTTTCAAAGACATCAGTCTAAGCAAAAGTTTTAAGAACAAGACCCTAAAAGTAATCGCACCACCAACAAAAATAAGTGATATCTGATTAAGCTAAAAACCTTCTACACAGCCAAGGAAACAATCATTAGATTGAATAGACAACCTACAGGATAAGAGAAAATATTTGCACGTTATGTATCTATCTGATAAAGGGGTGATAACCAGACTTATAAAGAACTGAAGGAAAATCAGCAAGATAAAAAAAAAAATACCCTATTAAAAAGTGGGCAAAAGTCATGAACAGAAACTTTTCCAAAGAAGACAAAGACCAACAACCATATTAAAAATGTTCAACATTTCTAATTATCAGAGAGATGCAAACCAAAACCACAAGGAGATACCACCTAACTTGAGTTAGAACACCTTTTATCAAAAAGTCCCCAAACAACAAATGCTGGCAAGAACTTGCAGAGGAGACAGGAGCACGCAGACATTGTTGGTGGAACTGCAGACTTGTACAACCTCTATGGAAAGTAGTATGGAAATTCCTCAAAGAAACAAAAGTAGACCTGCTGTTCAATCTAGGAATCCCACCACTATTTACCCAAAGGCAAAAAAGACACTTTATAAAAAAGACACATGCTCGAATGTTTATAGCAGAACAATTCACTATTGCAAAGACGTGCAAACAACCCAAGTGCCTATCAGTACGTGAGTGGATAACGGAATGTGGTGTATGTATACCATGGAGTACTACTCAGCCATAAAACAGTGAACGAGCCTTTTTGTAATGACCTGCATGGAAGTGGAGACCATTCTTTAAAGTGAAGTATCATAAGAATGGAAAAACAAACACCACATGTACTCACTACTCAATTGGAAATAAATCCATTAACACTTACATGCACATAAGCAAATAACACTCATCAAATTCAAATCGGTGGGACGGGGAAGGTAGGAGGAGGGAGGAAGGATAGGCAAATTCATACCTAATGGGTATGTGGCACACTGTCTGGGTGTGATGGGCACACTTACAACTTTGACTCAAATGATACAAAAGCCATTTATGTAACCAAGATGTTTGTACCTCTGTGATATTCTGAAATATATAATAAAAGAGAATGAACCATATCCACACTTTATCTTCATTGAGGTAGAAAATTAAGAATTATGTTTTCTTCTTTTATATAGTGACTAGCTTTTATGTTTAAACCAAAAAAATACTTTGAAATTCAGGACTTGTGAGCATATCAAGTGCTTCTGTGACCTGCTTTTCTTAAGACAGGTGAAGATTGCTTTAAGGATACACCTGAGTGTGCTTTCCAGCAGGTGGTATCAGAGGTTAAGGGCTAATGCTGTTCCCTCTGAAAATCTATGTACGTGTTTGTTTTCCATTATGGCCAATATAGTTATGTTTATGCTGTAATTCTGAAAACTAAAATCACCTAGAACTTTATTTTTAGGAGATAAAGACAATGAAAATTCATCTTGTGATATTAACATTCTGAGTTTGAAAATGCTCTTACTTTCACTTCTTAGTTACACATCACATTTGCTAATTTCTCATAACTTGTATAAATAATAATTTACTTTGGTCGTCAGCACTTTACAATGGCTAAGTAAGTTTCTTGGGGTTATGTTCAACCCTGGAAGCTAGGCAAACCACTGTTTCCAAATGACCCTGTTATCCTATAAAAAGATATGGATTATCTTGCAAATTAACTTCTTCTATGATGTTAATAATCTCCTTGAGTTTATTTGTTGAGGCTTTTGATTCGTGGTTTATTTAAGCCTATTTTTGTGGAGGAAAAATCCTTTAAATAGCAACTGCACAAATTCCCGAGGCTGCCACAATATTAGTTGTGGTTCTGAATATTTGACATTCACAGTAAGAGTTAAATGCCATCCATTATATAACACATAGTTTTTATCCCTTAAAATTCAAATTTTGTGTCAAAAGTATATGTAAAAAAAAAAAAAAAAAAGATGGTAAGGGCTGGGCACAGGGGTTCACACCTGTAATCTCAGCACTCCGGGTGGTGTGGATTGCCTGAGTTCATAGGTTTGAGACCAGCCTGAGCTCACAGGTTTGAGACCAGCCTGAGCCAAAGTGAGACCCTGTCTCTAAAAATAGCCGGGCATTGTGGTGGGCGCCTATAGTACCAGATACTTGGGAGGCGGAGGCAAGAGAATTGTTTGAGCCCAGGAGTTGGAGGTTGCTGTGAGCTGTGACGCTACAGCACTCTACCCAGGGTGATAAGCTTGAGATTCTGTCTCAAAAAAAAAAAAAAAAGAAAGAAAAATTCTGAAGATTATAAGTTGTATGGAATATTATTACTTATATTTTATTGTGATAACTGAAATATATTGTACCAGTTTCCCAGCCAGATTTTTTAGAAGTTGAAACAAACCCACAAATAAAGAGAACTTAAGCAAAACCTCAACTTTTGGAGATATGCCCAGAGTTTCTGAATTTCCTTATTAAATGCTGCAGGGCTTCTGGAAATCATCCAAAATCTATGGGCTGGAGAAGAGCAAAGAGACAACTGGGGTGGAAGTTTGTCTGCTTTCCTCTGTACGCATAAAGAACGTGCGTTCTCTGGATGTCATCACTAAAAAACTTTCTTGATACGCTGGTGTGCAATTTAGTACTTTAAAATAAGATGAAAATTTTTCCTGTATTTTATTATAGACTAGTGAAAGAAGCTTACTTAAAGCCTAAGGCTTTCTAAGATTTATAAGAATCCTTTACCTATGCTTCCCTGTTTTCCTTTCCTATTTTGCTTTTTCTGCATTTCAAAAAAACCAGAATTGAAAGTACTGAGTTACTTGAAAGCTAATAAATTAATTCAGATAGGTTCAAAATGATTCCCGAATCTACTAGGGGTTGCAGAATATGTAAAAGGATGTAAGGATAAGATACCAATTGAGTAGTCAGAATTTATAAAGAATTAGTATCATAAGCATTTTTAGAAAGAAAAGGTTTCATTTAAATCCTATCATCCGTCTAAGTTTTGTTTTTACATTTTTCTAAACAGTAATGGTTAATCACTTAGCTTGGAAGGGAAATAAAACCACTTTCCCTTAATTTAAAGATGACAGTTCTAAAGTTCTCCTCCAGAAAGGATAAATGAGGAAACGGGGGAACCCTGATGAAGGGCAGGGCAGGGCGGCGACCTGACGACCAGGGCTTGGGAACACACACGCTACAGGACACCGTGCTGGGCGTTACCAGTGAGGAATGGTGGGGCCTGTGGCAAACTGGAGAGAACATGCCCTGCCCCGGGCAGTCAAATTCAATGAAAATAAAACAAAATAAAAAGTCCAAAAGCAACCTAAAAAACCCGTGCTGGCCAAACAAAACACAGCTGTGAACTCTTGCCCCCATCTCCCCACCAGGGCTGCGGTTTGCCCCACTCCACCTGCTGCGGAGTCTGAGATTCTGCCCACTGGACACTGCCACACTCCCCGCTGGCATTCTGTGCCACTCAACTGAAACATTCCTGGGAGGAGCTCAGACAGCAGTGGAGGAGACGTCCCAAGCCTTTAGTCTGAATCCTAATTTAGAGACCAATCGCCCTTAGGAATCTCCATTTTGTCAACTTTAGAACGGGACTATCAACCTCCCCGAGTTATTTTAAGCACTAAATTAGATAATATTTGGGAAAACACTTTGTACACGGAGAGGTGCTGAGCATAAGTGAAGCAGGATGATTATCCCCAGTCAACACCGTGTCTGCTCTTCCTGCTCTCATCACTGACGGATTCCGGCTCCCTGTCACAGACCCAGGTCTTCTCTGCTGGGACTGTCACAGACCCAGGTTTCCTCTGTTGGGACTGAACATCTCCTTTCCCCACATTCTGTCCTGACCATGCTGGCTTTCCTGAAGACTGACCCTTTACCCACGCCTCTGGTTCAGAAGCCCAGGAGCAGCACAGGGAAAGGACCGGACCCTCGTTTTTGCTTCCAGCCCGTCAGTGGCACCCTCTCCTCTCCTGACGCCCACACCACTGGCCATGGCATTCCTTCTGGCTCTTGACATTAGAACATTTCTCAGTTTCCTCAGTGGCCATGGCTTAGCTCAAGAGCTTTCTGCTCTGTGTTGTCCCCTGTCATCATTCTGGGTCTTGCCCCTTTCTGATAGAGATGCCTCAAATTCTTTCCCCTCTGAAAATTCCTGCACCGTTGTTGGAGGAACAAGTGGGCAACATCCTTGCCAAGGCTGACCCTGTCCTCTCTCGTCTCCTTGGGCATTTTACACGGTCAACTTCTTTCTTCCAATTCTTGGTTCCAGAAGTTGAAAACAGCTTCCCATTAGGCTACAAGTTCCTAGCATTCTGGCACGGGCCCTGTGCCTAACGGTCAACTGCAGTGTCCTCCAGTCAGCATTCTCAGCTTTCTCTGTGGAAGCCATGCTGTGTGTCAGGCATCCCCCTTTAGAAACTCAACCCCGGCTTCCAAAACCAAACACTCTCCCAGTTTCTCTGCCTCCTCTTGTGGTGCTCTCTTTGGCCCTTCAGCCTCTGCCAACCCTCCTTTCTTTTTTTTTCTTTTTTTGTAGAGACAGAGTCTCACTTTATGGCCCTCGGTAGAGTGCCGTGGCCGCACACAGCTCACAGCAACCTCCAACTCCTGGGCTTACGCGATTCTCTTGCCTCAGCCTCCCGAGCAGCCAGGACTACAGGCGCCCGCCACAACGCCCGGCTATTTTTTTGTTGCCGTTTGGCCGGGGCTGGGTCCGAACCCGCCACCCTCGGCATATGGGGCCGGCGCCCTACTCACTGAGCCACAGGCGCCGCCCCGAACCCTCCTTTCATACAGCTCAACTGGCTCTTTCCTCTTCTTTCTGTGCCGAGGTACCCTACTAACCACTGAAGTTTACACTATGGATTTTTCATCAGGATAATTCCAAATTTACATATCTCAATGTCCAAATTTGTCTTCTGTGTTTCAGTCCCCGACTTTCCCCATCTTTTGGTTAACTCGATCAGAATACAGAGTTGGCATCAATAAATTAACCCATCTAAAATGGAACTCATCTTAACACGCCACAATATCCGCTCCAAGTCTCGACATTAACATATTTCTATTAATGGCATAGCTACTGTGCTAGTCATTTCTCTGTGCTCAAAACCCGTAGTGCTTCTGACCTGCGGCATTTTCACTTCCCCTTCCAGGCAGGTGGCAAGACGGACTCTGCGATGCCTTGAGTCCACCTGCTCCTGACCGCCACGGCACCTGGCGCCATGATCCAGCCTATGATTTCTATACCTCCCAGCAGGTCTCTGTGCTTTCAGTCAGGCAAAGGTCTGCAACTGTCTCTCCCCTTCTCTTCTCCATCCCCTTGAATCCATCCCATTACCAGCTATGTCCTCATAACGCCATAAGATACAGCTTTGATGTCATCCCACTGCTCAAAAACCTTCAGTGTTATACTTCCCTGCCTACCAAATAAGGTCCAGATTTCTTCACTAGGCATTGAATAATCTGGTACAATCTATATCCCAAACTTATTCCTTAAATAAATACATCAATAAAATAAAAATTAAAAATTGAAAGGCAAAACAAGCTCCCTCCCTCCCCTTGGAGCTGCATGCCATTGCCTAAACATGCTTTCCCACACCCCCACACCCATTCACACTGCGCCCTGACAGCGCGACGTCACAGCACACCTGTCCAGTCTTCAACCCTAGAAAAGCCCACCAAGATCCAGCTGCACTGTGGTTCCCTACCAGATCCCCAGAAATGATGAGCTCTTCCCTTCTATGAGCCGCCATGGTACTAGTATCTCTAGCATAGTAAACAATCACTTTCCACATATATTAAAGATGTCTTTGGGCGGCATCTGTGGCTCCGTGGGCAGGGCACCGGCCCCATATACCGAGGGTGGCGGGTTCAAACCCGGCCCCAGCCAAACTGCAACAACAACAACAATAAAAATAGCCAGGCGTTGTGGCAGGTATCTGTAGTCTCAGCTACTCGGGAGGCTGAGGCAAGGGAATTGCCTAAGCCCAAGAGTTGGAGGTTGCTGTGAGCCGTGTGACACCATGGCACTCTACCAAGGGCGATGACGTGAAACTCTGCCTCTAAAAAAAAAAAGATGTCTTTGAACTTGTTTTATTCATGTAAGCTCCCTGAAGTTAGAGACTGTGCTTCATTAACCCTTGTGTTTCCTGACCTGCCCAATCTTACCATACACATAATAGACATTTAATAAATATTTACTTGTTATGGATGGACAAAGGACTGAAGGAATACGCCCTTTCTGTATATCCAAAATGTCATACTTTGCAAGTAACCTAGTTCCTCAAGATCAAAACCTTTTTTGTTTTTTGTTTGTGGTTTTTTGTACCATCACCTACCAGGGGTCCTCAAACTTTTTAAACAGGGGGCCAGTTCACTGTCCCTCAGACCGTTGGAGGGCCGGACTATAGTTAAAAAAAAAAAACAACCGTGAACAAATTCCTATGCACACTGCACATATCTTATTTTGATGTAAAAAAAACAAAACGGGAACAAATACAATCACACCACCGCACGTGGCCCGCGGGCTGCAGTTTGAGGACCCCTGGGACACTATCAATAGGCTACCCTCCGACAGGGAATATAGAACAAGCGCCGGGGCAGACAGCAATTTACTTGTGCTCAGTAGCAGCAAAACTTTCATTATGGTGTACTCTTCAAAGGTAAGCTGCAGTCGGACGAACTGAAGGCTGATTTGGTGCATCCCCTGGCACAGCTCATACATGGCAGACTGATGCATCTTCTCTCTGCAAAGGAAAAGAGGACAATGTCTGAGAATGCGAGATTCACCGTCAGACCCAGACGGCATCCCCAGGCAGCTTAGTAAGTGATCTGAGTCAGAATTTTCCTTTTGGCTTCAACATGGAACAGATGTGTATTTTAAAGACGAGTTAGATGCCTTTCATAGTGATTGGTAAACTGCTTCTAGACACTGCTGGGTCATTTACTAGGACCCTGTAAATAACGTGTCAGAAGTGCTGAAACCAATCTTTTCAAAACGTGCCATGATTTCATTTTATGTCAAGAGTAATGTGGTGTGTGTTGTAGTGAGCTCATCTATAAAGCAGAGGGGCTGCTGTGACTGGGGGCAAAGCCCATAGACTCTTGTTCCTTTGTGCCCACAGATACTAAGCACTTACTATTTGGGAAGGACTGGGCTAGAGGTTGGGATCTGAGAACAGTGGTGGCCTATTTCTATATGGGCTTTCCATACAGAGGTCCTGGAACATGTCTGTCAACTACTTGCAACAATGCAATCTCTCTGATAGAGAGACTGAGACATGGGAATTGGGAGTTCAGCACAATATACACAAACATTTCCACACAAAATCAACCAATCCTCTGCCCCTATCATCTAAATGTTTCCATAAAAATTCAGGGTTATATAACAACAGAAGTCCTTATTTTCTCTTTCCTTGAGAAGAAAAGCATCACTTTGTTTTTTAGATGTTTTCCCTCAAAGTAACGAGCCTTATGAGAGGCCCTGGGAAAGACTGTACAAAGTGAAAAGTAGACTATGAGTGAAAAATGGTAAAGAACTTGACAAAGGCCAAAGACATAAACATAGAGTGGTGATGGCTAATTCATTTCTGAGGATGATGCAGGAAAGAAACCTTATGACACTTCTTCCAGGGCGCCCTGCAGAAGCAGAAATCTTCTGTATCTCAACTCCAAACGCCAGTTGTGGAGAACACGGGGTGAAACGTGGAATGCTTTTCTGTGCATTGCTATTATTCCTATGTCTTTTTCTCTCTCACAATAAGCTAGAAACCATTTTTAATTAAGGAAATATTTTAAACACACACAAATCACAGGAGCACATTGGTCTACCATCCTGAATTAACACCACCAACAAATGCTAATATTTCTGCCATGTGTGCGTGGCATAGCAGAGTTAAGGCCCACTCTGTCTTCACCCTGGTCCCATCTGTCTCGTCTTCATTTAAGAAAGGAGCCACTGCTTTGGGGAGATGATCATTTCCTCTCAGATGTATATCTTTCTTTTCTTTTTTTTTTTTGAGACAGTGAGGCTTCAGATGTGTGTATCTTACCACACATGTAGGTCTCTATAAAAACAGCATACAGTATTGCTTTGTTTTATGTAAATTTGAAATTAGATATGCATATCGTTCTGTAACTTATTTTTATTCAACAGGTAAATCTGAGCTGTACCTATTTTAATGCAGGTAACTCTAAGTTAATTTGTCTGAACTGCTTCAAGCTTCATTTATTTGAATAGATCACAATTTACTTACCTGTGCCACTACTGATGGACACGGGGCTGTTTCCTCTGTATTGCTATTACAAATGATACCCAAGGGACATCCTCGAGCTTTTCTATAGGATGCGGGATGGAAACAGACCCAATGAGCCACAGATCTGTGCATGTCCTCTGCTGTCACGCCCATCAGCAGGCTCGAGAGTGCCCTTACTCCACATCTAATGTGGATGCTCCTCATTATCCAATTTAAATTTTCTTCCATCTGATGGGGGTTGAAAGGGTTGCCCATTGCTGCTTTTATTTCTATCATCACCAGTAGATTCAACATTTTTTTGAATGTTGACCATATGGTTTCTTCTTTGGTGATTTTTCCTTCTATCACTAAGTAGTATCGTTTTTATTCCCTTTTTTTTTTTTTTTTGCTTACAAATTTTGTTCGATCTTAATATTGTTTTTTGTCCTTTCTCTTTCTTTTTCTTGTTCTTTAAAAATTTTTTCTGGCGTCAGGAGGCGCCTGTGGCTCAAAGGGGTAAGGGCGCCAGCCCCATATGCCAGAAGTGGTGGGTTCAAACCCAGCCCCGGCCAAAAACTGCCAAAAATAAAAAATAAAAAAATTTTTTTTTCTGGCATCACTCCCTCTGCATTTCCCTTAATCCCTTACTTTCGAACTTACCACATGATTATATTTCACACATGTAAATTATCAACAGCAAAAAGCTGGATTAAAAAAAAATCCAAGAGTCTCTGTATTTTAATTGCTTGGTTTAATCTGTTTTCGTTTACCATGATTATTCGTATTTGGATCTTCCGTATCATTTTAACTCTGTTTCCTTCTTCTTTCCCTTCTTTCTACTTTCTCTCTTTTTATTGGATTGATGCAGCCTTTTAATCCCTTCCCTCTAACGGAATTTAGAAAGTATACCTTCTACTTTTCCACTTTAAATAATTACGTTTTAAAATAATTATTCTTAAGTTATGAACTTACTTAAAGATCTGAAGTTAATCAAAAGCTTTCCCATGAGAGACAAAAATTATTCAGAATACTTTATCTTTAGCCTACTGATTCCGATTTTCCATGTTCTTTAGTATTTACACTTTAACTCACTTTTATTTATTTATTTTTAGTTACTTTATTTTTTTATTATTATTAAATCATAGCTGTGTACATTATGCGATCATGGGGAACCATACACTGGTTTTATAGACCATTTGACACATTTTCATCACACTGGCTAACATAGTCTTCCTGGCACACTTTAACTCACTTTTTTTTTTTTTTTTTTGTAGAGACCGAGTCTCACTGTACCGCCCTCCGGTAGAGTGTCGTGGCGTCACACGGCTCACAGCAACCTCTAACTCTTGGGCTTACGCGATTCTCTTGCCTCAGCCTCCCGAGTAGCTGGGACTACAGGCGCCCACCACAACGCCCGGCTATTTTTTGGTTGCAGTTTGGCTGGGGCTGGGTTTGAACCCGCCACCCTCGGCATATGGGGCCGGCGCCCTACTCACTGAGCCACAGGCGCCGCCCTTTAACTCACTTTTAAAATAGTCTTTCTAACACACACACACTCCACATCAGTTTAGATTTACTAATGTGTTTCTCTGACTACCATTAGTTCTTGCACTTTACTCCTCCAAGTTCAACTTTTTACTTAAAGAACATTTTTTAATAATTCTTTCAGCAGTGGTCTCATTTTGTCTGATAATGTGTTTATTTCACTTTTATTCTTGGATGAAGTTTAAAAGGCATAGATTTGTAGCTTGACAAGTAATTTCCTCTGGCACTTTGAAGATAGTATTCCACTACACCTGTGCCATAAGGGTTATTTTTGGAAGTTTCCTGTTACTCTAATTGCCAATCCCTCATAGGTAACATGCATTTTCTTTCTGGTGGCTTTAAACATTTTTCTCTATTTGATGCCTGCAGTTTCATTATGAGGCACCTAGGTACAGATGGGTTTTTATTTCTCTTGTTCAGGACTCCATGTCCTTATTCAATTGGAGAGGAAAGTATTCCTTCAATTCTGACATGGTTTTAGCCATTGTTTCTTCAAATATCACCCCGATTCCATTCTTGCCATTTCCATTGTTGAACTCCTATTGGCAATATGTTGGACTTCTTTTTTTGCCTTCCACATTAACCTTCCTTTCATTTTTTCTTTTTATATGTCTGTACTGCATTCTAGGTGATTCTCTCGGATCTATTTCCAATTAAGTACTTCCTCCCCCCACCCCCGGATATGTTGAATATACTGTTTAATATAGTGTTTTAATTTTAATGGTGATATGTTTCAAGTTGAGAAGCATAGAAACACTCTGTTCTTTCTCAAACATTTCTGTTATTTTTCACAGATATTTCTTCCTTTATGGTTATTATATCACTTTACATCTCTAGATTGTTCAAACATGTTTATTTTATAGTTTCAGTTTTTTATTCACTTTTGGGAGATGCTAATATGCATGTCTAACATGTACGGTTTTGGGGTATACTGTCTTCTGTGTGAGTCCCCTGGGTACTGGCTTATGGAAAGGATAGTCTCAGCATTTATCATTGTCATGGGTATAAGCATTTCACTTGTTCTGGAGAAGTTTTTATGTTCCTTTCGTAGCTGAAATGCTTTTTGTAAGACTCGGATAGTTTAAACTCAGGTTCCACATTTGATGTGGTGGAGGGCTGTTTTCTTTCTTCTTTTGGCTACCTTGCCATGCTGGCTGGTTGGTTTGTGTCGCCCTTGTTGGTAGACAGTGAATGTGTTGTCAGAGCCGTGGCTTTATGCAGGTGCTCTATCTCAAGCCCCAGCCGTGCTAGAGTCTATGTTCTTACCACCTTTTCCCATTTGTGTTCTAATGCCCACCTCTAAAGCATGTATCTACTTTCTGCATCCAGTAGGCCAACGATAGCATTATCTCTGGGTTAAACCACCCTGCCTATGAATTCTGTTTTTGCACTTAAAAAGAATTCTTGGGAGTTTGGCTATGTATTTAAGACTGTTTTAAATGCAGAATTTCTGTGTACTTAGAGCAAAAGAAAAAACAGCTCAGGGCAGTTCTACCATTGTGATTGCTAACTACAAGCTTCTTAAAGGCAAGATCCGTGCCTAAGTCACCTTTGTGAATGTCAAAAAGAATGAGAGAGGCGAGTGCTACATGTCAGTCTTTGCTCAGTAATATTTCATGTATCCATGAGGAAGGCAAGGAAAGAAAAAAAGGAAAGAGAGGGTGGCGCCTGTGGCTCAGTTGGTAGGGCGCCAGCCCCATATACTGAGGGTGGCGGGTTCAAACCCAGCCCCGGCTGAACTGCAACCAAAAAATAGCCGGGCGTTGTGGCGGGCGCCTGTAGTCCCAGCTACTCGGGAGGCTGAGGCAAGAGAATCGCTTAAGCCCAGGAGTTGGAGGTTGCTGTGAGCTGTGTGAGGCCACGGCACTCTACCGAGGGCCATAAAGTGAAACTCTGTCTCTTCAAAAAAAAAAAAAAAAAAAGGAAAGAGAGCAAGTAAAAAGAACAGAGTGAACTGAAGGCGTACAGATTTGCATATGATGAGGATGATAAAGGAATACCCGTAATTTACAAAAATCACATAAGGTTATCAAGTGGCCAAAAAAAGCAGATATGGCAATTTGTCAAGTTAAAAAAGTTCCCAGAAAAAGAGAGAGAGAGATTCAGATTATAACCTGGAGTAAAGAGGATGTCTGAGGAATATAGCACAACCCACAGTCAACACTGCAGTTTTACAAGTGCTCTCAGATACATTTAATTCCTTAAGCTGGCACCCGGGGCTTTGCCACAGCAGGGCCTAGAGATGCAAGGCCCATCAGCCCTCCCCTGTGCCGGCTTTATGAGCTGGTAATCATGTAACTTCTGTGACTCAGACTTAGCACATGTGAAACTGAAATAGTAACAATAATTCTAATCTCACAAGAATGAAGGAACCAATTACATGAAAGTTCTTAAATTTATAAAGTTCTGTACAAATGTTAGCTTTGGGGGGATATAATGGAGAGAGAACAAAATGCTTCTTGAGAGACCAATGATCACTTTGGTTGAAACAAACCAAAAAAGAATCAAACTTTTAAAATAAAATTTCAGGAAAATAATATTATGTTATTATTATTTCTTTATATATAGAATTATAACTCTAGGGGGAAAAATACAGAGACAATGCTGATTTTTAGCAGGTGAAAGTGACTTGTCTAGAGAACATGAGAACTGAACACCTCTAATGTCAAAGTGTTTCTGTTACGGGATGTGTTAACAGAACATCCACACACAGATTCAAGGTTAAAGAGAGACCTCACATTCTACTTGAAAACACATCAGAATGTTAGTGTGTAACAACGCATCTAAGGAAAACATTGCTTGCCACTTCAATATGAAGAGCATCTCTTTTAACTCTTCCGGGAGGGGCTATGTAAATAACCTGTCCAGTCTTCACGGCTATCATTCACGGATTACCTACCAAACGCCAGAGCTAAATTTCTTCTCGCTAATTCTCACAATGCCCTGTGAGGAATTATCTCCATGTTACTTTGAAACCCAGGCCTTTTCCGTTCTCCGTGTTGCTGGCCCAAGTAATAGTTTTCAGCACATTTTTTCTCCCCAGAGTCATACAACTATAAAAAGATATTTGGTATCTCTTACGTCTTGTTATTCTAGTCACTCATTTATTTATCCTTTGTTCCCCATTACATGGTAAGATTTTGTATTTTCAAATTCCATTGCTGTTTCTACTGCATGAAATTGAGTTCTCTAAATGAAGGGTACTAAGTACTCAATACAGCTTGAAATTTCAAGAAAATTGGCAATCTTGAAAACACATTTTACATGGCATCATTTTTTGCACATTAGGTTAACTGTACAGAAATGTATATCTAAAAAAGTTGAAACAAGGACACTCTTTGGGGCATGACATTGGTATTAATTTTGTAATATTATTTCAGGATTTTATTCATGTCATAATTTCACCTGCTTTTGAACAGAATAATGTAAAAATATCCTGACTACTTTGGGAAAGAGAAGTTTGTATAATGCTTTCTATAAAATAAAAGTAAATACATGACTAAAAGTCACCCTGGATCAGTGGACTAATGAGAGAAGGTCAGAGATCACCGAGGGAGGAAACGGCCCTGTATTAGAGTGAGTGTCAGACCTCAATAAATGACAGGTGCTAGCCTTTACCTCTGAACCGTGGGCACTAATGTTTCTGCATATGTCAACCACTTCTAAACCCCTTCTCATTTGTAAGAACAGCTAAACTCCACTTCCGGATAAATGCATATAACAGCCAAAGTGGGCCTGGAGATCCAGTTCCAATTCTAAGGAACTTGGGAGTAAAATCTATGAAAACAACAGTTCCAAAATCTTTTCAAAGAAGCATTTCAGTTGTTTCCTAAACTTGCAGTTTTGTCCAACGAGGTGAACAATTTCGTTTGTAGCTATAACTTCATCTGGTCTTCTCTTAGAACATCCATTCTACTAAACTAAAATCATATGATCATTTGGAAATAGGTTTAAATACTAAATTAAAATCACCTAACTTGTCTAAAGCTGTTTCACTTGAAACAATAGTGAATAATCAGGAGTTAGAAAATATGTTTTTTCCTTGCTGTTGAGAAACTTTGGGATTAGAAATGAGACTTAATTCATAAATAATAGTGAGAATTAGAAAAAAGCCCCATTAAAATCAGAGTGGGTAGGGCATATACAACTTAAATTATTTAGTTGCTGGTTGCCTGCTTTTAACTTAGTACCTAAACATTCTGAACAACTTTTTTTTTTAACCTATAGGACCTATGCTATTTTGCCACCTTTACATGTCAACAGGGCTGCCCTATTTCACATTATGTGAAGACTAGGCCATTGAATGTATTGGCTAGTGGCTGTCAGAGGGAACACTCCTGTTTTGGAATTTAGGTAGTGGTTTACTGTTCAAGAAGCTTAGTCGTCAGTTACCTGGAGGTCCACCTGGAAGCAGCTGATTTGGGAAAATACTGCTCCAACCTAAATGCAATCCTAGAATCATATACATGTTCTATAGTCTGCCAGAAGTCAATATTTGATAAGCCCACACTACAAAGCATTTGAGACTACAGGCATCAGAACTTGAAAGCTCTAAGCATCAGTCTGAACAACCATGTGGATACCTCATGGGTGGCTGTCAACCACAGTGAGAAAACGAGCAATGCTCTTCCTTGTAGCATCTAAATGTGTGAAATAGTTTGATCTTCCCATCTGCCCGGTCTAGGTTCTCATCAGAAACCTTTCTAAACTCTCTTGCATTGATCTTTTTCAAGGGCTAGTTTAAAGGGTATGCTTATCAACCATTTCTTAGGCCTCTCATTTCCTGAGGCCATGGCACTGACATTAAGCCCGATCATTGGACAATCACACAGGCAGGCCTCTGAGGCAGGGGATTTTATGAAGATATCACTTAACATCATGCCTCCACTGAACTCTTCCAAGTAACAGCCCTTTATGGAAAAAGGCTGCATCCCTGCAAGACAGCAGCTGAGGATGAATCTATTACTCATCCTATATAGGCAGATGGTACATTGCCTTTGAACTTTGGGCACGGAAAAAGCTACTCTTTTAATGCTGACTTCTAATCTGTAAGAATTAAAAGTAGGATCTTGAAGAGATAGATGTACATACATGTCCATGGCACTGTTATTCATAATAGCCAACTCAAGTGTCTCTTGACAGATAAACAGATAAACAAAATGTGCTAAATACAAACAACGGAATATTATTTAGCCTTAAAAGGAAAGGCAATTCCCCAACATGCTACAGCACGGATGAACCTTCATGATATTATGCTACGTGAAATGTGCCAGTCACAAAAACAGAAATACTCCATGATTCCACTTGTCTGTGGGATCTGGAGTAGTCAAATAGAAATAGGAAGTTGAATGGTGGTTACCAGGGGCTGGAGGAAGGATGGGAATGGGAAATTGTTAAGTGAGTAAAGAGTTGCAGTTTTACAAAATAAAACAATTCTGGAGACTGGTTAAATAACAATGTGATAACTCTACTACTGAATGGTACTCTTAAAAAGAATTAAGATGGTAAATTTTATGTTAGATGTATTTTATAACAAAGAATGTACTGAAAATTTTTTAAAAAACAGAGAATCTCTGTAACCCACCATCTTACCTGCTTACCTCTGTACCTTGCAAGCAATTAAGAAACTAAGGTTTGTGTTTAATTATGTAACCTGTGTTAGAGTTTAGGTATTTCATTGTTTCCTCTTTTATAATATATAAAATATCTCTCTTCTCTATTTTCACAACTTGACTTTTTGTATCCTGATAGATTTTCTGTCTTACTGGATCTATGTTTTTATTGCAGGCTGTACTAAATGCTTTTTGAAAACAGGCTCAATAGAAATTCTTTAATATACCATGATTTCAAAAGCCACTTGGAAACAGTTCCAAAAAGACCTGCCTGTTGTAGTTTTGGCCCCCTAAAAAGGAAAGGAAAATAGAACTACCTTTATCAGTCCTTTTTCTTTCCATGAATTCACACTTAACAAGCATATTCCTTTCATGTTGGCTGATCTTATAAATGCCAAGGCACAAGAGGTTCCTAACTCTTCCACCAGTGAGGATCTCTGAACAGTACAATGAGCTTTTCTTACTTAAGATCTTTTAGTAACACTGCCCTAAACTGTACCCTGTCCACAAAGCACCTTCCTGGTATGTGAGACATCACTTTATTTAGGAAGGAACTACAAAAAGAAACCTGTGAAGTACTTCACTTAGCCCTTGGATTAAACTGTAGCCAACTCTCACCGTTCTGACCGTCTGTGTCTTCCTCTGGGTAGGAGTGTACATATCTTTCTACGACTGGTTCTGGAGGAGGCATAAGTCCACAATTACATGAGGGGTAACTAAACATCTAGCAGTATATATGAAATCCAACGGGTTTCACAGACTTTGAGCTGTCCTTTTCTCCGGAGATTATAAACAAAATAAATTGCCGCTCGGTCAGGGCTGAACTTCTTCAAGTCTCTGGAATCTCAACAACAGGCCTCTCAATAAATATTTTTTGCTAGCATGTTAGTTATGGCTGTCAATAAACTGCCTCTAGGAGAGTGTGTTAAACGGTGAGAACACAGGCAGCAATAGTGCCAATGTCACAAGAGAGAGTAAAATACCTCGGGTAGGGTGGTGCACCATATAATCGCAGCAGATCTGAAAGACCAGCCACCTGACGCTGCAAACCACATCATTATGTTGGACTAAATCTAACATCTTGTTACGTGGTCAGTGTAACAGATGGTCTGTGTCTCAGGCTTGTTATTTCCCTAAAAAACAGCATGCAGAAATAATTTTCTTCCCTTTCAAACCTTAATTAGAATAAAAATGACCTCAATTTGAACATTCGAATTATTCCTATTTACTGTTTAATTTTTTTTCAGTCTTACTAGATTTTCCCTTAACTGACAAACAAGATATATCTGTAGGAAGACCATTTTGCTGGTTGCAGCTCTGGTGTCTGTTCATTTTTATGGTATTGACACAGTTTATTTACAACCAGGGTATAACTTAGTGGTTAGGTTTGGGAAGTACTTGAGAACGCTGTCACGGTTTGCTCCACAGGACTATTGTGTCAGAAAGACTGGTGTCAAGTTGGTCTCCATGACATTCATTTGTTCTCTATGAATTTCCCACGGTCAATTCTAGTGATAGTTTAAAGCTAATTCAGTGTTTTGTTTGTCACCTTAATGAATGTTCTAAAAAAGATATGTTTTCATAGAACTGCCCTTGGACTCCAGCATCACAATTTCTACTAACTTTTTTTTTTTTTTTTTTAGACAGAGTGTCACTCTGTTGCAATACGTAGAGTGCCATGGTGTCATCATAGCCAATAATGACCTCAAACTCCTGGGCTCAAGCAGTCCTCTTGTCTCAGTCTCCTGAGTAGCTGGGACTATGTGTACACCACCACACATGGCTAGTTTTTATTTTTATTTATTTATTTATTTTTTATTTTTACTAGAGATAGGGTTTTGCTCTGGCTCAGGCTGGTCTCAGACTCCTGAGCTCAAGCAATCCACCTGCCTCAGCCTCCCAGAGTGCTAAGACGTGAGCCACCACACCCGGCCAATTCCATGAACTTTAATGGATATTACACAGATCAGAGTCACCCATGATAATCCAAAAATCTAAAAGGGGGCTGGCTACATGGCAACCATAATTTATCACTGACAGTCCTAGAAGTCTGGAAAAAAATTCTTTTTACCATAAATCTTATACATAGTATTTTTAAAAACATTCCTTTGTACTGAAGATATGTAACAGTTAACAGTTTCTTTTGGGCATAGGATGCGTGACTTTTGGCAGAGGAAAGAAAACATGCAGCTATAACCTACTGTGAAAATTCAGGTATTAGAAAAAGTTAAATCTGGGGTCTCTGTGATAAATCACATTACAAAAATGTTTTGGCTTGACCAAAGGTTTAATCTCAGTATTTCTCGAATTACGAATTTCCCCAGGCAGGCCAGTAACAACATAATCCACTTTAAAAAAGTGATTTCTAAGCAACTTTTCAGGACTCTGCTTATTGCAGCATGCGAGGCACTCCTGTCCCTGAGATGTGTGACTAGACATCCCACACCCCACACCCCACACCATAAAGCAAGGGACAAACGCAGCCAACTGCAGAAGATTAATAAAGAGGAACTCTGTGTTACCCACACTGTCGCAGGGGGTCTTTCTTACAGATGATACGTGATTTCTACTGGCATCTATTCCTGCTAGAAGGTCCTACTGCCAGAGGCCCATTGGGTAGGAATTCACTTGTCATTTTTAGATTTAGGGTGCTGTGGCAGGGGGGGACTAGGGAGGGAAGGGTACAGTGGGGCAATAGGGAAGACAGAACAGTGAGGAACAGAAACAGAGCAGGGAAGACACAGCCTCTCGGTCTGGAAGTGCGAGCCCCAGCCTGCAGCCTTCGTGCCGTGTGGCCTGACGGCTTCCTCTCTGGGCGGCAGAGGCCCAGGCTCTTGCCATGCTCCTCATGGCTGGATTGCACTGCCCTCTTCACCAGGCACATCCAAATTCCAACCATCCTTTAGTGGCTAACACAGTCTTTCAAGCTGGACAGTCCTGCCAGGCAGCTTTCCCTGGTCACTACACTCCAGAGGAGTCATTCTCTCTTTAAACTCCTGGAATATCTGTAAAGCGTTATTTGTCAGCTGTCATTGGCCTTCATCTTGTTAGGCCACTAGGCATGTATCTATGTCTTATTTGTTTCATAACTCACCAACCACACTATAGAATTCAGAGGATGAGCTGGCCACAGTGGCTCACCCTGTAATCCCAGCCCTCTGGGATTGCATGAGCTTAAGAGTTTGAGACCACCCTGAGCAAGACCCTGTCTCTGCTAAAAATGGAAAGACTAGCTGGGCATTGAGTCAGGCACCTGTAGTCCCAGCTACTCAGGAGGCTGAGGCTAGAGGATCGCCGGAGCTCATGAGTTTGAGGTTGCTATGAGCTATGATGATGCTGCGACACTCTACCCAGGGCAACAGAGAGAGAGTGGGTCTTAAAAAAAAAAAAAAATTCAGAGGCTAGAAATTGTATCTTTCACTACTTTGGATTCCTTACAACCACCATGGTGCTTTGCTTATCATAGACACTTTCAATATTTATTACTGACTGGTGAAATGCTAGCTACTATTTGTAATCTTTTAGCTGAACAGTAAAAATAAAAATATTTTAATCTCACTTTAGGGGAAATGATTAGGATATTCATTTATAATATTGTTCTCGTCCCCTCCCCTTTTTATCCAATGAGTTCTCTCATTGGTAAAGCAGAACTATCTGATCATAATCCATGGGAGGATGGGAGGGAACTTAGAGACCATTCTACCTTCACTGTTCTGCAGATGGGGGAAGACAAGTTGTATAATAAAAACGGCATGAGCTAAGAGGAAATCCTAAGCTCAAACCCAAGGCCTACCTCTCAATGGCTGTGTGATCTTGGATAATTACTGGACCCCTCTGCTGAATAGTGACAATAACAGCTTCCTTTAAACATGACTATCTTACAAGGGGTACATGTGAAATTCACTAAATGTAGAATATAAATGTCTTAACACAATAACTAAGAAAATGCCAGGAAGGCTATGTTAACCAGTGTGATGAAAATAATTTCAAATGGTCTATAAAACCAGTGTTTGGTGCCCCATGATTGCACTAAAGTACGTAGCTATGATTTAATAAAACAACAACAAAAAAAGAATCAAGTTTCTAAAAGAAAACCATAAAAATAAATAAATAAATAAACATGACTGTCTCTAGATGAAATAATTCATGCAAATGCATCACGTACAGGGAATGCCACATGGTAAATAAGTATTTTGCCTCTCAACTGACAGCCTTTTAGTACAGGAACTATGTTCTATGTGGTTTCAATTTCCTGGTGTCCGAATATAGATATTAAGTCTTTCCTGAATGAGGAACAGAGATCCACACCTTCAATAAGGTTTTCACAAAGCCAAGCAGAGTTAGAACGTGGGTTGGGCATTAAAATTAATCTAGTCCAATGGTTTTCAAAGTGTGGTATGAGGATGCTGAAGTACACCCTCCACCAAAAAAAACCCTTTCAAGAGTCTGTAATATCCTCCTTTCCCAACTACATATCTGAGTAAGGCTAATTTTTTTCATATACATTGTCTAAAACAACCTATCACACCAGACTGAATATAAGAAGCAGAAAAGAGAATGCACCTGTCTTCATTTAAGCCAGGACCTCACCTAATATGCATAATGCGCCACAATAAATAAGTAAGCGAGGAGATGGTTATGCTAATCAGAAAGATGTAAGCCTTCCACATTGTATATCACATTAGCACATTGTACCCCATAAGTGCATTAATGTACACAGTTATGATTTAATAAAGAAAAAAAAACCAAAAAGGCAAACAATGCTATTCTTCTAATTTTTTGAAAAATAGTTATTTTGCATAGAACTATTTGTTATATTATTTATATAATATGTAATGGGTTTGTTATTGCTATTTTTAAATGTATTGATAAACCAATATTTTAAAACAATTTATTTTCTAGCATGGTTAAATAGCAATAAATACAACTTATGGAAACAGAAGCTCTTTGGGATCCTCAGTGATTTTAAGAAAATGAAGAGGTTTCTGACAACAAAATGTGTGAAAATTGCTGATCTGTCCAATACCTTCTACTTGGCAACACGAAGCCCATTCGCGACAAAGTTAGGGCCTGGGCCTTACATCTTCAACAACTGAGCTCTTACATTTTGTTACAGAATCAGAAAGGAAGGAAGACAGATTTGGAGAAATAATTTAAATTTTGAACCAAAGCTTCAGTTTTTCTAAGAATACTTTATGTTGATTATACATTGTGTATGTTATTAACTATCTTACAGGCTAATTTTTATAAGAGATGAATATAACTAGTGTTTAAGTGTGTCTCCCAAAGTTCACATTATAAACTTAATCCCCAATGCAACAGTGTTGGGAGGGGGTCCTAAGAAGAGGTGGTTAGACCACGTGGACTCTGCCCTCATGAATGGATTGTGCTGTTAACGTGAGAGTAAGCTTGTTAGAAAGGCAAGTTCAGCCCCTTCGTGTGCAGCTACACTCCTTGTGCCGACCCCTTCTCTCTCCTGTTCTTCCATCTTCTGCCATGAGATGACACAGCTTGAAGGCCCTCTCCAGATGTGGGCATCTTGGCCTTGGATTTGCCGGCCTCCAGAACCCTAAGAAATAAATCCCTGGTCTTTGTAAATTACCCAGTCCCAGGTATTCTCTTATAGCAGCATTATGGATTAAGACAACTGGTCAGCAAGAGTGCCAAATATATACAGTATCTGAGAACCACTATTAGGCTCTGAATATCTAGACTGTATGTAACTGCCAGAGAAAAACAAATTCTACAGTCAACATAGAAGGCTCTACGTAGCTGGAAATTCTAAGCTTTGGACTGAGAGACGCTTGGATTCAAAATTTTGAAGCTTGGTCTCTTTCAAGAGGAGATACAATAAATTCCTGCCTTAGAGAGTTGTGAGGATTAAACAGGACAGCGTATCAGAGACGGTGTTTAGCACGACGTCTTTTGGAAGCCTTCAGCACAAGCTCAGAAGCCTTCAAATGCCATCTCAATTGCTTGATTACTGGTTGCTTCTGCATTGCAGCGTCCACCTAAGTACAGAGTGACACACAGCTGCAGCATCCGGGGAGGGAGGAGTTTAGAACTGTTGACCGCACTGATTCTGTTGAAGTGGTGTCTATTTCAGGGTCAAGGGACACAGCAATGTCTGTGATGATGATGTTAGACAGAGTCGCCACACCTGTAACTGTGCATGTTATTAGTGTGGGTGACTCTCCTACCGCAGTGCTGATGATCCAAATGCACAGGTGTGCCTTAATAAGGAGGCCCAGGGTCTCCAAATGCGACCTCCTTTTTTCATTGTTTCTCGTTGTCCTCTACTTGTTTCTTTCAGAAAAGCGTCAATTGCCTGAACCCAAGGAAAATTATGTAACCTCTTCCCAGGCCTCCCAGACAAAACCCCATTACATTAGTTTGTGATTTATGGGTGGAAGTGGGGAAAAACATAAACCAAAGTCATCTCTCATGTGTGATATAATAAAGGGAGATAACCATGTGGCTCAGTTTGGGTTCTAGAAGTATCCTTAATATACATGTAAGTGTGTTCCTCTCCTTCAAGCCAGAGCAAGGGCTCGATCCTAGATTTGGTGGTCAGACAAAATCTGTCTGAACAAGGAATACTTAGAGCTGAGACAAGGTTAGAAAGAGCCATCCTCCTGCGCAGAGTGAATGGCAAGTGAGAAGGACACTGAGTGAAAGACGAGCCTGGAAGCCAAACTCGACAATGTGGTTAACGAATGGCACTAGGTAAACCTCTGGAAGGAATCCATTAAAACTCCACCTAACTGCTTTAAATCCCACTGTTGACACTGTACACAAGGGTGACTGTATCTTATCTGAGCCATGTTGTTAGCACCCACGTATGAGTGAGAACATCTGAGATTTGTCTTTCTGTGCTTGGCTTATTTCACTTAATCTTTTCCAGTTTCATCTGTGTTCTTGCATATGGCAGGATTTCATCCTTTTTCACGTTATAATATTCCATGTGCATATGTACCTCAATTTCTTTATCCATTCATCCATTGATAGACCCTTCAATTGGATCCAAACCTTGGCCACTGTAGACAGCACTGCAACTAACATGGGAGTACAGATAACTTTTCCAGACACCGAATCCCCCTCCTTCACATATATACCCAGCAGTGGGGTTGCTTGTCATATGTAGTTCTATTTTCAGTTTTTTGAGGAACTTTCATACTGTTCCCCATAATGACTGCATAGGAGGGTTCCCCTTTCTCTACATCCTCAGCACATCAGTTCCTACCTGTCTTTTTGATAAAAGCCATTTTGACTGGGGTGAGATGATATCTCATTGTAGTTTGATTTGCATTTTTTCACGTACCTGTTGGCCATTTGTATGTCTTCCTTTCAGAAATGTCAATTCAGATCCTTTGCTCATTTTTAATTGGTTTGTGTTATTTCTTCCTATGAGTTGTTAGAGCTCCGTATATATCCTAGTTATTAGCCCCTTGTCTAATGGGTAGTTTGCGAATATTTCCTCCCATTCTGTGGGTTGTCTCTTCCCTCTGTTGACTGTTTTATCTGCTGTGCAGAAATTTTTTTGTTTGATGTGATACCATTTGTCCAATTTTGCTTTGGTTGCCTGTGCTTCGAAGGTATTACTCAAAAATCATTGCCCAGGCTAATATCCCAAAGCATCTATCCAATGTTTTATTTTAGTCCTTTGATAATTTCAGGTCTTCGATTTAAGTCTTAAATCCATTTTGATTTGATTTTTTTGTATATGATGAGAGAAAGGAGTCTAGTCTCAATCTTCTGCATGGATATGCGGCTTTGCCAGCATCATTTGTTGAAGAGGCTGTCCTTTCTCCATTGGATGTTCTTGGCATCTCTGTCAAAGGTAAGTTTGCTACAGATGTGTAGATTTATTTCTGGGTTCTTTAGTCTATTCCATTGGTCCATTTGTGTCTTTATATACCATAGCATGCCATTTGGTTATGACAGCTCTGCAGTATAATTCAAAGTCAGGTTATCTGATTTCTCCAGTTTTGTTATTTTTTTCAGGTTGGCTTTGGCTATTCTGGGCCTTCTGTGGTTCCATATACTTTTTAAGATTATTTTTTCTATTTCTGTAACAATATCATAGGTATTTCAATGGGGATTGCACTGAATTTGTAGATTGCTTTGGGTAGTTTGGACATTTCAATAATATTGATTCTTCCAGGCTGTGAGCATGGAATTATGTTTCCAATTTTGTATCCTCTTTAATTACTTTCATCAGTGTATTATAGTTTCCATTATGGAGATCTTGTACTCCTTTATTAAGTTTATTTTCAGGTGTTTTATTTTCCTTATAACTATTGTAAATAAGATTACTTTTTTGTTTCTTTTGTAAATAAGATCGTTTACTGTTGGAATATATTATAGAAATGCTACTGATTTTTGTATATTTATTTTTTGTTCTACAACTTTACTGAATTTATCAGTTGTAATCATTTTTTGTGGAGTCTTTAGGCTTCTCTAAGATGGAAGATTATATTGTCTGTAAACAAGCATAATTTGACTTCTTCATTTCCAATCTGGATGCCCTTTCTTTCTCTTACCTCATTGCTCTAGATAGAATTTCCAGTACTATGTTGATAAGAGTGGTAAAGAGGAAATCCTTGTCTTGCCCCAGTTCTTAGCTTTCAGTTTTCTCCCATTCAGTATGATAATTAGCTGTGGGTTTTTCAAATATGAATTTTATCATATTGAGGTAAGTTCCTTCTGTACCCAGTTTTCTTAGAGCTTTCATTATGAAGAGACATTTAATTTTATCAAATGCTTTTTCAGCATCAATTGAAATGATAATATGGTTTTTGCCCTTGTTTTGTTGATGTAATATACCACATTGACTGATTTGAATATGTCGAACCATCCTTGCATCCCTGGGATGAATCCCAATTGATCACGATGAATAATCTTTTCAATGTGTTGTTAAATTTGGTTTCCTAGTTCTTTGTTGAGGATTTTTGCATCTATGTTCTTCCAAGACAACAGCCTGTTATTTTCCTTTTTATTGAGTCTTTGTCTAGTTTGGGTTATCAGGGTGACATAACTCTTATAGAATGAGTTTGGGAATATTTCCTTCTACATTTTTTGAAGTATTTTAAATAGGATTTGTATTAATTCTTCTTTGAATGCTTAGTAGAATTTAGCAGTGAAGTCATCAGGTCCTGGGATTTTCTTTGATGGAGACTTTTTATTACTGCTTCTATCTTGTTACTAGTTATTGGTTTATTCAGGTGTTGGATTTCTTCCTGGTTCAATGTTGACAGGTTGTATATGTCTAGGAATTTATTTCTTCTTGGTTTTCCAATTCATTGGCACATAGTTGCTCATAGTAGTCTCTAAAATTCTTTGGATTTCTGTAGTGTCCATTGTAATGTTTCCTTTTTCATCTCTGATTTTATTTATTTGGATCTTCTTTCTCTTTTTAACTGGTCTGGCTAAGGTGTGTTAATTTTATCTTTTCAGTTTTATCTTTAAAAAACTCCAACTTTTTGTTTCATTGATCTTTTGTATTGTTTTGGTTTCAATGTCATTTATTTCTGCTCTGATGTTCATTATTTCTTTTCTTCTACTAATTTTGTGTTTGGTTTACTCTTGTTTTCCCAGTTCTTTGAGGTACATTGTTAGATTATTTGAAGCTTTTCTACCTTTTTGATGTCCTATTACTGCTTTCACTGTACCCCATTGGTCTTGATATGTACCGTTTTCATTTCTATTTGTTACAAGTAATTTTAAAATTTCCTTTTAGTCCTTTTATTGACTCACTGATCACTCAGGAGCATACTGTTTAATTTCCATTTGTTGATATATTTTCTTCAATGTTTGTCTTATTAATGTCTAGTTATATTCTAATGTGGTCAGAGAAAACACCTGGTATGATTTAAATTTTTGTTGAATTTTTCTGAAGACTTATTTTGTGGCCTAACATATGGTCTCTCCTTGAGAATGAACCATGAGTTGAGAAGAATGTGTACTCTGCAGCTGTAGGATGAAATGTTTTACAAATATCAGGTCTGTTTTGTCTCTATGGCAGGTTAAGTCCAATGTTTCCTTATTGATTTTGTCTGGATGATCCATCCAATGCTGAAAGTGGCATGATGAGTTCTCAAAGGATTATTGTGCGGTCTCTCTTTATGTCTGATAATATTTGCTTTATGTGATAGGGTGCCCCACTGTTGAGTGTGTAGAACTGCTATAATCTCTTGTTAAATTGATGCTTTTATCATTATTTAATAACTTTGTCTCTTTTTACAGCTTTTGTCTTGAAATCTACTTTAACTGGTAGAAATATAGTTACTCCTATTTTGTTTTTCTAGTTTCCATCTGCATGGAATATCTTTCTCCATGCTTTTATTTTCAGCCTGTGTATGTCATTAAAAGTGAAGTGTGTTTCTTGCAGACAACATATGTTTGACTCTTCCTTTTTTTTAATTCATGCAGCTGCTCTATGTCTTTTGATTAAAGGCTTTAGTCCATTCATATTCAATGTTATTATTGATGTTAAGGATTTACTCCTGACATACTATTTGATTTCTGGTGGTTTGGGGTACTCCTTCCCTTCCTTCCATCTTCCTTTGTTAAAACTAATTTTCTCTGGTATTGTGTTTTAATTTCTTAATTCTCATTTGCTGTGTATCTGTTGCAGCTTTTTTTGATTTGAGGTTAACATAAGCTTGCAACAAACAGGCAAAGAAAAATCTAACAGAAATTCTACCTTTGAACTCCAGCCACATCTCTACTCTTCAATTTTGTTGTTTCCATCCATATCTTTCATACTATTTATCTTCCCAAAAGTTGAAGTTATTTTTGATAGATGTCTTTTAGTTTCCTACTCAAGATATAAGTGGTTTGTATACCATGGTTACAGCAATAGAGTATTATCTATTGTGTATTTACATTACTATTTAGTTGTATACCTTCAGGGAATTTCTTTTCATTCATTAATGTCCTTTTCTTTCAGATTAAAGAATTCCTTTTAGGATGCTTGAAGGATATTTTTGCAAAATATAATATTCTGGGTTTTATATTTTCCCTTTAGCACTTTGACTATGTCATACCTCTCTCTCCTGGCCTGTAAGATTTCCACTGAGCAGTCTGCTGCCCGCCACACTGGAACTACTTTATATGTTATCTTTTTCTTTTTTCTTGCTTATCTTAACGCCTTTGCCTTATCATGAATTTTGGGAGCTTGATTATTAAATTCCTTGAGGTAGCCTTGTTTGGGTTAAATGTTTGGTGTTCTATAACCTTCCTGTACCTAAATATTGACATCTTTCTTTAGGTTTAGAGAGTTCTCTTTTTATCATTTCTTTGAATGAACTTTCTACCCCAATATCTCTATCTCCTCTTTAAAGTCTATTACACTTAGATTTTGTCTTTTTAGGTTATTTTCTAGATCTTACATGTGTGCTTTATTCTTTTTTCTGGCTATATTTTCAAATTGCCTGTCTTCAAGCTCAGTAAATTCCTTTTCTGCTTGGTCAATTCTGCTATTGAGAGATTCTGATGCATTTTTCAGTCAATTGAATTCTTAAGCTCTAGAATTTCTGCTTGGTTTCTTTCTTTTTTGTGTGTGTGTGATTTTTTTTGGTCAGGGCTGGGTTTGAACCCACCACCTCCGGCATATGGGACCGGCACCCTACTCCTTGAGCCACAGGCGCTGCCCTGCTTGGTTTCTTTGTTATTTCAATCTCTTTGTTAAACTTCTCTGATAGGCTTCTGAATTCCTTCTCTGTGTTGTCTTGAAGTTCAGGGAGCTTCTTTAAGACAGCTATTTTGAATCGTCTGAAAGGTCAACTGTTCCCATCACTGGGATTGGTCACTGGTACCTTGGTCATATCTTCCTGGATATTCTTGATGCTTTTCGATGTTCATCAATGTCTTGGCATTGAAGAGTTAGGTATTTATTTTAATCTTCACTGTTTGGGCTTGTTTGAACCTGTCCTTCTTGAGAAGGCTTCAGGACTCCAAAGGAATTGCATGCTGTGGTCTAAGTCTCTGGTCACTGCAGTCATATCAGCACTGGAGGTGCCCCAAGAGCAGTAATCCTGTGATGCTTGGAGACTTCTAGAAGTATGAGCTTGGGTAAGGTACAAAATAATTCCCTGGATTTCCAGGCAAAATCTCTCACGCTCTTCCTTCATTCTCTGTGCTGGGCTGCTCAAGTTGAGAGAGGAGTGATGGTGAGTATACCACTTGTGTCAGATCACACCTGAAGCCAGCTCTATCTTACCTAAAGCCAGTGGTGACTATTGCCTGGCAAACCTGGTTTTTATTCAAAGTCCAAGGGCTTTTTAGTAAACAGCTGATGAATCCTTCTAGGACTGGGTCCTTCCCTTCAGGACAGTATATTTCCAGGGTGGGTCCAGAAATGCCTTGTACGAAATAAGGCTTTGACTCAGGGAGTTCAAGAGTTTGCTTGGTACTTTATTTTACTGCAGCTAAGCTGGTACCCAAGTTGCAAACAAGTATTTTGAACCTTTCCCTTTCCTTTCCCCAAGTGGAAAGATGATTCCCTGAGTCATGCTGTCTGTAGTTGGGGGAGGGTGACACAGGCGTGGGCTTGGCCACCCTTGCTGGTGTCTTACTATGTCAGGCTTATCCCAAGTCCGCTGGCTCTGAGCCAGCACAGCCACAGAAACTGCCCAAGGAGGCAATTTGTGGCCAAATTGCCTTATGAATTTAGTTCAGGTCCCAGGCTGCTTTTTATAAGCCAGTAGTGGGGTAGCTGGAACTCAGGATTCAGGGATTGTTGGTGGGGGGGGGTGAT
The DNA here is from genome assembly GCF_027406575.1 of Nycticebus coucang. Taxonomy (NCBI): domain Eukaryota; kingdom Metazoa; phylum Chordata; class Mammalia; order Primates; family Lorisidae; genus Nycticebus; species Nycticebus coucang. The sequence goes on from NC_069780.1 coordinate 74,089,215, forward strand.
GTTCCTCTGGCCAGGCTCATCAAAACATTCCCTCCATGGGCACGGGCAGAATACTGCCCCATGCTGCATTTCCCCATGGCAGGCCAGCCCTGGCTTTCAACACAAAATCCCAGAATCGCTTCACCGTCCCTTCCCCTGGGCATTCAGAGTCTCTCCTCACAGGGTGCGCTGCTGCCCTCTTGCCAGGCAGGGGCGGGGCACAGGCAGCCCACGACTGTCTTTCCTGCCCTCTTCAGTGCCTCCTTCCTTGTGATCACTCACCTGATTTTTGGTTCTTCTGAAAGTGTCTGCTTGCAAGCACAGTCGCTGAATTTGATGTTCATGTGGAGAAACAATCACTGGCAATTTCTATTTGGCCCTCTTGCTTCCAGATTCTCTAGTCGTAAATTAATACACTCTCCTGGGTGTCCCCACCCTTCTCAAGGAAGGGCAATCCCTACCTTTTACATGCTCAATTCAGGAACTTTCTCAATGTGTACGGGAGCATCACAGCCAAGTGCCCTGTTTTTCCAAGAACTTCCCTCTTCCCTTCCTCTGCTGAAATATCTGGAAGTGACTTTTACTCCAGTTCTATTTCTTTCACTATGATAGGTTGATAAAAGGGAAGAAATACTGTTTTATAAAAGGGGGAGGGAAAAAGGGAAGGGAATACCACTTGTTTAGGGGACTGTCTCCACCTTCTCTGTGCCCATATATGACTATTTCTTATAACTATTTCTCCTTAGGCCCCACTGTACACCTTCTGCTAGATTTCCTCTGCCTGGCTTCTGCTGGATGGTTAAGATGGTCTCCATACACTAATTTTATGCAAAACAAAGATAATTCCATTCTGTGGTACTTCTGCCCTTTGCAGACAAAGATTGGATGGCGTTCTGCTTCTGACATTGCTTTCCTTTATTCAGGAGTCTCAAACTCAACTGTCTCCAAGGGCAAGGTAAGAGTGTGGATAGCAGGTAGTGGTGGGATCTCTGCTCTGATAAACTGGGCAGCACAGGTGCCACCTCATGGGCAAGCTGCTCCTTCTGCCTGATGGACTAGGTGACCAGGCCTTGACCCTCTAGCTCTGAGATGGGGCCTGGGTTTTCACAGGCAAGGTCCAGTAGAAAAAAAATAAGGCACAGGAGGAGGATGCCTTTTCTTTTAAATTTATTTATTTTATTTATTTATTATTTTCTTTTTTTATTGTTGGGGATTCATTGAGGGTACAATAAGCCAGGTTACACTGATTGCAATTGTTAGGCAAAGTCCCTCTTGTAATCATGTCTTGCCCCCATAAAGTGTGACACACACCAAGGCCCCACCCCCCTCTGTCCCTTTAAAAAAAGGAAATCTCAGAAGGATGCTGGGCGTTCAGAGATAGGAAATGGGGTGATGTGTGTTGGAGTGGGGGTTAGAAAAGGAGAGAGAGATGGAAGGTAGGAGAAGGGACTTACCTCTCCTAGAGGGAGAGAAGGGAGGGAGAGGAGAAGAAAGAGAAGAGAGGAGAGGGGCAGACACTTCACAGAAGGAGAGCTGTATTTCACAGAATAGTTTCCCAGGGAGCCAAGGGGAAGGAAGATGTTCTAATTTGGAAAAAAAAATAAAATAAATCTTAATTTGAAAGCAGCAGAAATGGAGGTGAGTTGGGGACAGAAGGGGGGAAAGCAGAGAGAGCCTTGGGGAAGCTGCGACTCACCCTCCTTCCTCCAGCTGCTCTCATTGGAATGCCTGTCCCCCTTCCATCAGCACAGGGCCAGCCACAGAAGGTGCCTCTAGTGGCTCAGGATTATCAGCCACTCCCCGTGGGAGCGGCTGGGGGTTCCCATGTTGTAACTTTGACTACCCTGGGCCTCCCTGGGCTACTCTGAGCCCAGCCTCCACAATGGTGAGACGGACTGTGGAACACACGGCTCACTTCCAAGCCAGGCTTCAGAATGCGAGGTGCAGAGGGACCTCTCTGGCACCGAGAGCCCTCGCTGAGGACAAGGCCAGCCTACTTACCCAGCACTTAGAAACACGGAGGGACACCCCACAGACGTGACAAGAACTAACTGACAACAACTGAGCTGTCTACTTTCCTAAGGGGGCCATCACACAACCAGTGCTTGAGACACAGGATAGTGGGAGCTGAATTCACCTCCTCCCATCTCCACCCTCCCTGAAGTGGGGACTCAGGAACTCCACAGAGAGGCTTAGGGAGTGGCATGAAAGCTCACACTCTCTCCTACTCTTTCCAGCAGTCTCTACACCAAAATAATAAAAGATTCAGACGATGACTAACTGCTTGAGACAGTATAAACATGCCTTTAATACGCTTTAAATTTTAAAATATTAGCCAAGATATAAAAGCAAATGTAACACTCAGCCTTCATTCCAGAAATTGGAAAAAAAAAAAAATAATTACAGGCTTCAGAGGGAGTTTTAATCTGGGTATTGAATTGATAAGAAATTTGAATACGTGAAGCTATCTGTAGCAATATATGATAAGTTATTTCAAATACTGAATAATTAATCATTTAATATATATTTGAAAAGTTTTGAGTTTATAATAAGTTCTATGCTAATTTAAAGTATTAACTCATATCTTCACCCCAGTGTTTAATAAAACATAGGAAAGAATGTTTCTTTCATTATTTCCCAGTCCCACCTTTCTTCCCTCTCCAGTGATGCGAGGACTGGGGGATAAGATCTTCATGAACTCTCAGATCTGTTTCCCTGTTGAAGGCACACACAAATGATCAACTAGGAAAGTTTCATTCCTCTTTCATTCCTCACACATCCCTGTCTCATACTTCTTTTTCATAAACTTCATCCTCATAATGAGAAATGTAAATTTAGAAAGGTCTGCCCAGACTGATTAATAGATCATTTGGTTCATTTGTTCACTTATTCAGCCAATATTTATGGAGTCTCCCTACTATAATGGGGGCACAGTGTCAGGTGCTAGAAAGTCAAACACTAAGACAATGACTTTAAGGAGGATGGAGCAGTGAAATGGGGAGGGATGCAGACACCTAAAAAAAGAGCTGGTGATGCCAAGTGGGGGGGTAAACAGCCCAGGGTGGGAGAAACAGGGCAGGAGACGACACTCACACACTCCTCCCTCAAGTGAACGGCATCGCTGCTCCCGGACACAAAACGCCAGGTCACTGCCTTCGTGTCATGAAGGCCATGGAAGCCCAGGCCCTGAGAAGGTGTAGGGACGGGTTCAGAAGACGTGATGTGAAGATGTGGGCAGGCAGCGAGGCAGGCACAATTTGAGTTTTCTAGTCTCCATCTAGCTGGGATCACAAAAGCATCTTTCTTAGAGCCCCTTCTTTCCTTGGGATTCATGACGCAACACTCCTTCAACTTCTACCTCCCAAATGAGTTCAAAATCCGTATCTTCAGCTAGGATGCCACTTTATAGACCACTGTCTATTTCATATCTCATCATGGAGAATCTTTCAAAGATAATTAAAGCTGGCCTCAAGCTCCTCCACTGCCTGCTCTTCCAAACCCTGGACTTCTTCCCTGGTTCCCTGTCCCAGTGAGTGGGGGCACATCCTTCCTAGCACTGAAGACAGAGCCTTGAATGTCCTAGACACCTACTTCGTCCATGTCTCCACCACCTACTAATACCCAGCCACTCACAACTCCTCTCCATTTCACCTTACAGGGTCACCTGGATTTCCGTCTCAGCCTCCTGTCTGGGCTCCCACAATCTGCTCTGACTCACTCCTAGGCTATTTTCCATCCTGCATTCAGATGGATCTTTTCACAGTGTAAATCCGGAAATGTTATCCCACAATTCAGAACACTTCAACTGCTTTCCCATTTCTCTTTAAATAAAGAACCAAGTCCCTAAATCAGTTGTCAAAACCCATAGCCACCTGGCCTCTTGCTCCCCCACTTCTCGGAGCTCCTGAGCATTCACGGTGTTGTAGCCACACTGTCTCGCTCTCAGTTCACTGAAGGCCCTGCAATCTTCCCTGCCACTGGGCCTTTGCATAAGCTGGGCCATTAGCCTAGATCAACTTTCTTCTCTCCCATACTTCTTCACCAAGTTGGTAACAGCTTTATCATTACCAGGGAAATCTTTTCTGACTAGACCAATTCCACCCATTAACTGCTCTCTAAGCACCTTTCCTTTCAATACCTATCACAATTTTACTGACAGGACTCTGATTAATTTGTTTCCCCCATCAGACTGAATGTTCTATGGGATAGGGACTAGTTCTCTATTTTCCTCTCACTATTTTAAAACCACTGCTTAGAATACTGACAACAGTTAATAATATCCCTCAAATAAGTACAAGATGAAGCATGCATAGGCACTGGGCTATCCTCTGTAACCTAGTGATTTCCCTAAAAAATACAGGGTCTGTCATGGTATCCTGTGATAGAACTATTACACTGAGCTCTATGTATCTGTGTGGTTTGACCACAAGGCCTTCTAATGTTTCCAGTTGCCTCCCCAAAGTAGTATCCAGTATGTTCCCTTGAAAAATACACCTTTGCCCTGATTTTTCCATTGAGAGAAACCCTGTGGAAGTCTAGGTTGGGTAGGGTGAAAAGTTTTAAGAATAGAGAACAAAACTTTCACTCTAATAATTATAAATAACATCTAACTATTTATAATATTAGAAGGCAGTTACTTTTTGTTGTTTCCATTTTATTTGTACCTACATGTTCTAGAACAGAAAAAGGCACACAAAGCTTAAGTGGCCTTTTCTTTTCATAGTTACCTCTTATTTATTTCCAAACCCTTTAATGACATTAGTTTTCTTAGGCTTTGAATATAAGGTGAAGTTTCACTTGATAAAAAAGATTCTTATAATTCTGCACTTTGTTGGAATCCTTTCTACTCAGATGTTTGCACACAATTAAAATTTTTTTTTTTTTTTTTTGAGACAGAGTCTCACTGTGTCACCCTTGGTAGAGTGCTGTGGTGTCATAGCTCACAGCAACCTTAAACTCTTGGGCTTCAGGGATTCTCTTGCCTCAGCCTCCAAAGTAGCTGAGATTACAGGTGCCTGCCACAAGGTCCGGCTATTTTTTGGTTGCAGTTGTCATGTTGTTTAGCTGGCCCAGGCTGGGTTTAAACCCGCCACCCTTGGTGTATGTGGCTGGCGCTGTAACCACTGTGCTACAGGCGCCAAGCCCACGATTAAAAAATAATAGGAGACACCAGAAGCAAAGGCAACAAAAGAAACAAATAGATAAGTTTTATTTCATTAGAATTAAAAATGTGTATCAAAATGTACACCTTTTTTTTTTTTTTGAGACATAGTCTCACTCTGTTGCCCTGGGTAGAGTGGAATGGTGTCAAACATAGCTCACAGCAACATCAAACTCTTGGGCTCAAGTGATCCTCTTGCCTCAGCCTCCCAAGTAGCTACAGGTGACTGCCATAATAGCCAGATAGTTTTTTCTATTTTTAGTTGAGACAGAGTCTCACTCTTGCTCAGGCTGGCCTTGGACTCTTGAGCTCAAGCAAGCCACCCACCTTGGCCACCCTGAGTGCTAGAATTATAGGCATGAGCCACTGCATCCAGACCCTCAAAGTAGTTTCAAGAAAGTAAAAAGACAACCCATAGAGTGAGAGAAAATAATTACAAACCATATCTCTGATTAGGGTTTAATACCCAGAATTTAAAAAGAACATCTGCAACTCGAGTACAAAAAGACAATTAAAAAAATGGGCAAAAGACTTAAATGGACATTTCTACAAAGAAGACACGCAAGTGACCAAGAAGCCTATGAAAAGATGTCCAATATCATTAGTTACCAGGGAAAGGCAAACGAAAACCAGAACGAGATACTACTTCACACCTACTAGGGTGGCTGTTGAAACCAAAGTAAGAAGTCTTGGTGAGGTTATGAAGACATCAAAACCCTTGAGTATCGCTTGTGGGGTTGTGAAATGGAGTGACTGCTGTGGTAAACAGTTTGGTGGTTTCTCAAAAAGTTAAACATAGCATTACCATCTGCCTCAGCGATTTGACTCTGAGGTCACCCCAGAGCCAGAGTCTTGAAGAGCTATTTGAATATCCATGTTCAGAGCAGCGTTACTCACAATAGTCAAAGGTGGAGACAACCCAGTGCCCACCGAGTGACTGGATAGACAAAATGAGCTCAATTCTTTTTATTTGCTACAGTTATGTTTTATAAAATCACAGAAAACACTGAAGTAGCAAATAGGAACCATTCCTCTTAGGGAAAAGGAAGGATCATGGCCTTTTAGAGAATCTGGTATCAACATTTTCATCAATTGATGTATACCTAATCTTATTTTTTGTGTGTTTCTGTTTTAAAACATCTTATTTAATGCATATTGCCAATTCCTTGACACTAAACTCATAGCCAACTCATGCTTGGATGCAGCTTTCGCTCCAACACCCATTTTCCCTGTAGGGAACCTCATAGCCTTCCTCAGCTTATGAATACCAGATGGAATTTCAGTGCTCTGCTTGGGGGCTATTTTAAATGCAAAATTACCAACAAAGCCAAAAAATGCAAATAACTGGGTGCTAAGTAGAACATGCAAAGGATGCACGTTTGTGGTCCAAGAGCTGAAACCAGAAGGTACAGCAGCCTCTAGTCTGATCTCAGCTGGACCGTGTGCTCTGGGCCACTCATTTTTTGTTGCTCTGCACATGACTGTGAATGACCATGAATGTCCTGTGAGTATGAACTTTGGGGTTACAAATGAACGTAGCAGATAAAATTTGCAAATACAGAATCTGCAAAGAATAAGGACTGACTGCATATACATCCAATGGAATATTATTCTACCATAAAAAAGGTATGGAACTCTGACACATGGAACCACACAGATAAACACAGAAAACCTGAGGTTACATGAAACAAGGCCGACGCAAAAGGATAAATATTGTGTCATTCTACTTATTTCACAGATTAAAGATTCATAGGGATTTGGGGGGAGTTATTGTCCCCCAAATGGGTTCAGAGTTTCTGTTTGGGGTGCTGAAAAAATATTGGAGATGTTAGTGGTGATGGTTATACAGTATGAATGAAATTAATATCACTGAACCACACATTTAAAAATGGCAAATTTTGTGTTACAGGTTGTCCCCAAGTTAGAGTTACAAATATCTGACTTACGTATAGCTTGCACTTATGAACAGAAGTTATTACAGTAAGTTCTTAAGTTACAAACATCTGACCGATATATGACTTGCATTTACAATTGGAAGCTATTACAGATAATAAGTAAATGTACCTGTTCCAACTTAGATAATAAATTCAACTTAAGAACAAACCCACAGAAACAATCTCGTTCATAAGCTGGGGACTGTCTGTACATGCATTTTGACAAAAAAAAAGATGTACTAAATAAGATTAAATGAACTGTTTTAATCTTTTAAAAACCAAACTCAAATGTTGATACACTGTTGGCACTCACAGAGATTCTTATTTATTTACACTTCAGTTTAAAACAAGGATCTGCTTTAAAGTCTTTTCTTTTGGTCTATAGAATGTATTTAAAGACATTCGCTATTCAGGAATACCAGCTGATTACTGAGGCTACAAGTCAATCAAAATGTACGATTCAGTTGCTGGGCTTTACTTCATGCTTCTGATGACAATTTATACAGCACTGCAATGATTTGTTCTGACTAATTGCCAAAAGAAGGGTTACCTTGAGAATCAACAATTGATGTTCCTAATTTATCTTTGGAATAAAACTGTCTCTGTGATACATCACATCTGGGTGAACTGACGATTTCAGCGGGCACTACTGGGGTCCCTCAGCACTATGTACCTGCTTCTGATCGTTCACATTACTGTTCTTCCTTTTGTCACTGATGTATTTCTCATCTGCCTCCATCCCAACTGAAACCCCTATTTTCACATCTCTAGAGAGAGCCATCTGTTAGAATGGGGCTGTGGTTACTATCATAATTCGAATGTTCCCTTTTAAATGTTTCTTGACCCAAAATTACAAAGAAGCACTGCTGGACATCAACATCAATGAAATGTGCTAATGTGGAATGCAAACAGCCTTAAAATGTAAACTTAGAATAGGAAGGAATTCATGACCAAAGAAAAATCTATTACTTTTCTTTCAATATTTTAAACTAAAAATGTTTCACTACAGAATAAAATTGTACCTTCTTTTATGATGGCAAAGAAGGGTAATTATGATTGCCATGAAAACACACTGAGCAGCTATATACTGTTAACAAAAGAGCCATAATATGATGTGTAAAGACTGGCACTTTATACATTCACGTTTCCTAGAAATTAGATGGTCTTCCCAGCTGGAGTAGATATCAATAGACTGTTTTCTTCTATTAATCGTGACTATATCAGTCAAATTTCTAGAGCCAACTGGATCATCCTTCATGACAATTTCCATATACTATTATGTGGGATTTATATATGCTCACTGCTCACAGGTGTACAGTATAACGTCACAAAAGTTTTAAGTTCTCAAACATCTATACATTTTTAACTTAAAAAATGCCAGCATGAGTGGATTATTTCATAAACATATCTCTGTTTAGAAATTATTTTTTAAAAAACATAACGAATAACTGCAGTTTGTTTTATGAAGGCTAATTAATAGGTACTTACTCATTAAAGACTAGGTCTGGTGCAAAATAGAGAAATTGGCTGTTTGTATGTTTGTATGATCTCCAGCTCAAGGCAAATGATGACAGACACATCCAAGAATACTGGATTAGCGTAATTTGGTCCTCAAGAGGCAAGTTTTTAAATCCTGAAGAATAAAACAATCACAGCAAAACACTTAGCACGTAAATATATTCCAGGAAGAAGCTTCTTAAGTCGACCCCAAAGAGCCACCTTGCCATAATAACTCAAATCAATTCAATAGTCATTTATGAAACATCCACAGACCCGGTCCTAGTCCACATTTCATTTTAAATTTTCCCTTAATTCTTGACGAGGGTGAACTTCCAGGGCAAACCAAAAACTGGAGAGCTCAGTTAAGTTTCTGTGGATGATGCCTAAAAATCCCATTAGGCTGAAAGAATTTGTATTAACTTTTAAAATTTGCTTCATCCCACCTACAATGAATAACACTAAAGTGAAGTGTAGTTTAATACATAATAATAACTGCCAACACCTGCATACCTGTAATAATGGTGGAAGATTTTAGTTTTCATGAGTTTGTGGTGCTTTAAAAATATTATTCTTTGCTTCCTCTAGTGCGCCATAATACTAGACTTTGACAAAGTTCTGTAGTAGAACAAGCATCCTTGGTACTTGTCCTGTCTCTGACAGACTCCCTTTTGGGTCCTCAAGCCCTTCTTTTGTTCCTTTTTAACCCCTCTTTTCCTAAATAAATAGGCATCATGTTGTTTTTCCATCTGTGGAGTTTCATCTCTTCTTCAAAGAATCAGTCATCCCAGCTTTCCCCAGTCTTTTTTCCTGATGGCTGCTGGCTGACCATAGCTAATGTAAGATTAATGACTGTGACAATGTGATAAAAATTTTTAAAAAGTGATATTACTATAGATCAGGAGGACCTTCTTAATAAAATCCTATAAGACAAAAAATGACTACAATGAGAATTTCAAGCACAATTTAAATGGTGCTGGGATAAGGTGACATTTTTTAGACAGAGGAGTTTTCAGGGTCTCTTACAACTTACCTTGTAGGCCTTGGGATGGACTTGGTCTTTGCATAGATTAACACTGGTTATAAGCTGCTATAAATGGGCTCAATTTATGCTCTCATGAACAGAATGGATTTCATCTTATTGATATTTAGGGGATGAAATGTCCAACTTCAGTTATCAACATAAGAAATTCATCTGTTACTTTAACAACAGAATCTTTACATCTACATTCTCAGAAGAAATGAGCACATTAACTCGAGTTTCCCCATACACTTCAATAATACATCCATTTAAAAATTTGATAACAGGCTCTAATAGAAAGCCAACTCCAAGCGCACGGCTGGCTATGGCGAAGTCCGCTGCCTGACTTACAGTTCAGGATGCAGACAGTGAAGGGAAGGGCGGTCCTACCTGGAAGTACCTTTGCCCACTTCACGACTTGAATCATCTGTTTGCCCGCTAGGCGGTTGAGAGTGGAGAGCAGATTTTCAGCAGTATCTGGTTTTGAGCTATCATAGCCTGCGTACACAATTTCAGGTTCAATGTTTTCAAGGACCATAGCAGGGGAAGGCGTGAGTGCTCGTGAAATTGTGGAGAGCTGAGGGACCAGCGCGGTGTTGACCGAGGGCTCCTTTGCAGGAGCGATGTACGTGGTCCCCTCCTCAGGGCTCTGGGGTGGTGGAGGTGGCGGTGGTGGCTGCTGCTGTGGCTGTTCCTCGTGAATCCCTTTTAATTTTCCCAACTTCTTTGACTTTCGAGCTATCAAAAAAAAAAAAAATTAAACAAGAGCAAATAAAAATTTTGTTTGACATATACGATATGAGATAATTTATAATCAAATATTAACATTGGTTTAAGGATACTTTTCTTCCAGATGGGTCTTGGTATATCAATATCTTTTAAATATTCCATTCAGAGCAAATATACAAAGTCGACTTATCATTACTCTGAAGGGGAGGAAATTCTTCCCTCTTTTCATTTATTCTAAAATCTTCACTGCTTATCTCCTATATGGTAAGATACCACATAAGCTGTGTGGGAAGCCCAGCTAATATTTTCAGTGTAATCAAGCTTTCCCTTTTCTTCAACAAGTGCTCAGCCTAGTGAGGGAGGAGCTGAGAAGTATTCATGAAACTCTATTGCAGTGCAGATAGAGGTACCATGATAAAAATGAAAACAGCTAAAATGTACTGAATGTTTACTGATACCAGGCACCATTATAAATGCTTTGTATAAATTAACTAATAATTTTATGAGTAGGTGCTACTATGATTCTCATTTAAAAATAAGGAAATGTCGACCAGAGAGGTTAAGAAATCTAGTCAATGTCACACAGCCAGTATATATGAAATAAGAGTTCAGAGGAAGGCTAAGTTATTTCACATCCTAATAGGATGGCAGGTGAGAGAGACAGATGTAGAGATGGATATAGATAATTTGGAAGACAGATGAATGACAGAATAGATAAAAAAAAGAAAAGAAAGCTTAGAAGTACCAAATGTGCTTAGGTCTATGATAATAACCTACTTTACAACTGTAAGGTTTTCAATTCATTAAAAAATTCTTGAGGCAACAGACGCCTTCTACTTAAGCCTAACATATATGAGGAATTTACGGGACAAAACTTTAACATAAATTAGGGCTATGCTATACTAATTAACCTGACCGAAAAAATAATCATTCATGCTTACAACTATAGCCATTAATATTTATCATATTCATCATAGAAAAACTTAATTCAGATAAAAGATAAGCCATCATCCAACAACAGATATAGTAAATACTGGATTAGGTTAAAAAGAGGAGTAAGATATAATTTCTGTCTTTATGGAGTATAAGATTAAAAAGCAATTTTAGGGCTTGGCGCCTGTGGCTCAAGCAGCTAAGGCACCAGCCACATACACCTGAGCTGGCGGGTTCGAATCCAGCCAGGGCCCGCCAAACAACAATGGTGGCTGCAACCAAAAAATAGCTGGGCATTGTGGCGGGCGCCTGTAGTCCCAGCTACTTGGGAGGCTGAGACAGGAGACTCGCTTGAGCCCAGGAGTTGGAGGTTGCTGTGAGCTGTGATGCCACAGCACTACCCAGGGCGACAGGTTGAGGCTCTGTCTCAAAAAAAATAAAAATAAAAAAATAAAAAAAAAATTTAAAAATCTCAATAATTAATTTATAGAGTAGCTCTTTTAAGTGGAGGCAGAAAAATCTGACTTTCTGAATTTCGAGGAAAGCAGATGTATCCTATTCATGCGTGCGAATGGGGAGCCGCTGTTGAGGCGCTGCTCACTAGTGCTGAGCAGATTCTAGGTAACCAAGATACTTGTGATGAAAGAACAAGTGAACAAATGAAACAATGACCAGCAAAGTGCCCCGAATCTTAGACAAAGCAGGAGGAGAAAAAGAGAACCAAACACTTTGATAATCCAACAGGCTGGTTAACTGGGTACTCCGTAAGAGCTAAAAAAATCCTCAGTAGCATTAATCACTCGTTTGGGAAACTAGGCACTTGGAACTGCTTCTGTGTCACAAACTCTTTTCTGAGCCTCAACTGATTCATCCATAAAATGGGGATAATATCTCCCTCTCTTATCTCACAGAGGGCTAAATGGGTATGACAAAAACATTCTAGAAATTACTACTAACACCTGAAGTAGTATTTGCTGTCACTTCCATTCTTTCCCATAATTTTGTAAATATTAAAAATATTCTTGTACATTAAAATGTCCTCATCCTTTATAAGACTACATTTTATGATAAGCATAATTTAATTGACCAGAAACAGCCAAGGGCAGTATTTTCAAATTTTATTAAGTGATATTTGCTTGCAAATTAATGATAAAACTCTTTTTTGTTTCATGTTTTAGGTCTACAATGCTGTGTTTATTCTCATCGCTGATTTAGGGTCAATGCTATGGAACATCATGAAGAATGCTTAATATTTTCTCTAACTTTCCAATGGGGTCTCAAGATTCACAAAAGCCTGAAACATGGCCTGGGAAGATTTTGTGGGTTTGCTTGACTCATGAGGCTGACGTGCCCTGCTACATACCCTCCTGACAAACCCCTGGTGTGGTCTGACGATGGCTGCCAGCAAGGGTATCGTCCTTGCATCCCACTGTAAGATGATGAAATACACTTTCACAGCTTAAAGACTCTTTAATCTTAGAAATGGTAATCGGAAAAGCAGAAAGAGGGACAGAGGGAGGGGGGTGGGGCCTTGGTGTGTGTCACACTTTAGGGGGGCAAAACATGATTGCAAGAGGGACTTTGCCTAACAACTGCAATCAGTGTAACCTGGCTTATTGTACCCTCAATGAATCCCCAACAATAAAAAAACAAAAAAGAAATGGTAATCGGGTCATTTTTCCCCTCTAGAGTAGACTAAGAGACTTGATAGCTAAAAGAATATGGAATTATTTTCAATCACAACATTTCCCTAGACAGTGAGAATTCTGTCTTTGCAGAAATGCTTCACGCCATGTCTCAAAATTTTAGGTCTTGGCAAGTAAACATTAGAAAGGAATTATTGGGGGTTATATGAAAATAGGTATTTTTATACTCAGAGATCAAATATAATTACAGCCCACAAGACAGTGAGCAGGTTCTCTCCCCACTCACCTCCTGCCATTCTCTGTAACAGACCATGTCTCTCTCCACCCTCATACACGGGGCATCAGTCCCAACCAGTGGTCCCTTCTGTGTCCTCCTCCTCTGTCCCTCACCCTCTTTATCTGCCTGATTTCTCTTTGCCTTACTCCCGCCAGAGGACGAATACTCTGAGGGACAGGGGCACAACTTAGTGCTTTCTGTGTCATGAACCCCAAGGAAGCAATGTCATCTTTCTACAGGTTTAACTGGTTATGAGGCAAAGTGGCCTCCTTTAGACTAATAGGATAGAAGCATTCGGATGGTTCTCCAGGCAACACACACTAATCCGGGGTCCTAGGGGAAGGTGTTTTCATGAATGTTAGCTTCTCAGTTGCTTAGAAGAAAATGGCATTTTAATTGTGTATAAATGCTCCTAGAATGGTTAACAAGCTTGAAAACAGCTTGTTTTTAAAAGTGTCTCTAAAAAGTCTCAGATTAATCTATAGGATTTAAAAAATTCACGTGCATTATTGATTTTATTAGCATAGGAAGCACGCTAAGGCAAACACAAACCTAACCTTTGACCACTTTCAACGACATTCCCAATTAGTGGATCTCCACATATTACATTTTAATGTGTGTGAGCCAATCCATAGATATCTTCACCTGTATCTATAATAAATATAACTTTGTTGCAAATGTTGTAGAACACATTTATCAATTACTCAGCAAGTAAGTAATATCTACCCATTGTGGCAATGCAACAGTAACCAACAAGATCTGAGCCTGACTGGAGATTGTAGTCTTGGGAAGTTGAATCAATACATAATAATTAGGTTTATAAAGCAGGCTATGATAAGTTTGTGGGTAGTAACATTGATAATATATTTGGAGGAAAAGACAATGGCATTAAGAAGTTGTTTTTTTTTTTCTCCATGGGAGCTCACCCCCTTTCCATGGCTAATTCCCACCCTGTTCTGATTTGCTTTTAGTGCGATTCAGATTATAGGAGGGCCCACGTGGACCATGCTGCTTTCCTGTATGGGCATCACCCAAAGTCAAGTGCCCTTGACCCACCTAACAGGAAGGTCCTCAGACTAGCAGCCAGACAGAGTGGAGGCTCAGGGGAATCTAAAGAAGTCCAAATAGAGGTTCTCTGATCTTACAGAGAATAACACATTTCTGAATGATACTCTCCCATGACAGAACTATGACGCCTTCCTTGTTGGCTACAGATGGGACTTCGATAGGGGCAACCGTGTAGCTGCCTGTGATGTACTTCTGGACCTAAACACATGGTGAACTTGATTATTTTTATGGCATTTCTATTTTCTACAATTATATCCCTTTTCTCCACCTCTAATACTTAGCAAGTTTTTCCTTCCTATTTTTTTTTTTAATGCCAGTCAGACTCAGAAACGTGTGTACACATGAGGACACGTGTGGAGAGGGTTCCATCTCTGGCCAGAGTTTTAAAGGTGGTAGAACACGTTTTTGGAATTTGGAAAGGCTGGGGCCTGTGGTAAGCCAAGCAAGAACCTCAGAGGAAAAGGCAATTGAGAATGTCAGTGAAACAGCCTCCCAGGGATCCTTTCCGTGTGACAGAGAAAGCTTCAGGAGCTTTCTTCTGCTGAAATTTTGGCTGGGTTTGAACTGGAGTGGGTGGCCAGGGCTGAGGCTATGCTGTAATCACAAAGCTCCCTCTTGAACGTGCAGGAAGAATAGCAGACAGGCCGGAGCAGAGGTGGCCACATCTCCTGGACAGCGCTGGGCGGCTGGTGGGTTGATGCTGTGTGACAACTCCTACTTGGGCCCTGCCACTGTTGTGTAGCAGGCATCAGAAGGGAGCAAGAAAATAACAACTCTTCCACCCACAAAGCTCCGGCCAAAACATGCTTATGAAAGGAAAAAGATGGAAAAAGACAGTGTTGACTTATTCCACGGCAGAAGTTCAGTGCTCTAAGCCCAACAGCAGTTTCAAAAACTTAAGAGATATTTGCAAATCATAGTGAGCCTCTATTTTTTATTTCCACTGGGGTCAAGATAAAATATAAAGGGTTTATAAGACAGAAAAAGAGATTTAGATTAGACATTAGGAGAATTTCCTCCAAGCATTCTGGAATGTGTTATGGAGAGAGCTTGGAATGTACTGTGAGCAAGAACGTGGACTGTTCTTTTCTAAAAACTCTACAGCAACAGATAGGCAGTTATACAGCTTGCCTGAGAGTTCTGCCCTAAGGTAGAAAAAAAATGATTAAATGAGTTATTGAAATCCAGTGGCCCTACAATGTAAGTAAATAAGACCTTCCAGAGGACATTCCAGCCTTACATTGGTCTGAAAGAAGCCTGTCTGGGTTCACATTTTTCTAAAAAAACAGGAATAAATCCCTCATAAGTGCGGTAAGAGATAATTTTAGAAATACTTTTCCAAAATATGCACAAAAGGCAAAT
Source organism: Nycticebus coucang (assembly GCF_027406575.1). Classification (NCBI taxonomy): domain Eukaryota; kingdom Metazoa; phylum Chordata; class Mammalia; order Primates; family Lorisidae; genus Nycticebus; species Nycticebus coucang. Next base: position 74,104,822 of record NC_069780.1, read on the forward strand.
ACTGTGATCTTGGAATGCATGCTTGAAAGAATGTTCAGCACCAGGGAGAAAAAGAAAAAAAAAAACCAAACAGACACCATCCTCTGCTCTTCTGTCTCTGCTTTATCCCCATACCACCCCACCTCCTTTTTAAAAGTAGTTTCACCATTAGGAAGTGAACTGTCTGCTCCTATATTTAAAGTAAGCTCTTAATGGGTATAGGCGATTGCACTAATGTACACAGCTATGATTTAACAATCAAAAAAAAAGACGAATAACGGCTGATCTTCCGGGAGGGAAGCTGAGAGGGACAGAGAGCCAAATAATCCCACTTTAATACCCTAAGCTATTTCCATTTTTGCTTCTAGATAATAATATAGAATTTCCAAACAACTGGCTGTAAGTAGCAAGGTGGGGCTTAACTTTAGTCTTCACGACCTTCTTAATTTGAAGGTAATATTTCCAGAAAATCATCTTTTCACAAGAACAAATTCATAATGTAATGACTTCATCACTAGTGATCCTGATGCAAAGTGTGCTCGGAAGCACTTGTTTTCTATACCTGAGATGTTTGATCTACAACAGTATTTAAAATGAAAATTTGCTTTTTAAAAAATGTTGTTAAAAGTCTTCTGTTTCTTTCATTTCTCCAAAACAATAAAACAATTCTAAGGCTAGTCTTAAATTTTTCCTTGATTTGATTATTTTTAACAATGACAGTGCTATATTCACTGTTTGTGGACATGGGAACAGTTTTGATTAAGTACAAATTATCTGACCACAAATGATTTCTCCTTTGCTAGTGACGATGACATGCTGTGGGTTTTCCAGTATCTCTCTCCCCCTACAGGTTAGATTCCAACATGATATTTTTCATGCTGCTGCTCTGTCATCAAATCCAACTGTGACCAGTTTGTTTCATCAATCATCCATGGGAGACGATTAAACCGAGAAGGGCTCCTAACCAGCCAACAGGTCTAGGGAAGAATCTAGGCATGAAGTCATTCTGAAATCTGTTCCCAGATCTTGCACTTACCTTGTGAGCTAGTAAAATCTGGTGTGTGATAAACGCAAAAATAAATAAATAAATAAATAAATAAATAAATAAAGTAAGCTCTTTAGTTCTTCCAATCCTGAGACTAGATAATTTTATTAGTGGGGAAAAAACACTAATTGAGAATCTATAGGTCAGGTAGTAAAACAGCACCTTTAGAAAATATCCTCCCGTTTAATTTTCCTGTGTTATCAACACGGTACAGGGTGGTATAGGGATTTGTGCAGAGCAACTCTGTACACAGGATGGTACTCCCAGTACTCCTAGCTACTGTGGCGATTAGCCTCAGAAGGAAACAATGGAAAACTATAAAAGAAAAACCTCATTACGTATGTGGGTGACACCTAATCAGGAGGTCAAAGGGAGTGAGAAGAGGATCTGGAGCCAAAATGGCTTTATAAATCATCTGTAAGGTTAGCACTGGGTCTCTGCTACTACAGGGATTAGGCTTTTACACAGGAGGCAGAGAACACTCTGTATCAATATACAAGGTGTTTTCTTTCATAATTCCCACAGTCAACTTCTTTATACTCTAGGGCTATTACTGACCCAGATAGTCCAGGATTTCTGCATTTGCTCCATGTTATGACACCTTCATTCTAATTGGAAAAGAAACTTAAGAAGGCAGAAATCAAACCAGTGTGTTTAAAAAACAGAACTGACTGGGGGAAGAATTTACTACTTCTGATTAAAAATAAAGTTCCAAAACTCCATTGCAACTGATAACTGAGTTCTTCAGACTAATATATAAATACAGGGTGGCCATAAAGTTCACATGCAACTGCCACCCTGTATATAAATCAAATTTATATTCTTCAGAAAATACAGAGTATTCTGGACCGACAAGATGGTGGCCGAGTAACAACTTCCTTGCAACTGGGCACAGTGAGTCTGGGGAGAGAAGACTTCAGACATCTCTGGCTGGTGGAATCTGCACAGAAACATCCCTTCAGGGACACAGGGAGTAAGCGTGAGACTTCTGGATCCCATGAGGAGGACAAAAGCTATGGAGAACTGGCAAGTGTTTGCATGTGTTCATTCAGTCTAATCCCGCTAGCAGCTGACTCATCGAAACCCTAGTCCAGAGGCATGGCAACTTAAAGAGCAAGAGGAAGTGAAAGGAAAATTAGGGCAAGAAAACAGATAAAAGGAAACACTCATAAGGAAGAATCAGCAGAAAAATCCTGGCAACATGAAAAACCAGTCCAGAGCAACCCCCAAAGGGACCATGAGGTAGCTACTGCAGAGGATTTTACCTATAAAGAAATGTTAGAAATGACAGAAGAGAATTTAGAATATAGATGCAGACTTCTCTAATGAAACTTTCCAAGAAAAAAGACAATGATCATCTACCTTTATTCTACTTAAACAGAATAATTTCGAGCCCAGAATTCTATATGCTGCTAAGTCAAGCTTTAAAATTGACAGGGAAATCAAATCATTTACTGATATACAAACACTGAGGAAATTGGCCACAAGACCAGCTCTACAGGAAATACTTCAACCTGTTCTACACACTGACCATCACAATGGATCAGCAGCAAAGTAAGAATTTAGAAATTAGAGGACAGAACCTAACTTCCACTTGAAACAGACCTTACTCAGTCTGAGCAATATGATATCCTATAGTACCATAATAACAGGGGACTTTAACAGTCCTCTTACAGAGCTGGACAGATCCTCTAAACAGAAATTAAACAAAGATGTACAGGACTTAAATGAGACCCTAGAACAACTGTGCTTGGTAGATGCCTATAGAACACTCCATCCCCAAATAAAGAATATACATTCTTCTCATCGTCCCATGGAATATTCTCCAAAATTGATCATATCCTAGGACACAAAACAAACTTCAACAGAATCAAAAGAATTGAAATTTTACCTTGTATCTTCTCAGACCACAAGGCACTAAAGGTGGAACTCAACTCCAACAAAAACCTTTAACCCCACACAAAGGCATGGAAATTAAACAACCTTCTGTTGAATGACAGTTGGATGCAAGAAGAAATAAAAGAGGCAATTATTAACTTCCTTGAGCATAACAACAATGAAGACACAAGCTACCAAAACCTGTGGGATACTGCAAAAGCAGTTTTGAGAGGAAAATTCATCGCTTTAGATGCCTACATTCAAAAAAAAGAAAGAGAGCGCATCAACAATCTCACAAGCCATCTTATGGAATTGGAAAAAGAAGAACAATCTAAGCCTAAATCCAGCAGAAGAAAAGAAATATCCAAAATTAAATCAGAGATCAATGAAATTGAAAACAAAAGAATCATTCAGAAAATCAATGAAACGAGCAGTTGGTTTTTTGAAAAAATAAATAAAAGAGATAAACCTTTGGCCAGACTAAATAGAAATAGAAAAGTAAAATCTCTAGTAACCTCAATCAGAAATGATAAAGGGGAAATTACAACTGATGCCACAGAGATACAAGAGATCATCTCTGAATACTACCAGAAACTCTATGCCCAGAAATCTGACAATGTGAAGGAAACAGGTCAATACTTGGAATCACACCCTCTCCCTAGACTTAGCCAGGAAAAAACAGAGCACCTGAACAGACCAATTTCAAGCACTGAGATCAAAGAAACAATAAAAAAATCTTCCAACCAAAAAATACCCTGGTCCCTATGGCTTCACACCAGAATTCTATCAAACCTTCAAGGAAGAGCTTATTCCTGTCCTGTAGAAATTATTCCAAAAAATTGAGGAGGAAGGAATCTTCCCCAACACATTCTACCAAACAAACATCACCCTGATACCAAAACCAGGAAAAGACCCAACTAAAAAAGAGAATTTCAGACCAATTTCACTAATTAATATAGATGCAAAAATTCTGAACAAAATGCTAGCCAATAGATTACATCTTATCATTAAAAAAGTCATATATCATGATCAAGTAGGTTTCATCCCAGAGATGCAAGGCTGGTTTAACATATTCAAGTCCATAAACATCCACTGTATTAACAAAAGCAAAAACAAAAACCATATGATCCTCTCAATAGATGCAGAAAAAGCATTTGATAAAATGCAGCATCCTTTTCTAATTAGAACACTGAAGAGTACAGGCATAGGTGGCACATTTCTAAAACTGATTGAAGCTATCTATGACAAACCCACAGCTAATATTTTACTGAATGGAGTAAAACTGAAAGCTTTTCCTCTTGGAACCAGACAAGGTTGTCCTCTGTCACCTTTACTATTCAATGTAGTGCTGGAAGTTCTAGCCAATACAATTAGGCAAGACAAGGAAATAAAGGGCATTCAAATGCGAGCACAGGAGGTCAAACTCTTCCTCTTTGCTGATGGTATGATCTTATACTTAGAGAACCCCAAAGACTCAACCACAAGATTCATGGAAATCATCAAAAAATACAGTAATGTCTCAGCATATAAAATCAATGTCCACAAGTCAGTAGCCTTTGCATATGCCAATAACAGTGAAGATGAGAGGCTAATTAAGGATACAACTCCCTTCACTATAGTTTCAGGACCTCTATAAAGAAAATTATGAAATCCTTAGAAAGGAACTAGCAGAGGATATTAACAAATGGAAGAGCATACCATGCTCATGGATGGGAAAAATGAACTAAATGTAGAATATAAATGTCTTAACACAATAACCAAGAAAATGGCAGGAAGGCTATGTTAACCAGTGTGATGAAAATATGTCAAATTGTATATAAAACCAGTGTTTGGTGCCCCATGATTGCATTAATGTACACAGCTATGATTTAATAATAACTAAAAAAGAATCAACATTGTTAAAATGTCTATACTTTCCAAAGCAATCTACCCATTCAATGCCATCTCTATTAAGATACCAACATCGTACTTTCAAGATTTGGAAAAAATGATTCTACGTTTCATATGGAACCAGAAAAAAATCCGTATAGCCAAGGCAGTTCTTAGTAATAAAAACAAAACTGGGGGCATCACCATGCCAGATTTTAGGCTGTACCACAAAGCCATAGTGGTCAAGACAGCATGGTACTGGCACAAAAATTGAGACACAGACATTTAGAATCAAACAGAAAACCAGGAAATGAAACTAACATCTTACAACCACCTCATCTTTGAGAGACCAAAAAAGAACATACCTTGGGGGAAAGACTCCGTGTTCAATAAATGGTGCTGGGAGAATTGGATATCCACATGTAAAAGACTGAAACTGGACCCACACCTTTCTCCACTCACAAACATTGATTCAAGATGGATAAAGGATTAAATTTAAGGCATGAAACAATAAAAATCCTCAAAGAAAGCATAGGAAAAACACTGGAAGATATTGGCCTGGATATTGGCCTGAAAAGACTTCATGAAGACGACTGCCATGGCAATTGCAACAACAAAAATAAACAAATGGGACTTCATTAAACTGAAAAGCTTCTGTACAGCTAAGGAGACAACAACCAAAGCAAAGAGACAACCTACACAATGGAAAAGGATATTTGCATATTTTCAATCAGACAAAAGTTTGATAACTAGGATCTATAGAGAACTCAAATTAATCCACGTGAAAAAAGCCAACAATCCCATATATCAATGGGCAAGAGACATGAATAGAATCTTCTCTAAGGAAGACAGATGAATGGCTAACAAACATATGAAAAAATGCTCATCATCCCTAATTATTAGAGAAATGCAAATCAAAACCACCCTGAGATACCATTTAACCCCAAGGAGAAAGGCTCGTATCACAAAACCTCAAAACTGCAGATGCTGGAGTAGGTGTGGAGAGAAGGGAACACTTTTACACTGCTGGTGGGATTGCAAACTAATACAACCTTTTTGGAAGGAAGTATGGAAAAACCTCAAAGAACTCAAGCTAGACCTCCCATTTGATCCTGCAATCCCATTACTGGGCATCTACCCAGAAGGAAAAAAACCCTTTTATCATAAGGACACTTGCATAAGACCATTTATTGCAGCTCAATTTGCAATTGCCAAAATGTTGAAACAGGCTAAATGCCCACCAACCCAGGAATGGATTAACAAGCTGTGGTATATGTACACCATGGAATACTATTCAGCCATTAAAAAAAAAATGGAGACTTTACAGCCTTTGTATTAACCTGGATAGAAATGGAAGACATTATTCTTAATAAAGCATCACAAGAATGGAGAAGCATGAATCCTATGTTCTCAATTTTGATATGAGGACAATTAATGACAATTAAGGTTATGGTAGGGGTAGGGGAAGGGGAGAGCAGACAGAGAAAGAAGGAGGGAGGAGCAGAGAGGAAGGGAAAGGAAGAGCAGAGAGAGGCAAGGGGGGGTGGGGTCTTGGTGTGTAACACACCTTTTGGGGGCAAGACACGATTGTAAGAGGGACTTTACCTAACAAATGCAATCAGTGAAACCTGGTTTCTTGTACCCTCAATGAATCCCCAACAATTAAAAAAGAAAAAAGAAGAAGAAAAGAAAAAAAAATACAGACTATTTATCTGCTTTTTAAATTCTTATTCTCTGGGAACAACTATGTCGAAGATTGATATATGTATGTATGAAAAACAAAACAAAAACACAAAAAAGTGAAAAAGAAAACCTCTAAGTAGTTTTGTAAGACATTTAAAATAAGAAAAATGACCACTATGATAGCTATGGTCACTTGGCAAAAGGCCCTTCCCTCACTTAATTCCTTAACAGCTGCAAGGGCTGCCTTCTTGGCGTATGTTTCAGCAGAGAATTTATTACATGAAACACGATATCATTGGATATGCAAAGTAAATAGACTCATTAAGAATGTTTTATGAAGAAACACTACTGTTCGAACAAGGTCACAGGGATGACTAAAGTATGAGAGGGAGGCAGTGCTGAAAACACATTGCAGTGCCCTGCATAGTTTACTGTGTCTTCCCAGTTCTCGTGCCATCCTCAAAAGGCGCGGGCTAACAAGAACTACTCAGGAGCTAGAGCACACACTGTTTCAAACAAACAAACAAACAAACACCCCAGAACCCAGCAGAGTGGGCCCTGTATGCAACCTCCTCAAACTGGCACGTCAACTCAAGCTGGATGTTAGGTAAATATGACATATAAAAATAAGAGTATACCAAGCAGATATATGAGGGAGGTGTTTCCACTAGATAATGGTATTTTCCTTTACAAAATTCTGAGTAGAACATTCCTTCGATAAACACTCAAAGAACATTTAAAATGTAATGCATGTACTTGTTTGTACATCACTTTTTAGGCATGTTCCACGCTTAGCAGGGGAACACATCTTGGTCCCTAGATTATATCTAGTGATTTTACAACTTAGAATTATGTGAGTCTTCTAAGGCAAGCAAGGAATTTGCCTAAATTCAATTTCAAAATTAAAAAAAAAATGATTAATGTATAATTTGTGTATACAGAAACAAAAACTATTAATGAGGAATGGAAAAATATACATACTAGAAGAACAATTTTACCTCCAGTACTAATTTTCTTCAAGATAGTTCTCTATGCTTAGTTCAATACTCTGTAAGATAATTACTCATAGCTACAGCATTATAATTTTAATTAAATTTTAAGGACTATTACTTAGCAGCATATGAGGTCAGACCATTAAGTTTGTAAACTCATCCTAGAAAAAGCACTACATACCTCAGTGCTGAGTATTACTATGGCCACCTCTAGGTACCCCTTGGGAAGCTATGCATACCAGCGTCATCTATGATAAGCTCCCGAACTTAATTGTATGACCTCATATTTTTATTTAAAAATCACCTTAATTTTAATTATTAGTAATCCTCTACATTACTTATATGAAAACTAAACTCAGTTTTATGCAATACTACCAATGTTGACATTGGCACTGAATGATTAAAAATAATTCAACTTGCTTAGTAAGAGAAAGAACTGAAAAACTACATAAACAGAAAATAACAACCCTGTGAACTGATACAAAAAATATATTTTCCCCTATTCTTTTATTTATTTTTTTTGAGACAGAGTCTCACTATGTTGCCCTTGGTAGATTGCAGTGGCATCACAGCTCACAGCAACCTCCAACATCTTGACTTAAGTGATTCTCTTGCCTCAGCCTCCCAACTAGCTTGGGACTACAGGCGCCTGCTACAATGCCTGGCTATTTTTTTTGTTGCAGTTGTCATTGTTGTTTAGTTGGCCCGGGCCAGGTTCGAACCCGCCAGCCCTGGTGCATGTAGCTGGCACCCTCACCACTGAGTATGGGTGCCAAGCCATTTTCCCCTATTAGTATTAACATAGAAAATAGTCTGTATTTCTGAGTACTATCACTCTGTTCTTAAAGGACATCTTATAAACATAAGACAGAGCTGAACAGAGTATTTTAAAAATCTTCATGTTAGAAGCTAACACCAATATAAAAAAAGGATGAGAATCGTACATATTAATAAGTTAGCAGGATGCCACTCAAGTTGGGGGCATAAATTAAATAGGCCTGAGGAAAGAGAAAACAAATGTTAATGTTTATAGCTTTTATCCATTTTAAATAAACACTACTCCACATTTTATTCCATTGCCTTTATCAAAATGAGTCTAAATTAAGAATTAAAAGTAGCCAATGATGCATGCGTGCACTTGGTAAAAAAAAAAGTTATTTTTCTAGGCTGGGATCTCTTCAGGATACAGGCTGAATTAGTCTGGAAACTCCCAGATAAAGCAAAGCCAAACCAAATGGACTTTTCTGAATAAGTGATTCTCTTGCAGTTGCTTCTCATGTTTTCATTCCAGTTTTTCTCTGCACACAGGTCAATGCTGCAGCATCTTGAGGCACTGTGATGATGTCTTGTGCTGGCAGGTCTCGAGGCACTGCCGAGGACCTGCTGGTGAGCACAGCCATGCCAGGCTGGGGCAGACACACAGGCCTGCCCTGCCTGGCTCTGTTTACAAGACTGGCTTCTATTTTTTCATTTGGTATTCTGCCACAGTGTAAATTCCAGAGCTTTGGTGACTCTCAAAACCTAATTCAGCACAGCAGGCTGAACAAATGCTTCTTTAAAATAATATGCTTTCCATTTTAGTTTCAAAAGGATTCTTTGCACTTACATCATTTAGCTCCTCATCCCCCCCCCCCCAAAAAAAAGGTCTAAGAGAAAATTTAAGAAAGTTCTTCATAAATAAGATGCTAACTCAAGGAAAAAAATCTTTTAGGAGAAGTTTAACATCAAATGGGTTCTTATTTTCAGTGATTCCTTATAATCTGTATTTTTTATTCACACAAGATCGGACCATATACTTAGATGGAAACAGGGAGCCGTTATCCACCAAAGCTGTGAAGGGGAGCTGCCCTGGGGAACACTTTTGGAGATTTTTATTTAAGTAGTTAGGAAGCATAAACTGAGTCCTTTTGAAAGTTTTTTTGTGTGCCTGTGTGTGTGCACACACATGCAATTCACATTTAAATGACTTTAAGAATTTAGTAATTCACATTTAAGTGACTGTTAGTAATTCTTAAAGCAACTCACATTTATAGAAAGGACGTTAAAAACAGTTTTTGTTTCTTCTCTCAAGTTGTTTGCCACTTCCTTGTTAGTATTCTGCTAGGTTCCAAAGATAGTTTTCCCTTCATTTAAAACTAAGTCTGCTGGCACATGGGGATTTTAACACTCCTACCTGTAGCTCTGAAGAATGGATGGGGGTCTCTGATGGATGAATGTACTGATGGTTTTGTTACCATGAGGACAAACCCCTCTTGCTGTCACAGGGTGGCCCATGGCTGTCACCCCAGAGTGAAGCTCTTGACTGGGAATCAGTTCTGCTTGCTGATTTGGATTAAGGCCAATTTCAGGCTATGATATTCAAATGAATGAAGTGGTTCTAAGTCACATACCATAATTTTTAGTACCCACAGTAATTTTAAACATCCATATATAAACAGGGATAATGCAAGCCTATAACTTTCCCTTTAGATAATTTCTCTCCTTTAATGTCATTTTTCCTTGGACTAGTAGTTAGGATCAGAAATTCTCTTTTATTTATTTATTTATGTATTTATTATTAAATCATAGCTGTGTACATTAATGAGATCATGGGGCACCATACACTGGTTTTATAGACCATTTGACACATTTTCATTACACTGGTTCACACAGTCATCCTGGCATTATCTTAGTTACTGTGTTAAGTCATTTATATTCTACATTTACTAAGTTTCATATGTACCCGTGTAAGATGCACCACAGGTGTAATCCCACCAATCACCCTCCCTCCTCCTATCCTCCCTCTCCCCTCTAATCTTAGGTTATAACTGGGTTATAGCTTTCATGTGAAAGCCATAAATTAGTTTCATAGTAGGATTGAGTACATTGGATACTTTTTCTTCCATTCTTGAGATACTTTACTAAAAAGAATATGTTCCAGCTCCATCCATGTAAACATGAAAGAGGTAAAGTCTCCATCTTTTTTTAAGGCTGCATAATATTCCATGGTGTATGTATACCACAATTTATTAATCCATTTGTGGATCAATGGGTCCTTGGGCTTTCTCCATGACTTAGCAATTATGAATTGGGCAGCAATAAACATTCTGGTACAAATATCTTTGTTATAATGTGATTTCTGGTCTTCTGGGTATATACCTAGTGGAGGAATTATAGGATTGAATGGCAGGTCTATTTTTAGACCTCTAAGTATTCTCCAAACATCTTTCCAAAAGGAATGTATTAATTTGCATTCCCACCAGCAGTGTAGAAGTGTTCCCTTTTCTCCACATCCACGCCAACATCTCTGGTCTTGGGATTTTGTGATATGGGCTAATCTTACTGGGGTTAGATGATATCTCAAAGTAGTTTTGATTTGCATTTCTCTGATGATTAAGGATGATGAGCATTTTTTCATATGTCTGTAGGCCGTGCGCCTGTCTTCTTCAGAGAAGTTTTTCTTCAAATCCCTTGCCCACCCTGAGATGGGATCACTTATTCTTTTTTGGCTAATACGTTTGAGTTTTCTGTGGATTCTGGTTATTAAACCTTTGTTGGAGACATAACCTGCAAATGTCTTCTCCCATTCTGAGGGCTGTCTGCTTGCTTTACTTACTGTGTTCTTGGCTGTGCAGAAGAAGCTTTTTAGTTTGATCAGGTCCCAGTAGTGTATTTTTGATACTGCTTCAATTGCCGGGGGGGGGTGGGGGTGGGGTGGGGGGTGGTCCACCTCATAAAATACTCGCCCAGACCGATTTCTTCAAAAGTTTTCCTTGCACTCTCTTCTAGTATTTTTATAGTTTCATGTCTTAAGTTTAAACCTTTAATCCAGTGAGAATCTATCTTAGTTAATGGTGAAAGGTGTGGGTCCAGTTTCAGTCTTCTGCAGGTTGCCAGCCAGTTCACCCAGCACCATTTGTTAAATAGGGAATCTTTTCCCCACTGAATGTTTTTAATTGGCTTGTCAAAGATCAGATAACGGTGAGCAGCTGGATTCATCTCTTGGTTCTCTATTCTGTTCCAGATATCTAATTCTCTGTTTTTGTGCCAGTACCATGCTGTTTTGATCACTGTCGATTTATAGTATAGTCTGAGGTCTGGTAGTGTGATTCCTCCTGCTTTGTTTTTATTTCTGAGTAATGTCTTGGCTATTCAAGGTTTTTTCTGATTCCATATAAAACAAGTATTATTTTTTCAAGATATTTAAAGTATGACAGTGGAGCTTTAATAGAAATTGCATTAAAATTGTATATTGCTTTGGGTAGTATGGACATTTTAACAACGTTGATTCTTCCTGCCATGAGCACGGTATGTTTTTCGATTTGTTAACATTTTCAGCTATTTCTTTTCTTAGAGTTTCATAGTTCTCTTTATAGAGATCTTTCACATCCTTTGTTAGATAAACTCCCAAATATTTCATCTCCTTTGGCACTACTGTGAATGGAATAGAGTCCTTAACTGTTTTTTCAGCTTAACTATTGTTGGTATACATAAAGGCTACCGATTTATGAATGTTGATTTTGTAACCTGAGACGCTGCTGTATTCCTTATCACTTCTAAGAGTTTTGTAGTAGAATCCCTGGTATTTTCCAGGTATACAATCATATCATCTGCGAAGAGTGAAAGTTTGATCTCTTCTGACCCTATATGGATACCCTTGATCGCCTTTTCTTCCCTAACTGCCGTGGCTAAAACTTCCATTACAATGTTAAAGAGCAGTGGAGACAATGGCAGCCTTGTCTAGTTCCTGATCTAAGTGGAAATTTAACTCCATTCAATTTCTAATTCCAACTTTTGAATTTGCTCCTTGAATTTCTAATTCCAAATTTTCTTCCATTCTCTTAATCTTGTTTGCAATCCAAATTCTGAATTCGATTTCTGACATCTCGGCCAGCTGTTTATGAATGGGATCTTCATTTACATCTGCCATATCTTTCCTTGGCGGGGGGGGGGGGTTCGATCTATTCTGGTTATCCTTGTTACCTAAGTTTTTCTGCTGATTCCGCCCCATGATTATTTTACACCACTTGATTTTTCCCCTGGAGCTTTGTCGAGGACCTGTACAGTGCTATGGCCTGAGAAACTGGGGACCTGTTTGATGTGGTGGGGCTAAGTGGTTCTGTCTCTTTTCAGGTGGTCTCTGTTCGACCCTAGTGAAACAGTTACTCTGGGTTGAAGTCTCAGGGGGCCTGCATTTCCGTCCCAGATCTGTTCTGTGGTGGTTGCCACCTGAGAAGAAGCTCAGCCTCCTCTGGTTACCCAGGGAGATGGGGGTGTGGCTTCAGAGTATCTGGGAGTGAACCCTATTGTTGCCCAAAATGGCTGCTGCTCTGCCAATCGGGGTAATACTGCTCCGGTGTGGTGTCCTCTCCTTATTCCCGTGCCGCAGCATCAGCACTGACCAGCTGCAGTCTAGGCCCTGTCCACACCCCTCAAGAAATCACCTAAGAATCTGGAGTCCTGGGAGATAGGCCTCCAGACCTCAGAGTGAGAGTGGAGGGGAGTGCTGGGAGCTCAGAATTGCAGGAAGAGAATATACACAGTTTTATACAGTTTTATGCCTGGCAGGAGAGTGCCATGCCACCCTAGTAGGGGAGGTAGGTCCAGTTTTTAGAGGATCTCTTCCGTGGAGTGTAGTGGGAGGACCTTTGAACTCCGCTCATTTGTTTGTGGGGCACTCTGAGCTATTTTCAGGGGGACAGAACAGTCCGCTTGGTGATGAATTTTGTACCTTTTGTTTATATCCTTGGGGTCGCCGCTCACCTCAGAGGGGTTGATGTGCGTTCTTTAATCTTCTGTCTTGTTGCAGCTCTAATCCACCAGGTTACTTGCTAAATTTCTGTCCTTTAACTTTCCTTGTGGACGGGAGCCTCTGTGGAAAGCTGGCTTCAGTCAGCCATCTTGTCTCTGCCCCCCAGAAATTCTCTTTTAGATTCAGACACTCTTCCTTCACAGATATGATCATGGGGAATTACTGTCACGAGATCACACCCCACATCCTGACAGATTCTGTAGGCATCTGTTTGGTTTCTGGATTATTATGCTTAGGACTTGTTACATGGCACATAGTAGGCATTAAATAAGTACTTAATGAACAAAGGGAATGAAAGAACAAATAAATAAATGAATGAATACTTTGCTGACCCTCTATAACTAGATTTCTTACTGTAATGACCACAGCCGCCGTTCTCTTATGAGGCTTTTAAGAGAGATAAGAGAGAGACGATGTTCAGTTTCATGCCAAACTCTGAGTTCAACCCAGCCTCAATCTGATAACAAAGACAGGTTAAGTAATCTCCAAGGTGCAAGCTAAGCACAGTGGCAAAGGGCCTGGCAGCCCCATGGTTAGGGGCACCTGCTGCGAGCTTCTCTGGCAAGGCAGCACACAGCAGGCAGCCCTGCCACTTTTACCCTGGAAAGAGTCTAAAAGGAGAGCAAAATGAGAAAAGCCAAAAAAGAGGTTTCACTTTGGCTTTGGCTTCATAGAAGAACCACACTGCAGAGAGGGAGGATCTAGAGAAGAGGCAACCTGTATCCCTGACCGTAGGGCCCAGTAGCATCCCTGAATGAGACACCAGCAGGGCAAGCTCATTTCTGTGGGTGGAGTGATAGGAAATGTCCTTGTCTTGACCCTTCCCATCCTGCGGAAGGAATGGGAAACATAGAGAAAGGCTGTGATCTCCAGCCCTAAACAACCATCATCAGTTCAAGGTTTTAGTACTCACACTGTGAGCACATGAAGAGAATCAGAGCCTTCTAGGCTCAGAAGAGATCTCATCAAACAGCTAGTTTAATCTCATTTTAAATGAGAAGAAATAAAATTCCAGAAAGATGAATTGGCCTGACTAACATTCCAGCTGGGAGAGGTGGTATCTACACTGGGTCTCATCATTTCAAGTTCAGTGTCCTGTTTGCAGGGTCAGCATCAGTATTTTCATGTAGGAGGAGCTTATAGAAACATGGGAAAACCCACTTTGTCAGTAAGACATTTATTTATTTTATTTATGGTAAGTTGGAAGGCATTTGACGAAAATGGTCCCTATGCTTAAAAAACTAAACAAAATGTTAATCTTCTATTAACAGAGAGCCCCTATCAACTGGCTTCTTATGAGGCACATAAATATTACAAAAAATATAGGGAAAAGAAATTAGAAATTGAGAAGAAACACTGTATGATTTATTATCCAGCTTCTTGGACAACTTATAAAGACCAAATATGTCTGAATATAATTTCATCTCTTTATATGCAATTACATTTTAATTTACTTCCCAAAGTATAAATAACTGCTAAAAACTATACAGATTTTTAGGGCTTAACAGAAGTAATAGGATATAACTGAGAAGTTTAAATGATAAAGGATCTAAAAAAACAAGAAATGCATAAGAACAAAGGCAATAAAAACAGAGAGTATCATAAGAATATCCGGAAGTGCAGGGTGAGGGGGGGGATCTTCATTTTTGACAAACTCCCTGTGTGAGTTTTCCTGCACTTGGAAATGAAGAACTCCCAACCTAAAGTTTCTGAATGAGATTGAAGAAAGAGAGAGAAACTGAGAAAAGATAGTTCTTTAAATGGAAGGCAGAGAGGGAGGGGAAGGGACAGTTATTAAAACTCTGGTCTACACCCAGGGCTTCTCAGCTTTCTGGGCGTTTTGGGCTGGGTAATTCTTTGTTGTAGGGACTGTTCCATGCACTGCAGAATGTTTAGCAGTGTCCCTGCTACCCAAGAGATGCCAGCAGCAATCTCCCAAGCCACAGCTGTGACAATCAAAAATGTTTCTAGAACGTTTGTTGCAGCTCCATTCACAATTGCCAAGACACAGAAGCAACCGAGAACCCATCAACCCATGAATGGATTAACAAACTGGCATATATATATATATATATATATACCAGGGAGCCACAAGAGAAGATGGAGACCTTCCATCGTTTGTGTTTACCTGGGTGGAGCTGAAACACATTCTTCTGAGTAAAGTATCTCAAGAATGGAAAAAAAGTATTCAAAATATTCAATACCAATACAAAACCAATATATAAAGAACTATAGGCCCCTATGAAAGAAAAAACACAAGTATAGTCAGTCTAGCAATAGGAAAGGGAAAGGAGGGGAGGGCAGGGGAAGGAGGGAGGACAACTGGCAGAATCTCACCTCCTGTGCACAATGTGAGGGTGTTCAGCACGCCACTGGGTGAGGGCATAACTACAACTTGAACTTTACCTTAGAATTGAAAACAATGTAACCTGAACATATGTACCGTCATATTGATTTGAAATAAAAATATACAAAAAATCTTTCTAGCCTTTCTCAAATGTCCCTTCTGGGGGTAAAATCACCCTTGTTTGAGACTCACAGGTCTGCGCTAAGGAAACTGTTAAGAGCAAGAACAGTGAGAAAGATAATGAAATCCTTAGGCTATATAAAAAACAATCAAATCAGAATTGAAATAAGCATGCTAATTCATTATGCTCCTAAAGTGAGTTTCTTTAATAGCAGAAGTTATAAATTGGAAATTGAAAAGCATAATAAAAAATTCATTTTTATCTTTCAAAATGTGGCATATTTTCCACAAAAAATGTGCATTTTTGACACTTCTTGAAAAAAAAATCCTTAAAATCTGGCCACACCTGCCTGTTTTCCCCCATGGCAACAAACATCTAAAAAGTGAGGACAGGTAACTTCCTTTTGATGCTGTGTTCACTTTACTCTTAAGCTTGATTCATAGGTGAATTGTATTAATAATTCCTTAAATATGTCACTGTCGTTGTAAAAGGTTAGAACCTATTCATATGTTTTAAACTTACATTTGGTTTCCTAGATGTGCAAATCTTATTAGCACTGCCATACTTTTAAACTACAAACATAATTTACAAGTAGCACAAGCACAAATATACAGCCCACTAGAGAAATGCCCAAGGCTTAGTGTAATCATAACATCAGGTTTACTACTGACAAGCCGTGGCCTCGTACCCTGCCGCACCCAAAGGGTGTATGCACTGCCTGACAAGTGCATGTCCTGTATTTTATTACACTCATAAAAAAATGACTAATGACTGGCTGATGTCAACATTCATTCCTACATTAGAATTCAAGCTGGGTTTTATACAATAGGCTTTTTCCTTACCAGCTATCCCATTAAAAAGAGTATTTGTTCCAGTGATGAAACAGAGCCTCCCCGAACTCACTCTTCTTTCAGCCATATTGCTGGTACTGCTCCCTATGGTCAACTTCCTGCTGGTCAAGAGGTCCATATTTCTAGATTTACAGCCTCTCTGTCATCTTCGAATGGTGTATTTCTTTCCCTAGTCCACGAATGGCAGCCTTGCACCCGGCCCATGTGAGTGCACCATTAAACACGACTCCAACATGAAGGGACTGCCAGGTATAGCCCATTCGGGGTTGCTCCACTCTAGCTATCGAGGCAGAAATTCATAGACGAACGCCGTATATACAGGTCCTCCTCGTGGAACTTTTTTTTTTCCCCTCCAGCTGGCAGGCTTCTCTATTTCCCCAAAGAGGAGCCTCAATACTGTCTTTTGTGTTTATGGTCTTAAATATGGTATTGTTTATTTCACTCTACTTAACTGGCCACCCTGACAAGAACTGAAGGTTTCTGTCAATCTTCAAGTTCCCAGGAAAACATGTGCTCTTCCCATGTGAAATCAGCACATATCCCCAACTCTGACCTTGGTGGCATCTGTGCTAGAAACCATGAATTCCAGTAAGTTAGTGGATAACCTCTGGGATTTATCCCACTAAGTGCCTCAACTAAACCTGCATCTTATGAAACTCATCTTGGGTTGGTTTCGCTCTGTGGGTTTTCTTTTCTCTCCATTACTTCCCATCCTTGCTTTTTTACATTTATTTCAGGGTCTCATTTCTCCAGCCCTTTTATGCTGGGTCAGTTTATCCTAACTTCCTCTCACATCGAACTTAATGCTTCACTAGAAACCACCGACTGGGGCTAGAAGACCCACCTTAACCACAGCAACAGTGATCTGGCATCCTATTTTCTCCCAGGCTGGTGACAAAAATCTGCAGTTAAGTAAGCATAATCAAGTTCAACTGCCAGTAAAACTTCCTCATTAAAAACTGAAGAGATGTGCTAAACCTAAACCTTTATCATTTAAGATGTTGCCAAATTAAACTATGGAAGTCAATATTAAGATCAAGACTTACGTGTTTTTGAAACGGCATCTTCTTGATGCAGGGATGGAAAAAATAATATTATACTAGAACTTTGTTAAAATACCACCCTTTAAATCTTGGTTTTGTGGCTGTTTGTATAACGTGTTTTTAATAACTATATTACCAAACTCAGACATTTTAGGGGGAGGGGTGCTAAATTCTGCTTGGTAGTATATAGCAAAGGCTTAACTGCATGTTCATTCATTCATTCAATGAGCATTTATTAAACACTACTGTGCTAAGTTCTCTGGGTATACAGAAAAAAAGATAATCCTCTCCTTGAAAAGTTCAAAGTCTATTTGGCAAGGAACATCTATAAACATATAATTTTAATAAAATGTGATGAGGGCTATACTAGAGGCTTCAGAAGAACAGGGAAGATACTAATCAAACTCCGTCTACAGAAGTCATAAAAAGCTTTGTAGGCAAAGTGTGAAGAAATTATAAAAATATATAACATTTTAAAATGGCCTGAAAAGATGTGGAAGTTCTCCCCACTGTGTGAAGGTCTGTACCCAGTTTTCTGAGGCAGGTCTGAAGGGGGGACAGAGACTTGCCAGCAGGTGGAGAAACACCTGGTCCATCTGAGAACTGTGGGGACAAGTTCACAACTGGAAGGCTGAGTTCTCAGAGTCTCAGAGTGACTTCACGGCAAGAAGGGGTGGTGCCAGGGAGTAAAGAGAGAGAATGACGTGGGCGACCACACAGAGGGCCGGAATCAGGTAAGTATCCAGGAATTATGGACTGCAGCAAGTGTTTGTCAGACGTAGGTCATTTACCCAGTGTGGTGGGTAGAAAAATGGTCCCTGCAAGCCATTCACTTCCTACTCCGTGGAGGAAGTGCTACCCTTCCCTGGTAAAACAGACTCTGCAGAGTTATTTAGGTCAAAGATCCTAGGCCTGGGAAATTATCTTGGACTGTCTGTGTGCACACCTTGTAATCACAAGGGTCCTTATCAATGACAGCCCGTGGCAGGGAGAGACTGTGACCAGGGATGGAGAGGTCAGCATGATGACTCTACTCTGGCTTTGAAGATAGAGGGGGGCCGCAAGCCAAAGAATGTGTGCGGACTTCAGAAGCTGCAGAAGCGAGCAAACGAGTTCTCTCTGGGAGCCTCCTCAAAGAAACACTGCCTGCTGACACACTGATTTAGCCCAGGGAGACCCATTTTTGATGTCTGACTTGCAGAACTTTAATAAACATGTGGTAATAATTGACAGTAGCCCCAGGACCCTAGCACACACAGGAATCCAGGTGGCTTCCTCTTGGCCTTCCCATTTGTCTGGTGCAGGTGAGAGGCCCCGTGGCCTGGCAAGTGGGCCCTGCCATTCACACCAGCAATGCCACCAACTGGACACTCCCGAGGAGCAGGGGCAGGAAGAAACCACTGAGTGTGCAGAGCGCGCCCAGAAGGGCAGGTGCAGGACCAGCCGCACAGGACGGGACGACTCCTCTCTAGGGGCCGAGGAGAGGCAGAGACAGAAACCAGTGTGTATGTTTGGGGGCTGAAACCAAACTAGCACTGTGTCCACTGCTTTATATTCAGGCACAGGATTCCCTTTGTTTTGAATTTCAAAATAACCTAAGGGGATACTTCCAATTTTGTTTATTAAAGAAAATACATAAGTCAAGTGACTTAAGAAAAATTGAACATCTGCACATGGAATCCTTTTTGAGAACAGGACAGTAAGTGAGTCTCAGAGTAAATACATAAAGTCAGCTCCTTTCAAGCTTCTCCTTTGTTCTGCAGCTGTTTCTCAACTCCATGCTGTTCTCATCAAGTCTCTTCCACAACGTTATGAAGCCAGATAAAGCTTTTTCTTTGCCCATAAAACAAATGGAAAGCCAACATTGGTGTCACCACTAATATTATCTGAAAAAGTTTAAAGGCCTGACCCAAACCATCTCCACTGAGAGAGGATTTAGAATGGCTCGAGAGGTTACTTCTTCTGAAGAAGGAACAGTAATGGAAGTGAACAGACCTGTCTGTCAGGGCTTGGAAGACAGCAGCCAGGCACAGACATTCATTCCCTCTGACTCCGCTGACCACGGACACAGGAGAGGGCAGGAGCCTGGGGCTCAAAGTGTGGCAGACAGGGTGCAATTGGCTCCCTTCTCTGTGTTCTGCCTCTCCCCAGTAGGTGCAAACATCTGTGTGTGTCCTGGATCGGGGTTGGGGACAGAAGAATGGAAGTGAGGTGACACTTCAGCTGGTGGCATTTCCACATGGGTTCCTTCTCCTCGAACCCATCCTTCTCCCCCACATCTTCCTCCTGAGATTGTTCCCTACTCTTAACTCCCTGATACAGAAAGGTAGGGACATTGTTCCAATGCTCATCTTCCCTTGAGTTTTGAACCCTCTGACCTGAATGTTCGTGGTATTTCAATGTACAGCTTATCAAATAGATTAAAGTGTAGTGCTTACTGAGACACAAAACTAGTAAAGTCAACACTCTAAGAACTAACACGTCCCTTAGGGTTGGCAAGAAAATTGAAAATATATTAACATGGAACATCATTTTCAAGGAATTCTCCCAGTGAAGAGCTATTTACAGAATGCTGGTCAGCAATTTTCTTGAGGGGAAATAAACAAACAAACCAAAAACCCGCCAAAGTAACACTAGGGAAAAAAATTAAATGGTTTTCTTATCCTAAGAAAAATATTGCTAATGTCAGCATCTGGACAGTGGTCCCCAGCTCTAGAGAACAGATGCACAGCCCACAGAGTTTATAAAGGTAAGGATGCCGATATTTTATCCAGATTTGCTGCACGAAAACCTCTCGGAGCAGAGTATGGGGGAGTATGTTTAAAACAAAGACTTGACAGGTTATTCTGACATGCAATGACAACTGTCCAAAGGGAAGGCTTAATTATTTAGTCTTCCTAGCATTCCTCCAGGTCATCTTTTTGATTTGGTTTAAATTTTCTAATCTTACTTAACTTCATTTATCTAAAAATCTGAGTATATACAGATGAAATAGTTGTTTTCATGTCATAAGATTTAATTTTTTTGCTTTAAATACACGAGGTGTCCCAAAAGTCACCATTAATATGGGAAAATGGGAAATTATAGCGCAATATACCTTTATTTATAAAATATTCATTACAAAATTTTATAATACAATGCACTCTCTATGTGTTGGCCACCTCTTTCTACAATCACTATCTTTTTTTTAAACAAAGTCTTTCTCCCACTCATGGCAAACTCATTCTAAAATATCTGTTGTTATAATTTTTCTATGTATGTGCAGTGACTTTTAGGATACTGTGTGTATCATACACATGTATACAGCAAGCTAATTAATATTTAATAGATGTTAATAACATAAAATCTCTTTATTCTTTTGTTTTTGTGGTGTATTTTTTGCCTCCATATGTAAATAGCAAATAAGATGAAACTGTTTGAATTTTCCTTTGTGAATTAGTCTAATTCTAGAAGTAAGAATGGCTTGGTTTGCAGAGTAAAAATGCTTTGCACTAAAAAAATCTTCAGGAACTTTTAGAAATTTTTAGTTGTTCGTAAAAGCTAGTCCCCGAGTTTCTCTGGTGGTTGCTGAAGATCAGGTCTGAAGAGGTCCCAGAGGAAACACTAACGTGTCAAGGCAGTTCAAGAACTGAAGAGACGGGGAAGAAAGTCAGCCACCAAAAGAGGCTGCCGCAGCGCCACCTTCCGTCTCACAGCCATCTCTAGTGTCTGAGCTAGGAGCTACAAGAAATGCAGCAAGGCTGTGTCCTCGGGATACTATCCAGAGCTGTCTTAATTGTCCTTAGATGAGAAATGACATAAAAAACAAAACAAAACAAAACTCTAAGAGGTTTTGAGAAATCTTTATAGAAAAGTTGGATTCAATTTTTTTAGTTAAGAATTCATAGGGCTGATTTTCATAATCCGAGTTCAGAAAGCAGCTGAAATTCCCACTGTAGATGAAAGCAGGATGATCTGCAGTTAAGAAGGAACTGGTGCCTTCTGCCAGATTTCCAGGATGCAGAAGATGCCGCTCCTTTCCAGACAACATGCACGCAGGCATCAGTAGACACCACAGGGGCATCTGCTGGGATGGCTGCCCAAGAGGGGCATCGGGATGAACCAAACAAAATACTGAGGGACAGAGTCACAAGAGGCCATTCTGAGATATCTCCACCTTGTTTCAATAAATAAACATCAAGGAGTTGCTGATGCTGCTCTGAAATAAAGACAAAGAACCCTAGAGATGTGGGCCACTGCCAAGACTAAGGGTGTTCTTAAAGCACCCTTTTGCTAAATTTCCAATGTGTATTAGGCCTACAATAAATTTCTTCATCCTTAAAGATGACCTCATTGAAAGAAAGAGCAGTGTTTACCTTCTTTTTAGCACCTTTGTATTACTGCCTGGATGTCTGGCTTATCAGAGGTATGGGATAAATATTTGTGGAATGACTTGACATCAGAGACATACTTTTTAAACACTATGATCTCCTCCTATACAATTAATCTTAATATAATTATCTGACAGAATAAATGCTTCTTTGCATTGCTGTTTGAAAATATTTCACATCATTGTACTCTCAGAACAAACACTGAAGCAGGAACACAGAGCAATTCCTTTTTGGAGTTTCTTATTTATGTGACCTAAATCAGGAGTTGCCTTTACATTGTTGCCAGAGCTTCCTTTCAAAATAAGGAAGCAGCCCATTCCGATGAAACCACTTTTTATTTGCTCTGCTAGTTCAGCTTTTGAAAACCTTGCTGTCAAACTGTAAATCATTATTTTTAAATCAGCAAGTAAAGTGCTCAGCAAACATCTTGACTGTTACTCCATCTTTACTTCCCCAATTTATTACAAAGAACTTTTACTTTCCTTTATTAATCATGATAATGAGTACGTATTTTATAATTTGGCAAGTCAATAGTTTTAAAATAGGTTAGAACTGAGTTTGCCTTTAAAGGTATAAGGCATTGTATATTATCTGTCCAGAAAAATTATCGCCTGTAAAGATACTAATGGCAGTAAATATCACACACACTTCGCAATGAAGGACCATTAGCCAAAGGAGAGTTAGTTGAATGGTTTTCTGTACATTCTAGCGATGAGAAGAGACCTCAATTATAACATAGAAAGCTTTTCCATCTTCACAGGTATTTATTTCTGAGTAAAGATGGGAAGAGAAGATGTTTATTCAGAAAGCCTACAAGACTTCAAATAAGAAAAAGATTGTTATATTTCTCAATGGACATACCTATTAATTGAAAGTAAATGAATTCAGTGACTACAACTTTGCAGAATCAAGGTCTGAGGCAGACGACACAGGTGAATCCTCCGAGAGCGGATGGGCACTGTGCCTAGAATGACTGATGGTTCCTTTCCAAACCTATGACCCTTGGTCATAGCTGCTTTGTTCTCCACATCCCTCCCCTCCTACTTATCCCTGAACCCAGAAACCACCCCCTCAGCTCAGGACCCGGGGTCAGTGCTGGTGTTTAAGGACAGAGAACACTTCAGCTAAAGAGAAATGTTTTGCAAAAGAATTAATTACACATTACACCTTAACTGATTAACTTTAAAAAAATAAAGCTTAAGATTTGCTTTATTTATGCTTTTGTTTCGTTTTGGCTCATATGTTTTCAAAGTAGCTATATCAAGAAACGTTAAGTCCTTCAGTAGTTCTGTTCTGAGAAACACAAAAAGCTATTATTTTGCTTTGTCAATCTGCTTATTAAAAAATTAATACGTTGGGCGGCGCCTGTGGCTCAAAGGAGTAGGGTGCCAGCCCCATATACTGGAGGTGGTGGGTTCATAACCCAGCCCCAGCCAAAAAAAAAAAAAAAAAAAAAAATTAATACGTTTTCGCTTTAAATATACAGATAACTTAAAACATGTAAATACAACTTATATATTGTTGGGAAAATTGCCATGATTTTAGGGATATTCTGCAATTAGCAGATGATTCATTGTTGTGAGTCTGTACTGGAGATGTGTCGAGTAGGCAATGATTACTATACTCTCAGCTCCTTTCTAAAGAACGGGGACAACCTATTTCTCGTCATAGGTCAGTAAGCTTTCTACCACAGGCCCTGTATTCTGACCATACTGACCTGGGTAAGGAAGGGGAGGCAGAGGCAGACATTTGTCTATAGTCCCAATTAGAAGCTCTGTTCTGGACAGTGACCGACCAAGTGATGTGGACCCTTTCATGGGAATTCTGAATGCAGGACACTTAGGTGACAATCAAGCTGAGGGACTGGCCGAGACAAGGCATGGAGTAGAAATGTGGAATGAGACCATGAGTGATCAGACGGGAAAAGGCAGGGTGGAGAGAATTAGGTGGAGCGGAAACAGTAGACAGCAGCAGGTGAAAAGACAAAGAACAATTAAAAAGAAAAGTCCTAGCATCGAAAGCCTGTTCCATCCTGAATGACATTCCATTACTTCACACTCAGCGTACAATTATTAATATTCTGATAATAAAACTCCATCATCTGAGATGACCCAAAACAGTGTACCAGTAGGGTAAGGTGCCATGAAGAAAAACCAAAAACAAAACCCTCCACTCCTACTTTGACAGAGTTAGAAAACAGTCGTGTATTACAGAGAACACCAGTGAGAATGTGAAAGTAGGAGGCTGCGGGGGTTCTGGCCTGAAGAGAACTGGGAATCAAGAATGATACTTGGGCAGCCTTGAATTCCTGGCTGTCAGAGATCCTCCTGCCTTGTCTTCCCAGAGTGCTGGGATTACACACGGGAGCCACAGGCTTGGCCTGATTCTTAAATATAAAGGAAGTTTAAAGTGTGCAGCTAAAGAATTTCCCTTGTGCCCCTGAGAGCCTGTGTAAGTTGCTTTCTACGGATTTCCCTTTCGAGGTGGATAGACTTCTCTTCTGCCATAAGCAACCCACTACAGCCTGGGAAGCACTCCCTTGGTTGGCTGCGCCCCTACATGATGTCTGATGTCCTTGGTGTAGCTATGCCTGCCTGCTGTCCCACTAACCACCAAGCCAGAATATGCCAGGTACCAACTTGAGTAGATTATTGAGCACAAGAGGAGCCAGAAGGAGGGCACAAAGGATAAACTCACACGCAAGGCCTCTGAGAATGGGCACTGTGAGTCGCAGCACCTGTCTGCCCCCAAGCTGAAGAGCCCTCCCCACGGCCTGGATCATGCCAGGAGCCTCACAGAGAATTAAAGAGGGAAGCCCTCTTAACGAGTCATAGGATGGGACTTGGCCCCAAAGGAAGAAGACTGGGGAGGAGGAGGATGACAAGAGAGGACTTCATTTCAGAGTGGACTTTCCGATCCCGCTCTAGCTGGAAACAGCTCATCTTCTGTCTGAAGTGCGGGCTCTAAGAGGGGGCATTCCCAGATCGGGTGGCACTCAGCTTGATTTGAGCAGCTCCTACCTTCATAAGTGTATCCCAGGTCTACAATGTAAATATATGTGTTTCTTAAGAAAAAAACAAAAAACAAAAAACAACAAAGAATGATACTTGGAAAGAGATAGGACAGCTGGAACTCTAGTCTCTTGAGACCATTAAGGATAAATGATCAACACCGAGTTTCAGGCCCTTTAAGGAAGACTGGGATGAAACCTACCAGGACAGACTGCAATAAAAAGGTTAAAAGAAAAATGGAAGCTCTGTTAACAGAGGGCATCTGTACACCCAAGCAGAATTTTTCCAACATGCTTGAGTTTTATATTTAAAAGTACTCAAGAAAAGTAACCTCCTTGTGTGAGCATATTTCTGGAGACAGACGAACTTTTGCATTTAATGCCTATATTGCTTCTGTTCTACGATGTCTTCAGTCATAAACTACCAATTTAATTAGAGTTTTGAAGGAAACTAATACAAATTAAATGTATTATTCATGTTGATTGCAAATGATAATCACACACTCAAAATCAACAAGTCCCACAGTTGAAGAGACGGTGAATTTCTTGAAATTCTATGTGCTTTCAAACCAATCTTGAACTTTTCTTCACGAAATTTTACAGGTTAAGAATTCCAGTTATTTAGTTCAACAGTTACATCACTATGAAGATACAAAGAGGAAGATTCAAAAAACATACTTTTGTTGATTTATAAAAATATGGTATTTCTCCCTTAACTTTACTGTTTAAAAGTCCTATTGAAACTCGTACTGTCTACAACCAAGAGGAATGGAAAGAAAAAAATCTGAGAAATGGCGTCTCTTTCCTAAAACTCCACATGCTTGGGCTTTCTAAACTTCTACAACAACTGCATATCCTGCCTCAGAAGACCCTTAAAGACATAAAAACTGTTTTCCTTATTTGATTGCAGATATTAAACCTATTGGCGTTGATTCTATAATTTCTCTCACCAGACCTACACTGCGAGTGAGTTTTGCAAGTGACCATGCCAACTAGTTGCAGAAAGTTGCTGGCAGGTAAAACCAATTTTCCTCTCATGTCAAAAATACCTTTTTCTATGGGTTTGGTGTGTCGGTCATGATCCTATAATTCTTTGGTCCCTGGGCTTTTTTTTTTTTTTTTAAGTCTCTCTCCATCACCCTGGGTAGAGCACAGTGGCATCATCATAGCTCACAGCAACCTCAAACTCCCGGCCTCAGCGATCCTCCTGCCTCAACCTCCCCGAGTGCTGGGATTCCAGGCCTGAGCCAGGCATCTCCAGCCTGGTTTCTGGGTCTCACTCCCCCAGCCCCCCTTATTTCTCTACTTCGTTTTTTAAAGTATTTCCTAGAGGTGACTTAGAGATGGCTCTTTTTTTCTTTTTTCCTTTCTGTTCAGAGGTCATTCCACTGGCTATCTGTGTGTCTTATTCTTTACCTTTTCTGCCTAGTAGCATTATTAGTCTCATGCTTCCTCTCTCATTCAAAATCTGAGATCTATTTTATTTCAATTTTATTATAAAACATGCCTGTGCTATTAATAAACTAGAAGAGATAAGAAAAATATGTAGCCATAATCTTACTTCACTAACAAACCATTTTTGGTGTTCTAAAATTCCCTCCTCATCTCTTGACCCACGTAAAACTTTTCAAGCTATAGTCATAACAGCAGAGTAAGTAACCTAAATCATTTGCATGCTAATTTTCCTTCATTAGTTGCTTTTTTCCAGAAAGAATTCTATACTGTTATAAAATGTTCATAGCCACAATTTTACTGGCTCATTAATTTTTGCATTGTGTGGATGAGTTTTTTTTTTTTTTTTTTTTTTGTAGAGGCAGAGTTTCACTTTATCGCCCTCGGTAGAGTGCCATGGCATCACACAGCTCACAGCAACCTCCAACTCCTGGGCCTAGGTGATTCTCCTGCCTCAGCCTCCCGAGTAGCTGGGACTACAGGCACCCGCCACAACACCCGGCTAGTGTGGATGAGTTTTAATTTAATTATTTTCTTTGCTGTGCTCCATTCTTACCAGTGATACCAAGAGCATTTATTTCTTTGAACCATCTTCAGTATTAGTGTTATGTTTCCCTTCCCTTTTCACTGAGCTGCCTTCTCTCCACTCCCTGCCCCGAAAGTGACAGCAATGTCTGTTTTTGCCTGTCCCTCCCACATCTGACATCATTTTCATGTGATAAGTCCCATTCCAAGAGCAAAAGATGGACCCAATACGGTTGCCTTTAATGGTTCTGGTTACACTGAATAAAGTGATTCCTGGGATTAGAGAAAGCTACAGATACTTGTTGGAAGTAAATTGGAACTAGGAGTAGAAACCAAGTTTAGAAATATGTTGTGGCTTGTAAAGTCTAAATTTTTTAAGCTATAGGAAGTAAGCCTTTTTTAAAGCCTTCATTAATGAAATGTGAAAGTGGGCTTCTTAGCATAACTAAAGAAAAATGAAACAAGGGGGGTAGTTTTGAAGGTAGAAAGATGACTGGGTTAGGATCCTTAGGCTGCATTTTTCAGGTCTCTAATGAAACCATCTTGGACTCCAAATTCCTCATCTGTGAAATGGGAGGACTGGAAAAGAAACCACTAAGACGGCGGCCCGCCTGTGTTCTGTGACCAGCGTGCAGCCAAGAGAGGGGCACTGCGAAGGGACATTCTTGGTCTAAGGACCAGTTAACTTCAGTGCTGGGCTTTATAGACAGCTTTACATCTACAGGAGAAACTCTGATCAGAATACTGGAGGTAAAAAGGAAGCGATTAAGATTACTTCACGTAGAGACAGCTATACAAAGCAGCCAGTTCTCACGTATACAGAATCACCCCACTTTTAGATCCACTAATGGAACGACAGCAAGAATGGCAGGCTCAGCTTGGGACCAAAGAGCAGTTATTTTCCTTTCAATTTCTCTGCTGACACTGTCACATCTTCTGCAGTATTTTCTATTGCACGCAGCCTACATCCCAGCTGGATTTTAAAGAAAAGGAATCCGACTTGTGGCAGGAAGGAGGGAGGGGAAAGGAGAAGAGGCACATTTTATGGCTTCGGTACAAATCTACACACTCTGCCTTCCCTCCCTCTACCTGCTGAGGGACAAGGGTTTAGGGACACAGGATGGGCATGTTAGCCAACCAAAAGGATAGGAAGAAAAAGAAAAGGTCTTCCAAGTATTACACTACCTTGCTATCTGCTTTGGCTCCGAAAAGAGGTCTTGGGGGGAGAGAGTGGGTAAAAAGAAATGAGACAGTCCTGCTCTGCTAGGAACGTGAGAGAGACTGAAACATGCATAGTAAGGTTCTAATTTAATGCCATTTTTTTTTTTAATTTTAGGACTTGCTTTACATTAAAGGTTGCGTTTCTTGTTCCCAAACTGAAATGAAAAACAAGGCTTTGAAGGAAATTATAAAGGGACAGTATTACAATGCACATTACCACAACTGAACAACTAGTAACAGTTAATTATTTAATTCATGAGCCATAAGTTGTTAAATTATAACCTGAGCCTAAAAAAAAATGCCACTTTCATAGGCATCAATTTTCATTCTGCCTAATTTTGACTCACTACTTTCAATGACCACAAATTCAACGTGACCTCTCTCTAGTAACTTTTTTTTTTTTTTTACCCAAACCCACAAAGTCTATCCTGTATATACAGAAGCCAATAATAAACGATGTGAATTTTGTATAGTGTCCTATGCCAGATCTTGCTTACAGGTAATTGTAGGTGGTGTGAGTAAACACCCGTGTACCACGGCTGCCTTTGATGGAGCAGCTGAGCCTGTCTGGCTACACTGGACCTGCTCTGTACAGCAGAGCGAGGCTGGGCATGGCATTTGGTACCAGGAAGAGAGACCTGGGTTCTGGCTTTGCTACTTCCTGGCTTTGTGTCTGTGAGCCAGCTTTTAAACCTTCCTTTGCCCCCATTAACTCGCTTGTTCAATGGACATATGAAGAGTATGTATCTCATAGTGTTGCGTATGAGGCTTACATGGGCTGACACAGATCTAGGCTTAGCAGAGTGCTAAGAACACAGCAAGCCCTCAAAAATGTCAGCTGTAGATACATTTATTCAACAAATAGCCAGTAAACACCTACTTTGTACCAAGCACTGTTCTAGTCATTGGGGATAAAGCAATGGAAAAAAACGAACAAAAATTCTTCCTTTGATGGAATGTATTATCCAGCAGAAAATAATGTCTAACCCTTAATTTTTGCTATTGTTTACTATTATTGCTAAGTCAATGGGTCTCAATGCCCCCTGGGAACATTCAGCAAAGTTTGGGGACACTGTTAGTTGTCACAACTAGGGGAGAGTAGCACGTTGTTGACAACCAGCAAGGACGCTGATCAGCATTCTGCCACGCGCGAGGCAGTCCTCTACAACCAAGAACCATCTGGATCAAATGTCAACTCTGCAGAGGCTGAGAAACCCAGTTTTAAAGGTTAATTAGTTTAACCTTGGTCAATCCTTAAAACATCCTTTGAGATAAGTAAATTATAAGTACAGTATTTTCTTATTATTTTATAGTAACCAATAGTAACTATGTATTATAGAGTACAATATCACTGTATCTGATACACGTTTATAGTAATATTTACATGTTATATACTGTACATTTATAAAGTAACATAAAATTATAGATACTTTAAAACATATTTTCCTCGCATGTGATTTTTTTAAAAATTCAGATGATTTTACAAGATAGACTGAGTTCACATTACAACCAATATTAAATTATTAATAATCTTTCCTGATCCTTACTCGCATGCTATAGTAAGTGGTCTTCTGAGCCACGTCTGTGATGTTTTGGACAGCAAAGGGCCAAGCAGAACCCCAGACCAGGAGCACAGAAGCCTGGGACCAAGTGCCATTGTCTCGGTGCCTGGGCAAGGTATTTAAGTTCTCTGGGCACCAGAGGCCACCACCACCAAAACATGGGGCCATATGCCTTTCCTGGGGACTCAGAGGATCAGCATAATGAAATGAGATAATGCATGAATGCGTCATGGAAGCTGCAGCGAGCTTTACCACCACCAACCAACTTGGTTCCCATGAGGTCTTTCTGCCCTACATTCACTCAGTCCTCACCACAGCCCCAGAGGCAGTAATGCTGACCATGCAAGGTGAAGGTAAGGAAATCAGGGCACAGAGAAGGGGGGTGACCTGATCAGGTTGAAGGTCAGTGAGTAGCACAACACAGGTTCCCCCCACATACCCGCCCTATGCAGTCTGGTTCCTTGGAGTTCTCTTCACTAGTGGGGACCTCTCCTCCTGTTATTTAACACACGGCCCCCCCCCCCCCCATTAGCAGTCTTTCCAGGCCACGCTCACCCTCCTCTTGACTTCCAAGAATTTCTCTGTACTTCGGGCAGCCATGTTTACTCCCTTGTCCTGACCAGCCAGCCACTGAACTCATTCATCAAAGCCAAGAATGTAGTCTCATGGGATTAAGTTTTTGAATTATCTTATTTCTTTTAAATAGATAGTAGGTGTATACAATATATGCCTGGGGCACAACACAAAATTCAAAAGCGCAGGAGGATACATGGTGACAACTGACTCTCATCCTAGCCTTGTTTTCCAGCTACCCAAATCCTTTCTGTTCAAACAACGGCCAGTACCTTGTCTATATCAGCGGTTCTCAACCTCACGACCCACAGGACCTGTATTAAAGGGTCGCTGCACTAGGAAGGCTGAGAACCACTGTTGTATATCATTCAGAAATGTCCTACACAGTATGTTATTTTCTCTAAAACAGATATATAACTTACATACAATCAGTATACAAAAGATATTATTTAGCAAGCTGATATTTTTGCTAAACAATATTTGGGAGATTGGTCCATTGCCATGCACACAAAGCTCTATTTTTATTAATGCCTGAAGTATTCTGTAATTTATTTAATTAATCCTGAACAGATGAATATTTAATGTATTTCTGATACTTAACAATGCTCCAATGAATATTTTATGCATGTATCTTTTCTTACATTGCAAAAATATACTTAAAATATATTCCTAAAAGTGGAATTGAGTCAAAGGGTATCTGCCTTTTAACTTTTCATTGAAACAGCTACATTGCTCACCATTGGGGATGTACTAATTTATACTCCCACCTAAAATGCATGAACTCACCAATGAGTTTGACTTTATTTCTACAGTCTCATCAATGTCATAAAAATGTTTTATCCTTGTCAATCAGTAAAAAATTATATATTGTTGCATTTTAATTTGCATTTCTATTGTGAAATTTAGAATCTTTTCATGTCTTTTAAGAACCAACTGTATTTCATTTATCTGTGGTTTTTCTGCTCATATCCTTTACCTGTTTTTCTAATGAGTTGTTTTTTTCCTCTTATGAAATTGCAAGGGCTTTGTATCTATGAGGAAAACGGAAAAACCATTTGTCTGTAAGATGTATGTATTTCCTCTAGTTTCATATTATTTGCCTTGGCAATAAAAATTGATTTGTAAACTGTGTTGATTTTCTCAATCTTTTGCTTTTATTGCTTCTGAGTTTATTTCATATACTCATCCCTTGGAATTTGTCCACAGGGCACTGGTTCCAGGAGTTTTTTTGAGGATATCAAAATCCAGAAATGCTCAAGCCCCATAAAAACATGGTATTTGCATATTAACCTACACACATCTCCTATGTACATCACCTCTTGATTATGTAATACCTAATACAATGTAAATGCTGTATAAATAGTTGCTACATTTTTTTTTTTGAGACAGAGTCTTACTTTGTTGCCCTCTGTAGAGTGCTGTGGCATCACAGCTTACAGCAACCTCCAGTTCCTGGGCTTTGGCGATTCTTTTGCCTTAGCCTCCCGAGTACCTAGGACTACAGGCGCCTGTCACAACACCCAGGTATATTTTTCTGTTGCAGTTTGGCCAGAGCCGGGTTCAAACCTGTCACCCTTGGTATATGGGGCTGGCGCCCTACCCACTGAGCCACAGGTGCCACGCTATATTGTTATTTTTTATTACCTTTTTCCCCCAAGTATTTTCAAACTATGGTTGGTTGAGTTTGCAGATGTGAAACCCACAGATAGGACTTAGGAAGGTTTTCCCTCCTTGCAGAGTATAAAAAGAAACTCATTCTTTTTAATTTTTTTTTTTTTAGTATCTCTGTGGTTATTTTTCAAAATTTAAATCTTTGAGGCACCAGGATAGTGTATAGTAAGAGTTGGCATTCAACTTTCTTGTTTCCCAGATGGTTATCCAGCTGACATAATACTTCTTATTGAATAATTTATTCTTTCCCCATTGATCTGAGATGCCAGCTTTAGTATGTGCAAAATTCTCACATTATTGAATCTATTTCTTGACTTTATGTTGATCTGATAATCAATAAGCAAATACTATAGACTATTCTAATTACCATAGTTGTACAACATGTTGTCCTATCTGGCAGGGCTAGTTCCTCATTATTTCTTTTCCAGAATTTTTCTGGCTCTTTTTTAGGAACTTAGAATACTGAATTGGAGGGCAGCGCCTGTTGCTCAGTCGGTAAGGCGCCGTCCCCATATACCAAGGGTGGCGGGTTCAAACCCGGCCCCGGCCAAACTGCAACCAAAAAATAGCCGGGCGTTGCGGCGGGTGCCTGTAGTCCCAGCTACTCGGGAGGCTGAGGCAAGAGAATCGCTTAAGCCCAGGAGTTGGAGGTTGCTGTGAGCTGTGTGAGGCCACGGCACTCTACCGAGGGCCAGAAAGTGAGACTCTACAAAAAAAAAAAAAAAAAGAATACTGAATTGGAATTTTTCTTAGGATTAAGTTATATTTGTTTATTAACTAGGGGAAAACTTATACATTTAGGATGCTGGTTCTTCCCATCTCTGGATACTATAAACTTTTGCATTTGGGTCTAGTATATTACCTCTTCCCTTCTTAGATGAGCCTCTGTAACAGTTTAAAGTGGTTTAACTTTTTTTTTTTTGTAGAGACAGAGTCTCACTTTATTGCCCTTGGTAGAGTGCTGTGGTGTCACACGGCTCACAGCAACCTCCAGCTCTTGGGCTTCCGCGATTCTCTTGCCTCAGCCTCCAGAGCAGCTGGGACCACAGGCGCCCGCCACAACACCCGGCTATTTTTCTGTTGCAGTTTGGCCGGGGCTGGGTTTGAACCCGCCACCCTCGGCATATGGGGCCGGCACCCCACTCACTGAGCCACAGGTGCCACCCTTTTTTTTTTTTTTTTTTTAATAGGTCTTCCTTTATTATGTTTACTCCCTGAAGTTAGTATGTATTCGTATCTCGGTAATGTTGTCACATGTAGGTCTAATTTCTAAGCAAACATGACAATAAAAACTATTAGTTATATGGGTTTATATAAAAAGTCATTCATTTTTGTTTTGGTTAAGTGCCCAGTCCTTGAAAATTAGCAAACTCAGGATTAAAAAATTCACTAGGACTACTGCCATACAACATAATTCCAGCTCAGATATAGTTTTCTCCTCAAATGTTTTAGCATAAAACCAGAACTCATTCGATTTTTAGAAGCCACTGCCCCATGCTGGCTTCACCTTCCATTGGGGAGTTCATAGATCCTAGTGTGTTACATTAATACTAACATTTTTATAAAATTAAAAACACAAAACTTACCTCCTAAATTCATTCCAGCTTGAAGACATTTCTGAAGTCTGCAGGCAGGACAATTCTTTCTTCGAATTTTATCAATAATGCAATCATTTCTTCCAGCACATAAATAGTTATGTTGCCCTGATTAAAATAATAAGAAACAATTGTTAAACTATCATGCTAGAATAAAATACTAATACATATAATCAGAATACAAAATTTTCTCTTTCTTGCCATGACATCTTTTTCAAAACATAGACAGGAAACTTGACTTATGGATAATAGTATAGACAAGGAGCTGGTCAGCTTAATGCAGCTAAAACTTTTAGATTACATATGTTTACACTGTACAGTAGAACCTCAGTAAGTTGACCAAGAGTCTGTAATAAACTGTGGCACATTAATTGTGGCACAGCAATATTATCAGACTTTCTGTATTCTGCTTCCAAAAAGTGACTACCTTTTTAGGAAGCCACTTTACCAATTCTAGCACTTCTTCTTATGAGCAATGGCAATAATAATAATTTTCTCACCTATGTCATAGAATTGTTGTAAGGTTTGCATAAGATACTACTGTAACATGGCCTTAAAATTATATTTTGAAAGTGGGGATTTTCCCATCAAATAATATTAATCAGTTACCACCTTTACTATGGTTATTGATTGCCCTTGTGTAATTATGTACACATACTGTATTCATTAAAAGCCTTCAATTTTTTTTTAAGGCAATATATGGAGGTGATCGACATAAGGAACCAGGCCTACTATACTGATACGTACATGTGGTGCATGGCTAGTCTATGGATATTAGGTCAACTTCAGCAGGTGGTCAATGTAGCGAGGTGGTCAACTATGGAGGTTCTACTGTGTTTATTTCCAAATTGATTCTTATATAATAAGAGACGAATTTCTCCATTGTTTAAATTTTTTGATAGCTGCATGGGTTCGTGCAATGGTGCAAGTTTTCTGCAGACCACCTAAGACCTCACTGCAGCTGCTTAACACTTCCCCACCATTTATGCTTTTTTTTTTTTTTTTATTGTTGGGGATTCATTGAGGGTACAATAAGCCAGGTTACATTGATTGCATTTGTTAGGTAAAGTCCCTCTTGCAATCATGTCTTGCCCCCAGAAGCCACCATTTATACTTAATACCAGCAGGAAGACTCTGAAATGATACAACTGGAAATATTTAATAACTTTATTCTGTGAACCAGCCTGGAACTAAAAAAATAATTCTGATGGGGGCACAGCATCAGCTAAGAGAGTGCCATTTACTGGCACTATATGAAATTGTAGCCTAGCTCTGTGATTTATTCAGAAATAGCTCCTGATGATCCATAGGCAGGCAGGCAAGCTTGTTAACTTTCATTCAATTGGGGGAGACAGATAATAGACAAAGTGATCAGAAAAAATGCAAAATGTGAGGCAGTAATGGAGTGCCAGGGAGCATTATACAATGGAGGGGACAGAGAGTACTGAAATTTTAGAGCAACAGGGAGGGACTCATGGGAAGGTGAATTTTATTTTATTTATTATTTTATTTTATGATATTTTCTTATTATTTATTTAAGAGACAGGGTCTTGTTTTTGCTCATCTCAAACTCCTGAGCTCAAGCAATCCACCCACACGCCCAGCCTAGAGAAAGTGATCTTAAATAAAGTCTAAAAATGCTTCAATGTAACTGTGTGGATATTGGGGGCGGTGGGAGAAAATATACCAGGCAGAGAGAAAAGCAAATGAGATAGGGGCAAGGGCAAGAAGGGATACCTGGCAGGTTTTAGGAACAGCAGGGATACCAGAGTGAATGAGCAGAAAGAACGAGCAGAGAGTAAGAAAAGACGAGGGTAACACGCTGATGTGCGCCAGGGCGTGTGGGATTCTGGATGTCATATGCACGACTTTGGTGGCTTCCTATCTCAGAGTACAGGCCAGACTCCAGAGCCTGGAGCAGAGCGGTTCTAGATACGATTCACTTCTCGCAGCATTCCTCTGACTGGTGTACTGAACGCTGACTGCAGTGGAGTAAGGACAGAAGCAGGGAGATCGGGGTGGGAGGCGATTATCATCACCTAGGGGAGAGGTGAGAGTGGCTCAGTCAGTAGAGCAGCAATGACATGGTGAGATGCGGTCACACTCTCCTTGCATTCTGAAGGAAGAGTTGCTAGGATTTGCTGACGGACTGGAGGAAAAGGCAGTTAAGGAGGAACTTAAGATTCTTGGGTAAACAAATAGAAAAATGGAACTACCATTAATTGAAAAGGGGAAGATTTACTCAGTAAATTACAGCAAATAGTTCAATAATGTGCATTGCTTAATGTGATTGAAATAATTTAATCTAAAGCACATTCTCTGTGACATTTCTAGTTGATCTTAGTAATAACAACAATAAAACAATGGTACTAGAATACAGAAATTAATCAAAGTGAAGAAATGAAACTTTACCATTATAATAATCTAATGCCTTTTAATAAACAAATAGAAGGCTCTTAATGAATACAGGTAGGTGTACATGATTACACAAGGGTAATCAATATCCATAATAACGATGGTAACCAATTAATATTACATCATTAAGAAGAATTCCCACTTTCAAAATACAATTTTAAGGCCATGCCATGTTACAGTAATATCTTATGCCAGCCTTACAACAATCCTATGAGACAGGTGAGAAAATTATTATTGCTATTGCTCATAAGAAGAAGTGCTACAATTGGTAAAGTGGCTTCCTAAAAAGGTAGTTGCTTTTGGGAAGCAGAATACAGAAAGTCTGATAATACTGCTGTGCCACAATTAATTTGCAATATAATTTACTGATCGTCTAATAGGCCACTGATAAAGTGCTCTTTGGAAATGAGAAGCAAAGGAATATCTTTAAGTAAACGTTCAAGTAGGCAGCATCTGTTGGCAGTCAGCATTGCATTCCTTTTGCATGGTATGTGACTGAATACAAAACACACACGTCTTCAGCACACATTGCAATGAATAAACTTTGCAGTCCAAAGAAATAACTAAAGATAATTTTGTTTTAATTCAGTAAGTACTTATGGGGAACCCCCAATGTGTGCAAGGCCACAAAACATTTGCATCTGGGGTATACCACTCTGATGTAGTTTAAGGTTTTTTCTACTTTCTATGAATTTATAATAAACAAGACTTTTAGATTGTAGGCATACAAGAATACACAAGAAATAGCCACTGTCTTACATACATAGTGGAATATTTTCTTTTCTGGGCACTCAAAAGCAGAGACTTTCAAAAGCTAAAACTGTTCTATGAGGAGTTTTAAAAGATAAATAACCCTTATAAATCCTATACATTATGTGTATCACTATGTATCCCATAAATATGTACAATTTTGTGTCAATTAAAAAAGAAAATATATCTCAAAAAAAAGGAAAATCCATGTTCCTACTGCAACAATTGTAACAATTGCAAAATGATTTTCTTTCTGATACAATGTTTCATTTTCCACAAACAGGGAATAGAGCTGTAATGTACTACTGCAGACCTATCCTAATAGTTTTCAATTTCATCGTTTATATTTTTAATTGGGTAAACATTAAAGATTTTTAACTATACCTACACAAACATACATGTCTCATCTCTTAATCCATATTAAAACCACCACAACAAAAACAAGAGAATGCACTAAG
The DNA here is from genome assembly GCF_027406575.1 of Nycticebus coucang. Taxonomy (NCBI): domain Eukaryota; kingdom Metazoa; phylum Chordata; class Mammalia; order Primates; family Lorisidae; genus Nycticebus; species Nycticebus coucang. The sequence goes on from NC_069780.1 coordinate 74,142,023, forward strand.
AAGACTTGAAAAACTTCTGATCAGATTATGTATTATTTAAGTACTGTGTTCTCCTAGTGTTAAGACAGCTATAATCCAGAATACATCACAACTCAGGCTTTGTGGGGTAAATGATTTCTATTATAATGCTCACATAAGGCAGATACTCAGAATGCTGGGAAGCAAACAGTGGAAGCCTTGAATGACCAGCTGAGGCACTCAGATTTTCATGCAGTGGGCGATAGGAGGCCACTGCAGATTCTTGCTTAGACCGTGTGCGTTTCAGAGCCATGTTTTAGAAATGTTAATCCGAAGATTACACAATAGGTAGGAGGAATGGAAGGAGGGGACACCATTAACAGTTCACTTGAAAGTTCTCAGAGATGGCCTCTGAGCAAATGAGTAGCTTAGTTATTATTAGAATATACAGCCACAGGAATAATCCTGTAGTTTAAAAAAATTGGTGGTAAACAAAACAAAGCTTCATTTCTCACTCGTCATATCTGTTGGGAGGAAAATTCTGCTTGTAGTGTGGCAGAATAGCTTAAATCAAATAAAACTCCCACATATTATTATAAGCTGTCCACCAAGGGAGTGGGGACACACAGGAAGATTTGAAGGCACCAGGGAGTGACCAATGGTAGGCAGAAGCTGGATGAAAATGGGCTTTTGTAAAAAAAGAGAATCACTTTCTAGATAACATTCATGTGAGAGCTTTTCCCCTGAAGGCCTTGTACTCTGTGTAGAGCAGGGTGGCTAGAAACCAAGCAGAATGCTGCAGACTTATAGACCCCAAAGTGCAGAGAACAGACCTGAGGACTGTCAGAGCAGCTAGAAATTAAAGACAAAATTCTGGAAAGGAAGGTCTCTGGGTAGCGAAGGGAAGGAGAGATAAAGTCTACCTATTAACCTACTTGCTCATCCTTCCATATACTTTAAATAACCTCTAGACTACTTATAGTACCTAGTACGTGTAAATGTTATGTAAATAGTGGTTATATTGTGTTGGATGTTTTATATTATTTTTAATTGTACTGTTGTTTCTACTTTTTCTTTGGATATTTTTGATCCATGGTTGGTTGAATCCATGACCCATGGATATGAAGGGCTGACTACATCCTGTAACCTCCACAGCAGTGTTTTTCAACTTTTTTTTTTTTAATCTCATGGCTAATTTAATTGATAATCTTTAAAATTTTTGTGGCACCTAAGATCCTCCCACAGCACACTGGTTGAAAATCACTGCTCTAGAATAATTGTTCTTTGGCATCAACATCAATCTAAGAACCCCTGAAATTTAAATTCACAGTCCTCACTCCAAATTTAGTAACTCAGAAACTCTGGGATGGCGCCTACAAATCTGGGCTTTCTATAACCATAATTCAGACATACACTAATATTTGAGAAACGCTAATATGACACAACCACCGGAATATTAACAAATGTAGCTTTCAATAACCAGGAGAGGCATAAAATGGAATAATAACAAATGACCCAAACAAGACAGAAAAGGAAAGACAAGTGAACATCTAACAGAGGGAACAAAAAGAAAATACCAAAACAAAAGGTATGAATCCAAGTATTGTATATCAGTAAGTACATTAAATGTAAATGGTTTAAACACTCTAATTAAAAGTCAAAAGGTCATCCAGGCATGGTAACTTATGCCTGTAATCCTAGCACTTTGGAAAGCTGAGGCGGAAGGTTTGCTTGAGCCAGGAGTTCAAGACCAGCCTGAGCAAAACCAAGACCACATCTCTACAAAAAAGTAAAAACATCAGATGGGCATAGTGATGCATTCCTATAATCCCAGCTACTCAAGAGGCTGAGGCAGGATGATTGCTTGAGACATTGAGTTTGAGGTCTCAGTGAGCTATGATGATGCACTCTAGCCAAGCTGACAAAGCAAAACCCTGTCACAAAAATAAACAAGTAAATGAATAAGTCAGAGGTGGTAGACTAGATTGAAAAAACAAGACTCAAGTGTGTGCTAAAATGTATCTTAAATACTACGGACAGGTTAAAGGCTAACAATGAAAAAAATACAAAGCAAACCCTAAACACAGGAAGCTGATGTGATTGTATTAATAGTAGATAAAGAAGACTGAAGGTGAAAAATACCAAGATAAAGATTGTGATTTCATAACAATTGAATTGAGATATAACAATCCTAAATACCTATGCATCTTATAGCAGAGCTTCAAAATACATTGAGCAAAAATTGACAGATCCGAAAGAAAAAAAGTGAATTCATAATCATCTCTTATCTCAGCAGCTAAAAGAATAATCACTGGAAAACCAGTAGGGATAAGAAGATGAGAACAAAATCATCAAACATCTTGACTTAATTAACATACAGGTAACACAACTGCACAGCACACTTTTTTTTTTAAGAATATGTGGAACATTCACTGAGCCAGAACATATCCTGAGTTACAAAACAATTTTTGAATTGTAAAAGAATTAAAATCATGCAAATATGTTTTCTGAACATAAAGGGATTACATTAGAAATCAGTAACAAAAAAGTATCTAGAAGAGCCCCATGTAGCTGAAAATGAAGCAACATTATACATGGGTCAAAGAAGAAATCACAGGGAAAATTACTGAATATTTCAAACTAAATGATAATGAAAATTCAACTTTCTAAATTTATAAGATACAGTAAAAGCAGTACTTAGCAAAAAAAAAAAAATTAGCTTTATAAACATATTAGAAAAGAAGAAAGGTTTACAAAAATTGATGACCTAAGATTCTATCTTAAGAAACAAGAGAAACTAAACCCAAAGTAAATAGAAGTAATGAAATAATAGAAATCAATGAAAAGAAAAAAAGATCAGCAGCAGAGAAAAACTAACAAAGCCAAAAGATGAATAAATTAGGCAAATGCAGTTAGGCTAGGAATTCTGTTCCATGTCTTCTCACTTCAGGCCTCAGAATGATGGCGCCACCATAGCGAGTGTCAGTCTAATGGCAGAGGGTCTATAGAATCTGTCCTAAGAAACCTAACACCCTTGTCCAGAAGGGACAACTCACTACTCCTTGCTCAGATACAGTGCAGTGACTCCAGCCAACCACAAGGGGGCCAGGAATTGGACTACGGCCCATGCCCGGAAGGCATGGAGCTGGAAATACTTAGGGAGGCTCCCCAGAGAGGACCTCAGTGACCTGGTAAATGAGAAGATAAGATTCAGCCTCTATAATACTAGTTTCTCTCAGAAGTAGTAAACTTTTCATATGACTGTTTTGTTTTTTGAAGAATTAATTTTAATAGATAAAGATTAAGTTAAATCTGTAAATAGCTTAATTTTCAAAAACTTACTGGGAAGCTGCCACCATCTCACACATTTCATTTTTGAAGAAAATAAACATCCATGGGATATTTCAATAACGAATGTAATTAATCCATCACCCCAAAGTTAAAAAAACCAACAACTAGTCTATCAATACCAGTATACTAATTAATATGTATTATACTCAAGCATTTGTATAATTGGAAACCAGTAAATTAAAAGCTTTAGAAGAAATGCAAATGTCCTACAATTTTCAAATAGATGATTATTATTTATTCTTATAGAAACTTAGATAAAGTTTTGTCCAATTAGGTGGTAGCAAGCACTGTAATCAAGATACTCCAAAGGAAAAAACATAAACATTTCCATAAAATGAAGAGAAATAATAGCTTAAAGTAAATGGGATATGATTTGAACACTTCAACACATCCATTTAAAATAAAACTTTTTTTCTTTTTTTTTTTTTTTGAGACAAAGTCTCTCTGTGTTGTCCTTGGTACAGTGCCATGGTGTCATAGCTCACAGCAACCTCCAACTCCTGAGCTCAAGTGATCCTCTTGTCTCAGCCTCCTGAGTAGCTGGGATTTAAGGTACCTGCCACAATGCCCAGCTAGTTTTTAGAGATGGGGTCTTGATCTTGCTCAAATTACTGACCTCCAGCAATCCATCCATCTTAGCCTCCCAGAGTGCTGGGATTACAGGTGTGAACCACCACACCTGGCCCTTAAAATAAAACTTTTGAATGAAATTTGCCAAGCCTCCATCTACTGGTACCCTGGTGCTCGACTGGGCACTAAAGAGAGCCTATAAGCTTCTGGAGAAAGGAGAGACACTACAAACAGTAGATAGCCTGGTAATAATTGAAAATGAATAAATAATGGAAGAATGAATGAAGGGTTACTTATCAAGTATATTACACACGCAAGATATGTACATAACTTATATACGCATATGACATGCTGTATATAGACAGAACCTACAGTAATGAGTATTCACAGAAGACCTACTGGCTCCTAAGTAATTCGTTTACAAATGAGTCACACATACAATCATTTTTGCCCCATGTCTAGTATTCTAACTTTCAAACTAGCCCCCCTCTAGCCACTCTCTACCAATTAAGTAGAAGAATTCTGAGGATCTGAGAGGAAACAGTAGATGGTTTTGTGAAAGGCAGAAACAGCTTAAACTAAGCAAGGATTCTGGGCCTTCTTGGCACCCTAGATCCTAAAATAATCCCCCCCCATTCAGTCCACATCATTCTCCACTGCAGTTGGTTAGGTTGTCTTAAATCATAGCCTTCACAGAATCATTTGAATGTAAAAGCATTTTGTTTGAAGAATAAAAAATCTGTCCAGTAGGGCTCAGAGAACTTCAGTCACTCATCCATCTGTGTGCACTAGTTCAATGCACCTCCCAGCTAAGGTTGTGGCAGCTTTTTGGACACAAGGCAGCCATTCTAGAAAATATAAAGCCTCCGAGGTTAGAATAAATCCGGAAGAAGTACCAAGACACTTAGGTCAACTGGTACATGTGTAACACAAATTTTAAGACTTATAGGAAACAAGAAGACATGCTCAAATAAAAGGGAAAATGCCTTATGGATCTAAAACAAAGTTAAATTAAAAAATAAAAAACCAAAGGTATCACTTTTTTCCGATTGTTCTAAGCCACAATATTGCTTTTAACTGTAGAATAATTTATGTTTAAAAGCTAACTTCATTATCTTAAAGGGGGTTGAACTCAATGAAAAACTTTTTATGAGTTTTATTTTGTAAGTTAAAGTTACCAAAATGGAAATTCTTCTTCTTCTTTTTATTTTTTGGGATTCTTAATGAAAATTATTTTAAAATTTTAGTTACTTTGAAATCAAGAACCAACAAATGCTATGTACTTGGGCTCTACTCAAATGAGAAAATACAGATTATGTGACAAAAGAGCCTTAAAGCATGAATAAATCAAGAACCAGAAAAGGAGGAGGAATGGAGGGCAGTGAGGAGAAAGGGTCTGGCTTTGTCACTAGACACGCCTGGGTCTCAGAGCTAACTCAGTCGATAAGCAACTGGGAGACCCTTGGCCAAACGGCTGAAGGTTTCCAACCCTGGGTATCTCAATATATAGAACAGAGATAGTAATGCCTACTTTCTAGGTTGTTATACGGCCTCAAATGAAGCAAGGGAAAATCCTGGCCCCGAAATAAGGGCTCAAAAAGGAAATAAAATAAAATGGTGGGGTAGTGGATTTATCATCCATCATCTACTTGGTTAGTTCACTCTTTGAAAAAACTGGGATGAGAACATTCAAAGAACACAATCAACTGTTAATTAAATATAAATGAGTTTAGAGTATCCTGCAGGAGCAGGATGTCACCGCTGAGTTAGGAAGGGCTTTTGATGAGAAGAGCCCACTTGAGACAAGACAAGTGCTAGGCAGCTCTGATCCCGTCTTCAAGTCAACTGGCAAGGATGTGAGAGCGTTGAACTATATCAGAGTGAACACAGGGTAAAAAGCCAGGACGTTCTGATCCTTTTGTAACTTAGCAAAGGACTCTAGACTAGGGCCCAAGATCATAGACTAGTGTCAGATTCTGGAATGCTACAACTTCCCTCTATTGTTGTTCCTGATGTTTCTTGACCGTTTTTCAGTATTACCTAATTTCAAAACTCTTACAGGTACACAGGCACACGTGTCTGGGGCAAAAGGAAAGACGGGCCCAGAGGCTGCATTCCATTCTGCAGAAGACTTGAGGAACTGCACCCCAGTGATGAGAGAGGGTGGAGGTAGCAGATTCTTAGGGATGAACAGGTCAAGGAGAAAGGCCTTCAAGAAGACAAAGAGGTTCTAGGATATACAGTGTGTTCCCAGACAATAATTCAATTCCACTTCACAAAGATTTCTTTAAGCAAAGTGAAAAGGCAAAACTAAGACTAAGACTTTATGCTCTAGAGGGTGGGGTGATGTTGGGAAGGAAACAGAAACGATTTAGACAAATCATGTGGTATTGATAAGGCATGAGTTTAGAAGGAAGCAATCGCATCTGGGTTGGGGGATGAGGAGGCCTTTATGGAGAAAGCAAGCATCTGAGGTAAGCTTCAAGGAGGGTCTTAGATTTGAAACGTGCAGAGGAGAGGTGTACAGGTGTTCCAAGCAAAGGATCAGCCCAGGGACAGGCTGGGACACAGCTGCGTGTGCAGTGAGCCACTGGTCTGGCTGGCTGAAGCCCAGGGAGGAGCAGGTGGTCTCCTCCCAGTCTGGTAACACAAGGATGTCCAGGAGGCTGCCCTGCCCTGTGAGCCCACAGCCCCTTTCTATCATCCGGGTTTCAGATCGGCACATCCAACTATTCCCTGAATGTCTCCACCTGGATGTCTCTGACCCTTCACAAATCAAATGTCATGTCCCCAGCCGCCAGGCAGTCTCCTATATTTCCAGTTTTAAAGTGACAGCCCACTGCTGAACCAGAAGCCTCAGGGTCATGCGTGGTTTGCACCCCTCCTCCCCACAATCCTCTATGTTCCGTTGCTCACGAAGTCCTGAGTTTCTCATGAGTCCACGAATCTTTCCTCTTCTTACTCTGGGCTCTCTTGGTGAAACTTCGGAACTACAGAGTTTGAATCCTTCCTTACTCTCTGTGTGACCTTAGACAAGTTACTTAACTGTACCTCAGTTGCCTGATGTGTTAAATGGTAGTTATAAAGCGCTGATCCCACGCGTGTGGGTAAAAAAACACATCACATAAAGCACTTAAAACATACAGTTAGGATTCAAGGAATCACTGCCTTGCTGCTGTTATCGGGCCTTACTGCCATTATTATGTATTCCTGCGTCGTCTTATTACAATTGTACAGTACTCGTAACTGGTGTACCTGCCTCTACTAATTGACTACTTCAAATCTAATAATTCTTTAACTTTAAAAGCTTTAAAACTTACTTCTTACATAGACTTCAATATGCTAAACAAGAAAAGAACTATCCTGGTTGAAATGAAAGCCCCCGCCCCCCATGCTGCTCTCCATTTGCACTGGTCAGTGGCTCGCACTCCACTGGAAACCCAGAGCTCCTTGGAACACTCGCTCAGGGCTGCTCATCCATCCTCCATACAGCCTGCACAGTGACCCTTCTGAATCAAAAACCCGGTTATGGCATCGTCGGCTGAAAGGCCTTCTAGGGGCCCTTCACTGCTTCAGCTCTTGAGTCCAAGCTTTAAAGCACCACGTTCAACATTTCAGTGAGCCGCTGAGGCACAGGGCAGGCTGGAGGCAGGTCAGAGATATAACGTGCTGAGCAAACGTAGGCCCGTTTCAGGAAAAGTAACCAAAGCTCAGATCAGAGCATGTGATCTGCTAACACTGGATTATTTTTACTAGTGTTCTTAATGTTCATGTTTTATTGTTACTATTATTGAAGTTCAAAACAATTTGTGGCTTATTTTAACAAAATGAAAAACTCAAGAACTCCTAAGATTGGTTCTCTGTATATTTGTATCTCTTCAGACGTACAGACTTACAGGTACGCCCTGAATTCTAAACGTCATTGTGACAGACACTCTGAAACACAGATGAGAGTGGGGCTCCCAGTGCCCATTTCCCCAACCTGCTGACCCTGGCTCATGTCCAGCCCTACCTAGTAGTAACACTTTGGTGCATCTCCACACACTCCCCCTTAAATCTTAGGGAGGAGTCCTATGTCTGCTTTTCTCTAGCTCCATTTCACATTCACTGACACATATTACTCCTGCAGCTCTCTGTCAATGCCCTGCTCCTCTAACCACATCTGGAAAAACCACTCTATCCTCAATAAACCTGGCTGATAATCAGGGTAGCAAAACACAGGGAAAGTTAGATGTGAAAAGAACCAAGTTCCAGAAGCCCTAAAACTATGGCAAACATCTACAAATACCCTGAAGAATCTGTTTTGTTTTTAATTTCAGATTGACATGATGGTACGAATGTTTAGGTTACACTGTTTTCCATTTCTAAGGTAAAATTCCAGTTGAAGTTGAGCCCTTCACCCAGGGTGTGCTGAAATCCTCATGTTGTGCACATTAGGTGAGATCCTGCTGATTGCCCTCCTTCCTCCCTCCCCGTTTTTCTTTCCCATAGGTGTGTATTTGTTTATATATTGGTTTTATATTAGTATTGAGTACAAGATACTTTCCTTCCATTCTACCCTAAACAATCTTTAAAGTAAGACCCAGAGAAAAAGGTACTTGAACTACATGTTAGGGACAGAACGCCCCGACTTCTACGTTTTGAAACACTGGCTTATCACGCTTTGAGAGCACAGCCCTTTACACATAGCAGAATGATGGTAGAAAACAAGACACACACATTCAGCACATCTGTCACTGGCCCGGCACCCAGATTGCTTCCCATGCCCCAGAGCAGCAGAGCTGGGGCCTCGGATGAAGCCTCCTAGAGGGTAAGCTTCTGCCTCACTTCTGACTTCTCCTCCCAGCTGGAGAAAGTGCCGAGATGTCCCATCTCAGGCCTCTTGTTATTTCCTTTACTCACTCTGCATGGAGGACACTCAGAGTGAGTCTGGCTGGCGGCCTCAGCACCTCTTCCTCCTCTCAGGGAAGGACCCAGTCAGGAAGGAGGAACTCAGCCTCCCGCCTTGGGGAGATCTGCCTCGATCCAGCTATGTGGTGCCCGGGGCTAACTCCAGGGCTCAGGCCACAGACCCTTTTGAGTCTTATCACCCTGAGTCACTTGTTTCTCCAAAACAGGGTGATACTTTATCTTCCACTAGCCACTCCTTTTCTTTATAACTCAGTTTGTTCAGAATCACAGTGGGAAAATGTGCTATGTAGCAGGGCCCTTAGAAACAGAGAGAGAACCTAATGTGAGTCCCTGAGGCTTAGATCTCAGTAACAGGGACATGTGCAAGTAAGTTCTGGACCTTGAATCCTGCAACCAGGGAACCCAGGCTTCCCCCAGTCATCCCACTTCTCCTACATCTTACTACTTACTTCTCGGTTCCCTTGCTTTGGAGCTCATTAAAAGGCAGGAAACCCAGGGGGTGAGGTCACTATGGGAATCGAAATGTTGGGGTACGAATCTCTTGATGACAGTTAAGGCAAAGCTTAAACCCCTTTGCTGTTTTCATTTTCCATTTAAAACAACATGCTTGTCAAATAAATTTCACCCAGAGAATTTTGTTTTCTTTTCAAACCTTATTTTTATGCTTCGTATGTTATATAAAATGTTTTCTTTTTCATATCATGAAGCTACAAGAGAGTTTAACTAAAAGGGACAGTGACTTATAAAATAGTTTAAGATTTGTCACTATCTAAAATGATATATTGCTTCGTAATTTGTTAGATGCCAGAGCCTTTAGCAAATCTGAGGGTTTAGTTGTTATTCATTCAAACATGGGCACAGAGTATTTAACTCTTCACTAACTACCCCTCATGGGAATTCTAGAATAACCAAATCTTATACACAGCATATATTTCTCTTTTTCCAAAAAACAAAAACAAAACCAAAAACGTTTATTGTCAGCATCAGAAAGACAATTTCACCTTTAAAATTAACTTTTTGCTTAAATGTCTCCCTCATTTTTAAAGGTCCATTTGTTGCCCTGCTGTAAGACTTTTTTTTTTTTCTTTTTTTTTAAGCAGTTGTCAACTGCCCAGCAACAGCAGCCTGTGTTTGCAGTCACTATTTTGGGCTACATCACATGTCACTTACATAACCTTATTTAACTGCTCTTGAACTGGTTCGAACAACCTGGGAAACAGATTAGGGCAGTCCCAGCAAATTCCCGCATTGCAGATTCTGATGGGCGATTTCCCACCCCGCTACCCCACCCCACCCCCCACAAATCTTATAATGTTGTATGGTGCGTTAAGATGGTGTCCAACAAGAACTGGTTATTCATTGTTAGAGCCAACTAAAACACTCGTTAATTAACTTCCTCTGCTCAGTTTAAACCAGTTGGGTCTGCCCATAATAAACCAAGGCACAATGCTCCCCCACTGCTGAGCTTTATGAGTGAGCCTGGATTAACGTGCTTTCAAACGCCAGGGGGAAGAAAGGGCTGACTTGAGAAGTAAATTCAGGTTGCCGCTGCCACCTTGAAACACAAATCTTTTGAAGTTATGCTTTTAGGATTCTAAGATTTTAATTTAGAAGTCAGATTGGGACTTAGAGTTTTCCCTGCGGTGTTTCAAGAGTTCTTCCCATGTGGGGAAGCACAAATTTCCCAAATAAACATTCTTCTTGTTGTGAAAGGTGTTAGCTTTTCGGGTTTTAAAAAACGCAACTTTTAATTACCATAAAACATTTAAACACATTAGTGAAAGGTAAAGTATTATATGACAGAATCCCAGTGCTGTAAGATTTGAACCTTGAGAAACAGTTTTCAAGTGAGAGAAAACAAGTAAGCTATTGATAAGAAACAAGGAACATTATTTCAAAGGGAGTAACTTTCACTTTATACACATTCAATACGAGGAATTTAACACAGTTGTGCTTCACTATGCAAAAACATCTGTTATCTAGATAAACTAATATCCAGGGCAGTGGGCAGGGAAACTGACATTTGCTGACTTCCCATTAGGTAACAGGCGCTTTGCCAATCATATAATTTAATTGTTTTTAAAAATCCTATGTGGGGAACCCTGTGAGATTAGTGTTATTATTCCCATTTTGTCAGGTAAGAGATCCTCAGAGAGGTTAAATCATGTGGCTAGCTTAGCTGAGATTCACATTGGAGCACTTTCATCAGGACACTCTGTCTAAGGCTCCACTCATGTTGGAAGTATCCTTAAGATACAACTAGTGGGCAAAGCGGTGCAGAAACCATCTGTGGCCAAAGACATGCTTGGGCCACTTACAAACAAGACGTCAACTCAAACATCATTAACCACTCTGATGCTGGCAAAAGGGAACCACGTAAACTTAGGCATACCCAGAACTCAGTTTACACCATACATAGGATGCCAAACTTATTTATATACTGCCTAATCCCCCACTCTCGGTCTGATCTAAAAAGACCTTTAAATCCCAGGCCTGGAAACCGACGAGTTCACAGCCCTTGACAAGAATTAAAAAATTCATCCCATGTGCTGGGTCCCAGTGATCAGATTTTTTTCCCCCAAACAGCTAATCCCCCAAGACCTCAAAAGTAGACATGAGGCCAGGACAGAGAGGGGGGACTGTGGTTCAGCCACTTTGGCTTCTAACTATTTAAGCTTTGGAGGTTTCAACACAGTTTGGCAGGTCCTTACTTACCATGTTAGGCATAGCCCAGTTTCTGGACACCAATTTAACTCTAGACCTAAATGAAATCCAGATGAGAGCTGATAAAAGACAACTGTATCATAAACTTCTACCAACAGTTTAAGTGTTTGCTAGAAAAAAATAAGGAAAGCTTTTGATATTATATTGTTTTGCTACACACACATATCAAATTAGACAAGTTTGGCATATATGATATAATGCACGTGGTCCAAAATTGAGGATGTGCCTAGGACTTACAGGGAAAGGCTCTCTCCCCTCTTCCCTGTCTTCTGCCCACCCAGTTTCCTTCCCCCAAGGCAAACCACTGTTATCAATTTTGCTGTATCCCTTCAGAGGTTTTTCTAGGATACACGTTTTTTAACCACAGTAAATATGCTGTTCATTAAGTTAGGCATTTATTAATTCAATGTGTCTGCTTGCTATTTTATTAATTCAACAAATAATTATTGGGTGGCTGTTACATGCCAGTTACAGCACTGAGCAGAGAGATGAATAAGACGAGGTCCTTGTCCTTCAGGGACTCATAATCTAGTGTGGGAAAGAGGGTCCTAAGCAAATTAAACCCTGGGGCAAGAACAACACATGAATAAGTGCTGCAGGAATAGGAGAAGAAATCAGCTCTGCTTCAAATCAGAAAAGCCTTCACCAACGAAATAACATTAAGATTTGCATCTTCAAGAATGTTTATTGGATGGAAATGGAGTTAGAGAAATCTTCCAACCAAAGAAACAACATACTAAGCTAAGGAAATAAATATTGTCATACACCAGCATATACAGTAAAGCCTCCATAGCTGACCACCTGCCTACACTGACCACCTCAAGTTGACCTACTTTTCATAGACCGGACATGCACCACATGTACGTATCAGTATAGGAGGCTTTGTTCCTTATGCTGACCACCTCTGTACGCTGACCAGTTTGTTACAGTCCCTTGGGTGGTCAATCACAGGGGTTTTGCTGTATTTTAGGACAGGTAAATGCGAGGTCTGGAGCACAGGGGAGGGTAAGTGTGGAAGTAGGAAATGGTAAGACTGTGAGGACCTATTATGCCATGTGATATGGTTTGGATATGAATTTTTAGGCAATGGGGAAGGCAGTCCAGGTCTAATTTGTTTTAGGAATTTTCCTACAGTGCCTCAGTGGAAGTAGTCCGGGAGCAAAGGCAAACAGACTGGGATAAGCTCAGAATCCAGGTTACTCTTTCCAAAGAGGGCAGTGATGAGAAGCAATTTCAAATTATTCATCTTCATCTCTGCTGTTTTCTGTTCCCAAACTTGTTCCATCTCTTAATTGTCTCAGCAGCTACTCGTCCAAATGAGAAAAGCTGACGCCGTTCTAAATCCCTTCTTTCTGGTCCTCTGTGCAAATACTCACACTTTTTAAATTTTACAATTCAGTGTTGTTGACTTCTACCTTCTTGGTCCCATCATTGTCTTAAAAAAATAGATAATGTGTACGCTTGAGATAAAAATGGCAGCCTCTGAGTTACCTACTTAGCTTGCCAAAGCAGAGCAGATATTTTCTGCTTTAACATTCCAAACTTGCCAGTTCCCCTTTTATCCAATTATTCCCAATAGAAGTGACTCACAATTCCAGTCTGTTTGACTGAAAATTCTCGTGCTTATGATGGAAAAAGTGGTACAAGGGGTAAATTTGGGTACACTTGAACTTTGTACAAGGTTATTTTACGGCTTGGAGTTGAGTCAGGTAAGAAAGGGAGGAAAGGAGAGGAACTGTGGGACCAGCCTTTGTTCTCTGAATCCAGAGGAGCTATTTGCTGAGAATGAGAAGGGCAGGGCTGGATGAGGGACCAGATCGGAAGTGTGCTGCCACCGCCTTGCCAATATGACCGACAGCAAGACATGGAAGTAAGGACGACTCAAGATTTTTGAGAATCAACTATGCTCTAGGATACTCGGCTGGGAAAGTAACATCCTTATCACATTCAATGCTTAGCATGGATAGGAGAGATTATCTCATGTCCCGAACATGGAAATAAGTACCTGTCCATGATGCTTCACGTGGAGACGGCAGGATTCGAACCCAGGTCTGACAACAGCCCGTGCTCACCAATGTTAGCTGGTAAGTCACAGAGGAGCAAAACGGAAACCTTTACATACGTGAACACGCCTCGATCATGCTTTCTAAAAGAGACTTTGTCATAGATATTTTAACATTGTACATTTGATCATTTGACTAAACTGCTTAAAATAACTTTCCATCTACATTATTTACAGCTAAAACTCAAGATGATAAAGGTTCCTCCTGTAGTTCACAATGGAGTAACGGCTTTTGGGGTCAGACACGGTGGGTTACCATCCAGACTCTGTCATTTAGCAGTTATGTAAGAGCAAGCAAGCCATTTAACCTTACACCTTCCCATCCATAAAGCTAATGCAACAAAGCCAGTCTTAGAGAGGACTTATAAAGATTAAATGTAACAGTACAGTAGTCCCCACCTCTTATCTGCAGGAGATGCGTCCCAAGATGCCTCAGTGAATTCCTCAAATGGCAGAAAACACCACTTCCTATCTATACTGTGTTTTTCCCTACACATACACACCTATGATAAAGTTTAATTTAGACATTAGGCACAGAATAATAATAATTAATAAGATGAATTATAATAATATACTGTAAGAGTTATGTGAATGTAGTCTCTCCTCAAAATATCTTAATTCACTGTACACACCTATTTTCAGGTGACCATGGGTAAATAAGACTGTGGAATGTGAAACCATGGGTTATGGGGGCTACTTATATTTAAAATGTCTAGCACCATGCCCAGTATACAACACACGCTCAACAAACTCTCCACCCTTCCCCAAGGTCATAGCCCTTGACACTGGGAAGCACTTCAGTGCCACGGCAGAGCACTGGTCCTGGAGCAGATGGCTTGGTTCCCACCTTGTTTAAACACACACTGAGACTGAGATCTGGGGTTAGGCAGCCTCACCATGCTCAAGAATCTCCATCTCTAAGATGGTACTTTCTCTCGACTCAATCCCAGTGAATCAGAGCAAGGCAACCGGTCTTCTGACTTGCCAGTGTTCCTTATGCATATTACCAAAGGAGGAGAAACTGTGGTTTGAGGCAGGGTTGGGCCCTTGGCCCTCATCCTCAGGGGCAAACTTAACGTTCCCTGACTCTTCCCCTATCCAACATCCAATTGTCTACCTTTCTTATTCTTATGCTCTTGTCTATCTGATACATAATCTCTGAGGGCTCATGCCAACCATCTACCTAACCAGATGGAGATTACTAATGCCCAACTCTAGACTTTATTCCAATTTGTCATGAAATTTAAGTACAACACCATGCCACAACAATGAAGAAATCTCAACAATTTACATATAAATTCCTCTACGTTCTGTAAATCATTAACTTGCTGGGTCATCATTGTCAAGTTAAAGCCTTTCTATGTCTCTTCCTCATCGGAACAATGTAGAGAAGAGATTAGATGATCTCCATCATCCCTGTCCCTCTACCTCTTTGCTTCCATGGTCCTGAAAAGAGGAGAATGGTTGAAGAAAAACTATAAGCGATTGTTAATACGAATAGGCAGTAAGTCCTAAGATGTACCTTTTCTTCTGGCTGATGTAAATATCTGTGAAGCCCAACTCTGAGCAAATTGCTAAAGACAGAAAAGGGAGCTGTAATTATTCTCCCTATCCCAAATAAGAGCTTTAGAATTGCAAATTAGTTAAAAGAATTCAAAAGCAGTCACCATGGCCTTTGATGAGAAAGGCTGTCAAAGATAAGGGCGTGTGGCACACCTCCTGGGTGAAGGAAGGGCTCAGCTACCGCATGGACTTTACCTAACAAATGCAAACATGGTGACCTAATAATCATTGGTACCCTCATATGAATCAGAAATTAAAAACATCCTTTAAAAAAAGATAAGGAAAATTGCTTTTAAAAAAAATACTTCCAAGGCAAGTACTCCAAGAGATAAATAAAAACAGAAAAACCTGATTGTGTATGCATGTGTACAGATATCTATTCATACACGTATTTTAAACAGCTCCAACAGTGCTGAAAGTTATCGCGCTAGAATCTTAAAAAGGGTTTAGAATTTCTCATTAGGTATCCTGGGTTAAGATAATAGAATACAGAAATGGAAGATGCATTCCCTCTTCTTCTCTGCTCACTACAGTCACAGAAGTTTAAAAGGAGGCTACTTATTTATGTATCTAATTTTATGTTGCAATTATAAAATGGATAAACATATTAGGAAAAAGTCTAAAAGTAATATGTTAAGTCAAAGGAATATTAGAAGAGCTTATTATATTTGAGAAGCCCTGGATTCACTGGAAGAATATTAAAGAAGGAGGTACTCTGGTATACACATTAGATCAAGTTATGTGAAATAATGTACCTATGAAGCAGGACGGGTATAAACAAAATACAGCTTGTAAGCCAAACATACACTAGTTTTTCCCAGCTCTGTATTCCATCTGTCAAAACAAGGTAGATGGCATCCCTCAGATACTGGCACCTCATATACAGCTGGGTTGATACAATCATTTCTTGGTGAACTTAGTTTTTATCATCTATAATAATAAACCGTCAATTAATGGTAATTAATTGTGTAAATGTCTACATAAGGGAAGCTTTGGCCATTATCAGCAGTGCACTCTTCCTTCTCTTTCAAGAACAGGATCAGAATCTTCTATGCCCTCACTACACAAATCTAAGGCCTTGACTAAACCTCCTCTTCCCTTGAAACCTCTGACTTTTTACAGAAATAGCTCCACTCTCTGAAATACCCCCATACTCTACTGAAACCTCAGGAATCCAGCTAACATTGGCTGAGCACTATTACAAGTTGGGCCTCAAAGCATGCCATTATCTTAATTAAGCTTTGCAAGAATACCACCCATGATTTAAAGCATTCCCATTTCATGTTGTTCTTACTTCCCCAGCAAGTCCTTACGGACAATGACTGCTTTCTTCTCTATGTGGAGGTCCTGTATTTGTACATCCCCCCACCACCCACTCTTCTCCCCGCTTTGTGAATTTAATTGAGTTTTTCTCTCATGAGGGCCTATAGTTGTTAATCTACTAGTTCCAGCTTAGTATTGAGTATGTGGGATGCTTGTTTTTCCATTCCTGAGATACTTTACTTAGATTCTAAATCCATCCAGGTAAATAAAAATGATGCAAGGTCTCTATCTTTTTATGCTTAAATAGTATTCCATGGCATGTACCATTCACAGGTTGATGGGCACTTAGGTTGTTTCCACCCCTTTGAAACTATGAATGGAACGATAAACATTCAAGTGCAAATATTGTTATGATAAAATTATTTTTATTCTTCTGGGTAGATACCTTGTAATAGGACTGTGGGATCGAATGGAAGATCTACTTTAGCTCTTTAAGAATTTTCCATACTTCTTCCTCAAAACGCTGTGATCATTTACAATCTCACCAACAGAGCAACTCCATGCAGTTTTGATCACTATAGATTTGTAGTATAGTCTGAAATCTGGTAAAGTGATGCCTCCAGATTTCTTCTTATTTTGTAGAATTGTGTTGGAAATTTGGGATTTTCTCTGATTCAATATGCATCACAGAACTATTTTTTCCGGACCTGAAAAATTTGGCGTTGGTAATTTAATAGAAATTGCTTTGAATCTGTAGATCACTTTGGCTAGTACAGATATTTTAACAACATTGTTTGTTCTGAGCCAAGTGCATGTTGGTTCTTCTATTGGTTGACATCCTCTATAATTTCTTTGCTCAGTGTTTTGTAGTTCTTTCCGTAGAGATCCTTAACTTCCTTTGTTAAACATATCCCAAAATATTTCATTTTCTTTGATGCCACAGTGAAGGGTATTGTGTCTTTGATTTGAATCTTGGCTTAACCACTGTTGCCATATATTTAGGCTACTGATTTGTATATATTTTTATATCCTGAGATGTTGCTCTACGTTTTTAATCAGTTCCAAGAGTCTCTTGGTTGAGTCTTTGGGATTTTCTTGTATAAGAGCATGTCATCAATGAAGAGCAATAGTTTGACCTCTGCAAACTGGAATCTCCTTGGGTCCCCTTGATATCCTTCCCTTGTTTGACTGCTTTGGCTAAGACTTCCCAAACTATATTGAATAGTAGTGGTGATCGTGCATAACCTTGTCTGGTTCCTGTTCTAAGCAAAAACACTTTCAGTTTTCCTCCATTCAGTATGATGCTGGCTGTCAGTTTGCTATAAATGGCTTCCATCAATTTTAGAAATGTCCCATCTATGCCAATTTTCTTAAGTGCTCTTACAAAAGTGTGAATTTTGTTAAATGCTTTCTCAATATATTGAGAGAATTATATGGTTTTTGTTTTTACTTCTGTTTATGTGGTGATTACATTTGCAGATTTGCATATGTTGAACCAGCCTTCCATCCCTGGGATGAAGCCTACTTGGGCACAATGAATTGTTTTCTTGATGTGTAGCTGAATTCTGTTTGCTAAGGTTTTATTAAGTATTTTTGCATCTATATTCATTATAGATATTGGTCTGTAATTTTCATTTTTTGTTGTGACCTTTCCTGGTTTGGGTATCAGGATAATATTTACTTTATAGAAAGAACTGGGAAGGGGTTCCCTCCTTCTCAATATTATGGAAAAATTCGAGAATATAGCTACCAGCTCTTCTAAGAAGGTTTGATAGAATTATGATGTGAAATTTCTGGTTAGGATGTTTTTGTGGACTTTCTTTTATTGTTGTTTCAATTTCGAAGCTTGCTATTGGCCTGTTCAAGTGTCCTATTTCTTCCTGTTTGAGTCTAGATAGATAATGTAATTCCAGAAATTTTTCCATTTCCTCCACATTTACACATTTCTGGGCATTAGAGATATTGTAGTACTCAGGGATAATATTTCGTATTTCCATGGTATTTGTCATTATTTCTCCTTTTTTGTTCCTGATTGAGCTTATTAGAGTTCTTACTTTTTTGTTTCTGGTTAATCTGGCCAAAGGCTTATCAGTTTTGTTTATCTTTTCAAAGAACCAACCTTTTGTTTCATCAAGCTTTTGAATGGTTCTTTTGTTCTCCATTTCATTTACTTTTGATCTGAGTTTGGTTATTTCTTTTATTTTGCTGGGTTTGGGATTAGATTTCATTTTCCAGTTTTTTGAGATAATTCACTAGATTGTTGATTTGTGATCTTTTGATTTCTGGATTTGGGCATATAAGGCAATTAATTCCCCTCTCAGGACTGCTTTTGTAGTATGGCACAAGTTTTGGTTACTTGTAGCCTCATTGTTATTTTCTTTAGAGAAACAATTGAGTTCATCGCCATCTCCTCCTTGACCCAGCTATTGCTCAGCAATAGATTGTTTAGTTTCCATGACTTTGTGTGGAAATGAGTGTTGCTGAGTTTTCTGTTTCAACAGAAAAAAAGAGTTCTGCTTTTATTCCATTGTGGTCTGTAAAGATACAAAGTATAATTTCTATATTTAAAAATTTATTGGGTCTTGATTTGTGACCTAGGAAATGATCTTGGAGAATGATCCATTAGCTGATAAGATGAATATATATTCAGTATTATTGGGGTGGAATGTTCTGTATGTATCTGTTCAGCTCATTTGTTCTAGACCCATGTTTAAGTCCAAAATTTCTTTGTTTAGTTTCTGCTTGGAGGATCTGTCCAGTTCTGTCAGTTGGGTGTTCAAGTTTCAATCTATGACAGTGTTATTCATCATTTTGTTCAAACCAAGTAGAGTTTGCTTTATAAATCTGGGAGCATTTAAGTTGGTGCATAAATATTTAGATTGATACATCTTCATGTTGAATTTTTCTCTTGTCAAATACATAGTGCCCATTTTTTTTTTTCCATTAAAATCAACTGTATCTTTGGTAAGACTTGCAATCCCCCACTCCCTTTTTTTTTTTTATTGGTTTTTATTTGCATGAAATAATTGTTTTCCAATCCTTCACCCTGAGTTTTTATTTGTCTCTGGGGGTTAGATGTATTTCCTGAAGACAACAAAAACTTGGCTTGTATTTCTTTTATTTAATCAGTCTGCCTGTGTCTCATTAGTGGGGAATTCAAACCATTCACATTTATTGAGAGAATTGGTAAGCAAGATGGATTTCTTTTCATCTTGGTGTGGGGGAGTCTGCTATCTTGTTTTATCACTTGGGCCTTTCTGGTAGCTAGGCTTTGTCCTTTAGTTTCTATGTATGCTAGGGATCCACTGTGTTCATCTGTGTTCAGTACAGGTCTGAGTACCTCCTGCAGAGCAAGTCTTGTAGTGGCAAACTTCCTCAATATTTGCTTGTTAGTGAAAGATTTGATTTCTCCACTGAATGTAAAGCTTAGTTTTGCAGGATACAATATCCTAGGCTGGCAGTTGTTTTGAGAAAATAAAAGTAGATGTCCAGTACTTGTAAAGATGTCCAGGCTTGTAAAGTGCCTGCTGAGAAATCATCCATTAACACAATGGGTTTACTTTTGTAGGTCAGATGCTGCAGTATTTTCTTTTTCATTTTGATTTTGGCCAGGTTAATTACAATGTGTCTAGAAGATGCTTTATTTGAATTGAGTCATCCTGGGTTTTGATATCCATCTATTAGGTGTATGTCTGAATTGTTGGTGATACTTGGGAAATTTTCAACTATAGTATCATAAACTAGAGCTCCTATGTTTTGGGGACTCTCTTCTCTACCAGGGATACCAATGTAGTATATAATTCGTATGTTTATATGCTTCCTATAGTCCCATAACTCTCTGAGAGATTGCTATGCTTTCATTCTCTTTTCAGTCTTTTTAAATGACTGGGTTATCTTGAGACCCTCATCTTCAAGCTCTGAGATTCATTCTTCTCCATGGTTTAATCTATTGTTGAAACATTCTATTATGTTTTGAAACTGTCTGAATGCCTCCTTTAAAATTTTAGGCTTGGTTATATCCTTCCTAATTTTGTCCAGATCATTGGTGACTTTGTCTTTAATCTTGTTCATTTCTTGGGACATTTTTTGAACTTCTTTTTGCTAGTTTTACATTTTCCCTTCAATTCTATTGATTATATTTGCCATCCATAATCTGAGTTCCATTTATGTCATCTCCACAATTTCTTTACAGCTGGACTCTTTAGTTGTAGCTCCACTGTGATACTTTGGAAGGTTTGATCTGTTCTGGTTCTTCTTATTGCCAGAATTTTTGGTTTCTCGACATATATGGTTTCTTCTTTTTTTCCTTCCTCTACTTTCTTCTTTATTTTTCTTCCTTCCCTTTGTTCTTCTTTAACTCTAGACTGTGGGGTTAAAATGACCTTTTATTTTTATTGCAGTAGAGAAACAAGAAAGATGGCTAAGGAGAAAAAGCACTAAAGCAGGCAGTCAGAAGCTCCTGTCCCAGCTTCTGCTTTGGTACTGCCAGCTTGGTAAATTAGTCAAGTCACTTCGATCAATGAGTTTTTCTTTTTTTTGAGACAGAGTCTTACTCTGTTGCCCTAGGTTGAGTGCCATGGTGTCATAGCTCACAGTGACCTCAAACTCCTGGGCTCAATTGATCTTCTTGCCTCAGCCTCCCGAGTAGCTGGGACTACAAGCACATGCCACAATGTCTGGCTGGTTTTTCTATTTTTGGTAAAGCCAGGTCTCACTTTTGCTCAGGTTGGTCTCAAACTCCTGAGCTCAGGTGATCCACTCACTTCAGCCTCACAGAGAGCTAGGATTAGAGGCATGAGTCACTGACTCTGGTCTAGAATTCATTTCCTCTTCAGGAAAAACAGGAAGGAATATGGCTCTGGGGTCTCTATGCTCACAGCACCTCCTCAGACTGCTTCCTTAGCTCATGCATGGTACTCACTGGCAGGGTTCCCATGGTGTGGGTTCTGTGGGACAAAGGCAACTTGTGTGGAGTGGAGGCCTGTGTGACTCTACCCAGTTACTCCTGGACCCCTCCTCCTGTCCTCTCCTCCATGTGTATTTTCTAATTGCATGGTTTCAGACTCTGCCCCTTTAAGAGCACCTACCATGTAACATATGTTTATTGAGCAAAGTTATGTAAGAAAAAAATATTTGCATACAAGGAGTTCATAGAACATATATAATTACCTATTATAAAATGTGGTAAGTGTATCTTAAGGTAAAAAAAAAAAACTGTTAAAGAGATCACAGAGGAGGAAGAAATTAATAAGGGAAGGACAGGAAGGTAGCTGTGAGTGGTGATCAGAGAGGTTTTGTGAAGAGGTCATCTTTCATCTGAATCTTAAAGGAGAAATGGTGCTTTCTTGTAGATAAGACCACACTGTCATAGCTACCTTATCACAGAACTCAGAACAAACTGATTACATAGGTATACAGAAAATTTAACAGTCATGGAATTCATTTTAAACTCAGTATAATAAAAATATACAAAAAACTTTGTGATATTGCCAAACCCAAGGAAAGTCATTAAAATTATTACACATGGTGATAGTGTCTAAGCAATGTTAAATAAAAAGTGAGAAACTGACCCCCATAATGGTGGAATCCCATGCATGTTTAGAGTACATGATAACTTACCCACGATTTACTTTTCTACTTTAATATTTATAGCATTCTGAATTGAATATGTTTATCCCATATGAAATTAAGGCTGAGTATTACTATCTGGCAGCTCCAAAGGATATGCTCTTTCACATGCACTCAACCTTTAAGTAAATACAATCTAATAGTTTAGGAAGACATTTCATTTCAGACAAGCGTTCTGTCTAAAAACACTCTAAGTTATTTAAATTGAATTCTGATTAAAATAAAAATAAAATCATCTTCCACAAGCAGGCAAGGTTCTTGGAACTTTTGCAAGTGACATCTTTGTAATCTGATTGTTTTATCCAGTAAAGCCATGTAATGAATACACCAAGAAACTGCAGTCACTGTGGCTATCTGTGAAATACTTTTCAACTTGCATACTCCCTGTTCTTGAACTCTAAAAAGGTGGGGAAAATGGTACAAATAGTTCTCTTTCCTTGAAGTTTGAATACAAGATCCTACCTTTGAATTATTGGACTGACAGTTGTGTTATTGAAAAAATAAGAGAGCTTTTCATCCTAACTAGGGCTCATCCTGGTCACTCAGATAATAGAGAGATACCAGACTTTTTAAATGAAGAGATCTTGGTTTGAAACCAAACTCTCCTGCTTAAAGCAAACTACTTACTGTCTGTGACTTGGAGCAAGTTATTTTACTTTTTTAGGGGTCTATTTCCTTATCTGTACAATTGTAAAAATATAAGCTACTTTGAAAGATTATTGCAAAGGACAGAAAAAGCATATTTAAGATGTCAAGGATGATGCTCAGCAGGATAGGTACCCTAAGAGCTTAGCTATTAATATTGATAATAAAGTAGACCCTTGAAGTAGTCAAGATCTCCTAGTTGTCAACCTTCCATATTCTCTAGGTGGTTTTAATTTTGCTTTGTTTTGGGGAAGTTAAAAAATATATAAAAACTAGAGTAATAGAACAACCAGGTACACTCTCTCCACAATTTGGGTTGTTTTTTCAACCCCCTAAACAAAATAAAGCAAAGCAAAAAGACTTTGCAAATCATAGCCTAGGTCACAATGAATGTATTTGGCTCTGGGATCATTCAGATGGACCTCTGAAAACTAAGGAACCAGGGAAAAGAAGACCACTCCCAAGGAGCTACCTGAACCACATCTGGGAAACGTGGGGCCCAGGAAATTGCTACGAAGCTGGACCTGGAGACAATGAAATGAGGGAAGCAGCAGGAGACTGCACACCCTGGCTAAGGAAGAGCAGCTGCTACAGCTGCTGCCCGGGACTTGCCAATCGCTGGCAGGCCGGAATGCAGGTGCACTACTGCCAGGTATTTCACTGCCTGAAGAGAGGCTGGACATCAGAGTTTATATGAAATCTCCTCATTTTTAAATATTGGCAACTAGTATCAAAATTAAAAACAAACTGTGCAGGCCAAACAAAACACAGCAGCATGCTGGCTTTCAATCTGGAGAAATCAGGTTAAGAGCCTTGAAAGAACAAGAACACCCAGGTGTGGAGGCTGGGGCTGCAGGCAGCCTTCAAGAAAAGGGTGGGGCCTCGGGCCAGGAGAGCACTCTCCACTGAAGCCCTGCTGGGCAGGAATCTGGCCTTCTATTTCCCTGAGTCTGGATTCTTATCTTTACGCCTAAGAACTCAAAACAAATCCTGGACATTGGCATTAGAATTGGTAAGATATACTCTGGCCATGGTATAAAAAGGGATATAGAGGCATTTAGAACATAAGCATGTTCCCGAACATTGCCCTTCTGACCTTGGAATTCACAGCTATATGCCTCTGGTGTTTCATGAGTATTGGGAAAAAACATTCACATTGACTCTCAGTCCTCTGGAAAACCATTCCAGTTCACTACACTGCAAATGTTATTAAATGCCCTCGAGGCGCTTATCCATGAACTGCTGCATGCTGGTGGCGACTACTGGGCAAGCTGATGGAGGCTGATCTGGGCCTTCCTTACGAGGAAGCAAATGCTGTAGATAAACAACGTGGAGAAGCTGGGGGTAATTTATTAACTGGCATCACAGCAATGCCACACATGACCAAAGATATGCCTTTGTAACACTGAGATTAAAACAGCTATTGAATTTGTACTTCCTTCAGCATACCCCAGAAAGTAACACCAGGCATCAAAAACACAAGAAAGTGAAGGCAAGAAGACTTCCTCATTCTTCGGTCCATTTGAGAGAGGACATGATTAACCCGCTAGGCTCTGAGCACTGCAAGGATCTAGGGCAGGTAAATATTTTAGGCATTGTGGGATACGGAGCTTCTGGTACGCTACCCAAATATGCCACTGTAATGTGAAAGCAAACACAGATGACATGTAAATGAAAGAGCATGGCTCTATTCCAATAAAACTTTATTTATGGACACTGAAATATTAATTGCATGTATTGTTACTATATCACAAAATACGGTTTTTCTCTTGTTTTTCATTTTTTTTCCTGAATCATTTAGAGTTCCCAGACCATACAAAAATAGTCAGGGTTTGGTTCTGGCCCAATTTACAGTAATGGCCAAAAAAAGAGAAAATAGCATTTCCTGGTCAATTAGTATAAATTCAGACTGGGCTAGGTACTCTATTGGACCATTTAACTGTGTTAACAATCCCATGAAATACTCTGGTTATCTCCATTTTACACATCACAACACTGAGACTTGGAACTTGAGTCAAGTAACTTGCCCAAGTATGTATGCGAGTAAATGAAGGAACCAGGATCTGAATCCATGCAGACTGGCTCGGGTCCCTCGCTCCATGCAGGGGGCCATACAAGCACACAGTGGGTCTCAATCCTGGCTGGGTATCGGAATCTTACTAGAGACTTTTCAAAATACCTGGATCCTTCCAATTTAGTAAATCAGAATCACCAGACATAGGACCCAGCCTTCTCCATGCTTAAAAAAAAAATTTCCCACCAGTGTTTCTGGGACCTGCTATATTACATGCCCAGACGTTTGATTTTTTTTGACCAAGTATTATCCGATCGGGTCCTACTTATAAAGAACCTATTTATCTTGAATGTAGATCACACTCTATTTGGACCTGTTACTTAGTTCATGATCACAACCATAGGCAACTTTTTCAAAGGTGTTAAACTACAGATCAGGCCCACTAGAAGCTAAGTCTCAGATGGTTGCCAAAGTCCTGTCACTGAAGCCGTATTTGCTGAAACTCACCACGCAAAGCTGGGACTGAGCAAGCGTTGAACTAAAACTGGAAGCCTAAACTATACCAAGGGCAAGAAAGTGGCAAGACAGCTAGAAAAGCCAACACAAATCACATAGGAACTTTAAATAATACACATAAACAGAATCAGCATAGATAACTCAACCTGACTGGTGGCAAAGCAGGCCAGTGCGTGACTGCAATGGGTGCCCAGTGGTCAGAATTCTCCCTGAGCACTCTGGGAAGTACTAAAGTCTCTTTCTGGGAGAAAATTCACCCTAGGAAGCTTTTGTGATCTCCCTTGACCTAGATCTAACCCAGTGGAAACCACAGGGGAAGGCAGTCTGCCCAGGGAATTGCAGAAAGCTTCTAGGACATGCAAAGGAAAAACCTCGCATTCCCACAGGTCCCCGTGTGGCACTTTATGCCTCAGAGCATTTCCACCTGGGCACAGGAGCAGTCAGGTCTTCCTGAACTTCCCCAAATAAGAGGGTATTTGTGCAATAGATTGTTAGGAACATGCCAGAATGACCTGACTATTGCTGTTTAACTCTTCCAAGAACAGCTCTATTCTGCTACTGCGACTTGACTCTACCAGTGGAGCTCCCGCCTCTTTCCATCTTCCCTTTTGCTGACCCGAGCTGGTAGGCTCGCCTCTGTCTCTCGTCACTCCTGCATCTTTCCCTTCTTTTGTCCACTTATATGTTTCTGATAACAAATGTAGATATCTACAGCCCTGTGGAACAGAACAGTTTTCTACCCTTAGATTAGTATTGAGTCCTTGCTGCAAACCAAGTATTCAAGAAGCCTAGAGTTATAGGGAAGTAAGGCAAGGAGAGGAATGCTGTATCCAAACCACAGCCAGAGCCCTTGTATAATGGACGGACGCCCTTGTAATGAACATCGGTCGCCGCCAGCAAGAACTTTCAACAGTGGTATCTCTGAACATAAAAACAATGAAAATCTTTAAAACCAGGGCAAATCCACTGCAAGCTTACAAGTCTTTAATAGCTAGGAGGATGACACCATCAGATGGTTTTGTTGTCTTCTTTTAATTTTCTAAGGGGTACCAGGTAACTTCAGCAGAGTAGTACAAAAGAAAAAGTTACCAACACTTGATCTTAACTTCTTAAGACACTGGGAGTGCAATATCTGAAGTGTGTTAAGGTTGCGAATTTGCTATAAGCTTAAATACAAAAACAAAGGCAAACATCATAGCTACAATTAATAGCTGTCGAGGTAATGAGAAGAAGTAGAAATTAGAGATTTTAGTGACAAGAATGCATGAGCACCACCGGCAACACCAATGAAGAAAGCAAAATTGCAAAAATAAAAATAATGCTTTGAGAGTCTGGTCTGAAGAGAATCTATAGGTTAAAACCCAGTATGTTATAGTTGTGCATGATTCTGCAGGCTTCCAGGATGTGCTACTGTTCTGGGGGATCCACAAAGGACAGATCAGAACCACACATCATCTTACGAGTAACAGGAATTCAGTATTTGCCTAGTGAGTATATGGATTTGTCTTGGTATAATTTCTTTCATCTTACTTTTCAAGTATGTATTTTTAACCTTTTGACGTGAACAAGGCCTACAGGTGTTCAAACAAGTTGTGCGTTTGGTGTGAACGACGCCTATAGGCTTGTTTTATTTGAGAGCACTCCACAGCCTGAGGGTTACACAGAAATTATATTTCCCCCCATCCATTTTAAGAGCACCATTCAATGATTAGTCAGTTTAGAGAGCCGTGGAATCATAACTACGATCCAGTTTTTGAATATTATCATTGCCCTAAAAAGGTCCCTTGTGCCCATTTGAGGTCAATTGCTATTCTCATGCCCCAATCAACTATTAATCTGCCTCTGTCTTAGATTGGGCATTTCTATAAATAAAATCATATAATACGTAATATTTTGCTTCTGGAGTTCTCCACTTAGCACCATGCTTTTGAGGCTCCTCCATGTTGCAGCATGGACTAGCCCTACCACACTGTTTTTTCATTTATCAATTGATTGGCATTGGATTGTTCCCAAGTTTTTTTATATCAAATAATTCTCATATAAATAGTTGCATATAAATCTTCGTGTGGGCATATATTAATACATATTTTCATTTTCTTGGGTAGATATGTAGGAGTGGAATTGCTGGGTCTTAAGGTTAAATGTATGTCTAATTTTTTTTTAAAAACTGCCAATTGTGTTCCAAGCTGGCTACACCATTTTACATTTCCACCAGCAATATATGAGATGTTTTTTCACATCCTACCCAATACTCGGTACTAGTATTTAAAAATTATTATTATAGCCATTTTTGGGGATGTAAAGTTGTATCTCGTTATGGGTTTAACTTGCAGTATCTTAAAGACTAATGGTGTTGAACATCTTTTCATGTAATTATTAGTCATTTATGTATCTTCTTTAGTGCATGTCTGTTCAAATATTTTATCCATTTTTAGGAGTTATCATCTTATTATTGAGTTCTATGGATTCTTTATATATTTTGAATATGATTCCTCAATGAACTTTCCCTGGTACTCTAAAATTAAATTAAATTTCATTTGATGAGCTAGAACAAGGATTCTCAAATTGTGATCCAAGGTCTCAAGGTCTCTTATGAGAATCCAAGAAGTCAAAAGTATTCTCATATTCTAAGATGTGCATAGCCATTTTCATTCTCATTCTTATATGAGCATGCAATGGAGTTTTCTGGAGGCTACAAGAAGTACTCACAATTATTTGAAAACATTCTTAAAATACTCCTCCCTTTCCCAGCTATATAACTGTGGGAGTCCAATTTTCTTCATATACTTCAACCAAAACAACATGAGAATCCAGCTGTCTTCTATTAAGCCAGATATTAGATAGGTTTATAAAGACATGAACAATACAATTTTTCTATGTTTAAAATTTAATTTCAGGAAATAGATGTTTCACAAAAATACATAATTTATATTAGCATGTGATGAGTTTTTACCGTTACATTCAAAGGGATTAACAAACATTGTTTAAATGTCTGTTTTCATTTCTAACATGAAAAACATTGATAGGTGTAACTCACATTAAAAAAAACCTCTCTGGGATTGTCAATGATTTTGAAGAGTGTGAAGAAATCCTAGAGTCTAAAGGATTTAGACTGAATTAAAGAATTTGAGAGTCTGGTCTGAAGAGAATCTATAGGTTAAGAAACACCATACTAGAAACACCATAGTAGAAAAACCATAATCTAAGGAAATAGTGGACAGATCTGTGATTACTTACAGAGGCCACTAGAAAACATTTCCCTATGCCAGAATCAAACAAACAATACCTATAATCACAGAATCAACTGGAGGTGCAACAAGAAAGTGGCACAAGTCTGCAGGGAGGGGCTGTGTGCTCACCGGGGCAGGAGCTGGTGGCGGGAGTCTGCTCCTCCTCTGGACAGGGTGGGTGGGACAAGAGGGCAGCACGGGGGTGCCTGGAGATGGGTTGATGGAAATCGATATGTGGAACAGACTATGCTTAACCCCAGGTTTTTAACATCTGTTTCTTTAATTCAGATGTAGCAAACATTACTGAAGGCTTTGAGGCCTCTAATCATAAGCTGAGGAGAAAAATGAAGACGGTAGTAACCAAAATATGTACAAAGATTATCTTCCAGATCAGACCAACTTTGTGATGAGTTTATTGTTGAAAATCTGATAAACTCTGGGCAGTATGTGGATGTAAAACAGTCCTTGGGATGTTGTTTCCCTCTTGCAATGTCAGCCTGTTTATCTACCTTCTGGGAAATTTTTGTCCCAAGACAATTTGAAGGGTAAACTGTTGGCCTGTATTATTATGTGAACCGACCAATAATTTAGTTCTGAATATGTCTGCTAACTCTCAACATTTCCAGAACAGTAGTACTATAAAGACACATGAAGTTGATGTACAGAACTTGTGGGATAATTCTTTCTGAATCACCGTATTTCGTTCTCAGAAAGAATTGTCTGATAATTACTCATTGTAAGTCATGAAATTTTACAAATTAAAAGAAACTGATAAAAAGTGAAAGAGCAAATTAGATACATTTATTCAAACTAAACTGATAAAAGCTTCTTTATTTTCTATTTATAGAGACTAGAAATTAAAAAAAATCTGTAAAAACTGTAAGATACAAATCAAAGGTAAACTGTATCATTATTACACTGTGAAGTCAGTTTTAGAAAAAGTGCAAAAACATTTCCCTCAAATATGGAGCTATGATAGTAACTTAACTTACAGATTTGTGCATGTGTTTGTGCATATTAAACAAGTTAATATGTAAGGAACTAGACCCCAGTCTGGCACGGAGTTAGCAATCATTAAATATCACCTGTTATTATGACTGTTATTGAAACAAAAGTTATTGATACCAAATAGGATTTTGTCTACAAAACACCGTCATTATATTATCTTGAACTTAAAGAAAACTTCATTGGAATTAGAACGTATCTTATAAAAATGACAAACTTTCTATCATTTGCAATTATAGGTAATGAGAATGAGAATAATTAAAATTCCCAATAGATTTCTTACTTAGGAGGGGGCCCCATGCTAAGTACTCAAAAGTTTATTGATTTAATAAAGAGCTCAACTCCCTAGCCCATGTGCCTGAAAAACGAAATTCACCTTGGTTGTCCAATGTTACTATAAAAAGGAAAACTGAAAAATTCAGATTTTCTTTAATAGCAACTCTGCTCACTGGTAAAATGGCACTAATTTCTGAAGTGTTCAAGAGATGACGGTTGAAGGAGACACAAGGTACCTAGTAATATATGTATACTGATTTACTAATGACCGAATGGGAAAAAATCTCAGTACAATTTGCTTTTCCATTACAAATGGTTGCATTTAGGAAATTAACAAAACATAATAACAGCAACACAATTTAAAACACAGGTTATACATTCTGTTCAACTGAGACTTCTTATATAATTCAGATAATTTTATAGCCTGCTGTTTGACATGTTTACTAGAAAGGAGCAGAAAAGATAGAAGCTTGCTATTTATTTCACTGCTGTTCAATCCAACACCCACATGCCTACCTGCTTCACAGATGCAACAGGATTCCCAAGCTGTTCCAATGACACGTTATGCTCTTGGAAGCTCATGGAACAGATCAGAGGTGATAAGACTTGTACACATATTGTGTATGAGAGGGAGAAAGAAAGCTATCAGGAGTGAAAAGGTATGGTAAAGACATTATGGGTAATTGGGTAAAAGGGATCAGATAATGTAAACTAGAATTCTTTAGCAACATTTTATAAAGAATATTAAAAGGGGAATAGAAATTAAAAGAATAAAATGAATTCTGATTCCAGCTCCACTTTCCAGCCTTACAACTCTGCCCTACACCAACACTCCCCTTTGGAATTACCGAGTCATGCATTAGGCTCCAAATATTCCTCCTGTCCCCTTCAAATCGCAGCTCCTTCTTTCTCCCCAGCCTTGTATGCATGCCTGCTTCTCTGCATGTGGAACTCTAATTATGCTGTAAGACTCAGCTTTTAAGATTCCCGAGGAACCCTCACTGGACCTCACTCATCAAGGACTACCATGAATTGTTAGTGTTGTTTCCACACATATGCTTTAACTTTCCAACTAGACCATACCCGGCTGCACACGCATAGGATGTATTATATAAATCTGTCTTTCCCACAGTGCCTGGCAGGCTGTCAATAAATATTTGGTAGTTGATTAAGGGAGAAGCCGATTTAAGAGCAGACAAAGTCAGACTTTTATTAAGCCATGATAAGCTTTTATTAAAGGAAGGCACAAAGAAATAAGCCTGGGCAAAATACCAGCTGAGCAGTAGTGTTTAGTTTAGGAATAGGGAAGAGCCTGCCAAGTGACAGAGAAGAAATAGCTGAATAGAAATGGAAAACAAGGAGGAGGCATAACAGAGATATTTTGAATGAAGAGTTAATAAGACTCAGAGACTGATTTTACATGAAGAACGAAGGCAAGAGATGAATCACAAATGACTTTAAGGTTAGAAACGTCGGCGCCCGAAATAATCATGGTGTTACCATTAATAGTAATGTGGAAGTCGGAAAGAACTGCCAAGTTCGCAGGAAGCCTTGGAAGTTAAGTTTTCACCTTGTTATGTTTTAGGGGTTCGCAAAGTATAGGCATAGACAGATTCCATAGGCAAATAAACGTAGAGATTCTAAGAACCGAAGCGAGACTGAGGAAGATGCTGATTTGGGAGGCATTCCCAATCATATGCAGGCTGAATGTACCAAAGAGATTAACTTAAAAAGAGAAAAGGCCACAGAGGCCAGAACCTCAAGAACTGTACGAGAAAGAATGCTCACGCCCCCACCAAAATAAAAAGAAGAAAGAAAAAGGCAGAGGTAAAAAATGAAACAGCATAGACAACATATAAGTTCCTAATTTCTGGCATAGGTTCTCTTGCAGTAAATTAAATGCAGCGGAGAATCAAGAATTTTATGATTAAGGGGAAAATAGAATTTTTAAGATTTTATAAAAGAATATCTATTACACACCTATTAGTCAAAATAAAATGCATTATTTTATGATCTGACGTTCAAAGCACGATGATTTTTTCAATTTCATCTCCTCAGCCCTTACACACAGTAAAGCTTGAAGCAAATGCTAAATAAATGTTTGTCACAAAAACGAGCAAAATGTTCTCTCCAGTGAGAAACAGCCTTACATTGTGGAGTGTGGAAATGTGGAGAGCAAGCCCTCTCTCAACCCCATGGCAAAGCCAGTATTAATATTCCATGGCTGGAGATCATTTTAAATTTTTTTACTTTTTAATGCTTTTCAACAGTTTATAACCTTCAGGAGATAGCGTGCTGTGTGGGAAAATGTTCAGGCTCTGGAGTGGAACAATCTGGGTTAGAATTCCAGCTCTGCCATTCCTTTGAAAACTGGGAAGCCTTTTCTGAAAGGAACCACTTGAATGTCCTCATTTTAAAAATGGTAATAATGGCAATAGTATTGTTATACTCCTTCTTTCAGAAAAGTTACACTCAGAAAAATCTAGAGTTAAAATTTCAGCATCTCATTTCCATTTTATCCAAGTATTTCCTTTCTGCTCAAGCAAGGCCAAACTGATGATCAAAGAAGAACTTAGTACTAGGAATTAGGCAAGGGGATATTGTGACTTTTCCAAGGATGCCATGCGCCTATGAGACTGAACCCTAAGTCTTTGCTGGGTGGAGCAGAAGACAGGAAGGTAGTGCTGATAAGCCAGCCATTATTTCTTTTTCTCGTGCAGGACTTTCATTTAACTGGAATCCAGTCTAACTCTCAACCCTCACTTACCCAAGATGCTGGGGGTGGGGTGGGGAGTCCAACCTGCAGCCCCAAGCTACATGCAGACTAATTGAGGCTTGTTTTGCTTATCTGTGGTGTTGGTATTGCAAAAATTACCCACAGACCCTTTTTTGCTCATCAGCTTTTGCTAGTATTTGTGTATTTAATGTGCGGCCCAAGACGACTTTTCTTCTTTCAATATTCAGCAGAAAAAAGACATCTCTGTTAGAGAATCCCGTCACCAAATCTATCTGGTTCTGGGTGTACTAAAAGGAACACACTGAGATGTGACAATCTGACTTGGTCTTTCTGTCGAATAAAATAGTCTGTAACATGCTGTGGGTATGCAGAAAAGTGTAGCCACCTAAATATCAGGGAATAAGAGTTAATGTTCATCATTGTAATTCATTATGAAATGCTTCAAAAGACAAATTAAAAAATAAAAATTCCCTCATCTCCAGAACTTTGTTTTTATAAGTTTATACGCACCAATGTTGTGAAGTCTGTAGGAGTTTAATTTTTTCTTGGTTGAAACCGACACAAATACTCATTTAGAAAATATTCATTTCCATCATCTAATGAGTTACATATAATTTATGGATATGAAAACGTGAATAATTTTGAAATCATTAGAGCTCTTTGGAAAAATATTTCAAAATCTTTTCTGTGCTAAAAACAGATTTACTCAATTTGAGAAAAATGTCACTTTAAAAAAACACATGAAAAATATTTTTATGAACAAAAACTACACTCTCAAGGAAATGAGATGAATGCAAAGTACTTAACAGGAAACTCATCCAAAAGATTATAATCCTAATAATTTTATACTCTGAAGCTGAACCCCCAAATATGCCATTTTCCTTTAATACTCATTGGGTCATTTGATCCCCCTTACAATAAGGTCTTTATAATTTACTAATAAATGTCCTACCTGAATACAGAAGTTACTTAACTAAGAGATTTAAAACATCTGCATTTTATGATATAATATAATTTAGATTGCTCTTATTTCATTCAACACAAAGTTAAGATTCATGTGTGCTGTATGCACCAGCAGTCCATTCTTTTTCCTGCTGCATTGCATTAAACAGATACACATAGCTTAACCATATTATGAATAAAAATGTGATTAATTCATGTGCACATATTGGTGTAGATATGTGTTTTGATTCTTGGATAAATACCTAGGAGCAGAATCCTTGGGTCACAGCATAGGTATACACCAGCTAGCCCTGGGGTACATGTATATGAACTTTATAGAAAACTGATAATCCATTTGCTCGAGTGGTTGTGCTATTTTCTATTCCCTCAAGCACAGCATAAGAGTTCCAGTTAATTCACATCCCTGACAGCATCTGGTGTTGTCTGCATTTATCATTAATTTTTGTATGTGTAAAATATTAATAGCCTCACACCGAGGTTTTAATTTGTGATTTGCATGCCTCTGACTATAAAAATGTTGAGCATTTCTTTCTATGTGCTTATTGGCCAGCATCTTTGGGTAAGTGTGTGTTCAAGTCTTCTGCTAATACTTATAACTTGTGGTTATGAAATAATTTCAGATAACAAAAACGCTAAAAAAAATCTAAGCACAAAGAGAGTTCCTGTACATCTTTCATTTAACTTCCCCAAATGTTAATCGCTTGCATACCCACAGTATCATTATCACTGAATCATGACACCATCCTATGAACTAATCTGCGGACCTTACTCATATTTCATCAGTTGCCCATTTAAGTCCCTTCTTGGTTCAGGATCCAATCAAAACCCCCACGTTGCATTTTGTTGTCACATGCTCTTAGTGTCCTACCTGGGACCGTCTCTTGGCTTTTCCTGTTCATGACTAGGATACTCTTTCAAAGTACTGGCCAGTTATTTTGTAGAATGTTTTTGCATTTGCATTGTCCCATACTGTCTTGATCAAATTCAAGCCAGGAATTTTTGGCAACAAAGAATTTCACAAAAATGAGGCTGTACCATGGGCGGTGCACAGTACTGGGTGGAACATTTTGATATTTCTCATTACTGGTGATATTAACCTTGATCACTTGTTTAAGGTGGTTATTTGCAAGCTTTCTCTAATATAATGTTGTTATTTTCTGACCATTATCGTTCCTAAGTATCTTTTGGGGAGATATTTTAAGACTAGGCAAATATCCTGCTTCTTATATTTCCACCCAGCAATTTAGCATCCTTGAATCATTCTTGCTTGTGACAATTATTACTATGTAATTAGCCAAGTAGTGATTTAATTTTTCTCATCACGTCTACATTTATTAATAGAATTTTATGTAAGGAAGAGCCGTCCCTTTTCTACCATTTACATATTGTGTATAGAATTACGGCTATTTAACTATCATTTATTTATTTATTTACTTATTTTTTGAAAATTTAAGAAGCTACGTATGTTTATTAATTAGTTTACACTTGATAAAACAAGGGGTAGGTGCACAGGGGCTGTCTGATGAAATCAAATCTGAGACATCAAACACCAGCATTTCCCTGGCTGCCCAGAAGGCTCTTGAGACAACTCCTGGGGTCTGTGCTATGTAGTGTGACCACTCGGCTACCATGCTGTGCCGCTGTGGTGTTGCCACCGAGGACAGGTCTGCCCGTATCTGACACATGACTCCAGAAAATGGCCCATGAAACACTAAGAACCCTAGCTCCACATGTCAAAAGTTGATGTGGGTAACCAAGCACTAGTTATGTGCTCAAATGATCAGAAAACATAATTAGGCTCTGGATCTTGTGTAAAAAAAATCCTCTCACAAAGGATAAGCTCTTGTGAGCCTCCTCCAACTTGTGTATCATTTGTTTATTTTGTTGTTCAAGTTGTCCTGGATTTGCCACCAGGAGCCCTTTCACATGAGCTCTCGTGTTCTTCTGACATGTCCCCTCCTTTTGACATGCCCCCAGCACTTTTGTAGGACCTCCTCACTGTCTGCTACCACAAGATATTGATGTTCCAGGATTATCTTGTGTTTTCTCTGCCCCTCACACTGTGTTCAGCTACTGCTTCATTATCCTGGCTCTTGGTGGTGGTGAATAGTACTTAGAAATCAAGATCTTGTTTGGTGCTGATTGTTACTGTGTGTCCCCACATCTGGGCATCTCAAAAGACAGAAGGAGGAAGTGTGTGTGGGTCCACACACAGATATGTACACATACTTAAAACCAGAAGTTCACGCTACTTCCTGGTCCATCCAACATGATGAGATTCATTCATTTTATTTTCTTCTTGTTCACACAAACAGTAGCATTATACAGAAACACTTCGGTACTTTGCTTTTTCCATTTACCAATATTTGTTCCACATGGATTCAGAGAGATCTTTTTTATTCTTTTATAAAGCTGCATAGTGCTCCATTTTGTGAATGTAATGGGGCTTATTTAAGCACTCTCCTATGTACGGACAATTAGTTTCCAATATTTTGCAACGAAAAACAAAGATGTAATAATTTTTTGCCTGTTTTTAGTTGGGTGGTCTCTTTTTGAAGGTATATATCTCCACTACATATTATGGAAATTGGTCTTTCATCAGATGTGTATGGTAAATACTTTCTTCAGTCTATGGCGTCCCTTTGCATTCTCTTAATGGTGTCTTTGGATGAACAGAGTTTTAAATTCTCAAAAAGCCCAATTAGTTAATACATCCAAATTTGGAAAAGACAGTAAAGCAAAAGACAATTTAGGTCAGAATAACTACTCGAATTTCAACAACTAATTTTAAAAGTGGCTCAATATGCAAAACAGAAGAATACAGTTTATGAAACCTGATATTCAAGCCTATATAATAAAGGTGTTCAGAGATACAAAGTATCTTTCCATCATAGCTGAACTTGGCAGGAAGGAAAGGCAAGGGCATGTCCAAACTCTTGTACAAGGCCAATAAAAGAGTTAGGAGACACAGAAGAGATGAACAATTTTGGTGATGAGCTGAGGACTAAGAGAAAGATTCCATCCAGGCTCCTTGAAGGAGACCTGAGACAAGGTCTCATAGTTTTTTGCTGCAAGTAGACCAAAGCAAATGTGATTACAGTCGTGGCCAATTCTGGGACTGGAGAGGGTATCAAGACCGCAATTCTAAATAAATCATTGATATCTGGGCTATGGCTTTCCTGGCAGAAAGAGGGGAGGTCTAGTTTAGAGAGGACTGACGCTCACAGCTCACAGGCACATGTCACGCATGATGGGCAGTGGATATGCCTGTGATATCCAGGGAACCCCAGTCCTAAGACCTATTCAGCAAAGGAAATAGACACCACAGTGAACACCACCAGGGTGATCTCAGGGCAAAGTGCCCATTTAAACAGTTTTTAAAAAGTTTACCTTTTTATAAGCTGCTTGGAAGTAAAGATACACTGCAGTGGACTTTATTGGAGCAATGACCTCCCACCTGTTCTTCCCTCTCCCTTCCCTAAAGAACTCTGCAGAGGTCCCCTCTTCCACTCTTGCTTAGGTATCCAGTGTGAGAACTCCAACCTCAACTCTGGGGAAATGCTTACTTCTCCAAGGTACTATCAGTCTCTTTGTCAAAGATTGTTCACAAGTGGCCATGTAACTCTGAGGACAGAGATTTGCTGAGAACTTTTAGAAAAACAAAGCTCTCTCTCTTTTTTTTTTAAATGAGAGAATTCTGTCTCTCTTCTGTACACAAATTAGAAAGCACATACCTCCACTACCAGAAACCAGCCTGGGATAAACGCAGGCATTTCAGAGGGGAGAATGAAGAGACAAAAAGATCCTGCTCTTGATACTGTTATTCTCCTGTGTTAGCCCGTCTTGATACCTGCCTTCCCCTGTAACTGCAATGCTGTGAGCTAGTATATTTCACACTATTAATGTCAGATTGTGTTGGATGCTTAAAAAATTAATCATCCTGAAGAGTACTTAATACCGAATATCTTTGTCCTGGCAATTTAAGTTTCCATCCTGACTTATAACCATGCAGTATGATGAAATACAAGTAAGCGTAAATTCAAGGTCCACAAGAAAAATGGGATTATGCAATTATGCTTTAAGTCTTAGTTCTAAATCCAACAGACCATGTGGTTTCTTAGTATTACATCATAGTTCAGCAACAGCTATACAGTGAGAAAAAGATGCTCCGAAAATTTTCAAAATTTATGTATTGATTACTAAAAACAAACTCTTGTAACACAAACTTAAATGAATCCTAAGATGTACATGGTAGTCGTATGACCTCACAGATAAGCCCATTTTTTATTCTCTGCACCATCTCTAAAAGTGATCCTATTTGTGAAGGTAATTTTCAACCTTTGGTGGGTATTCCAATCTCTAACATAAATTAATTATCTCAAACAATATTCTGTTACAATTGCCATGCTCTTATACTACTTTCTTTTCTTTCTTTTTTTTTTTTGAGACAGAGTCTCTCTTTTTCCCCCTCTATATAGAGTGCTGTGGCATCATAACTCACAGCAACCTCAAACTCTTGGGCTCAAATGATCCTCTTGCCTCAGCCTCCCAAGTAGCTGGGACTATGGGCACCCACCACAATGCCTGGCTCTTTTTTGAGATAGAGTCTCACTCTTGCTCAGGCTGGTTTTAAACTCCTGAGTTCAAGCAATCTACCTGTCTTGGCCTCCCAGAGTGTTAGGATTACAGGCATGAGTCACTGCGCCTGGCTAGAAGTACTATTTTCTAAGAGAGACATAATTCTTTAATGCATGGAAGGATGTAGAGTCTAGGTCTGGATACAAAACTAATAATGATTCAGCACAAGTAATTAAAACTTTAAATTCAGCTCTTTTGTTCTAAAAAACAAAAAGTATTTAAAATACACCACAACTACTGACAAATTCAAGTATGTTCTCTGTGAGGATACAATAACATACAGACATACAGCAGAAATACTGAGGTTTTGGTTTCAGACACAATAAAGTGATCATCACAACAAAGTGGGCCACAATTTTTTGGTTTCCGAATACATATTACGCTTATACTTTACTGCAGTCTACAACTGTAGAGTGCAGCAGGATTACCTCTACAAAACAATGTACACACCTTAATTAAAAATACTTCACTGCTTAAAAATGCTAATGATCATCTGAGCTATACTCTTTTCCCTGGTCAAAAGGTCTTGCCTTAATGTTACAATGGCTACTGAGAGATCCAGGTGGTGGCTGCTGAAGGTTGGTAATTTCTTAAAATAAGACAGCAGTGAAGGTTGTTGCATCAATTGATGACTCCCCTCATAAAAGATTTCTTTGTGGAATGTGAGGCTGGTTGATAACATCTTACCCGTGGTCAACGTTTCTTCAAAATTGGAGTCAATCTTCTCCAAAACTGCCACTGCTTTATGAACTAAGTTTATATGCTATTCTAAATCCTTTGTTGTCCTTTCACCAATATTCACAGCACTTTCACCAGGAGTAATTTCTGTCACAAAAAACTTTCTTTGTTCATCCATAAGAAGCAACTTGTTATCCATTCAAGTTTTATCGTGAGATTGCAGTTATTCAGTCACATCTTCAGGCTCCAGTTCTAATTCTGATTCTCTTACTATTTCCACATCTACAGTGACTTCCTCCACTCAAGTTCTGAACCCCTCCAAGTTATGATCCATCAGAGTTACGGTCAACTCCTAATGCTTTTCAATGTTGCTATTTTGAAATTCTCTCATGAATCGCAATTGTTCTTAATGGCATCTAGAACAGTGAACCCTTTCCAGAAGCTTCTCAATTTATTTTGCCCAGATCCACCAGAGAAATTACTATCTATGGCAGCTGTAGATTTAGGAAATGTATTTCTTAAATAACAAGACTTGAAAGCCAGAATGACTCCTTGACCCATGGGCTTCAGAATGGCTGTTGAGTTAGCAGGCATTCAAATAACATGAACCCCTTGTACATCTCCATCGGAGCTCTTGGGTGACTAGGGGCATTGTCAATAAGAAGCAATATTTTGAAAGGAATCTTTTTTTACTGAGGTCTCAACACTGAGCTGAAATATTCAGTAATACAGGCTTTCTTGTTGCATTTATAGAGCACAGGAAGAGTAGATGTGCACAATTCGTAAAGGCCCTAGGGTTTTCAGAATAATAAATGAGAAGTAGCTTTAAAGTTACCAGCTGTATTATCCCCTAACGAGCGTCAGCCTGTCTTTGATGCTTTGAAGCCAGGCACTGACTTCTCCTTTCTAGTGACTAAAGTCCTAGATGACATCTTCTACAAGACAGATGTCATACAAGACTGTTTTGTCTACATTGAAAATCTGTTGTTTACTGTAATCACCTTTATCAATGATCTTGGCTAGATCTGGATAACTTACTACAGCTTTTACCTTAGCGCTTGCTGCTACCTTGCCTTGCATTTTTGTCATAAAGATGGCTTCTTTCTTAAACCCCATGAACAAATCCTTGCTAACTTCAAGCTTTTCTTCTGCACTTTCCTCACCTCTCTCAACTTCCACAGGATTGAAGATGGACCTTGCTCTAGACGGGCTTTGACTTAAAAGAAGGTACAGCTCGTTTGATCTTCTCTTCAGGCCACTAATACTTTCTCCGTATTGGCATATATGCTGTTTTGCTTTCTTATCATTCCTGTGTTCACTGGAGCAGCACTTTTAATTCTGGGCAAGAACTTTTCCTTTGCACTCACAACGTAGCCAAATGTCTGGCACAAGATACCCATTTTTCAGCCTGTCTTTCCTTTTGACACATCTTTCTCACTTGGCTTAATCATTTCTACTTTGGATTGAAAGTGAGAGATACTGGATTCTATCTTTCATTGAACACTTAGAGGCCACTGCCAGGTTAACTGGCCTAATTTCCATATTATTTCATCTCGGGGAATAGGGAGGCCAGAGGAGAGTTAGAGAGATGGAACATTCAGAATATACACAAGGGTTTTCAAGTAAGTCTGCTGTTTTATATAGATGTGGTTGTGGCACCCCAAAACAATCATAGTGGTAACATTAAAGATCACTGGTCACAGATCATAACAGAAGTACTAATAATGAAAAAGTCTTAAATACTGCAAAAATTACCAAAACGAGACAGAGACACGAAGTGAGCACATGTTGGAAAAGTGGTGCCAACACAGACTTGCTCGACGCAGGGTTGCAACAACCCTTCAATTTGTAAAAAGTGCAGTATTTGCCTTGCAGAATTAAGTCAAGTACAATAAAAATGAGGTAGACCTGTATGAGCAGATCATGTGAAATAAGTGGCCCGCACACTCAACAATGATGGGACTGACTGCTACCCACAAGCCATCGCCCCGAAGCAATTTCTATGTGCAAGTTTGGTTTCTGTTACTTCAGCCAACAGCCCTAACATAAAGCATTCTACCCTCTTGAATACACAATACCAATATGTTCAGTTCTCTGTGCTGGATGCTGGGAAGGTGACACATGATGAATTTTAAAACTTAAACTAGGAAAGATCTGTTAAACATGTAAATTTTTTGCAGGCTTTCGCACTAAACTGCATCTGTTGTTTTATGATATTATATTATGAAAATATTCACAAGAGCTCTGGTAGGGTCAACAAATCAAATTTAAAATTATAATTTTTGCCTATAGGAAGGTCCTAGTTATACACTATTTAGGGTATTAAAATTTGTGGAGCTTGCTTGGTTTCTGATTTGAACAGAAAGACATTAATGAGGTGCTAATTAAGGATACTGTCAATGATTATTCTTTTAGTAATAATTGTACAAGGGCTGGCCAGAAAGTATCCAGCCAAGTAATACTGAAGACAGAGACCTATGTACCTGACTGGATACTTTCCAGACAGCCAGTCTGCCTATTTAAACATTTTAAGCAACAGTCGTGTTTTGTTATTTTTTAAAAAGAGAGCTCTATTAAAGATATATACTGAATCATTTATGGGTAACTGGGATATGCTTTTAAACAACCCAGTAAGGCATAAAAGGGGATATGCTGATAACCACAGAAGCTGGGCCCTGCATAAGTGAGGGTTCATTACGCTATTTTACCTATTTCTGTGTGTTTATAAAATCCTCCACAATAAAGTTAAAAAAATCTTTTGTAAGGGCGGCACCTGTGGCTCAAGGGAGTGGGGCGCCAGCCCCATATGCTGGAGGTGGCAGGTTCAAACCCACCCCCGGCCAAAAACTGCAAAAAAAAAAAAAAAAAACTTTTTTTAAAATATAAAAATTAAAAGTAGGATGGTTCAGTGGACATTTTTTGGTAAAGTTTAACGCTACAATGCAACCTCTCCAAAGTCTGCTTTTACTTTTTTTCACTTCTAATTGCTTTATTGAGGTGTAATTAATATCCATTCAATTCATCCCTGGTACGGGTACAGTCCACTAATTTTTTACTGAGTTTATATAGTTGCACAAACATACAGACAATGATTTAATGGGAAAACTTTTCTTTGAAAGAGAAATATATTTAAGTTACTTTTTTGTTGTGAAACAAGGTTCTATTTAAAGAATGTTTACAGCACAACAGCTTAGCCAGGCTTTAAAACCATGCCTATTTTTCTCTCCCTGAAATACCAATAATCCTTAAAGAGCACTTTATTGGTCACTAGATTTTGATTCATGCTGTCTTTCTTTCTCCATCTTTACTGACATAGTTCTTCCTTCCCTAGTTGTGAGGACAAAATACACATTTTCTCCCCTTTTCCATTTAACCTCTCCCTCAGCAGACACCATCTCCAGCAACAGCAGGCAAATCTGAGATCTGAATTGGGCCCTCTGGGTTTTTCTCACTGGCGACCGAGGCTGCTCCAGAGAGGTGCCCACCCTCTATCACAGGTCCCTGTGGGAATAGCAGAATTACAACTTATCTCTCACTTTGTGAGGAAATAAGAAAAAAATGAATGCACTAAAGTAGGCCTAATAGGACGCTCAGGTAAAACAACTTCATTGCTATTTCACTCTCACTATCATTGGGGTGAGTTACTCCCCGTCTAACAGTGGCTTCTGATACTTGTTTCTTTACGTGTCATTCTGTGTTACTCTAGAAATCAGCATCTGTGCTTTCATTTTCAAATGTCCAGCCTCAAGTGAGAAAGGAAAGTTGATTTTTCTAATGAAATATGCTTTTCATATGGGTTGGAAAACTGTCATAAGACAGTTTTTCAAACTTCCAAAATTATTAACATCACTCATTTAAATACTCTGATATTAAGATGACATCAGCTTAAATATCAGTTATGAGAGTTTATTCCACGAATCTAAGATATCACAAGGAGAAGCTTAGAAACAGTCTGAGAATCCCAAATGAGAATATTCAATATAACTTTTCTACTATATTTAGAGCAAACCATCTGAGGACACCATCAAATATATTTGTTTTTTCCTAACTCATCACTACTATTACTACTATTTTATATTTTTATTTAAAATTAGAAATTCTATTTGCCAAAGTATCTATTTTCAGTTATCTTTACTTAAGAAGCCCTCAGGGTAAGACTGCAATCACAGACGGAAAGTATTCATTTTGGACATATGTCACTGATATATAACAGTGCTGATACATAGCTGGCGACTGGTATTCTTTACATTTAAAAAAAAGCTTAGAAAACTTTTGCTTGATGGCTTAGGCATGCCATAAGTAAAATATAAATGAATTGATAATCAGTAATAATGCTCGTATTTCATTGTTTCTAGCATTTAAAAACCAAATGTTTAGGGGAAAGTATGCAGCTGGACCCTCTGGTCATAAATAATAATGTATCATGCATAGAATAACCATGAAATCTGTTATCTAAACACTTTTGTGTGCAAAAAGGGATGTTATTAAAAATTAAAAGTGTATTAATTAAAAAAAAAATTACAAGTGTAGGCTTGGCGCTCATAGCACAGTGGTTACAGTGCCAGCCACATACACCAAGGCTGGTGGGTTCGAACCCAGCCCAGGCCAGCTAAACAACAATGACAACTGCAAAAACAAAAAAAATAGCTGGGCGTTGTGGTGGGCGCCTGTAGTCCCAGCTACTTGGGAGTCCTAGGCAAAAGAATCACTTAAACCTAAGAGTTAGGGTTACTGTGAGCTGTGACACCACAGCCCTCTACCAAGGGTGACATAGTGAGACTTTGTCTCAAAAAAAAAAAAAAATTTAAGTGTAAACCAAAATTATCCCAGGCTAAGTAGGATACAGAATCAACTCTAGTTATAAACAAGTTAGTGCAAATACATTTAAGATTTATGGGGGTTTAGCTATAGTCCCCAATTCTTCAGAGGTTATAATTAATTCTTCAACAGTTATTTTCACATTCCTACTTTTAGAAAGCTTTAGTAGTAAGTAAAGGAATCTCTTTTATAATCCCATCCCTTGAGGTGCAATAATATTTTACCACTGTACCATTAATACCCTTATCTTTATATTTATATATCACTAAGCTATAAACTTCAACAACTGAACACAGTAAAATGATAATGTATCAAGTGAGAATTATGACAATTATCAAACTGTCAAATTTTTTAAAAGAAAGATCCAATTCTAGGGAAGATATACTGTCATTCCCAGTTGGATAACTTAACTGTTTAAGACACATTGTCCTTAGATACCAACAACAATTTTCAGACTCAGATTCTACACCTAAATTATAAATCAAAAATAGAAAAAGTGAATCTGGGGCTGTGCTCCCAAACCATGTATGTAATTAAAAATTACTAGACTTTAAATAATATTGCAATTCCCTTGAAGGTCTCTTCACACTATAAATGTCATCATTAAAATTCTCAGCAGCACTTATATCCATGAATGTAAAAACACAAATCAAACTGAAAAAACTTTAAAACACCTGAAATTTATAAACCAGAAGACTCTTCCACTTTAGTAAATAGATTACAATGAAATATGGCACAATTTTATGAACTTATTAGTCTGACTAAATGAATTTGTATTCTGTAGAACTTTAATAATTGTGTAAGTTGGAGCACTGCCCAAAACCAAAATGGGATTTTTTTTTTTGGTGCTTTTTATGCAGAAGCCAAAATGATTTGCATATAAATCATTACAGAATAAAATACATGGCATGAAGGTAAAATAGTTTGTAATAGACAAAGAGTCACAATGTGAATTTCCTTCTCAAAATCAAGCAACATGCAAGCTAAAACTATGAACGAACTTCCAAAATTATTAACATCACTCATTTAAATACTCTGATATTAAGATGACATCAGCTTAAATATCAGTTATGAGAGTTTATTCCACGAATCTAAGATATCACAAGGAGAAGCTTAGAAACAGTCTGAGAATCCCAAATGAGAATATTCAATATAACTTTTCTACTATATTTAGAGCAAACCATCTGAGGACACCATCAAATATATTTGTTTTTTCCTAACTCATCACTACTATTACTACTATTTTATATTTTTATTTAAAATTAGAAATTCTATTTGCCAAAGTATCTATTTTCAGTTATCTTTACTTAAGAAGCCCTCAGGGTAAGACTGCAATCACAGACGGAAATGACACTAAAATTTATTTTTTATATT
The DNA here is from genome assembly GCF_027406575.1 of Nycticebus coucang. NCBI lineage: Eukaryota > Metazoa > Chordata > Mammalia > Primates > Lorisidae > Nycticebus > Nycticebus coucang. The sequence continues at coordinate 74,186,947 of NC_069780.1, forward strand.
TGTTGCCCAAAGCCAAATCAATGTTTTCCCTCAGCTGCATTTGACCACTGGACCGATCCTACAAGACAATGACAATTTTGGTTTCTTAATATCACCTGTTAGATTGGGAGACCTTTAAGCAAAAAACTGTCCTTTTGTCAGACAAAGGAGAGGTCAGAGAAACCAATGCAGAAATGGAACTGAAGCCACCAAAAGTGAAAGAACAATTTAAAAATAGTAATAGATATAAATTGCATCAAAAGACTATCATTTTAAATGTTGAATGATAGTGCCTTACCAAGATCCGCCGTTAAATTTTTAAATAGTGTATTCCCTAAGATCTGATCCAAGACAGACATTTAGTAACTGTCCAGAATCTACATATGACTTGGAGGAGACACTGGTATTTGGGTTTACAGCTCACTCATTATTCATTCACCTACAAAGCACTAGCTTCCATGTTACTTGTAGGAATGAAAGACTCAGCCAGACAGAGGCCCTGCTCTAAGCAGCCCAGTAGAAGAAATAAAGAGGCATTTTAATTGAGCATGAGGGGCAGGTTCAGGTGTGACAGGACACCCAGGAGGGAGGTTCCCAGAGGTGGGCACCTTTAAAACTGAGTACAGAAGTTTTAGAAGGAATTGGCTAAAATGAAGGAAGGAGACAGAGTAATCCAACAGGGAACTTCAAGTGCAACAGCTGGCAGGTGGGACAGGCAGCCAGATAGATTGGGAGGTGTGTGTGGCACTTTCATAAGGTCAGTACACCTGAAAACAGACTCCAAGGCAGTAGTGGTAAGTGATGGAGCAGGACTGATGCAGGCAGGCTCCAAACCTCATATATGATGTTGAACAACTGGGAGGAACTTCAGAAAGCAAAGCCACGTGGACGTGTGCATGCTGGGTGGGTTGACTTGCTCTCCAGAGCTATCCTCACTCTACAGTGATTCCAGTGATGTGTCAGCAATGTAATTAAATGCCAGACCTTTTTCAGCCCTGCACATCTGCAGACCTGACGCAAGGCACGAGGCTGCAGTTTAGCGCTGGAGCCGCCTTTCCTCTTCTTGCTGCTTCAGGCACTTGGCCACCTACCCACCGGCTGAGGGTCTCTCAGCCTGCCTCTGGTTAGGCGTACTTGACAGTGAGGCCACAGTTAAACAGGCAACATTAAGAGTCTTCCGTATGCCTCAAGCTTCTAGTGTGTGAAAAGCACCATGACAACTACAAGGACACACAGGACAGGCAACCAGCGGGCTGTTAGGAAGCGGCACCATGTTTATGACTTGCTACCAGGCTAAATGTGTCTGGCTGTGTGAGGTCCACAGTCTCTAAAAACATCTTATCTGGTTTTTGACATACTGGGAAGATGAAGAAAACATCATATGAAAAATGAGGTATTTCATTTTTTCTCTCCTTTTCAAAGAGGAGAGACTTTCTATTGTTTGGGAGAATAGGACCTTTTCAATGATTTTGTGGACAAATTTTCAAGTTTTTTCGTCAGTGGTCAAACCTTGGAAGCTCCAGGGAAGACATCATAATGGGGTCTGGGCTTCTCCCCTCTTACCCTTCCCAAGGATGGTGTTTGGTTAGTACACACAGGACAGTGTGGTGGGAAATCCCAGCAAGAGGTTGTACACACACGCACGCACGCACACACATGCATTTGTGCGTGTGTCGGGAGGCAAAGGAGGTAAACAGGGCACAGAGGCAAATATTTTAAATTTCTTAATAGTCACATTAAAAAGTAAAAATAAACAGATGAAATTAACTTCACAGTAACTTTAACCCTATGTAGCCAGAATATTACCAATGCAAGACATAATTGGTAAAAATATTATTAGAGATATTTTATATTATTTTTTCATAAAAGCTTTCAAAATCCAGTGTGTATTTTACACTCAGAATACATCTGTTGGACTAGCCATATTTCAAGTGCTCAAAAGCCATACGGCTAGTGTCTACTGTATTGGACAATGCGGGTGGAGTACTTTTCAGAACCTTCCATCTGCCTTATTCAGAAGTTTTTCTCATGGCAGAAACAGCTCACCTAGGATTGGGAGAGGTTTCCACTGCGGGGAGATGCTAGTTTAATCAAGTTCAAGCCAGAATGCTCAGGGGCAGAGGAGGAAACGTACAGAGAGACACGGGGTTGGGGTGGGGTGGAGCGGCAAGAAATGATGGACTTAAACCTAAAACTTGTCCATCCGCATCACAGGGACTGTTCCTGATGCAGTATCTGCTGAGCACCACTTTCCAAAATATTTTTTCCATTCACTACAAGTGTTTAAGGCCCAGGAACAAAGCAACCGATCCGCTGGCCCTTGCCGCCCTGAGACGGCCTTAGTTCATTACCTCGCCTATCAGATGGGAGGAAGTGCAGAGCTGCCTCGTGCTGTGTGCGCCTGGCAGAGTGGGTCCTCTGTAACTTTTCTCGTTTCCTCTGAATTTATTGTTAGGATGAAGTGATGTATACCTCTGGAACTGTAAAGTGTGAAAATCATTCCATGGCTTGCTTCCAAATGCCTGCAGGAAGCAGTACAAGCCAACCTCTTCCCAGTGGCCTTTGAGGTCCTGCCTGAGCGGGCCCCACCCACCTCTCCGCCCTAACCTCATTTCACCTCCATTCCACCCACTGTCCCGCCAGGCAGGCTGCGCCTATTCCTCCGTCATCTGGTCCCCCTCCTGCCCTGGCCCTTCTGACTGCGCTCAGGGCATACTCTGAGCTCTCCTCCATCTCCTAGTCCAAGGTAGTTCTATAACCAGGCATCTCCAGACCACACTGACAAACATTACTGTCCCCCCACTTGCTTAATATTCTACTTTATCAATCTTTTCCTTCCTTCTTTAATTTCCCTATCCGTTTATTGTAAATTCCTCACTAGAACTTACTCTCGGTGAGCAGAGTGGTACCCTCTGCCTCCAGTGTCGAAAACAGCGGCTGGGGCCCAAGGATGTTCAATAAATATTTCATGATTATGTGAGTAAAGGGACGCCATTAAAGTACGTATTTTCATCATTGAATTCCTACAGCAAATCAAACCTTAAGGAGATTTTCAAATGATTTATATATATATGAAATTATGCTGAGCAAAATAAGCCAGTCAAAAAAGGACCAATATTGTATGATTCCACTTACATCAATACCTGGAGTAGCCAAATTCATAGACACAGAAAGAATGACAGATGCCAGGGGCTGGGGAAAGCAGGACTCGGAGGTAGAATTTAACGGGTACAGGGCTCCAGTCTTGCAGGACGCAAGAAGTTCTGGAGATGGATGGTGGTGATAGCTGCACGACAGTGTGAATGTACTCAACGCCACTGAATTGTATGCTTAAAAACGGTTAAGATGATAAATTTTATGCGATGTGTATTTTACCACCATGTAGGCTGTGACAACGATACGCACTTATCAACCTGGCATGCGGTAAAAGGCATGGCAGCACCTGTTGCCGTGGGAGTGGAGGAAAGGTACTGAGAAGATACACCGCTGGTAGAGATGTGGATTTTTATTTCCTTCTCTTTTTTTTTTTAGAGACAGAATCTCAAGCTGTCACCCTGGGTAGAGTGCCCCGGCGTCACAGCTCCCAGCAACCTCAAACTCTTGGGCTTAAGTGATTCTCTTGCCTCAGCTTCCCAAGTAGCTGGGACTAAAGGCTCCTGCCACAACGTCCGGCTATTTTATTTGTTGCAGTTGTCACTTGTTTTAGCTGGCCTGGGCTGGGTTGGAACCTGCCAGCCTGGGTTTATGTGGCCGGCGCCCTACCCACTGAGCTACAGGCACTGCCTGGATTATTATTTTAGAGTTAAAAGCTTAGTCTAGCAACCTATCCAATGCAGTATGAATGTGCAGATATATATAATGCATCTTCTGAGAAGCACTCTCCACTAGACTGAATCATGTGTGGGAAAGGTCCATAGCACATATATTTTTTATTCTCCTGGGCCCTGAATTTACTGGACAAGTAAAACAAAAAGCACCACACAATGAACTCTCATATCATGATCTGTTATGCTTAAAGGATTGGTATTTTCTTATATTAGCAGGGGAAAAGACTATGGATTTAAAAACTGGTTAACCAGTGCAGGGTTCTGGATAGTTCATCACATCAACTATCCTTTAGGATGAAAGGTTTAAAAATCTGTTATAAAGTAGAGAGAAACAGTTTGTACATATTAGAAACTGAGGTATGAGTGAGTGAACTGCTGTCACATTAAGCTTTGGACATCTAATTTTCTAAGACATTCTATCAAATCAAAAATTTTATGTGTACTCAGTAAGACTAACTTAAAGCATAAAGAAATAGCATTAAAACAATTCTAATAAAAGGAGGAGCATTAATTGGTTGCAAGAAAGTTGCTATTTTAGGTGGCAAGATTTCTTTATACTTCCAGTTTTTTTTTTCTTTTAAATCTTGATAAAATAGGTAGTTGGCAATAAAGGCTCCTACCTTTAACTTTGAGAGAGACGGTCGTGTGATAAATAGGACGTCCTCAGTACCACTCATGTGATAGTTATTGTTACAAAAACCAATTCAGACAAAAGTTAATTTTACTTTATTTAACTGTCTCAATGATTAGTCTTTACAAGGATTTCCAGTACGCACTTAGTACGCTGTCTGGGTCTTATCTGAGGCCAGACTTGCTTCCCTTGCTTTCCTCAAAGGGCTCCATGGCACCTCCTCAGATATTGAGGACTAACACACAGTGTATATACCTCTTAAAGATTCATTTATATAATTTTCATATGAATGGATACAGATTTCCATAGGGCCTTCTCTAAATGGGGTACACTCAAATAGCTTAGAACAGAGCTTGTGACCTGCTGCCACTCCCTGACAAAGAAAACAGGCAATGACACATTCATAGATTGAAAACAGGGAACCTTCTGATATCTTACCATACCACCGAGCGTCTGGCACTCTCGGAAAGCAAACTTATCTGATGATTTCAACATCGCCCCAAGTATGACTTTGGTGCCACTTTATTAAACAAAAGGACTGTATGATGACTGCCATAATTTCTGCATCTGTTAAGTTTCCCGTGGTTAGATCATTTACAAGAGGCACTATGTGCAGTTACCAAGACAGGCTGGGTTGAGCGACAATGGTTTATGTGAGAGTGAGTTTATATCACAGTAAATTCTGGCTAATGTGTACCAGCCAGGCCAGCTCATGCATAGGTGGAGCTGGCAGTTAACTCCTGCTGAAATGACCCCTTCAACAGATGGTGTGGACAGTCCTGTCCGGAGACGTTTATGGACTGCCTTTTGTTTAAAAAGCCAGTGACATAAAAGCCATCCTCATGAACAGTACTCTCTTAATCTTAGTTTACATATTGGGGTCTAAAGGGTCAGCTATAGGCTTTTTGTTTTTTTTGTTTGCATTTAAATTATTTTTTATTTTATTAAATCATAGCTGTGTACATTAATGCAAGTATGGGGTATAAATTGTACATAAAACCAGCTATAGGTTTTAGCGAGACAGGAGTGTGCATTCCAAGTAGTTTCAGGGAAAACTACTAAAACATTTTTTTAAAAAGTTTCAGACAATGTAAATCAATGGCATTTACAATTTTTTTTTAAAATTTATTTTTATTTTTTTATTGTTAGGGATTCATTGAGGGTACAATAAGCCAGGTTACACTGATTGCAATTGTTAGGTAAAGTCCCTCTTGCAATCATGTCTTGCCCCCATAAAGTGTGACACACACCAAGGCCCCACCCCCCTCCCTCCGTCCCTCTTTCTGCTTTTCCTCCCCACCATAACCTTAATTGACATTAATTGTCCTCATATCAAAATTGAGTACATAGGATTCATGCTTCTCCATTCTTGTGATGCTTTACTAAGAATAATGTCTTCCACTTCCATCCAGATTAATACGAAGGATGTGAAGTCTCCATTTTTTTTTAATAGCTGAATAGTATTCCATGGTATACATATACCACAGCTTGTTAATCCATTCCTGGGTTGGTGGGCATTTAGGCTGTTTCTACATTTTGGCGATTGTAAATTGAGCTGCAGTAAACAGTCTAGTACAAGTGTCCTTATGATAAAAGGATTTTTTTCCTTCTGGGTAGATGCCCAGTAATGGGATTGCAGGATCAAATGGGAGGTCTAGCTTGAGTGCTTTGAGGTTTCTCCATACTTCCTTCCAGAAAGGTTGTACTAGTTTGCAGTCCCACCAGCAGTGCAAAAGTGTTCCCTTCTCTCCACATCCATGCCAGCATCTGCAGTTTTGAGATTTTGTGATGTGGGCCATTCTCAGTGGGGTTAGATGGTATCTCAGAGTTGTTTTGATTTGCATTTCTCTAATATAAAGAGATGATGAACATTTTTTCATGTGTTTGTCAGCCATTTGTCTGTCATCTTTAGAGAAGGTCCTATTCATGTCTCTTGCCCATTGATATAAGGGATTGTTGGCTTTTTTCATGTGGATTAATTTGAGTTCTCTATCGATCCTAGTTATCAAGCTTTTGTCTGATTGAAAATATGCAAATATCCTTTCCCATTGTGTAGGTTGTCTCTTTGCTTTGGTTATTGTCTCCTTAGCTGTACAGAAGCTTTTCAGTTTAATGAAGTTCCATTGGTTTATTTTTGTTGTTGTTGCAATTGCCCACACCTTTCCCCACTCACAAAAATTGATTCAAGATGGATAAAGGACTTAAATTTAAGGCATGAAACAATAAAAATCCTCAAAGAAAGCATAGGAAAAACACTGGAAGATATTGGCCTGGGGCATTTACAATTTTTAACCAAGGGACTCTCCTTCCTTCTACTTTTCTCCAATATGCCACACTCGAAATTTTAGCTACTAGGTCAACGTACAGCTTGGAAGTCAGACTGAGGTTTGAATCTTAAGATGTTTCATTTATTAGCTGTGAAATCTTACCTATGTCACTTCCCTACAAGTATTAATAGAATAACCTCATGTTACCACTGTTATTTCTGAATACAAAGAAACAGACGTCGGTTTCACGGTGCATTGTTTTCCAAGAGCAAGCCATAGACTTTTACACTGGCAGCCTGAACTTAACTTGAGGCTACCAGTGAAATTTGGTTACTAAAGACCCGTTCTTGACTAGAGAAGAACTGCCTCATATTTTTCAATCAATTATTACATTCCTTTCCCTTTCTTCTTAAAGTTTTTAAAAGGATACTTTCATATTAGGTAGGCATAGTCATAATTGTGGTAAATTGTGTTTCAAGTTAGAATTTAAACCACTCCTTTTAGAAAAATTACAGTTTAGGACTTTTGATGTGTGCCCGTATCTAATATCATGCAGGGAATCTCTTCTACAAAATGCTACTGTAGCTTTTAATGCCATCCATCAGCCTATTTGATAATAAAGCAGAGCTATTTGAACAATTAGAAAAGCTGCTTGCCATAGGTTTTCAACATCAAAGGGTTTTTTCTCTTCTTCTTCTTTTTTTTCTCTCACCAGGGTTCACAGACGACCCTTATTGGTTTCAAATATACATTTTTATAGTTAGTGCTTGTGGGGGGCCAGGTGGTGTTAGAATCCGACATACAAAATTATTGTTCCTCTGACATTTTATATACCATTCCATCAAGTAACTGCTTGGAAAGCTTTGCAACTGTGTGGTATACGTCCAGTTTGACAAGCAGTAAGAGCGCTGTCAACAGCTGTCATTTATTTCCTGCCTACAGGGACATGGCACACGTCATCTCCAATCACTGAAATGCCATGATAAACCAGGTAGCACCTAATCTTAATTTTACAGTTAAGCATTAGGGAGAGGCCAGGTATTTTGCCTGAGGTTTCAGAGCCAACAGTGTTATACAGCGGAATAAAATAAGGGACCGTTTGAAATTAGAAAGACCTGCATGCAATGCCTAGCTCTGTGTGACTATGGACAAATTGCTTCCTTTCTCTAATTTTCTCACAAAAAATGAGAACACGGTTTGACTCTTACAGAAATCGTACAGAAATACATAGAACCACAGAATGTCCATTTTGGTGCCTGGCTCAAAGCAGTATTTGATAAATGTTATCAATGATGAATGATGGCACCAGAATTTGAACACAGCTTCCAGAGGATGTGATTCTGATTACAACCCAGTGCATCTAAACTTAATCATCAGAGAAATGCAAATCAAAACCACTTTGAGATATCAGCTAACTCTAGTAAGATTAGCCCACATGACAAAATCCTAAAACCATAGATGTTGGTGTGGATGTGGAGAAAAGGGAACACTTCTGCACTGCTGGTGGGAATGCAAACTAGTATGTTCCTTTTGGAAAGATGTTTGGAGATCACTTAGGGATCTAAAAATAGACCTGCTATTCAATCCTGCAATTCCTCTACTAGGTATATATCCAGAAGACCAAAAATCACTTTCTAACAAAGATATTTGCCCCAGAATGTTTATTGCAGCCCAATTCATAATTGCTAAGTCATGGAAGAAGCCCAAGTGCCCACTGACCCAGGAATGGATTAATAAATTGTGGTATATGTACACCATGGAATATTATGCAACCTTAAAGAAAGATGGAGACTTTACCTCTTTCATGTTTACATGGATGGAGCTGGAACATATTCCTGGGTTAGCAAAGTATCTCAAGAATGGAGGAAAAAGTATCCAATATACTCAGCCCTACTATGAAACCAATTTATAAGCACCCACACTTCCATATGAAAGCTATAACCCAACCACGGCCCAAGAGGAAGAGGAAAGTGGAGGGGGAGGGCCGGGGTGGGGGAGGGACAGGATGGGTGGAGAGAGAGTAATTGGTGGGATCACACCTACAGTGCATTTTACAAGGGTACATGTTAAATCTACTAAGTGTAGAATATACATGTCTTAACACAATAACTAAGAAAATTCAGTGAAGGCTATGTTAACCAGTTTGATGAAAGTATTTCAAATTGTATATAAAACCAGCACATTGTACCCCATAATTGTATTAATGTACACAGCTGTGATTTAATAAAAAAAATAAATTATAAAAGCATGTATCTGAAAAAAATAGTCAAATGGCCTAATTAAAAAAAAATAAAAATAAAACAAACTGAATCTAGAAAATGAAACACTATCACCTTGTCTCAATTACAATGAAAGAAAAAGCATACGTTTAAAAACTCTAAACAGTGAGCGTTATTAGACTGACTCTAAAATATTACCTTCCATGAAAATTTTGAATGAAGAAAAGGAATCATGATCTACTTTATATATGACAGAATTATGATATGATTTTAGTATAATCATAAACAGTGGGAAGAATACTTTTCCTATGGTTTACCATCAATTTCCCAGTGATTTCTTAATTACCCTCTCAATAAGAATGAGTGGATGCATCCAACATGTTCTAGATACCTAAATGTAAGAAAATGGTTGGTGTCCCCTGGTCAGAGGATATGAAAGAAAACAGGAGGGCCTTTCCAATTGCCTCTACATGAGGCAATTTCTTTTTTTTTTTTTTTACAATCCTGAGGATTTCTCTTTTTTTATTTGCTATACCATCTAAATTTGAGTAATAATTGGAGGATTCATCACCAAATTTTCTTTTTTTATTTAACAAAGACTGGTCTACAACAGGCAACGCGATTACATCTCAGGCACACGCCTTTCCACATAATAACATTTTCCTTAGTAATTATTTTTCTTAGACCAACAAAAAAATCCAAATCACCTCTCATACATAGAATGATGTCATAATGAAGTTCCTAAAGAAAAAATTATTTACATGGCAAACATGTTTACTTTTCAACCTAAATCTAAAACATATTTCAGTAATTGTAAAAACTATTTAATAAGGAGTAAAGGATTTTAAAAAATTCTTCATTGAAGGTATCACATGCGTATGTATCCACAGCCACGTTCTTCTTCTCGGGCCATCAACAACTGAGCATCTTCAAATAAATCCTCATCAGATGTGTTAAGAACATATTTAATTTTAAAATTTTAAAGGAAGAGTTATTTGAAGGAATTTGATATCTAGAACCATTTTATAACAGTATTTTCTAAGTAGCTCTCTATCTCTCTTATGAAAATGGTGATTTTTATTAATGTGTAACACCATTCTTTTTATTAGTATTCCTAAAAATAATAGGAATTCCTTAAAATATAAGTTCAGGTAGTAAAAAGATACAAAGAAAAAAGCAAAAAAGTAAAATTGGTACTTACGTAATGGTAAGTTATGGTAAAGAGAAAACAGAAAGCCTGCTGTTTCCCTACATAAATGAAGAAACATACTTTCACATTCCACTTCAACGTGCTCCCTCACTGTAGAAAATATATCATTTGCTCAATTTTTCAAGTAATTTTTAAAAAGCAATTTTTTTTAGCTTTTACACAGAATGTGTTAATGGCTCAATAGAGGACAATTTTTCCACTAACATAATTTTTTTTGTTCACATCTCCTCCCTGTGGGTCCTTACTTTAAATTACAACTGAGCCTGATAAAGAAAACAGCTATCAGTATCTGAAAACTTCCAATTTTCTGCCTAGTGAACTGAGTTCGATAGTGAGAAACGTTGTAAAAAGGGAAATCTTTCCTGGATTCATTTGATGTTTGTACAATTTGCACTGCTTCACTGAAAAAGACAAAGTTAATTGCTAAGGCTCAACATGATTATTCTGCTTTTAAGGTAATTTTCAAGAAACAGTAGAGGGATTTAAAAAAAAAATACATGCACACTGCGGAGCCATGAGGTCAATGTGGTATGTGGGGTATATCTGCGTTAATGGGAATGGACTGTAGCACGGGCCCATGGCTGTGTACGCGGTCACCACTGACCAGACGCTGCTGAACTGAATGCGTGTGCCTGCCTCTGGACTGCAGGCACCCAGGTGTGTTTCCACTCCCCATGACTGATTTATCTCACATAGGCTTTAGCCCTGTCGGTATCTTAAGTTGTCCTATGTCTTCTCAGCACCTGTTTCTGGCTTGATTCTAAGTTCTGAACCTAGGTTTGCTTGTTTTAGTAAGATGTGACCTTAGTCACTCTAACAGATCTGTCTCGGGAGATGCAGCTATTTTAATGATTCAGAGATGCAACATAAATACTTTGAATTTTAAGTGTCACCAAATATAACAACTTAAGATCCTTAAATAAATCCTAATCAGATGTATCACAAAGTACATTTAATTTACAAAATTAAAAGGAAAGGTTGTCTGAAGGACGTTTTGATTTAATTTCACTTAGGAACGGCATTCCTATTACAATTTCTTTATTCTCCTTTTAAAACACTGGTTTTATTTAAGATTTCTAATAAATAGCTACTCATACTCTTACCATTCTAGTTCTTTTTTGAAAGTAATTTCAGTTTACATTAGACAGTAAAAACAAAACAATTAGTATTTATATAATCCTAGCAATATCAAATTGCTGAGTCCAGTTCAACTGGGAAAATGCTAGGCTGCAGGCCGGATGAAAAACGATCAACATAAACTAATTCTGCAATGGTTTTCCAATTAAGTTGTTCAACAGGAGTGGGAGGGTAAAGAATGCAATATGTTTTAGAAATCTTGGTACAGTTAATTAAAGGGAAAAAATGGAAGTATAAACAAGTTATGATAATCCAAATTGTTTAAGATGTAGAGAGAGTGTGAAAACTATCTTTGTTCTTTGATTCTGCATCGAGGCGTTTTCAATTTAAATCCTGGTCTTAAACGCAAAGGCTTTCCTACCATGGCCCTTTGTTGCAACACTCATTAACAATACAGATCTCCCTAAACCACTGACAGGGAGTTCAAAACTCCAAGCCTCACGTAAAGTAATATATACTTTTCTACGATTTTTAATTTTTCCCCTTTAAGTCAAATATTTAACAGCTACAATTTAAATATTCCACATTTTATTGAGAAACAAGGTACATTAATTAAATTACCTCCGAAGAAGAAAATTCTTTTTTAAAGTTAGGTTTACAAAGCAATCCTTTATTATTTCTAAAGCACTTTAAACATAATGTGTACAAATATTATCTTCCTAACTCAGAAACAGGCAGGGCAGATATTATTGAGATTTTCTTTTGTGTATAGAAGGGGAAACAGACGTGCTGTTATTTGCTCAGACTCGGAGTGGGTACCTCTCTGTATACCTCTACATAAAAATGATACTGGAACCTATGTTGGTAACGCCTTTCTCATACAGCTTCTTCCTGGAGATTCTCAGAGGAAAGGTTCAAATTGTTGGGTAATAGCCAAGTACTTGTTACTAAAATATCAGTAAGTGGTCAGTAAGGCTTTTAAATGTAGTGTGAACCTCCAAACTAACATTCTGGTTCTTCCTCCCAGTTGGAGGGGTAAAAATACAATGTAATAAGAAAGGATTAAGAGGAAGGAGTATTTGCTGCTTTTTTCCTTCCCAAATTCTATCCTTCTGATTCTACTAAAATAAATAAACTATGCAGCATTAAAAAAAAATGGAGACTTTACCTCTTTTATGTTTACATGGATGAAGCTGGAAAACATTCTTCTTTGTAAAGTTATCTCAGGAATGGAAAAAAAATATCCAATGTACTCAGCAGTACTGTGAAATCAATTTATAATCCACTCACACTTGCATATGAAAAATGAAACCCAACTATAGCCTAGGATGAAGGGGGGGGGAGAGGGAGTGGGTTGAGAGAGGGAGGGTTCGTAGGGGGACCACACCTTTGGAGCATATTGCAAGTACAAGTTGGATCTATCAGGTGCAGAACACAAATGTCTTAATGCTGTAATTGGGTAAATGAGGTGAAGACTATGTTGATTAGTAATGTAAGCACTCCAATTTGTACAAATAATCAACACATTGAATCCCATAATGGCATAAATGTATTCATGATCTACGTACAAATGACTTAATAAAAAAACAACAACAAATAAATAAGAGCGTAATGAGCCTGTACTGTATCTAAAGTGCTGTGTGCTAAGTATGAATTTATATCTAACTTCCTGAAAACCTTAGCTAATTTGCTATAAGTGACTTTTCATTCTTGTTAATAATTATGATGGCCTTTTAGCTCTATAGTCTTTCATATTTTTCCTTATGTCACATTTTTACTGTAAGAGAAGCAAATAAAACATTTTTATAAAGATGCATTACATTGTCAAACGTCAGTGATTTACGGGAGCCCAAGGCTCCACTAAAGATCCTGAAGCCTCCACAGAGGTTTAAGACTAAGGGCCTTGCACCTGTAAGGAGAAAGCACATTTCTCCCTCTTCCCTAGGGCTCCCTCTTTGCTATGTGAGGTACAAGAGTTCCCTATTATTTTTTAGCAAGGGGATACACAGAGGAAGGTGATGTTTTGTAAATGTAACCTTGTAGTCTACAAGTGCAGAGAGCTAACATTTATTAAAGAGCTTCAAACAGGACCAACCTGAAGGCGAAATGGAAATAATCTGCATTGTTTTGTGAGACTGTAAACATCCTTCTTTGGTGCCAACCTGTTCTCTTGATGTGGATTTGGTTTATAATATTGGAAAGCTGTGTGAGAGAGAATGTGAGCTCGGGCACAGATAATTTTTTGATCATTTCAGGTGGCTCTGAAGTCTTTTTGGACATTCCTGGTTTTGCCCCTGTTCCTTTGCTCCAGAATAGCTATTACTGAGTGAGGTGGGTAAAGCTCTGGAAAATGTCTGCATATATTTTACATGTATCTGGTCATTTCTAGAAGAATTGATACTGGCCTCTCTCTCCTTCCCATTTAAGAAGTTAAGACCGGCAATAAGTGTAGACACTGAGGAATAAGGTTAAAAGAAAAAAACTTACTATACTACATATGTGTATCTTTAAAGAACAAAATCTTACATGAAAAATTTGGGGAGCTTCAAAGATGATATCTTTTTCTATTTGCTACAGATTTTTTTTTTCTGCCTTCCCAATCATTATTAAGTTTATATTGCAGCTCCCTGTGGTATTATAAGCTGCTCAAAACATCATTTAGTACCTCGAACGCTGGGAGTAACAACAGTATGCAATTCCCTTCAACGATCACTACATCAGACAACTCTGTTCCACTGGTGCTGAGGCCCAATGCCTTTGCCAGGCTTTCAATCTCACTGTTCATTTCCCATGCACTACACCCAATGGCCACAGCAGCCATTAACATCTGGCTATCTGAGCTGAGCTCCTGCCTATGTAGTTTATGTTAAAACTCCAAGAAAGTATCTCCAGAAAAAGAATAAATTCATTCAGAATCCTGTCTCTCTGTTTTTCTGTTCCTAGTTACCTGGACTGCTTCACCCCTTTTGGAGAGCTCATCTTCAAAGACTCAACAGTTCTTAAGTCTACTCATCTACCCTATTTGTTAAGCACTGTCTTCAAAGGCTCTGTCAGAGATCTGTCATCATTCCCTGGGAGGTATCTACCACCATGCCCTGACTATGCTTCCTTCTCACCTCACAGGTCAGGCCTTCTGCTAGACTCAGCCAGTTCCATTTGTGGGCAGGCCTTTTCTGCTTCCCCTTAGCCACAATCCATCTGGGTTGTCATCTCTTCCAGATCAGACCCTCCATAAGCCACTGCATAGCACCAACGAACAAAACTTCCCAAGCCACTGTGCTGGGTTTTTTTCTACTGTGAAGAACTTTATGGAAAGACTTCCCATATTTATGATAAAGGCTGAGATTTCTCACTCTAGCATTAGGGACTTATATCGTCTGACTCCAGGGGCCGTGCTCAGTCTCTTCCTGCCCGCCCCCTGAGCAGGGACTTCTCCAGCCAGGCCATGCTTTCAGTGAGTGGGGTCTGTTGGAGCGGGTGTCCCCAGGTTCCAGCTGCCATCTTCTCCAAACTCCACATCAACCTAAATGCCTACTCTTCCTTCAAGGGCTTGACTTTGGCATTCAGTTACAGTCAACTTCTAATTTCCATTTTCGGTGTCAAATCATTATCAAGAATATCAAATTGCATAAGTTCTAGGATCCTAATTATACCCTGGGTACAAGTTCTTTGAGAGCCACTTCACGTCCTATGACTCTTGGGTGTGATTTGGAGCCACTGGGCATGGACCCGACATTAGGAAGCTAAAGAGACAGCAGTTTTCAGCTTTGTGTGAGGAAGACCATTCTCCCAATGGTTCGCCAAGCCTGACAGGCTACATGTAATTTTTATCACACATAGGAAATGAAACACAGGAAGATAAAAATTTTAAATAAAGCTTTAGATTAATATCAAGATGTTAAAGAGGTACTTCAGGATAGTAATGGTAATTTTTTTAAAATATGAAGTTCATTCCTTAAGGAAAAAATAGAGGTTACCTAATTTCTTTCCCATTAGGGCAACAGAAATTCAAATTAGACTTTCAACTTAGAATGACTAAGAGTTAATTATTTAGAGTATATCAAGACAACTGTTAAATTATAATGTGCTCTTCCTAGGTATTCTAAAGCCAGAGCTGTTGCCGTACTTTTCAATGTAAAAATAGCTGGGATCTGCTGTAACTCTGTGAGAGGCAATACAGTTTATGTGTTAGGCACATGGAGTTGGCGTGCCTGGGCTGTCTGGGTTCAAATCCCAGCTCTGGCCAAAGTGGCTCATGTCTATAATCCTAGCATTCGGGGAGACTGAGGCGGGAGGATCACTTGAACTCAGGAGTTTAAGACCAGCCTGAGCAAGAGGGAGTCTCTACTAAAAATAGTAAATTAGCTGGGCATTGTGGCAAGGGCCTGTAGGCACAGCTACTTAGGAGTTTGAGACAGGAGGATCACTTGAACCCAGGAGTTTGAGGCTGCTGTGAGCTAGGCTCATGCCCCTGCACTGCAGTCTGGGCAATAGAGTGAAACTCTGTCTCATTGAAAGAAAAAACACCCCAGCTCTGCCTTTTCCTTTTAACTAGGTGTCCTTGGACAGGTTACTCCCTGTTTTCATGTCTCAGTGGACTGATCTCTAACTTGAGAACAGATAATAATCCAATCCCTTTCATAGGATTATTATGAGAATTAAAATGAGAATATACACTGAAGTTCTTGGCATAATAGTCATAGCATAAATGTTTCATAAACATTTATTTTTAGGAGTTGAAGGACCATCCTGAAAGACATGTTAAAAAGTAGTCAGTGTTTTTCCTATCACAACAGTTTCTTAGGGAGCTCAGGTTCAAAGATACTACCTTTCTAAATGCAACAAAACTTTGCTGTGGGAAGGCTGTTTATGAGGAATCAATGTGATAAAACACGGATAACCTGGCACAGTGCGTGGCACCTGAAGCATGCTCAACAGCTTCCTAACAGGAGCAGGGGGGACACAGGACAAGGTATTTTTTCAGAACTGAGACTTAAACATAAAAACCAAACTCTTACTATGGATGAGAGTTATTTTTTCAATCTCAGGTTACAATGGAAAGAGCAGGCATATTCAAATCCCAGCAGCTCATGAAAATTTTCTTAGGAACAGGAAATTTCCTAAACTAGTTTTTAAGAACGTCACAAGTCGAGCGACTCACTGCTGTCTTTGGGTTGGCTGCTAGACAGCTGAGAGCCGAGTAAGGGACTGGCCTCTACCAAGGCCTTGGGGCTACAGTCCCTTCACAGTCCCCATTCCTGGCTCTGTTTTGACTTCTTGCTCTCACCTTCCCTTTCTCCTGCTTTTTGTTTCACTTATTTTAAATTTCATTTATATGCTGGGAAATCTGTGAGCTGCCTTGGGTTTTATCTCTGGAACAGCACAGGTTATAAACAAACACATAAGCCTGGAGAATAACTCTGACAATTACACACTGAGCTCCTGATTTAGACTACTGAAATTTGCCCTGTGAAGTGCACGTTGATTTGAAATTGTAAGCTATAAGAAGCTCAGTTTGGATAACACTAATTTACTTTTGGCGCACATGTCCCTATTTCTAATCATTTTCTAATAAATTTCTTCAACATATTTTCTACTTCAGAGAGACAAGTAAATGGCACAGTGACAGAAACAAGGGTGAACGCCAGATACATATTTCAGTCATTACAACGCAACCGAGCACTAACGCTGCCTGCGCACCTGCTGCAGCTGGGCACTGCTCTGCCCTGGTCAGCAGATCCCATCTCCTCCCCAGCACATCCGGTTTCAGGCTCTGGACTGGCTAAGGTTCAGTAATAATCACAGTGTTTGTGTTAAGAACCACAACTGGGACTGAAAGGTGCAGATTCAATCAAGTCTGAAGTTCACCAAGATGGTGAATAGACAGCAAGTAACTGAGACTCTTCTGGGTGCATGTGGAGGTTCTGCTCTGCCTTAGGGTGGGTCAGTTTCCATCCTGGTCCTAGTCTTCTCCCTTAGCCTCAGTTTCTATCACATCACATCTCAAACTTTACATAGTGGTAAAACAAAATTGCTTCTGGTGCCCTGTGCTGCCAGCCTGTCCTTATTCCTACTGAGCACTACCAATTCTAGTCTTCCCAGATTCCTTGTGGGGGTCAAGTCTTTCAGAAGCCTTCCCTGACCTACCAGGGTAGCCTAAATGCCATGGCTCTGTGTGTTACCAGAGCAACCAACTGAAAGGCTATAAAATTCTGGGCAAACATTTGCCATTAATATTAAAGATCTGCCTTATGCTTACGTAAGGAGGAAAAGAATGTTCATAAAAATCATAGATATGTGTATAACCTACTGGACAGGTATTTTTAAGCTCTTATAGTAAATAATTAGAGTCAGGTTACCTGTTCATAATTTCTGGTAAATGGGGGCTGGGGGTGGGGGGGAACACCTCCATTTAATCTTTACAGTGTTTCATGAGAAAACTGAGCCAGAGCAAATCCTGGTTTCCTACCTCTGACACAGCAAGTATTACAGCAGTGACAATGGACTTGGATGCCCGCTAACTTCCTGCACATGGTTCCTGGGAGCAAGAGGGCTTGTCTTAAGCTGTTATCTGAAGACATTTAATAAATATACATTAAGTTATTCCCATGCTTTATCGTTTTCTGAATTGCCTGATTTAGCTGTGCCCACTAAATTGAAGTTCTCTGTTTTATAGCGCAAGGGCGCAATCCCGCCACCAACCAGGGTGCGTCTCCCACTTGCTCACACCTGGGTGCTCTTCAATCATGCTCCTGAGCAGGGCAGACACACAGAGCACTGCGGGGGATGACTTGGGTTCTAACACAGCGAGACACACGCCCTTCTGCACCTGTCCAGTCCTGAGCAGGGCGGACGCACAGAGCACTGCGGGGGATGACTTGGGTTCCAACACAGTGAGACACACGCCCTTCTGCACCTGTCCAGTCCTGAGCAGGGCGGACGCACAGAGCACTGCGGGGGATGACTTGGGTTCCAACACAGTGAGACACACGCCCTTCTGCACCTGTCCAGTCCTGAGCAGGGCAGACGCACAGAGCACTGCGGGGGATGACTTGGGTTCTAACACAGCGAGACACACGCCCTTCTGCACCTGTCCAGTCCTGAGCAGGGCGGATGCACAGAGCACTGCGGGGGATGACTTGGGTTCTAACACAGCGAGACACACGCCCTTCTGCACCTGTCCAGTCCTGAGCAGGGCGGACGCACAGAGCACTGCGGGGGATGACTTGGGTTCCAACACAGCGAGACACACTCCCTTCTGCACCTGTCCAGTCCTGAGCAGGGCGGACGCACAGAGCACTGCGGGGGATGACTTGGGTTCTAACACAGCGAGACACACTCCCTTCTGCACCTGTCCAGTCCTGAGCAGGGCGGACGCACAGAGCACTGCGGGGGATGACTTGGGTTCTAACACAGCGAGACACACGCCCTTGTGCACCTGTCCAGTCCTGAGCAGGGCGGACGCACAGAGCACTGCGGGGGATGACTTGGGTTCTAACACAGCGAGACACACTCCCTTCTGCACCTGTCCAGTCCTGAGCAGGGCGGACGCACAGAGCACTGCGGGGGATGACTTGGGTTCTAACACAGTGAGACACACGCCCTTCTGCACCTGTCCAGTCCTGAGCAGGGCGGACGCACAGAGCACTGCGGGGGATGACTTGGGCTCTAACACAGCGAGACACACTCCCTTCTGCACCTGTCCAGTCCTGAGCAGGGCGGACGCGCAGAGCACTGCGGGGGATGACTTGGGCTCTAACATAGCGAGACACACTCCTTTCTGCACCTGTCCAGTCTGCTCATTAATATCAGAGAAACAAAGAAATAAACTATGAATCAACCATCACGTTTCTTTAAAAACCATTTCTGTCACAGAATAATCAATTGACACATTGATAGATTTTTTTTAAATGTATGCTGTGAAATACACAGAAAAGGAACAAGGTACTCGTTCACCAGTATGGTTGTCTTAAAACACTGCATATTTGAAAAACCTTGAGATTAACCTGCCATTTTACCTTTTAAGCCAATTCCATTTCTAGAAACAGACATACATCTCTTCTTTCAAGGGAGAAGTCTGAGTGTGGAAACTGGTACCATACGATTTGGCTGACCTTCCCACCACATGGACTCCTCAGCCTAACAGGCCTGCCTACAAAAATATAAATCCAGTTGACTTCACATAATAATGAACTCTCTTCCTTCCTCTTTTACAGCCTTATAACCACTTAGTGATCTGCAGTAGCTGTGTCTTCCAGGCGCGGCATATAAACTGGAGATCTGAAGAGGAAATTAGGTTCTAAAACAGTGTTCTGAGTCCAGCCAGCTCCGTTCACTGAGGGAGCACAAAGTAAAAAACGCAGATGAGGTGAAACTAATAGCATTTTACAGTTGGAAAGAGACTGAGATAGTAAAAACTCTGACTAGAATTGAAAATTACAGATTCTTGGGCAAGTTTCATTGACGATAATTTACTGGTTTGGCTGGGAAGTTATTTAACCTTGATTGCTCTTAAGTCCCATACGTACATTCATGTGCACATTCAAACATTTACTTGATGGATACTAACTACCTACAGTCTTGCTGGGTTCTGTAGATAAGACTCTTTCCTGCCTAAGGACTTCTAACGGAGGCACCCTACACTGAGTTCATGGCTCTAAACATACTCTCAACTGTGCTACTCCTCAGGTGGGACTGCCCCAGGCAGCCACGGCAGCTCATTACAGGAGTAAATCTCAACAGCTCAGTCCACGTTGGAAAAGCTCCCCCAAGAACTTTACATAGATCTCCATTCTGCCTGTGCTCCCCACCCCACCCTTTGAGTACTGCTAATCTGGAAGGATCTCACCACCTCAAAAGGCAGCTCTAGAGACAGAATATATTACAAGAAAATGAAGATCTAATGAAAACAAATGAAGAGCTGAAAAATGAAGTGCTAAGAAAGCAATGGGATGGTATCGTTTACATTAATTCTCTGCACAGACCTTACCGGAGAATTTTAGTGTATGTTCCAAGAAAGATCGAATATTTTGATGTCACTCTATATCTAGAATGTCTGCATAAACACTGTGTTTTATGTAACTTTCAATAGCAATATTAAGGGCAGATAAAGAAAATGGAGGCCCACATAAGTTACACACTTCGCCTAATCTCACGCCTGCTGAATGGGGTCAGAAATTAAAGCTGACTCTTCTGACTCTAAAGACTGTCTGGTTTCTACCACAAAATAGAATCCTATTTTAAAAACTATTTTTCTTTTTAAGACAGAAAGGTCCTGAAAACCCTCAACGCAAATAAGTGATTCACCTTTTAAAATAAAATTATAAACTTTCATTTGCAGGGAACAGTAATATGGCTGTTAACTGACATGACTGGCAAATAAAAGGTATTCTGAGAGAGAGTTCTAAGTGCTGTTATGTTAAACGTTGAAGAAGAAAATAATAAGCGCACAAATACAGCCCATTAAATAGAACATAAATAAGATAATTTATATTTCAAAAATAATTTCTAGTCTCCATACGTAGTTACCACTACGCTATTATGGGAAGCTCGATCTCTAGAGTGGAAAGCCTTAAGGTAATAAACTCAGGGTGCAGGCAGTTGTGTTTTCCTCCCGTCTGTTCTCTAGGGATCCTCTCCAAGCTCTGCCCCTCGTGCTATCTTTTCCTTTCAGTTACAAACTCCCCTCATCCCAGCTCCCTCTACCACGGCACTCCAGATTCTCTGGAGGAGGAGCTTAGGGACATCAAGGAACATTAGAAAACCAAGTTAATAATAACGTAAATGTTTCCATACGTATACGTATATATACGCACAGTCACATACACACACAGAGCAGAGTGCCAAACAATGTCTTTTCAGGGCTTAGATTACTTCCTTTACTAGGATCAAGAAAAGATTCTACGTATAGGGTAGAATTTTCATGAACTCTCTAGAACTGATACGGTAAGGTGAAAAGAATAGAGTATGAGATTTAGAGTTAAGACTTCAGGCTGGGTCTAGATCTAGAGTCATGAGACTTTAGTATGGACCTAAGTTTGAACTTAGGATTTGGAATAGACTGGTTGACTAGCTCTGATTCTAAATGTCAACATAAAAGGAGAATAAACATAACACACATAGGCCGTAATTTTGGGCCATGAGTTTTCCAAACTCTATGAAGTACTGTAAAAATAATCTCTTATTCAAAAAGCTCTGATACAAAGATAGCTAGATTTCTCACATATTTTATATTCTCTCACACACATGCACAGGATAAAAGAGCGAACAAATAGAAAATATAAAAATATAAAGACAATTAATGACAATTAAGGTTATGGGGGGGGAGGAAAAGCAGAAAGAGGGACGGAGGGAGGGGGGTGGGGCCTTGGTGTGTGTCACACTTTATGGGGACAAGACATGATTGCAAGAGGGACTTTGCCTAACAATTGCAATCAATGTAACCTGGCTTATTGTACCCTCAATGAATCCCCAACAATAAAAAAAAAAAATGAATCCCCAACAATTAAAAAAATATATATAAAGACAAATAAGTCTTGATTCTCACAAAGTTTAAATTTATAGCCTCTTTTGTACAGGTGAATCATAAAACTCGAATTCTCAAATACATAGGGAATAAACTATGTTACTAAAAGTCTCAAAAGCCATTCATCAGGTTTCATTATCCACTGACTGGTTTTCCAATGAAATGTAAGCTTTTCTGTATTTATTTATACCTGAATTATAAAAATAATCAGTTCCTCAGGTACTTTCACAGAAACTACATAAACAACAACAACAAAAAAACCCAAGCAAGAACTTATACAAAAACTTTTGCTTCATCAGCGGAAAAGGGCAGATTCTGCAAATGGCTAAAATGTGGGTTCTGACGTCCAGCTAACCCATGACAGGGCCAGCAGGAGGCTTCTGCTGTCCACTCAAAATGTCTTTCCCTACATTACTTTATTTTCACAAACCTCTTAGTTTATTCACTTATTAGTGAACTTAGGAGGAGCTCTTATATCAGAAAGACACCAGATGTGAATTTCACCAATTTTTCTCTTACTGAGCCAATCACATGATTAAGGAAAGAGATAAGGGATGGAGGGGAAAAGAAAAGTCTTAAAAACATAAACCAACGGGGCGGCACCTGTGGCTCAAAGGAGTAGGGCACCGGCCCCATATGATGGAGGTGGTGGGTTCAAACCCAGCCTCTGCCAAAAACTGCAAAAAAACCCCACATAAACCAACGGCACTACTGTGCCTACTTACTACTTTCCCATGTTCTAAAAATCACTCTTCTGGTAACAGAACCCACATTTTCCTCAGGGAAACACCCTTTCCCTTTTTTGGTCTAGATGGTTCTGTGGTCGAAGTCCAACCAGAATCCACCTATCTGACCCCTGTGTTTCCCAGCCACAGTGACTAGAGCAGAAGTGGGTATGTGAGCCCAGTTCTGTCTGAAGAGATTCCTCTGGGGGTTTCAGGAACAGAAAACCTCTGTTTAATGAGCCCAGGAGCTGACTCAGCACAATGAGAAAGCACACATGAGAGCAGAGTCAGAGCAAGACCATGCGATGGACAGAGTGTGACTGCCTGCTCCTGGCCTGGCTGAAGGCGACGGTCACCTGAAGCCCAGTCTGGTCTAGGACTTTGCAGGACCTGAGCCAATGATTTTCCACTGGTGCTTAAGCCAGTCTCTCGAATTTTCTGTCGCTCATAACCAAGAGCCTCAGCAGAATTACTGAGCTACTACTATAAGTTCAACGCTGGGTTTCAGGAAGAGTAAACTATCAATGGTATAAATAATGTAAAATGATGTAACAGCAATTAAATAATGCAAAATCCATCCCATAAGCAAAGAAATAAATACTTGGTTAACCTTTCATCCCTCAACTAAAGATAATACCTTATGTCTCCGGCAAAACAAAGAGGAAACTTCAGGTCCCTTACGTTTAGGTTTCTGAAGCACCAATTCACCCCTCAGAAAAGCTTCCTTAGGGAGCTCCTCAGTGAATGAATGTAAGTGTTAATTGCACAATAATTCTTTTACTAATAGCAATAATTCTATGGAATTTTTATACTTTCACCATAGTTTTCAAAATCAATAAAACCATTTGGCCTAAGTTTGATGTTAATTAACTGCTTATAAGTGAGGGTGAGGAAAGGCAAAAACAAACTGTTTGTTTTTCCTAGTATGTAGTATACGTGCTACAGCATTAACTGTGCACATATAGTACATACGAGGAAAAAAATGTGGAAAAGGAACACCCACATGAACATTTACCTTCCACTGCTCTTTTGAAGAAAACTTTGCAGCTTCCACAGGTTACTACCCCATAATGACATCCCGAAAGGCTATTTCTCCTTAATAATTACTTAGAAGCAAAAGCAAGGCTGTATAAATATATATGGTGAATCTCAGTCAAAAATTTCATTTAGCGTATGTGTTTGGAAATCTTCAGTAGGAATAAAAGCAGGACCTGAAGTCTGAAGTAGCTGGTAAATAAAATTATTCTGCCTGGGATAGACTTGATCCTGATAAAAATGTTTTAAAATCTTCCATAAACACATATTTATACAGACACAGGAAAGGAAGAGATGATGTATTCTCTGCGTGTGCCTAGTAAAAATGCTCTTTCAGATGACATAAATTAAATTTACAATGATACAGAATTATTTTTCTAAGTCTCACTAAAAAACAGACTATAATAAACAAATAACAGCAACAAAAAAAGAATTTTTGACTGGTTGATTCTTGCTCACAATACCAAGTTTTGCTCATTAAATATTGCTTGGTGGAAAATCTTCAGATGATTTTTAGATAAGGCACTATTACCATTTATCACTGAAAGATGACATCAAAAATTTTTTTGAAGAATTCCCAATGATGCTATAGTGTTAACTGTGCACATATACTACATAATAGGAAAAAAATGTGTAAAAGGAACACCCACATGAACATTTACCTTCCACTGCTCTTTTGAAGAAAACTTTGCAGCTGCCACAGGTTACTACCCCATAATGACATCCCGAAGCCTCATCCCCACACACCAAACATATTTTGGAAGGTCTTGAGGATCCAGTAGAGACACTTCGTAAAGTAGAGCTGGGGAAAGAAATTAAGATTTAAATAACTACACTGTAATGGCACATTTAATATGCTATACAGCTTAGCTCAAAATTTGTCAATAATCATGGTTCCATAAATGAATTCAGTATGTAGTGCTCATATATACTATGTGACTTAGCAAAAGGAAGATAAAATCCTATCATTGGTGTATCACATAATAACAAGAATATTATGTAGTAAGAAATAATTACTTCTAAACGTTTTCCCTTCTTTTCTTATTTTTGAGAAAGTTGACCAAAAAATTGCCACATTATTTGCACCCCAGGTGGGCAGTGAGAAAACTCTTGAACCAAGTCATCACAGAAGTATTTGCCATCCTTTTGTTTTTCTTCATAGAGCTATTACAGTACTTTTCAACACTCTTTGCTTCGACTCAGATAATATATCTCAGTTATCCTGGGTTTAAAAAAAAAACTTCCTTGGGCCAGGTGCGGTGGCTCATGCCTGTGATCCTAGCACTCTGGGAAGCCAAGGCAGGTAGCTTGCCTGAGCTCAGGAGTTCGAGACCAGCCTGAGTAAGAGCAAGACCCCACATCTAAAAATAGCCAAGTGTTGTGGTGGGCACCTGTAGTCCCAGCTACTCGCAAGTCTGAAGCAAGAGGCTTGAGCCCAAAAGAGTTGGAAGTTGCTGTGAGCTATGATGCTATGGCACTCTACCCAGGATAACAGAGGGAGACTCTGTCTCAAAAACAAAAAAAACCCAGGCTCAGTGCCTATAGCACAGTGGTCACGGCATCAGCCACATACACCAAGGCTGGAAGGTTCAAATTCAGCGTGGGCCAGCTAAACAATAATGATAACTGCAACAAAAAATACCCAGGTGGTGTGATGGGTGCCTATAGTCTCAGCTACTTGGGAAGATGAGGCAAGAGAATCGCTTAAGCCCAAGAGTCTGAGGTTGCTGTGAACTGTGACACCACAGCACTCTACCAAGGGCGACATAGTGAGACTCTGTCTTAAAAAAAAAAAAACAAAAAACTTCCTTTCCAAAACAACCCACTCTTAAGAAACTTTTTTCTTGCTTCACCTGCCAGCAATTTTCTACTTCCATGCAATGGAATTTTTTATGTTACCTTATGTAGGTATGTTCACATTATTTCATTTTGCTTACTAATTTGAGGGAACTCAGTCAATAGCAAAACAAAAAGTCATATACAGTGAACATCTTAGGAAGCTTTCATGGTAAGAATCTGAAAGTCTCTGGACAACGGTGTTTAAGGATAAAAGTGACCCTTTAACACCTTCTCGAGTCTGTTATAGTACTGTATTAGTTAAGGATACATTCTGAATGAAATGCTTTAAATTCTAACAAGGAAGAGTATTTCAGTGGCAGTTCAGACGTAATGGAGCAGGCAAAGGAGTTGATTTTTTCACATGTAGTCCACATACATTTATTGAATGTTTACCTGTAGAACCCGGGCAAGGCACTGAGGAAATAAACACAAAAAGCCCAGTTCCTGCCCTAAAAGTCAGTGGGGACACAGCTATTACTGCAAGGGCCATGGTGCAGGGTACACTGCGGCACACTGTGGGTTCAGTCCTCCGGACTGGGAGGCAGGGAAACAAGTCAGAAAACGCTTCCCCAAACGTGACAGCTGGACTGAGCTGTGAAGCACGATTAGGTGACAGCCAACGAAAGAGGGTCAAAGGGGACAGAACGTGCAATGGCTCCAACCAATGCGAGCTGGACGTGCTGAGAAAATTCTGGGTTGAGGAGTTATGCATCACCTCTGTCACCTTGCTGTCATAGCTTCTGCCTCCACATGGAAAAAAGACGAAGAAAACACACCAAAAATGCTAAAGTGATGTTACAGTGATGACTTCTCTGCTTTCAGCTAAACTGAGAATACTGTGTTAATAACTTTTTAAACTATTTCGAATGTTTAAACGACACTCTCAACCAAAACAAATGAAGGGACAAACTCCTCAGCTGCTCCGACAACCGTAGCGATGACTGACTTTCCAGAAAACGCCTTCTTAAATCAGGAACTGAAACCATGTTCTCCAAAGTTGTCTCTCCTTCTGAGAAAAGTGCTCTTTATTATTTTTATTAGTGTCCTTTGACTTCTTTATGGCATTCAAAACATTCCACTTCAGCACCAGTAACTTCTTCAACATACGAGCCTGTAAATCAACTCATATTCTGCGTGACTCATCTTACACTTCACAGGGGAAAGCCACCGCTTTGTAAATATTTAGAATATAACAAAATCATCATTAAAATGTAATTGCTTTTTCACAATGACAAGCATTCGTGGGGTTTTTATTCAACATGTTTGTGGGCTTTGGGCTTGGTCCTAACACTTTATGGCTTTCTAGCTTCAGTCTTTGGACTCCCCTCTTCTTATATCCAAGCTTACTCCAGGACGACCGCATCCTGTCTGGGCTTTACGCATTATCACCACGCTGAAGACTTCCAAATGTACCTCACCAGCCCAGGCCTTTCCCCACGATTCCAGACCTATGTGGCAAACTGCCTCCTTGACGTCCCCCCATGGGTATCTAATGCACACCCCAACTCACCATGTCCAAAGCTTTCCTGCCTCCACACCAGTTCCTTTCGGAGGTCCCTGTCTCACTCAGGGGCAATTACCGTGTCCCTACCAAATTCCTGTGCTGAAGTCCTGACCTCCAGTATCTCAGAAAGGGACCTTATTTGGGAATAGGGCTGTTGCAGGTGTAATTAGCCAAGACAAGGTCATGCCGGACGGTGGGCCCTTAATCCCATGTGACTGGTGCCCTGATTAAAAGGGGAGATTAGGGCCCAGACATTTACACAAGGATGGCACCATGTTTAGGTGAGGGCAGAGATCAGGGGGTGCTTATATGAGCCAAGAGTGCCGAAAATTGCCAGAAGCCAGGAGAGAGACGATGGAACGGATTATCCACGGCAGCCTTCAGAAGGAACCAGCCCAGCTAACACCTCTCTTGTGGGGTTTGGCCTTCAAAGCTGTGAGACGATACGTTCCTATAGTTTAGGCTGCCTGGTTTGTGCTACTTTGTGGAGGTAGCCTGGCACACTGATACAGCAATTCTCTCCTTCCCGTTGCTAACAAGGTCCCATCTCTGGCTCCTCTCTCTCAAATAGCAGCCCAGAGCTTTCAAGGTCTACTCCCTTTACCCTTGGAATACATTCGGGTTCTGACCCCTCCCTACACCCCCTCCATCACTATCTAGTCAAGCTTTAGTACCTCCTCCCTGGGCTTCTGTAGAGGCGTCCTAGTTGGTCTTGCAGTTTCTCTTTGCTCCCTTCCTTCCCTCACAGCCAGAATGACCCTTAGCATTCATTCCTTTACTCAAAGCCACCCAGTGGGTTTCCTCATATTCAAGTCAAAGTCACCCACATGGCCACAGGGCCACAATCCAGACTCTGGACCTTCACTAGCTGCTCTTCTTTTCCTGCTCCACTCCTGCAACACCGGCCCCCTGGCTGGCCCTCCCATTGCCCAGGGTGGGCACCCACCTGGGGCCTCTGCTCTTGCTGCAGTCTTTACATAAAGAGGTGTGATTGTTCTCAGCTGCCATGAAAGTGAAGCTACGTAGCTGAGACAAACTAGGAGAAGTCGAAGAGAAAGACCAGCACACACAAAAAAATGTGCTGTGAAATCCACATAAAATAAATTTGTTTAATTACAAAGTTAAAGAAAACATGAATTCTTTTTTCTTCATATTTACTAACAGTGGCAAAAAGGCAAACCTGCCTCTACATAGCCTTCCGTGGCTCCCTGCCTCTTTGGTTTCTCCAGCACTGTGCTGAACTCCGTGTCCCAATGACACCTCTGATGTTTTAGGCACATTCTCATCTTCTTCATCACAAACTTCCAAGTTCCACCTTCAGTCATCCTTCTTCTTATTTCTAGACCCTGTCCTTTAATGATCTCATCTACTACCCCAGCCTCAAACAGCTCTGCTGGTGAATGACTTTCCAAATGTTTATATCCAGCTCCAAATGTTTTTCTCCGGTGTTCCAATGTCACATTTTTCCCTTCCCCTATTTAACCTCGTGCCTCTGCATTCTATTAGCTTCTTAAACATACTGTGTTCAAAACCATTTTGCCTTCCTTTTCCAGAGTTCAGTGTTCTGGAAGTGTACTGCCATCTGCTTGTTACCCAGGTTCAAATCTCCTCCTCCTCCACTGTCTACTCAAATCAGTCACCAAGTCCTGCTTGGTCCAGCGTTGCAAACTCCCTTATGGCTTCTTTGCACTCCACTATTGGCAACTTTAGTTCAAGCCCTTGTTACTTCCTAGGGGTTCTTCCCAAACTCTAGATTCAGCTTCCAATTCTTTCTATAGTGACTGATGAATGTGATGATAAAAAGTTCTGAATGTATCATTTCTACACCTGGAAATCTTCCATCATCCCTACAGAATGCAGGAGACATTTAAATCACTCTCCTTCGTAACCCCATCTTCTGCAGGGTTTCCACATAAGGTGTAACCTTATGCTCACCACATTCCATACCCCCGCTGTGGTGCTCTGGCTAAGCACCCTTTACGTAACCTAACTAGCAACTCCCTCCAACCCTAAAGAGTTCTGATGTCCTCCCAGCGGGAACTACCATGCCCCTCCCCTAACACCTCTGTGTTTTGCTAACCCCTCTCCTTCAGCAGTTCTCTCACTCTGCCCTTGCATTAGTGACCTGTGCCCTAACCCCTTGAGGGCAAAAGCCTTATAGCATGCATTTCTCTGCCCTAGGGAGTCAGCAAAACAAGACAAAGTCCCTATCTTCATGGAGTTTCTGTAACAGTAGGGAATAGACAGACAAGTACTCTGGAGAAAAATGGCAGAGATCAGACGGGGAGAGCGGTGGGGAATCGGATTCCTGAGAGAGGGCGGCCTGAGAAGGCCTCTTTGGGGAGACTGAATTGACAGAGCAGGCAGCCACGTGAAGATGCCAAACAGAGGAAGGGGCAAGTGCAAATCCTCGAGACAGGAGCGAATGAGACACAATCAAGAGACAGAAATGAGGGCAATGTGATGGAAAACGCAGCCAGCAAGGAGGAAGGAGACTTGAGAGGTGGCAGCACGGGAGGTCACGAAGGCGGGGCTGGCAGGCTGTGGTGCAGAGGCAGAATGTCAGTCTGAGCCCATGGGGTGCTGTGAACACCGGAATGTTCTGAGGAGACTGGTGACATGATATGATTAACATGTAAAAATCTTGCTCTGCCTGGTGCATGGGAAGTGGACTGCAGGAGCAAGTGATGCTAGCCAGCCAAAGATCTGGGTTAAAGCAGTAAAAATAGTAAAAGCCATGTGAAGTGGCTAGTTCAGAGAACAAGACGGGCAGAAAGGTTAGAAAAGGCAAGTGTTGTGCTCACAGCAGCCCTACTCTGTGTGTGACAGAATTTGTGTCTATGTTTCTAGAAAAACGGGACCCTGGGACTATTAGCTGAGATGTAAGACTGGAGGAAAAGCAGGTCAGGAGTTGGGGGATGGGGTTTGATGTGGACCTGATGGCTGTATTAGAGTGTATATATAGGATGGTATGTTCCTGTTTTGTTAATATATATAATCAATAAGAATAAATGATAATTTAGCCATAGGAACAACTGGGTGCGGTGTACATCCGGTTTATGTAACCATTCTGTGTCCCTGTTTCCTCATCAGTAAAGCAGTCATATCAAAGGTCCCTCTGTACTGGGGTGCTGTCGATTAAATTACTCAGTACACTTAAGAACACCTGGAACACTATCTGGTAAATCGTGATATTTAAATTCTGGCTGTTACTAATTAGTATTACTGTTGTATCTATAATTTTTTTTTTTTTTCAGTTTATTTTTATTTTTTGGTAGAGATATGGTCTTGCTAGGTTGCCAAGATCGCATGTGAACTCCTGGTCTCGAGTAAGCCTCCCAGAGACTGGGACTTCAGTGTATACTGACACATCAGTGGGTCCCTAACTCTTCATGGGGCTGCCACAGCAATGGAACTAGAGGCAGGCCTATCTTTCTATATTATATTCTTCTGTACAGCTTTTATTTTGTGTAAGTATGTATAACATTGGTAAATAGCAGAGGAAAGAGTTTTTTTTAAAAATATTTTAAAATAATAGTCCTACCCTAGCCATATTATTTGTTTACCGTTTAGGTGTTTTGTGTATATATGGACTTCAGAATTTGTTGTAAGAATTCTGGCTCCCCTGGTGTCTGCAATGTGTGGGCTGGAACAGCCACATCAGATCAAGAGGATAAACAAGTGAGATTCAAATACATGTTCTTTTATATAAAGAACACTACATCTAAGAAACAAGGATTTGGAGAATACTTCATATTAAAAAAATACATTTCACAAACATAAATCAACCTTTAACACTGGTTTACTGAAATCCTTATTTTTATCCACACATAAAATATGCTTTAAAACACTCTTTGCTATTTTGTTTCGAAAAGCTTGTATTTTGAGTTGCAATATTTAACCTGAAGTAGCTCATTCTAACATTTTCACATTACTTAGGGGAAATATTTGGGAGTATTGTTTGTGGTGTATTTTCTTTTATTATATCACCTTTGGTGATAAATGAATCATTAATGTTTTGGGGGATAATTCATAACTAAATAAGGTTCATCCTCTTAAGCCACAGCTCCTAACTCACTACAGACAGCAATTAGTGTAGAGGTCAGTGTGCCTCTTACAACCTGAGCTGTGTGAATAAAGATAGTTACCTGATAGGAAGGAAGCTCAAGGACATAAATACTTTGGAAAATAAAACTTAAAGCCCAGTGATGATTAACGAACCTTCTACAATTTACTTTTTTGTTTGCTTGGGGTAGTGGGGCAAGGTGAAAATGCAGCTAGGCCGAGAGACATGATAAAAGTCCCCGGGCTCCAGAACGCAACGAACCGCACTCTGGAGACAAGCGGAGAATGACAGAAACCATGGAGAGTCTCAAACATGAAGCTGAAGCAGTTAGAAATGAATCCAGAACGAACAGTTGAAACATCTGGGAGGCAACTGAAAATGTGCCATGGAAAATGGAAAGATAACTACAAAAATCTACCATTTTAAAGGACATGATTAAGTAGTGATTACAACTTTTTTCTTTGAGACAGAGCCCCAAGCCGTTGCCCTGGGTAGAGAGACAGGACATCACAGCTCACAGCAACTTCCAATTCCCAGCCCAAGCAATTCTCCTGCCTCTGCCTCCCAAGTAGCTGGGACTACAGGCACCTGCCACAGCACCCGGCTATTTTGGTTGCAGCCGTCATTGTTGTTTGGCGGCTCCGGGCTGGATTAGAACCTGCAGTTCAGGTGTATGTGGCTGGCGCCTTAGCCACAGGTGCTGAGCCAGTGATTACAACTTTTAATATACATCATACAGACCATGAAAAAAAAAAAAAAAAAGGCCTGAACTGATGAACTGAAAAAAACTAGGGACCACTGGACAGGGCTAGCTTGATACACATGTTCAACAAGGAAAGGGTGGAACATCGAGGTAGCCTCAGAAAGCAAGGACTTCAGATTTTATTCATGGAACGAATGAGCCTACCCAGGGAAAACTGAAACAAGGAGGAAGGATCCTAGACAGATACCTATAGAAAAACAACCTTTCTGGTGATGTAGGGAAAGAACTTGCTAACAAATTTGAGGAAGAAATACCAAAGAGGTGGGAAGGCAAGATAATGTGGAGTCCTGGAATCAAAGGGAAGAGAGCATCAGCCATCAACTGTGGGTTAGACAGTCTCAAATGCCACCAAGACAACAAGACTTAAGGTCAACCATTGAGAACGGGTAATCACTGATACTGTTGACTTTAGCAATGGTAATTTTTAAGCACATGTGCATATGTATAAAATACATATACAAATGTGGCTAGGAATGGTGGTTCAGACCTGTAATCCCAGCACTCTGGGAGGCTGAGGCAGGAAAATGGCTTGAGCCCTGAGGTTTGAAATCAGACTGGGCAACATAGCAAGACCCTGTCTCTATAAAAAATGAAAAAAAAATTAGCTGGGCCAGGAGTGGTGGCTCAAACCTATAATCCTAGCACTCTGGGAGGCTGAGGCGAGTGGACAGCTTGAGCTCAGGCGCTCAGGACCAGCCTGAACAAGAGGGAGACCTTGTCTCTACTAAAAATGGAAAAACTAGCGAGGCATTGTGGTGGGCACCTACAGTTTCAGCTACTCGGGAAGCTGAGAGAAGAGGATTGCATGAGCCCAAGAGTTGGAGGTTGCTGTGAGCTATGATGCCATGGCACTCTACCCAGGATGACAGAGTGAGACTCTCTCATAAAATAAATAAATAAATAATAAAAAAATTAGCTAGCATGGTGGCACACTTCCCAGCTACTCAGGAGGCAGTGGTAGAAGGATTATTTAAGTCCAGGAGTTTGAGGCTGCAGTGAGCTACGACTGTACCACTGCACTCCAACCTGGGTGACAGAGCAAGACTGTGTCTCAAAAAAAAAAAAAAAAAGACATATCTAAAGTATAATGAAGTGAGAAGTACTCCACATTCCGCATCTTTTCTATCATCAAGTTTCCACACTCAAAAGAAGTTGTCATAAAACAGTATTAGTATACACTTGAGCATATACAGCCTCTAAAAAGATCAAAGATCAAAAGATCTAAAAAGATCTGGAGACCAAATCATCTCCAGAAACATTTACTGAGCATGTATATGCTAATTAGCAGTTGCTAATACAATGACCAAATCTACATACATACATATATATATATATATATATATATATATTAAACAACAAAACACCTGCTACCACATTCTATTTGCCTCTGCAATCACTGGCATGTGTGAGTGCATTTGAGTACATTCTATATTACATAGAATCCCCCAGAAAGAAACCATCAACTTATGGCCTCATCTGCAGGTCATTACTTTACAAAGTGTGTGTTAAGGACATTACTACTAAATGCCTGCATGAGTGTTTAAAACAGTGACTTTGCTTAAAAAAAAAATTGTGCATGTGTGTGTATAATATAACTTTTCCCCCAAAACATGAACTGTCCTTACGTTAAGATGCAGATGACAGGAGACACTAAGGACTGATGGGTATTGGACCTAGTTCTGGACCTTGAACCTGAGTTATTTATAGAAGTTATTGATTTCAGCATGTTTCATGTTGCCCACACTTTCAAAAAATTGATGTAAAACATGCTTCATCACGCCCTTTCTGTATAATCAAATATGGCTTCTTTCTATAAATTTAATTAATGAGTCAAAGCTTCAAACAGCTTTTTCCCTGAGTGGTTTTTCTCGCATTCTGGAAATCATCATTTTCCTTGCTTCTGGTATTACCGTCCGATTCTCCAACTCAGTTCAGCTCTTACTGCTCCTGTTACTCCCACACAAGATCACAGAAGCTGCACTCTCTCTTCTGCCTCCCTCAGACTAAGTTTTTTCACACAGGATAAAAGGATATCTTTTATTGGGATATCCTGGAATTCCAGGAATTTATATGTGATAGGGTTTAGAGCAGTTCAATCCAAAAATCTATAAATACTTCACAGTCATTAATGACAATTAATGATGATGTCACAGTCCTTTTGCCAACATGACTCTGTACCCTATCTACTTAACAGCCAGCTTAGGCAGAATTACCATCCCTAAAAATATTAAGTATGGCATCTGAATAGGATCCGAAATCCTACAGAATGCCTGTATTCGTGGGTTCAAATAAATCCATTTTTAAAACATATCAAGTTTCTGAATAATCAATAAGGTATCGCTTGAGAGTTAAGGGAAAAAGCTGAGGAAAAATCTCCAGGAAATTCACTTATTTCTTAGGGTTCATTAACCCTCTCTGCTTTCAGGCCGGCCTAATACTCCGAAGTAATTTTTCAGTAAAAATAAAAGTAATCTATCAGAAAAAAAATTCTTTTCTTTCATGCTTTAGCTTCTAACAAGTAAAAAACAGACATATTCTTCTAGTCACTTCTTGATGACTACAGTATAACTACATATACCAAAGAACAACACTGTCCTCATTCTGCTTAAAGGCAAGGTGACTTATACCTGGCTCCCACTGGCAGACATTGCCAAAAAGAATGTCTTTGTCAAGAGTTGCAAAATTCCTCTCAGGGGATAGACCAGCATCCTGGGAATCTCTGAAGATAAAACACACACACAGGCTTGGCGCCTGTGGCTCAAGAGGCTAAGGCACCAGCCACATACACCTGAGCTGGCAGGTTCGAATCCAGCCCGGGCCCACCAAACAACAATGATGGCTGCAACCAAAAAATAGCTGGTTGTTGTGGCAGGCGCCTGTAGTCCCAGTTACTTGGGAGGTGGAGACAGGATAATCACTTGAGCCCAGGAGTTGGAAGTTGCTGTGAGCTGTGATGCCACAGCACTCTGGCACTCTACCCAGGGTGACGGCTTGAGGCTCTGTCTCAAAACAAACAAACAAAAAAAAAAACCACACACACACGTACCCTCAGTGAGACATACACATCTTCAAACCAATAAGAATCTTCTGCAATGTAGTGATTTGCTGCTATCAAGGCACTTTTCATTAAGAATTCCCCCAGCAAATACCAGGGATTCTACTACAAAACTCTAAGAATTGATCAAGGAATACAGCAATACCTCAGATTACAAAGTCAACACTCATAAATCAGTACTCTTTATATATACCAACAACAGCCAAACTGAAAAAAACAATCAAGAACTCTATTCCATTTACAGTAGCGCCAAAGAAGATGAAATATTTGGGAGTTTACGACAAAGGACGTGAAAGATCTCTATAAAGAGAACTATGAAACTCTAAGAAAAGAAATAGGTGAAGATGTTAACAAATGGAAAAACATACCATGCTCATGGCTGGGAAGAATCAACATTGTTAAAATGTCCATACTACCCAAAGCAATATACAATTTTAATGCAATCCCTATTAAAGCTCCATTGTCATACTTTAAAGATCTCTAAAAAATAATACTTCATTTTATATGGAGTCAGAAAAAACCTTGAATAGCCAAGACATTATTCAGAAATAAAAACAAAGCAGGAGAAATTACCCAACCAGACCTCAGACTATACTATAAATCGACAGTGGTCAAAACAGCATGGTACTGGCACAAAAACAGAGAGGTAGATGTATGGAACAGAATAGAGAACCAAGAAATGAACCCAGCTACTTACCTTTATTTGATCTTTGACAAGCCAATTAAAAACCTTCAGTGGGGAAAAGATTCCCTATTTAACAAATGGTGCTGGGTGAACTGGCTGGCAACCTGCAGAAGACTGAAACTGGACCCACACCTTTCACCTTTAACTAAGATAGACTCTCACTGGATTAAAGATCTAAACTTAAGACATGAAACTATAAAAATACTAGAAGAAAGTGCAGGGAAAACTCTTGAAGGGATCGGCCTGGGGGAATATTCCCCTGGGCAACTGAAGCAGCTTCAAAAATACACTACTGGGACCTGAACAAACTAAAAAGCTTCTGCACAGCAAAGAACATAGTAAGTAAAGCAAACAGACAGCCCTCAGAATGGGAGAAGATATTTGCAGGATATGTCTCTGACAAAGGTTTAATAACCAGAATTCACAGAAAACTCAAACGTATTAGCAAGAAAAGAACAAGTGATCCCAACTCAGGTTGGGCAAGGGACTTGAAGAGAAACTTCTCTGAAGAAGACAGGCATACGGCCTACAGACATATGAAAAAATGCTCATCATCCTTAATCATCAGAGAAATGCAAATCAAAACTACTTTGATATATCATCTAACTCCAGTAAGATTAGCCCATATCACAAAATCCCAAGACCAGAGATGTTGGCGTGGACATAGAGAAAAGGGAACACTTCTGCACTGCTGGTGGGAATGCAAACTAATACAGTCCTTTTGGAAAGAGGTTTGGAGAACACTTAGAGATCTAAAAATAGACCTGCCATTCAATCCTATAATTTCTCTACTAGGTATATATCCAGAAGACCAAAAAAATCACATTATAACAAAGATATTTGTACCAGAATGTTTATTGCAGCCCAATTCACAATTGCTAATTCATGGAAAAAGCCCAAGTGCCCATCAATCCACGAATAGATTAATAAATTGTGGTACATGTACACCATGGAATATTATGCAGCCTTAAAGAAAGATGGAGACTTTACCTCTTTCATGTTTACATAGATGGAACTGGAAAATATTCTTCTTAGCAAGGTATCTCAAGAATGGAAGAAAAAGTACCCAATGTACTTAGCCCTACTATGAAACTAATTTAGCTTTCGTATGAAAGCTATAACCCGATCTCAGCACAAGAATATGGGGAAAGGGGCAAGGGCGGGAAGGGGAGAGGGGAGGATGGGTGGAGGGAAGGTAATAGTGGGTCCACGCCTATGGTGCATCTTAGAAGGGTACAGGTGAAATTTGC
Organism: Nycticebus coucang; assembly: GCF_027406575.1. Lineage (NCBI taxonomy): Eukaryota > Metazoa > Chordata > Mammalia > Primates > Lorisidae > Nycticebus > Nycticebus coucang. The sequence goes on from NC_069780.1 coordinate 74,223,604, forward strand.
TAAATGTAGAATATAAAAGTCTGAACACAGTATCTAAGAAAATGCCATGAAGGCTGTGTTAACCAGTTCGATGAAAATATTTCAAACTGTATATAAAACCAGCACATTGTACCTCATGATTGCATTATTGTACATAGCTATGATTTAGTAAAAAAATAAAATAAAATAAAAAAAAAGAAGAATTCCCTTGGCAGCAACTGGCAGGGGCTTAACGTAAGAACCACCACCAGGCGCCCATTGGAAGATAGCAAAGACTGAGTCCACTGAGATGTTCAGAGCCAACCTTTCTACCCCACCCCCTTACCCTTCAGGATTGATGAATCAAGGCTGTACTGTTCCAACAACAGTTTCCTGTGCTCACCCTCAAGTCTCCTACAGAGCCCTCTTTTAAAGGTCCCTCTCTCAAGCATAATTTCTAGGATTAAGCTATATGAAATAGCTGTTTTCCTTAAGGTTCAATTTAACATGTTTCTGACCTGTGGCTTTAATGATAGAATCTGGGGGTGCCATCGACTAGCATTTCCAACTCAGTGAAATGATTCTTCTCTATGACGCGGGCAGTAGCAAGCACTCCACTGGCTGGGCTGCTCACGCTGGAGCCCTGCAGTGAAGGCAGGTAGTGCCCCTCCCCTCCCAAACAGCAGAGTTCCCTTCCATTACAGTCTCCACCGACTTTGGTCATTTTTAAAAAAATTCTTAGTGTTATTTCTATATGCTTTATTATTTTTTTTTTTTTGGCTCACTTTTGCTGTTTCCACTTTTAAGAAAGGAAAGAAAAATTGTTTTAAAAAATATATGTTCATTCCCTGACTTGGCATGACCTGAACAGTGAAAGAATGGATTTCAGTGGGTCCTTGTTTTTCTTAAGGTTTGGCGTTTGGGGCTGTTTCTTTGATCTCCTCCTTCTGACGACATTGGAAGCCTAAGATTTCACAAAGACTCTTCTTTGGGCGCTAAGATTTTTGCACACACATGTGCAAATGTGGACCCTCTGAGCCAGTGCTGCTTTGGGTGGCCGACATGAAGGTACATCAAAGTACAGTATTTATTTCCTTAGCTACCATCTTTTCTAGATATCTTGCACTCTACCCTACTTTTAAGGAAAATAAAGCAAGAAAAAAAATCTGCCAAATGCCCTGCCTGATTTCATCTCTGTCCCCTTTCATCCCATCTCCTTCCCTCCTTTCACACTTATTTTAGCTTTGAGAAAAAAAAAAAAAAAAAAACTATCATACCAGAGGTGTGGGTATAGTGGTCCTTATTAGAGCAGATATTAAAATTATTTCAACATTTAAATTAAAAAGACTATTTAGATATTTTCCAGTAGTTGGCGTGAAAGAAGGAAGAACCAATCAGGGTGCACCTTTTCTCTAGCCAGTTCATTAGCTAGCTAGCACCTCCTTCCTTACCTTATCTCTGCTGTTTTCTTGGTATTAAGGAACAGGGATAGTTACCTCCAAATAGTCCCTCGAATCCTGCGATCAATAACCACGTGCTGAAACAACTGCCTTGTCTTTTCATTTACACAACGTAATTATTGAGCACCTAACATATACCAGGCACTGTCCTAGGTCTCTGATACATAATCAACTAGTAAAATACACTGAAATCCCGACATTTAGAACTCAGATTCTGGTGGTAGGGAACTGGGGGGAGGGAGACACATATTAACCTATACCTTACCTTCTGTAACAATTTCTTATTACTGTCCTTACTCTTAAAAAATATCAAATCTGGTTTAAATAGCCTTTCCTAAAGGCTATGTATAAATATTTATATATTTATTTTAATATTAAATATTGTTTTTCTTGCTATATTCCATAAATAGAGCAAGAAAAAACAAAAAGAAAAGTTCTAAATTCAGTTAACTCAATGTAACTTCTACCTCTTATCAAGAGATAAGATCAGAGGGATTCAAGAAAGTGCGCTCACGAATACTGAGTTTTATTTATTTATTTATTTATTTTTAAGTCAACACACTTTTATTGCTTAAGCCTTGGGGAGGCGTATGTGTGTGAAAATATCCTTTAAATTTACTTAAGCAAATATTGTAGTCTTTTCTTGCTTTCCGGGAAATTTGGTAGTCCTTCAAATAAAAAAGTATTCGTATTTTTACTATTGACTTTAATGCTCAATTGAATTATTTTTCAAGGTTAAGAAAATTCATACTTAAAAAAAAGCAATTGTTAAATGACACCAAAATAACTTTTCTATTTGCCCTAACATTCTTTAAAGCAGTTACAGACACTTTTCTCAAATGTTTTTAAAATTAAACTTAGGTTTTTGTCTCTGGAACAGATCTTAGGAAAGATGAAAAGGTTTTTTAAATAAGGCGAATGGCACAGCTATCAAAGCAAACACAGCATTGTTCAGTGGTCAGAAGTAAGAGCAGCTCCCTTGGAGTTTGTGAAAAAGAAAAAAACTTCAGTGCACTGAAACATAGTGATGAAAGATGGTAAGAGAAGTTGGAGAAGGGTATGTCTCTGGTTTTAACTACAACAGGGAAAGAAACACTGAAGTCACATAAATCTTGCTTTTTTAAAAAAAATCTGTTTAAAGGGGGCGGAGCAAGATGGCAGCCGAGTAACAGCTTCCTTGCATCTGGGCACCGTGAGTCTGGGGAGATAGGACTCCAGGCATCTCTGGCTGGTGGGAACTGCCTATCATCACTCCTATGAGGATACAGGGAGTCAGCGAGAGACTTCTGGACCCCAAGAGGAGGACTAAAACAGTGGAAAACCGGCAAGTGGTCGCGTGTGTTCAACCCGTCTAAACCCGCCCACAACTGTAAGTTCAGTAGCAGCGAGACTGCAAACCAGAAAGGCCTTACCTGTGAACTGTTTTGATGTCCTTGGACTTGGCACTGAGTTGAACTGCCTTGGGGAAGGCCTGAGTGGGAGTGCGGAGAACTTTGGCCGTTGTCTAGGGCCCCAGTCTGAGCCGCTGAGCCAGACGGAGCTAATAGTGTTTGGCGGTGGGTCACACGGAACCATTGTCAGTGATCTGCCCCGGCAAGCTCCGCCCTCAGGGTCACAGAGCTAGAAACGGGTGGGAGCTGGTAACCCAGCAACCAAGTAGCCTAAGGGTGGGGTCTGAGCCGCCTTGCAGCCCTAACCCTCAGGGGCAGAGTGAGACCGGTTTTGGCACACTGAGTAAGTGGATAGCCACTTCAGCAGCGATTCCAGCGAGAAAGCTGGGAAAGCTTCTGCTCAGCAAGTTTACAAGTTCAAAGTGCCTTTTAAGTGGGCTGAAGAGAGATTTAGGGTGTCTACCTGCTGGGGTTTGAGAAATCAGCAGCCTCCAGTCGTATTGGAACTGTGACTAACATCCCATACCCCAAAAGACCACGTGTTGCCCAGACAATATTCAACAACATATACAAACTGCTTTGTTTTTGGTTGTGTATTTTTTTTCTTTTTTTTTTGTTTGGTTGGGTTTTTTTGTTTGTTTATTTTGACGTTGTTGATGTTCTTTTGTTTCTTAATTTCAATCTTTTCCATACAGATCCCTTTTTCTTTCTCAATTTTTCTAGTTTAATTATAATTTCCCATTGATGCCTTTTTTAATAACTACAACTTCATTTTTGCTAGTGTTTCTACCGCTATCACTTGGTTTTTCACCCAATTTTATCGCCATAAAGTTTTCTGTTTGCTTGTTTTGGTTTGAGTTATAGCATTTTTGTCTTTCCTCTCTACTTGGTGGAGGTGGGGTACTGTGTCTGACCAGGTTAGCAAAGAGCTGCTGACCTCAAGGGAACCACCCAACTGGGCACCCAACCCCCAGAAGGTGGGGTTTTTTAAGGTTGTGTCAAAGTACCCTACTGTACACCTATATTGCCCTGTCTCCCTCTTTCTGTGCCTCTCTTCTTTTTGTCAATATTCCTTATCCCTACCCCCTCTCCTTTCTCTATCTTTCTTTTTTTTCTTATCACTCGGTCCTCCTTTCTTTCATCCCTTTTTTGCTCTTCAACCTTCTCACCTTTCTGGTCCTGTAACCCTTAGTCCACAGGCACGAGAACTTAAAGAGCAAGAGGAAGTGAAAGGAAAATTAGGGCAAGGAAACAGATAAAAGAAATCACTCATGAGGAAGAATCAGCAGAAAACTCCAGGCAACATGAAGAACCAGTCCAGAACAACCCCGCCAAGGGACCATGAGGTAGCTACTGCAGAGGATTCCACCTATACAGAAATGTTAGGAATGACAGAAAGGGAATTTAGAATACACATGTTGAAAACAATGAAAGAAATGATGGAAACAATGAAGGAAACTGCTAATAAAGTGGAAAATAACCAAAAGGAAATCCAAAAACAGAATCAAATCAGAGATGAACGATATGAAGAATATAAAAAGGATATAGCAGAGCTGAAGGAAATGAAGCAGTCAATCAGGGAACTTAAAGATGCAATGGAAAGTATCAGCAACAGGTTAGACCATGCAGAAGAAAGAATTTCAGAGGTAGAAGACAAAGTTCTTGAGATAACTCAGATAGTAAAAGAGGCAGAAAAGAAGAGAGAGAAAGCAGAACGTTCACTGTCAGAATTATGGGACTTTATGAAACGTTCCAACATACGAGTTATAGGAATTCCAGAAGGGGAAGAAGAATGCCCCAGAGGAATGGAAGCCATACTAGAGAATATTATAAAAGAAAATTTCCCAAACATCACCAAAGATTCTGACACACTGCTTTCAGAGGGATATCGGACCCCAGGTCGCCTCAACTCTAACCGAGCTTCTCCAAGACACATTGTGATGAACCTGTCCAAAGTCAAGACAAAAGAAAAGATTCTGCAAGCTGCCAGGAGTAAGCGCCAGTTGACCTACAGGGGCAAATCCATCAGAGTGACCTCAGACTTCTCTAATGAAACTTTCCAAGCAAGAAGACAATGGTCATCTACCTTTAATCTACTTAAACAGAACAATTTTCAGCCCAGAATTCTGTACCCTGCTAAGCTAAGCTTCAAAATTGATGGAGAAATCAAATCATTTACGGATATACAAACATTGAGGAAATTCACCACAACAAGACCAGCTCTACAGGGAATACTTCAACCTGTTCTGCACACTGACCACCACAATGGATCAGCAGCAAAGTAAGAACTCAGAAATCAAAGGACAGAACCTAACCTCCACACTGATGCAAAAGATAAAACTAAGCAATGGACTCTCACCAAATAAGACGAATAGAATACTACCACACTTATCAATTATCTCCATAAATGTTAATGGCTTGAATTCCCCACTGAAGAGACATAGATTGGCTGACTGGATTAAAAAACACAAGCCATCCATTTGCTGTCTGCAAGAAACACACCTGGCTTCAAAAGACAAATTAAAGCTCCGAGTCAAGGGTTGGAAGACAATTTTTCAGGCAAATGGAATTCAGAAGAAAAGAGGAGTTGCAATCTTATTTTCAGATACATGTGGATTTAAAGCAACTAAAGTCAAAAAAGACAAAGATGGTCACTTTATATTGGTCAAGGGAAAACTACAACAAGAAGACATTTCAATTCTAAATATCTATGCACCCAATTTAAATGCTCCCAGATTCTTGAAACAGACCTTACTTAGTCTGAGCAATATGATATCTGATAATACCATCATAACAGGGGACTTTAACACACCTCTTACAGAGCTGGACAGATCCTTTAAACAGAAATTAAACAAAGATATAAGAGATTTAAATGAGACCCTAGAACAATTATGCTTGATAGACGCATATAGAACACTCCACCCCAAAGATAAAGAATATACATTCTTCTCATCACCCCATGGAACATTCTCCAAAATTGATCATATCCTGGGACACAAAACAAATATCAACAGAATCAAAAGAATTGAAATTTTACCTTGTATCTTTTCAGACCATAAGGCACTAAAGGTGGAACTCAACTCTAACAAAAATGCTCGACCCCATCCAAAGGCATGGAAATTAAACAATCTTCTGTTGAATAACAGATGGGTGCAGGAAGAAATCAAACAGGAAATCACTAACTTCCTTAAGCATAACAACAATGAAGACACAAGCTACCAAAACCTGTGGGATACTGCAAAAGCAGTTTTGAGAGGAAAATTCATCGCTTTAGATGCCTACATTCGAAAAACAGACAGAGAGCACATCAACAATCTCACAAGAGACCTTATGGAATTGGAAAAAGAAGAACAATCTAAGCCTAAACTCAGTAGAAGAAAAGAAATATCCAAAATCAAATCAGAGATCAATGAAATTGAAAACAAAAGAATCATTCAGAAAATTAATGAAACAAGGAGTTGGTTTTTTGAAAAAATAAATAAAATAGATAACCATTGGCCAGACTAACTAGAAATAGAAAAGTAAAATCTCTAGTAACCTCAATCAGAAATGATAAAGGGGAAATAACAACTGATCCCACAGAGATACAAGAGATCATCTCTGAATACTACCAGAAACTGTATGCCCAGAAATTTGACAATGTGAAGGAAATGGATCAATATTTGGAATCACACCCTCTCCCTAGACTTGGCCAGGAAGAAATAGACCTCCTGAACAGACCAATTTCAAGCACTGAGATCAAAGAAACAATAAAAAAGCTTCCAACTAAAAAATGCCCTGGTCCAGATGGCTTCACTCCAGAATTCTATCAAATCTTCAAGGAAGAGCTTATTCCTGTACTGCAGAAATTATTCCAAAAAATTGAGGAAGAAGGAATCTTCCCCAACACATTCTATGAAGCAAACATCACCCTGATACCAAAACCAGGAAAAGACCCAAACAAAAAGGAGAATTTCAGACCAATCTCACTCATGAATATAGATGCAAAAATTCTCAACAAAATCCTAGCCAATAGATTACAGCTTATCATCAAAAAAGTCATTCATCATGATCAAGCAGGCTTCATCCCAGGGATGCAAGGCTGGTTCAACATACGCAAGTCCATAAACGTTATCCACCATATTAACAGAGGCAAAAATAAAGATCACATGATCCTCTCAATAGATGCAGAAAAAGCATTTGATAAAATCCAGCATCCTTTTCTAATTAGAACACTGAAGAGTATAGGCATAGGTGGCACATTTCTAAAACTGATTGAAGCTATCTATGACAAACCCACAGCCAATATTTTACTGAATGGAGTAAAACTGAAAGCTTTTCCTCTTAGAACTGGAACCAGACAAGGTTGTCCTCTGTCACCTTTACTATTCAACATAGTGCTGGAAGTTCTAGCCAATACAATTAGGCAAGACAAGGAAATAAAGGGAATCCAAATGGGAGCAGAGGAGGTCAAACTCTCCCTCTTTGCTGACGACATGATCTTATACTTAGAGAACCCCAAAGACTCAACCACAAGACTCCTAGAAGTCATCAAAAAATACAGTAATGTTTCAGGATATAAAATCAATGTCCACAAGTCAGTAGCCTTTGTATACACCAATAACAGTCAAGAGGAGAAGCTAATTAAGGACACAACTCCCGTCACCATAGTTTCAAAGAAAATGAAATACCTAGGAATATACCTAACGAAGGAGGTGAAGGACCTTTATAAAGAAAACTATGAACTCCTCAGAAAGGAAATAGCAGAGGATATTAACAAATGGAAGAACATACCATGCTCATGGCTTGGAAGAATCAACATTGTTAAAATGTCTATACTTCCCAAAGCAATCTACCTATTCAATGCCATTCCTATCAAAGTACCTACATCGTACTTTCAAGATTTGGAAAAAATGATTCTGCGTTTTGTATGGAACCGGAAAAAACCCCGTATAGCTAAGGCAGTTCTTAGTAACAAAAATAAAGCTGGGGGCATCAGCATACCAGATTTTAGTCTGTACTACAAAGCCATAGTGCTCAAGACAGCATGGTACTGGCACAAAAACAGAGACATAGACACTTGGAATCGAATTGAACACCAAGAAATGAAACTAACATCTTACAACCACCTAATCTTCGATAAACCAAACAAGAACTTACCTTGGGGGAAAGACTCCCTATTCAATAAATGGTGTTGGGAGAACTGGATGTCTGCGTGTAAAAGACTGAAACTGGACCCACACCTTTCCCCACTCACAAAAATTGATTCAAGATGGATAAAGGACTTAAATTTAAGGCACGAAACAATAAAAATCCTCAAAGAAAGCATAGGAAAAACACTGGAAGATATTGGCCTGGGGGAAGACTTCATGAAGAAGACTGCCATGGCAATTGCAACAACAACAAAAATAAACAAATGGGACTTCATTAAACTGAAAAGCTTCTGTACAGCTAAGGTGACGATAACCAAAGCAAAGAGACAACCCACACAATGGGAAAGGATATTTGCATATTTTCAATCAGACAAAAGCTTGATAACCAGGATCTATAGAGAACTCAAATTAATACACATGAAAAAAGCCAACAATCCCTTATATCAATGGGCAAGAGACATGAATAGAACTTTCTCTAAAGACGACAGACGAATGGCTAACAAACACATGAAAAAATGTTCATCATCTCTATATATTAGAGAAATGCAAATCAAAACATCCCTGAGATACCATCTAACCCCAGAGAGAATGGCCCACATCACAAAATCTCAAAACTGCAGATGCTGGCGTGGATGTGGAGAGAAGGGAACACTTTTACACTGCTGGTGGGACTGCAAACTAGTACAACCTTTCTGGAAGGAAGTATGGAGAAACCTCAAAGCACTCAACCTAGACCTCCCATTCGATCCTGCAATCCCATTACTGGGCATCTACCCAGAAGGAAAAAAATCCTTTTATCATAAGGACACTTGTACTAGACTGTTTATTGCAGCTCAATTTACAATCGCCAAAATGTGGAAACAGCCTAAATGCCCACCAACCCAGGAATGGATTAACAAGCTGTGGTATATGTATACCATGGAATACTATTCAGCCATTAAAAAAAATGGAGACTTTACATCCTTCGTATTAACCTGGATGGAAGTGGAAGACATTATTCTTAGTAAAGCATCACAAGAATGGAGAAGCATGAATCCTATGTACTCAATCTTGATATGAGGACAATTAATGACAATTAAGGTTATGGGGGGGTGCAGAAAGAGGGATGGAGGGAGGGGGGTGGGGCCTTAGTGTGTGTCACACTTTATGGGGGCAAGACATGATTGCAAGAGGGACTTTACCTAACAATTGCAATCAGTGTAACTGGCTTATTGTACCCTCAATGAATCCCCAACAATAAAAAAAAAAAATAAATAAAAAATAAATAAAAAACTAAAAAAAAAAAAAAAACAAAAAAAAAAAATCTGTTTAAAAAAAAAAAAAAAGTCCTCCTGTATGGCTGCCAGATGACAGAGGACAGTTATCTGGTACCACCCAACAACCCACCAAAGGTATGAGTGAACCTGGCCTTTCTCATTTCATTTTATTGGAAATAAGAAAATGGAAATAAGTGAGATTTATGAAACTTCCCATGTTTCATTTCAACATCATAAAATTATGAATGCTAGATGTTCTGATTTTAAGGAGATTGTGTATGTCTCTCTATGAAAATTGTACCACTAACACCTATTTGCAATGAAAAAGTTGAAATCTACAGCCATATTCTCTTTCCAGTGTATGGAACAAGGTGTACAGTATATTTACTTTTTAGTAGAGGGAGATTAACATAAAATATTTTGAAATGAGGGACAAAATACCAATGTGTGTATATACACACATTTCTCTAAGCAAAATTTACTGTGCTTGAAAGATTATAGTTACCAATATACTGTTTTTATTTATTTCTTTAATCATAAAAAATGTTTAGGGATCAAAAAGGCTTTTTGGTCCCATTTTTCCCCTTAATTTAGTAAGACTTATTCAAATGGAAATATAATTCCAAAAAAGTTGTAAAAGGAAAGGGTGATAGCCCCAGGGGTGCTGGGCTGTGTTCTCAGCACGGGGGATAGGGGGTAACTTCGAAGAGCCGACACAGACACTTGAGGAGGAAGACAGGGCTGGGACACAAGACAGTCAGGATGCAGAAAGAAGAATGGGAGGCAGAGAAGGCTAGGTGGCCAGCCAGAGCCAGCAAGTGCAGAGAAACACGAAGTTACGATGGAGGAAGGGGTCCAGTCAGAAGGGCTATGAGCAAACAGGTGACAGAGTCACAGAGATTCTGCCGTGGGCACCGGGTTAACTGCATCCACAGCAAGAGACCAGCAGCTGGTGCAGCTCGGGGTAGACTTGGGGGACAGATGTAGATAATAATGTCAAGGGCAGATAAACTCCACAGACACTGGTTTTGTGCTTGGAGTGCTGGAGCCCAGCCCTGGCCATGCCACACTTGGCAAAAGAGAAGCCAGTGGGCTCAACAGGTTCATGGAGGAAAAGGTAAGTAATATACGTGAGAAAGAAAAGGAAAATAAATCTTTAAAGGAAGTGGGTATCCAGAAGCAGCAAATTTTCTGAACAGGGTATTTATGGGAACTGCTAAGAATAGATGGTGTTCAAAGAGGCAAACAGCAAATAATTTATTGGTGTCTGAGATATACACAGGTTTAGTCAGAAAATTTACCTAAAAATGGCATGTATTTTCAAAGAAAATAATGGCACAAATAAATGTAAAAAACAGGGCAAATAATTCTCAAGTACACATCCAGGTTCACTGTTTACCTTTTAAATATAGAAAACTATCAATGAAATAACTAGAGCCACAGTAAAGGAAAAGATGATTAGAAATTTGCCTATGATCTTCAGGCACACATATAAATTGATGAATTTTCCTAATAAGTATAAATAAATTGAAGATAGGAAAATGGGTTTGTTAGAACATAAGAAATCTTTCTCCACTGTGTTTGTAGGGTAAGAAAATAATTTGTTGAGGTCTAAAATTAAGCTAAAAAGTTTTACTTTTATTTCCAAAATACAAATTATAAAAGAAAATTTATGAGCAATTCAACTGTTTTACTATAAAGGAGATAAAACCAGTGTTATTTCATAAACCATATGAAAACTAAGAACCACAATGAAAATAATATTACCATATGCTATTCATTCAATTATCAGGCGGAAAAAAGCTGAAGTTTCCAAGAGTCAATCTATAACAAGCAATTCTGAAAAAACTTCTAATTCTGTTAGAATTCCTGAAATAGGGGAAAATATTTCAAAATAGGTGTATTTAAATAAACATATTTTGTATGTGTTAACATCAAATGTCATTCTCATAAAAATGGGATAATCTGGTTTAAGAAATCCCATAGAACCTGGTTTCTTGTTCTCAATGAATCCCCAACAACAAAAAAAAAAAAAAAAAAAGAAAGAAAAGAAAAGAAATCCCATAGAACTACTTGAATATTGTAAGTCCATTTTTTCTTAAAGCCTGTGTTAAAATTTTAGGATGATTTCATAAAATACACAGAGCATAGTGAGCCCAATGAAAGACCTTCCCCCTTAGCATCACAGAAGCCTTACTGAGGACATTTATTGAGAGCCTCTGTATTGACCCCAGAAAACTTTCTGGAATGGGGAAGGAGACTCACAAGCAGAGAGACACCAGCAGAGTGAGGTACTACTTTGTTGATCTCTCATTAAATACTGGAATTCTGCATATAAATTAGCAAATGCAAGATCTGATTCATCTAGATATAGTTAACCTGTGTATGTGGTGTTTTTTTCAATGTTATTTAAATGCCCACAACTCTCATGTAGTGGGTCTTTGATTTAGATTTTACAGATCTGGAAGTTCACCCTGAATATATTACACTAATAAAGACCAAAGACAGAGTTTACTCTTATTACTTAGAAAGTTGCATGAAGTTAAAAGTATAAAAATTAAATAAATAATGATATTACAGGAATTTAGGGACAGGGATTTCCTCTTTCTAATTATAGGTACAACCCCAGCAAGCTTTACCCAAAATCTATATAAAGGACTACTGTCTGATAACAACAGTTACATAATGGTGCTTGTTTAGCAGTGGAACTGGATGAAAATAGATGAGTATGGCCAAACTCCCTTTCCCACAATTACCCTGTTTCCCCGAAAATAAGACATCCTCTGAAAATAAGACCTACTTACAGGAAAGATAAGACGTTCCCTGAAAATAAGACCTAGCACATCTTTGGGAGCACACCTTAAAATAAGACACTGTCTTATTTTCGGGGAAATAGGGTAGTAATAGGCTGTTACTGAGCAATGTCAATCATTCAAAACTGTACTACAATTTCCTATTGTTTGTTCAAGAAAAAAGTAGGGTAAAACACTTTTCTGAGGTATAAGGGAAGGCAATAGTTTTTTTATTTTTCTTTTACAATATGAAATCGTTCATTGCTAATTTATAACATTAATTCCATACCCCCATAATAAATTTCTTTATAAACATTGTCATGAATATTGATAGCTGTCATTCACTAGTTAAAATATCTAATTATATTTATTTGTATTAATATTTATTTCAAGGAAAAAGCAAACATAACTCACTTTGTGTTCAGTGACATAATAACATTTAATAGCATTTACTTTTCTTGATCTTTAGATGCAAAGTTTCGATCAACCACAGAAATCAAAATATTAAGAAAATCTTTTTTATTAAACACTATCCTTTAAAAATAAAACATCTTAAGGGAACGAGATACATAGTAGCAACCTAAACATCAATATCATCTTTTTGTGGGGAGCAGGGAGTAAATGTTAGAATAAGATAATAATTAATAACTCCTGTAAATAAAAGCCTAAATTTTAGCTCTAAAAAAGTTCAAGACTGTTACTTTACAGTATTAAGATAACAAATAATGAAAGAGGGCATTTAAAGTCTATCAAAACAATATGAATTGTCACTGTATAGAAAATAATACAGCCTTGAATCCTCACAGGTGTGGGCAATTCTAATTGGTATATAAAATATTACATGCTTTTAAATAGTACATTAAACTATCCAAATCTGATGCATTGATCTACTTCAAAATTATGTGTTCTACTGTTTGCTCTATGAAGTCCGAGTTAGGAACAGAAATGAAAATTTTAGAAATGGTGCCTAAATCTCAAATTATCGACACCTCAGGAAGGCTGCTCCCATGATTCCACCCGACCCCTGCACTCATGCCAGACACCCGGCTAGCTTTGTGGCAGCATCAGTGCCCAAAGCCAACCGCAAAGGCCAAAACTTGAAAAGGTGGGAGACCAGCTTTCCACCTGTGGGACCTCATGAAAGGAAGGCCCAAAATGTCAATCACTGAATGCATTACCTCCTGGGGACCAAGGTGTATTCTCCAAGAGGACATGAAAATATATTCCTAGCATCCCAAGATGGAACTATATTCTGTTAATAACATTATTTCATGAAGGATATAGTTTTAAGGAAACAATTCAAAGGCCTTGCAGAATCAAATTTTGAAATACAATCTGTTTGTGAATTGAAGATGGCTTGCATTCACATTTGCTAAATGGTGTGTAAAAAACTTTCAAAGGACCCTGGCCTGATTACAAATGGTAACTTGGGAAGACTAAACAGGAATGTACGACCATAGATGCAACAATGTATTTTTTAAAGTCTTCAATAATTCCTGGTTCTTCTCTCCTACTCCAAACCCCTTGCTCTCAAAAAAGCTCAGTCTTTCTTTTGGGCTTTGTCAGGAATTGCCTCTCAGAAACTGGTGGGAAGTGTGCTGGATTTTTAATTTAAAACACACATATATCCACATACATAATATACACAGACTACTATACTATATTAATATTTCACACTATTAAGAGACAAAGCATATGTCCTCTAAAATGCTAACTATTCACCACCACCATCACCCTCCCCTTTTAAAAATATTTAAAATATTCTGGTTTTGAATCTAATCTTGAAATTTGAACACTAGTAGCATTGAAGAAAAAAATTGAGACTGATATCTTGGCTTGTGAAATGGGTAAATTTCACCCTAACATTTTGGTGGAAATTTTTCAGAAACTGTTATTCCAAGGCAAAATAGTAAGGGATTAAATTAGATCAACACTTGGTGGAGAGCAGAACATGAAGTGACGTAATCTCTAGTTCCTTCTCTTTGTGTTATTGGAAGAGCTATTACTATCAAGTATATGATTTTATGCCAGGCTTATGGAACGAGGAAACAAGACAATTTAAAAATTCATGACTAACAATTCAAAAATAAACTATAAGCAAAACCAAGCCCCAGGCCTTCCACTGCACAGTATTCAACCACAGGGCTCAGAGTCTTTATAAAAAAGCAATATATATATATGTTGACAAACTTTTATATACTTTTTAATATACTTTTCATATACAAACTTTTATATTTTAAACATAAAATACACCTTTTATCCTTGAAGGAGGATGAACTAAGCATTTAACTTTAACCAAATCAAGCATTGCACATATTCCTTACCATACTCTGTAAAGTGATCATTTCAGTTGGCTTCTGACAAAAATATCTTATTTTTACCTGAAAATAATCTGTTTGTATCAAGAAAATGTAAACTTAATAACAGTAGATAAACTTAGCCTTTAACAGAATTTCACTGAGTTCCTATGGGAGAATAAATCTAGTTTTCAACAACTCGTCAAAGAAATTTTAAAGCATAATGCAGTCTCACAATTTTTCTGAAGAGCACTTTTTGCTAACTACTATCAGAGTTAATGTGATCTTGTTTCTCTGGAGAAATAAAAATGACTTGTTCTGCAATTTCTCAGGTTATAAATACAGTTACCTCTTCACATAGATGGGTAAATGTGGAAAGTCAGTTATGAGCAATACCCCATGGAACGTAAATTATAGCCAAGAAAAATCCAAGATCACAAAAATACCTTAAGATCACAAGAATGGGACAGGGTTTTTACAGATCAAAACAATTCTGTTTCAGAGCATGTGCTTACAACGTAATAGTTCTTCCTGTAAACCCATATAAAGGTAGGAGCAGTAGATTAATGTGTACTAATTCCCCTTTTATTCTAATTTTTGATTGTTAAACTGGGTTTGAGAGAAGAAATGGAGGTTGGTTGGCAAAGGCCAGGGGTAGAAGAAGAAACTCTGCTCCATGGGCCAGCGCTGTAGCACCTGCCGGAGCCATTTCCCTGACAACTCCACTCAGCGTCTGTCACCCCCTTCATCTCCCACCCTCATTCCATTCTTTCTGGTTCCCCAGTTCTCTGGATTCAAGACATCACTGATTTGGGCTCACCTCTGCTTTTTCTTTATCCCTTTATTCCAGGAACAACTCCACGAGGATAGGAGACGAGGCAGTTGGCCCTGTGGGCCGAAAGGTAAGAGAGAAAGCATTTCTATTTTCCTCCCCCAAACTAGCACAGCGGTTATATGCAAAATGCAGGGATAACCATTTGAACTGTAGTTAATTATATTTAATTGAAACAGAAGTTTCTGCAATTGCAAAGATGTGAAATCAACCCCAATGCCCATCAGTACGTGAGTGGATTAATAAAACGTAGGATACATACACCATGGCGTACTACTCAGCCATAAAAAAACGGTGAACTAGTACCTTTTCCAACAACCTGGACGGAACTGGGGACCATCCTTCTAGGTATTGCAAGAATAGAAAAACAAACACCACACATACTCACTATTAAATTGAACTAATTGATCAACACTTGTGTGCCTTTGGGAGTGAAACTCAACAAAAACAAAGCAGGTGGGGGGGATGGGGTCAGGTAAATTCACACCTAACAGGTACGAAGCACGCTATCTTCATGATGGGCACACTTATAACTTTGACTCAAACTGCAAAAAAGCAATCCATGTAAACAAAACATCTGCACCCCTGGAATCTCCTGACATAAAACGAAACACAAGTTCCAATTCACTCAAACATCCTGAAGGACAGTCTGTGGTGTTCTATACATATCACTTACGTGTTTCCTAATAAAAAACAAAATGAGCACTTTATGCATACTTACAGACTTTTAGTCATTGCCAAATATTTTTATTTACATATTCTTCACAAATTAAGAAAACGCAATTGTAAACCACTGAAACACTCATTATTTAATTTAAGGCTTCAAAAATCGGTATTTCCTAATGTATGTCTCATCTTTTGTGCTTTTTTGTTTAAGGTCTAATCTTTGCCCTGCATTGTACTGCTCCTTTTCACTTTATGAAGAGACCAAGCTGAATATCGACATTTTTTAATTTTCATTTTCAACACTCGTTATACCTCTTAACGAACATCTGTACTATGCTCTATCAACAAATATTTCTGTGATACAGGTTATCTACACTGAATTCTTGAAAGGTGGGAAGATGACTTCTGCCCTTTCAAGGAACTAATAAGAAAACCCAAAGACTTATATATATATACGTGTGTGTGAGTATATTTATATATACAGGTGCTATAGCGCTGACCCAGGGAGCAGAGAGTCCGTATATGGACACACATATAAGGTATCCATAAAGTTTCATCTGCAATTTTAAATAGTTTTACACTATAATTTGAACACAAACTTTATGGACACCCTGTATATATAATATTTACAGATAGTAGAAAATATATGGAAACAAAGGGGCAAGAGATTAATGCATTTTTGAGGTGAGGACACTTGAAGCGGGCCTTCAAGTACAGGGAAGATTTTAACCTCTGAAAGTTTCCCTTTGTTTTTTTTTAATAACTCTTATAGATTACTCATTTACTACGTGGTGAGCTTAGCCAACAATCAGAAACAGAACCATGTGACGTCATAGGAAAATCATAAGAAAATTTTTCAAGAAAATACTACAGGCAAGTCTAACATTACTTACAGCATCAGAGTATGTGCCGTATGGTTAAAAGGAGAATAAAATACCTTTGTTTTCAAGCAGGGTCAGAAGTCCTGCCTTTTAGCTGAACTGCGCTTATAGTCACACTTTAAGTGCCCCATCTACCATTTTTTTAATAGCTCAGTTGGCAAAAGGCCTTTGTGGCTTCTCTCAGTTTTCAGGATATAGCAAGAAACACGTTAAAAATTATGCAAACTGTATATGTGTGACTAAAAATGCCTTAGAGCTTGATTCTTGGTTAATTCATTAAATGTGGCTTAGGGCATCACATAACTTAGTTCACTGATTTATATTTGATTCCATCAGTTTCTGGCAAATCACCCTGCAGTGTTTAACAGTAGCTGTGACAGAAAGTGAAGAGGTGGCGAGCCCCTTCACGTCACCTGTAAGACAACTGAGTCTGAGGGCGAGCGCCAGCCCTTCCCCTCCCATTACTTCCAAAGTACTCCCAGGACATCATGTTCACTCAGGACGTATTTCCTTGATGTTCTACCCTGACTTGTCCCGGGGAGAAGTAAGGCCATAAAGAAGAAAGGGAAAGCGACAGGGCAATGGCGAAGAGGCGGGGCAGTCAAGGAGCGCGGGGTGTCTCAGTCTGGACATGCCTCTACGACAGACATCTGCCCCTCCGGCTGACCTTCCATGAGTACCCACCTCCCATGAGCTGCTGACGCCTGGAGAACAGAGGGTTGGCCTTCTCACCTTTGAGCCTCCCCCAAAAGGTCTGACCTGTATTAACAGTCAGTGCATGTCTGCTGACATGAATGGAAGAAGGGGCCAACCAGAGCAGGAAAGCACGTCTGAGTGTTGAGAGCAGCTCACAGCAGAATCGAGTCCAGGTGTTCACTCTACATTCAGTAATGCCAGTGATTGCTTTACTTTTACCAAGAAGAATAGCTTGGATTATAGAATTTTTTTTTCAACAAAGAAGGTAAGTGAATAAATATATTACGGTTATTTACTATAAGGATTCTTGACAGTCCATCCTGCTGTCAAGAGTCTCACAGGAATAGTCTTCTTACCAGCAAGGAAGATGAAAGGATCCCTTACTTTCTATTTTATCAGTAAAGCTTACATGTTATATGGACATGCAGAGATCCAATCAGTGCTTTCTACCATCAGAATTGTACACTGGCCCACAACACCATGCAATCCCAGGGCACTGTCCACACCTGCCCACAGCACCGTGCGATCCCAGGGCACTGTCCACACTGGCCCACAGCACCGTGCGATCCCAGAGCACTGTCCACACTGGCCCACAGCACTGTGCAAAGTAACTTCAGTGACAGTCAAATCTACTGCTACCTTATAAAGCTTTATGCTTTTTTGTATAATTTCTGTCGATGTTCTATTTCACATATACGGTATGTTATAAAATATATACACATTTGATAGAATTTATTCCAGGGGGCAAATGTTAACGTCAGTTTATTCAAAGAATGATTTTATAATATGTGCTTAAAAAGAGAATTAAAAACAAATGAAATTTTATACATCATTTGTTCTATAATTATGTGACAGGGAGCATTTGGAAGCAAGGTATTAAATAGAAATAATTGGAAAATGTTTGCTTTATCTTAGAGCAACATTGCAGGACACGCGTGCGTGTGTAGCACCAATAATTCTTTTATTTAAATTCCTCCAATAGCTCAAACTCTATAAAAGACTACAAGGAACAAGAATATAATTTTTTTGGGGGGGAGGGAAACGTTACACTGTTGAGATATTATAAAATTATAAAGCCAGTTGATAACAGTATCAGAGAGGCCAAAGGAAACACTGTAAAAACCCAGCTAGGGTTACCGGCTTTCCCATCTGTCTCTGTTGGCTTGTAGAGTACTTTTATAAAAATCAGGTTATACAGAGATGAAAAAAAACTATCATAGTATGTGAAGCAACAGTTGAGTCTACAGCAGTAGAAATTCCTCGTGATTCACTTCTACAAATTACTGCATGGAACTTCGCGATGCCCATATGGTCACTGATGAAAAGAAAATTCAGTCAAATCTGTTATTTCATTAAGTAAACCAGCCCCAACAGTCACCTCGTTCCTGCGTCACCCAAGGGAATCTGGATGGAGAGATGTACCTCTTTCCTGAATAAGCCCAAGAGAACGTCACACATCAGTTCAATCAAGATAAGGAAATCATGCAGTTGTGGCACAAATATGTTTTCTAAAAAGTCATCTAACAGCTGTTTTTAGGTACAAGATGAAACACAGGGTTAAAGAGATCTATGTCTAAGCACAGAAGCATTTTAAGAAATTCAACTTTTTATTTTGTAGACATCGACACAAATACACCCATTGAATGCGGTAACAGCAAAAATCTCAGAACACAATTTCTGGCCTTTATTACTTTACAATCGTGTACAAAGGGAGGCACAATGCGTTTCTGAATGGGAAAGCTGTTAGAGAGTCAAGTGCTCTAAACTGGCCTGCTGCACGGCATTCTCATTCTGCATCTGTATTTCCTGTTCGCTAGTGGCAGAATACTAATTTTGACTAATTTAAATGAACGCTCCACATTATGTGGCCCTCTCGTTTTATTTAAACAAAAACTAGAGATAAGGAGCAAGGAAGGGATGGCCCATGAGATTGCTCACCCCCAGCTTTGCATTATTTAACAGAAGATTATTAGCTCTGCATGGTGACCATGTTTTTCCTCTAATGTTAACCATTTTTTCCCTCTGATGTTTCTGAATTCTGATCAGAGCTGTTACTACAGTTTCTAACTTTGTCTCCTCTTTTGCTGGCTTTCACAAGCCCCTTATTAGAGCCTGGGAAGGCTTCCTATCTGGTGCTCTGCCAGACACTGTCCTCTGGACACAATGCACTCAGGTTATTAGCGCGATGGGCATCATTCAGCAAGCTGTCTTACACAATTTCACTGATCATCATCTAGTAAGGCTGAATTGCTGCCTTGCCCATGGCTTTTAGATTTATATAATTAACCAAAATTAGCTTGATGTTTAAAACACAATGCCAGCCTACTCATTTATTTTTGGAAGTACACTTCAGCGAACACAATGAGTGGGCTAATTTGGAATTGCCAACTTAAAACTGTCAAAGTTTTCCTGTAAAATTACTATACTTAAAACATTCAAATTGTATTAAGGTGAATACCATTAAAAGAAAACTATGTGGTAAAACAATCAGGTAACCTATTATTTTCATCTTAGTTCACTATTACATTTAACCAAGTTCTGGCAAGATATATTTCACACAGATCCTTGGTTATGTGTGTTGTAAATATTATAGTTTTTCCTGGAAAAGTGTATAATGGTTTTGGTTACACAGTCCTACAAAAACTAGCATGCACAAATGACGTGTAAACCCTATCATTCAGAAGTTCTTAGTGTAAGAAAAAAATTTTAAAAACGTTCACTGCATAATACCTTGGGGTAAAGCTTAAGGTGTTTATTTTCCTAAAATCCCTTTGTTTACATTGTATCAAATTTACCTTTATAATGATCCACGAAAACATTTGATCAACTATATTTTTCATAAAGGGATTAAACAGAAAACTAAAAAGATTTCCAGAAATCATTTCCATAAAAAAAGTCTGTAAATAGAACACAGAAAAGCTGAAATTAAAACCCAGCTCTTGTTATTCCTATTTCTAGTTCCATTAACATCACTATACAAGTGATACACATTTTAGAGTCTGCCAGACCTTATTTTGAATAATTTTAAGCAAATTCAAACTGCTTTGTAGCTCAGTTTCTTTCTTATCAAATTGTGACAGTACACTATCTCATAAGTATCAAGCAATACTCAAATATCTCAATTATGTGAGTAGTATGAAGTATATACCTGATATAAAATAGGTATTCTGGGCTTGGCGCCCATAGATCAGTGGTTAGGGCACTGGCCACATCCACCAGGGCTGGAGGGTTTGAACCTGCTAAACAACAATTACAACTACAGCAAAAAGTGGCCAGGCATTGTGGCAGGCACCTGTAGTCCTAGCTACTTGGGAGGCTGAGGCAGGAGAATCACTTAAGCCTGAAAGTTTGAGGTGGCTGTGAGCTGTGATGCCACAGCACTCTACCATGGGCCGACACAGGGAGACTCGGTCTCAAAAAAAAAAAAAAAAAAAAATAGGTTTTCTGTAAATTTTCACTCTTAATTCATCTATTTTTAAATTCATTCAGCCAATATTAATTCCATATGCCCAAATGCCTGCCAGACACTGTTTGAACAGCCTCTGCCCTCACGGAGCTGTCATTCTGGGAAGTATCAGGGAAGAGTCTGACATACAGTAGAAATGCCATCAAGTGGCCCCTCTATCAACCTGCCTTTGCCCCACCATTAGTAGAGGGTGACTGGGCACCAGCCAATTGCTCTGGAGCCTGAGCAAGGTTCGAAGACCTAAACCCCACTGAGCCGCTTTACTTCTTTTCCTCTTATTCTCTCTATCTGCTCATTTCTTTTTTCCTGCCTCGTCTTCCAGTCTCAACCATCTATGATTTAAAATATCGTATTTCAAATTGTGCCAAACATAGGAGTTTAGCCAGGAATAGTGATGGGAGTGACTTAGGGAAAACAGGTCACTCAGTCAGGCCTAAATCAGAGCAGCCGTCTCTATTTTATCAGTTTTATGCCTTCTAATTAATACACTGGACTGCAGTGTAAGGTTCTAGTGTGAATAATGTTACTGCTAAAAGAATGTTTGGAGAGGGAAAAAATATACCAATGTAAAGTATGCCCCATTCTTTAACAGGCTGATACACAGAAAAAAGAAATGTGGGTGGGGCAGGAGAACCTAATATATTGAAAGAAACTTACAAGACACAAAAACCAAATGGCATGTATATGATTCTTGACTAGATCCTGGTTTGAACAAGTCAGCTATAATAAAGCATTTTTGAGATGTTTAAGGAAAATTTAAATATGAGTTAGACAGGTAATAATTGTTCATTTTATTAGGAATCAATCACAAGTATATGTTTTGTGATAAAATAAAATTAAAAAGAGGTGACTACTGAAATATTTAGAAGTAAAAAGGCCATGATGTCTATAATTTTACATTTGATATTCACAGCCCCAAATGTTCATGATGTAAAATGACAGCCAATAATTATTGAATATTAGTGATGTGTGCATTATATATTTCTCTGGAATTGCTATACATTTGATGTTTTTTGTAATAAATTTTTTTTTTTAAATATGGCATGCTCAACATCTATGGGTATTCACAAGGTTTCATAGGCCTTAAAACTTCAACTATACAATTTAAAAGTATACAAGTTGTTACAGCTGTACTAAGAATTATATAACCAATTATAACATTTAAAATTTATTGAACTGAAGCTCAGGCCTGTATGGTCTTTGTTTTTGTTTCTGTTTATGTGGAGACTCACATTTAGAGTTTTGTGTACGTTGAACCATCCTTGCATCCGTAGGGTGAAGTAGTTCACCTGACTATGGGGGATTATTTTTTTAATGTATTTCTGAATTTGCTTTCTTAGGATTTTATTTAGAATTTTTGCATCTATATTCATAAAGGATATTGATCCATAGTTTCCTTTTTTGTTCATGCCTGCAATCCCAGCACTTTAGGAGGCCAAGGTGGGAGGACTGCTTGAGGGCAGGAGTTCAAACTAGCCTGGGCAATATAGCAAGACCTCGCTTCTAACAAAAATTTAAATAATTAGCCAGGTGTTGTAGCTGGCACCTGTGGTCCCAGCTACTTGAGCGGCTAAGGCAGTAGGCTTCAGTGGGCTATGACTGAAAGGCTGTACTCCAACTTGGGTGACCTAGTGAGCCACTGTCTCTTAAAAAACAAATCAAAATGACTCACTAACAATCATAACGAAAACGTATGATGTTCTAGTCCATTCAGGCCACTATAACAAAATACCTTAGACTGGGTAACTTACAGACAACAGAATAACCCTGCCCCTTGAGTGCTGGGCTGGATTGAAAGACTCACTTGTAACAGACACAGCAAAAGTTATGAGATGTCATTCCAGATATGAAATTAGAAAAGATGGCAACTTTCTAACTCCCTCCCTGTCTTTCCTTATGGTTTTTGCGCTCTGACAAGGTGAGCTACAAACTGCTCTGAGAAGTGGCTCAGGAACTGAAGCCCTCAACACCCTACAGAGCCCTGAACCTTGCCGACATGAACATGCATGAAATAGATCCTTCTGCAATTGAGCCTTGAGACAACTGCAGCTTGTGAGAGACCCTAGGTTTGTTTGCTGGGGCTGCCATAACAAAAGTACCACAGACCGGGTGGCTTAACCAAGAGAAATTTATTTCTCACAGTCCTGAAGCTAGAAATCCAAGATGGACACATGGGCAGAGTTTGTTTGTTCTGGAGCCTCTTTCTCTGTCTTCTTGAGGATGGCTGTTTCCTCTCTATGTCCTAGGACGTGGCTTTCCTCTGTACATAAAGGATGTACACGTCTGCGGCCAGGTTTCCTTTATTATCAGGATACCACCCATACTACCTTAGGGCTTACCCTAAGAGCTTCATTTTAACTGAATTATCTCTTAAAAAGATTTTAGTCGGGATGTAAAAATATGAATGTGGGGCTGGGGGCAAGGGGAAGGGGAAGGATCACAATCCAGCCCATGACAGACCTTAGAGTGAAACACCAGGCTAAGCAGCTCTTGGATCCCTGAACTTCAGAAGATGTGAGATAAGAAAGGTTGTTTCAAGCCACTAAGTTTTGGGGTATTATGCAACAACAGAAAACCAACATACTAGGTAAAATAGTTACCACCATTCACCATCTGGGCCCAGTAAAAAACTTTATTAAAACTTTTTATATGAATTTAAACATAGTAAACCCAAATTTTTATTCCATATTTTCCTGGTTTTGAAGGTACACGTGCCTGAAATGGTCAATGTCCCTTGAATGCAAATAATTGCTTAACAACTGTCATGCAGAAACCTGGCACGTATCCATCTTGTAAACATCAATTCCACATTTCAAATACTCCTTTAATAGGTTCTAGTTTATCATTACTTCTAATTACTTATTATACTTGCATCATGAAAATGTTTTGAAAGATCTGAAGTTTGTCAGTTTAAGAAAGTCATCTTCTGTTCCATATTTGCAGAATATTTTCATTTTTAGATTTATAATCACCCATTAGAATGAGCAATCTAATGATTTCTCATGGTATCATCTACTTCCTTCCATTTGCCTTTGTCTACAAACCTGCCCTTAGCACTTGTCTACTTACAAACCATATCAAGTAAATTAGCATTTTTATCGCAAGATGGTACACAAAACACGTGAGCACTCTACACTATACTATCTACTCTTGATTTCATGTTACTTAAATGATCCACATTATTTAAAGGGCCCCCAAATAGCCTCTCTTTCCATTCTGATTTCATTTCCCCCTTGCTAATTACAAACCTGTAACTAGATTATGACTTAGATTTTTTTTTCTAACCATTCCAAGAAGGCCTTGACCACTTAACCACAGGTCAAAGATTTCTACTTTGCTATAAAAGGCAAAAATTATGAACATCCCAAATTTACCCTTTTGATAGACAATTTCCTAAAAACATCTTTGTGCTTATGTTTTAGGAGATGAAAATCCATCTTAGAGAATTGCTTTGTACACTATTTTTTAAAAATCTATTATATGTATTGATTTTAATTTGGAGTTTGACAAAACAGTGATATCGATATTTTAGTATATTATTAAACATTACTCAATGAAATCCAATTCTCGTCCACTAGCATTACCTTTCCTTCTGTTCCCAGCAGTATTTACATACAGTGAAGAGATTCTGCATGGCTTTTTTCTTTGATCTTTTCATTATAATGTAAATGATATGTAGTTACTTTAATTTCTTGACATGTTTCAAAACAGAGTTTCCCACTGAGCAACATTACCATTGTCACTTTACTTTCATTTGTTTTTATTCATGTGTAGAAGTTCCTTAATTTACAAAGGATCATGTTCAAAAAAACGCCATAGGTTGAAAATATTACAAGTTGAAAATGCATTTAGTACACGTAACCTACTGACCATCCTAGCTTAGCCTAGCTGACCTAAAACACGCTCAGAACATTTACAGTAGCCTACTGCTGGGCAAAATCACCGGACCTAAAGCCGATTTTATAATAAAGGGTGGAATATCTCATGTAATTCATTGAATACTATACTGAAAGTGAGAAACAGAATGGCTGTATGGTAACTTAAAGTACAGCTGCTACGGAATGTTTATCACTTTTGCACCAAACGTAAAGTTGAAAAATCTTAAACTGAACCATTGTTAAGTCACGGATTATTGGTTTTTAATTTGAAGTTGCCTTAACTTTCTTTAATATGCTTTCCTAGTATGTCTTATATTTTTAGTTTTCCAAATTTTTCTTCTTTTAGTCTTCTTTACACTTGATTACCACTATCTCTGGATATAATTTATAGCACAGTGTGGATAAACCACTTTATATACCATGGAATCAGCTGTCATCCTGAGATTTTTTTGTAAGAAATTGATTTTCTGGTTCTAGATTTTCCTCTTAAAGTATTTTTTTTTTTTTTAAAGACAAAGTCTCACTCTGTTGCCCCGGCTGGAATGTGGTGATCATAACTCACTTGACTCCTGGCTCAAGTGATCCTCCCACCTGAAGAGCCAGGAGTGTGCACCTGGCTAATTTTTAAAGTATTTTTTTTTTTTTTTTTTAAGAGGGGATCTCAGTATGCTGCCCACTCTGGTCTCAACTCCTGGCCTCAAGTAATCCTTACACCTTGGCCTTTCAAGCTGCTAGGTTTAAAGCAGGAGCCACCACGCCAGGTCTTACATCTTAAGGTTTCTTACTTGAAATGTTGTCTGGCATTTTTAATGCCCACTAAATATTTGTTGCTTTATATAATTATATGTTAAGAAGAAAAACTACATTATCGCTAAAACTTTTATAATAACACATCATAAAAAGAGATCTTAATGAGAAAATTCTAAAATGTACAGTATTTTGCTATAATGATTTCTAAAGTTGGAATGTAAAGACCTATACATCAAAGCATACTAATCCCTCTTAGTCCCTCCTGTACAGTAATAGTTAACAGTCCAAAGTGATCCTTTCCAGGTTGGTGGCCAGGATATGAAATTTCGCTCAGATTGTGGCTTGCAGTGTGGGTGAGGGATCAGAATATTGAAAATTTTAATAAAGTCTTTTAAAAAGTAAAACAGCTGAATACTTGACAACCTCCCAACTATGGCTGTCAAAGGATTTTAGATTACTCAGGGCTATCACTAGAAACTGGGCAACAGAACCAGCAATAATTCTGATATGACAGGGTAAAGTCTACAGAAAAATTGGATTTGACAGATAACATTTTAGAATGTATATATTTTGCATACTTTGTTAAACAAGCAAAGCATACCCACTGTTTTCTGGAAACTAGGGCTGTGATGGGGAAAGGGGCCAGAGAGATGATATCAACAGCTGCACAGAAAACTAAAATATATATTGACTCAGAGCTTTTGAAAGAATGCAAGATATGAAACAAGGTTAACAATTAACTTCCTGGTTAGAAGACCTTGAAAAAAATCTCCAAGTAAGAACATCTGAGCTCATGGAAAGCATTTCCCCCCCTTTTTTACTTAATTTAAAATTATGATGAGGAGTTTTATGCCCTTTTCCAAAAACTACAAAATAATATATATCCATCAACAATAATATCAGAACATTGACCACAGGCCAAATCAAACTAGACATAAACACTTCTCAAGAAAAGCTAAGGCATTTTGTAAG
Source organism: Nycticebus coucang (assembly GCF_027406575.1). NCBI lineage: Eukaryota > Metazoa > Chordata > Mammalia > Primates > Lorisidae > Nycticebus > Nycticebus coucang. Next base: position 74,250,031 of record NC_069780.1, read on the forward strand.
CATTCATTCAGAAGATGAAATCCCTCACTGTGGCATGTGCAGGGAAATGATTTTGTTATGCCAGTCCTCAGACCAAACTCAGCATCAGAATTAGCCAGATAAAAGGGTATTCCCTCAGATTGTCTGTGAATCTTTCAGGACTCAGCCGGTGATCCTGCTGCCTATGGATGGGATCATCGCCGCATTTCCCGTCCCATCACTGACTGGAAATGCTTTAACAACAGCAGATGCACACCTAAAATACTGATACTGTAAGTTATTTTCCTACAATCACGAGGCTTGCTCTTTGCTATGAAAGCTTTTCATTCTATGGGAATGCTTTCTGTGTCTCCCATAAAACCATTTAGGGTCTGGCTCCCGATGTGGTACGTTTCTGAGGTAGAGGAGAAGATGAAGAGCAAAGTACTGGACACTGGATTTGCTCCCTGCCCCTAATGGGGTAAGAGGTCAGTTTGGCGAGCTACCTGCTCAATATCATCATTTCAGATTTCCAGAAGTGATGGTTACAAAAGTCTTCCTGGAAATAAAATTTGCCACCCACCAGTGACCTATTTATACATAACCCCGGCTTCCTGGGTGCTGCTGACCTAGTCCCTGCATCAGAGCAAAATTTGCCCCATGAGAACAGGGCCTATCTTCCACGCAAAGTCAATAAAGGTTGTCTTTGGTACTCACAGGCCCTCTTTTCCACATACCTTTCCCCCAGATAAGGGATTTGGCCCTAATTGGTTACTCCTAGGTACCAGCACACTCATTCAAAAACTGATCCTGTGAATTACTGGTAGTTATAAGCACCAGCTCTATAGGGGAAAAAAGAGCTAGGTTCAAATTGAAGTTTCCCACTTAGCAATGTGATCTCAAATTAAATCTGTACTGCCTCAGAGCCGCAGTTTTCTCATCTGCAAAAATGGGATAGTATTTGCTGCCCAGCTGTTCTGAGGATTGTTTAGCACAGTACCGGGAGCATGGTCAGGGCTCAATGCTAATCCCCAAGTGTCATAAATTTGGACAAGTACATGGTAGTTCTCTTCTTTATTTTCAATAAATCTCAAGTGATCTCATCTAATTTCATGTATTTTACACATTATTACATTTACGCATTATTTGTTCTTCTATATATGGAAAACCTAAGTGTTGCTGGTTTTTAACAGTATAATATGTAAATTATCTGGAAATATCTTAACCATATCATTATCCACTCCCTCACAAAACAATCCTTTTTCTGTTTTCTACTGTAACTCAATGCAACAACCTCAACTGTGGATAATCTAAATTTAAATCCAATTTATTATAGCACCTGTACCTTATTTTAGCTCAAAAACTCCTTTTAGAGTTCCTCATTGTTCTAAAAGGCATGTTGCTTTCTAATACCATTTATCAAATAGTGACAGAACAAACATTCTCATATTATTTAAATATTGGCAAAAATATGAAATATGTAAAAGTCAGGTTAAACATACCCACAAAGTAATGAAAACTACAAAAGATAAAAGGGAGAGGGAAGATCATTACATTTTGCCTGCCTTTAGAGACTCTACAAAATTAAAGTGTTTTCTTTGAAATATGATATATCATCAGATCATCTTTTCTGGAGCTCAATATTTAAGATATGCTGAAATAATAATAAGAAACTGTAGAAATATTAAGAAAACACAATGAATGAGATGTACATTTAAGTATGAAAATAATCACTGTCCTAAATAAAATCCAAAAGTCACAGCCGGTTCTGAGAACCCTCAGAATGGGGCTCTCTTGGCAGCAGCCAACTCCCCCTCTATCCCCGCCGTGTGGCCTCCCTGTGCACTCTCTATACCCTGGAGACCGAAAGCACAAACATGCCTGATACTTCTGTCTCCATCCAGAATATGTTCTCCTGCCATCTCCCTGCCCAGCCTATAAGACCATGCCTCAGGCCAGCACCTCCATACCTCCATCTTTTCCAAGATGATGTGCCATGAAGCACTCTCTCTTTTTCTCACCTTCCCTGCTTGACGTTACTGTGAATTTGGCTACCACAAGTCTACTCCCCTCATTAGATAAGTAGCTCAGGAAGGACAGGAATTAGTTCATATTGACTAATTCATCTTCATGTCCCCACACACCCCAGCAGAGGAGCTTGTGCAAAGCAGCAATGGAGGCCTCCTAAAGGGACTTAACAGTGGCAGCTGAGTGGCCCCGGCTAGCCAGGCCACTTTGCTATATCCACACCACTCCAAACATGCGTGGACTCCAGCCCAAAAGAAGCATTAACAGGGGTATTTTTTTTTATTACAGAATCAACCCATTTCATCTAGAAATACATCAAAAACAGAACACGTAAGACAATTTTATTCAAGTTAATACTTTCCTTGAAGCAGAGAAAAGCCTTACATATGAACTAAGAGCAAAAGAAAAGGTAAAAGAGGCCAAGTACAGTGACTCAAGCCTATTATCCCAGTACTTTGAGAGACCAAATCAGGAGGATTGCTTAAGGCCAGGAGCTTAAGACCATCCTGGGCAATATAGTGATACCCCATCTCTGTAATAAATAAAGAAAAGAAATTAGCCAGATGTGGCAGCACGTGCCCATCGTCCCAGGTATTCAGGAGGCTAAGATGAGAGGATTGCTTGAGCCCAGGAGGTTGAGGTTGCAGTAAGCTGTGATCATACCATTGCACTCCAGCCTGGGTAAAAAAGCGAGACTCCATCCCTTTAAAAAAAAAAAAAAAAAAAAAGGAAAGAAGAGAAGAGGAAAGAAAAGTGATAGAAAAAAGAAGGAAGAGAGGGAGGGTGAGAGAGACGGGGAGGAGTGGGGAGAGGGGAGAGAGGAGAGACAGGGGAAGGCAGGGAGAGAGAAAAAAGGAAAAAGAAAAAAAAAAAAAGGAGTAGGGATGGATGAGCAAGATAGGGCTGGGCAGACCTAGGATGGGCTTGGGAAGGCCACGAAACACCTTATTTTACTCACATCCTCCTTGCGTTAATGATCAAAACATGCATTTATCTAACATCAGTTGTTTTAAAAGACTATTTTGAAGGATGAAATAATACTTTTTATTGTCAGGTTACTTATCTGTGCTCTAGCACCACTTAAAGATGGTACCACATTCCCAGGAATGACCCCAAAAAGCAGTGTTCATGATTTTTCCTTAAGAACAATAAAAGATTCTGGATTTGGAAAACACAGAAATGAGTAATATTTTATTTTGCCCCATTATATTCAACAGTGAAAGAGAACACTGTCTAATTAGAATTTTTTATTTGTTTTCTCTCTTCACACTGACACATTATACCTTTCATAAACCCGTAATCATTGAAGCCAAATGACTTTGTTCTTATGAAAACTGGATTGTTTTTAATGATTAATTGTCTTTATGGCTTCAATCTGCTCAGTAATGATCTGACCAATTAAAAAAACACATGCACCTGTAATATAAATGGAACATAGGAGAAAGCCTTCTAGGGAGAAAATTGAAGGGGCTCTGAATCAGCTGCCCCATCACTGGATGGCAGAAACAACTGACCAGTAGGATTAATGTTTTTATGTGTGGCTATTATGTTAAACAATCTAAGTCTTAGACTAAAAATACACAAAATGCAACTGCACAATCTTGAGAATTTACTAGTTAAAATGATAAATGCCAAAAATTTAAGTGTCATGAAAGGCAATGATCACAGCCAGCTTTCACGTTCTTGTAATAAGAAAGACATTTTTGTTGTTTTGCAATGTAATAGAAGACTAGATAACACCTAAGTACTTATTTACACATGCACTGTCCAGGAGAGTGGCCATAATTAATAAAATATAAAAATCAGTTTCTCGGTTGCACTCGCCACATTTCAACAACCACATGCTGCTAGTGGCTGCCAGGCTGAACAGCACAGAATGATCATTTCCCCCACCACAAAAACTTGGTTTGGGTATTGCTGGTAGACAACCACAGCAGCAAAAATTGTTTACAAATGAACAAATCAATGAAGGAATGACTTAGCAAATGAATAAACCTATTAGAAACTTAAATTATTATGTGGAATGTGAGGAAGGCTCATAATTGTCCCATTATCTTTCATTATCATTTATCCTTCATCATTATGGCCTTTGTTAAATTTCTCCACTTAAACTAATGAACAAAAATATCTGTGCATGTTTGAAACGAGCCTATGTTTTCTAATTTAAAAAAATACCAAACACACAGGTATAACTTAGAGTAACTCATAGCATAAAATGAAGTTAGAATTCTTTTAAAATCTAGCTATATATTTATAAATCACACAATATACATTTATTAGGGTAGCTAAAATAAAAAAAAGATGAATGATACAAAATTTTAGTGAGAATGTGAAGAAATGGAATATTTAGGTATTCTTGGTAGGAATGTAAAATGCTATCCTTATTTTAGAAAAATGTCCAGCAGTTTCTTTCAAGTCTAAACACATACCTGCCCCTCCTAGATATTTTCCCAATAAAATGAATCCATGTCCACATAAAGACTTAAAGCAAAATATTCAAAGAAGTAGCCTATCGACAATAAGAAATCATGGCATATTCAGACAACAGAGTACTCTGCAGCAATAAAAAAGAACAATTTTATACAGGACACAAATAAATCTTAAGCACATATGGTAAGTAAAAGAAGAACATACTGTATGATTTCACTGATCTAAACGCTAAAACACACAAAAGTAACATATGATAAAACACAGCAAAACAAAATCCACAAAGTTGACAGCCTCTGCAAGAGAAGGCGACAGGAATGACTGGGGTGATGGGAATTTGTTACACTCTGATTACTAGTTTTAAAATTTACAGGTTTCAGTTTTTGACCAAAATAAAGAAATGTCATAAAATAAGACCAAGTTGCTAATTTAGTTTCCTCCTTACCAGCAAAGGCACAGCTAATTTAGAAATCAATTTGAGGCACTAAAATATGGCAAATGACCACATGACTGACGAGGATGTCTTAGAACACACAGCAGAGTAGTGACCCAAGACTGTTTTCCGTGGACAATAGTAACTAATAAGAGACCTTATTAGTCTCTCCCCACCCACTGTTAAAGGGCACTCAGGCCGATCAGGGCTCATCAGGCACAAGAATTCTAGTCACTCTGTTGCAGGGAAGTGACAAATGCTACAACAAATATGCTCTATCTTCTGTAACTGAAGGCTTTCATAGAGAAAACTGATACGTAATGAGTAAGAAATCTGTACACAGTTCTCTATGTTCTTTACTATCTCTTGCAGTTCCTGAGTGGTCAATGAAATAACATAATAAAAAAATTCCTCACGTGCAAAATAATGGGAAAGTAACTCTAGAGCATTTTGGGTATTATTGGAACAATGAAAGATCCTGGTACATATACACTGAAAAGGAAGTATAAAATCATTCCCTTTCCATCTAATTTTTGCTCTAGACCAAATATCCTTTGGGTCCACAAAGAAATACAAAACTTTGTGTCCTCAGTAGAAAGCACAGTCTTCTTTTAAGCCAGGGAAGAAAGAAAGTGGCAACAGGGAAGGAGCCTTCCACAGGTGAAGGGAGGAGCCGCTTCTCCCACAGACCTGATCCCACGGAGGGGCTCTGGCACCCGGGTCCTCCCTGCTGCGCTCCCAGATTCCAGGCCGGCGCACAAGGAGGCGCAGCACTGCACAGCAGCGCTCAGTCACTGGAGCATCTCCCAGCTCTACCTCCCTTGTTAACAAAATTAAAAAAAAAAAAAAAATCACAGCTTGTGAAACTCCTCTGAAAACCTAACCATTCAGAAAAGGCAATGTCTTTGGAGAACTTTAGGACAAACTGCTTGAGTAGTTGTGTACATACATGTTCCTCTCTGCACGCATGAAAACGTGTGACTTAGAGTTAGGCAAAGCTGAGATGTGCAGGTGTCAGCCCAGTTTGAGAAAGCAGCATTGAAGAGCGTTGCTCCTACTAAAACAGGTGAAGATTATCTCAGGAATATGAATGTTTCGGAAAAATTCACAGAAGTTATAGATTCAATACGTGCCCTGGCTATTGCAACTGCTTCTGTTAGATGTGCCAAATAGGCAGCTGCTCCCAGAGTACTCAGGAGAGAGGCTTGCAGGAGCTAGAAGGCCATGGAAAGGATTCTGAGGATAGACTCATGAGGAGGACAAAAGTTGATTCTATTTTAAAATGAAATAGTCTGTGACAGCCATCTGGCCAAACAATGTGTGCCATACACACTGCCTTTCATTTGTCTGCGTAGTGCTGTACCGTTCAATACATGTTTTCATAAACTGAAGTACACTTCTGCAGTGCATCAGGGACTGTCACAGGCAATCTCACCTACATTTTCAAAAAAGAAATATAAATAAATAACTACCCAGAGAGGCAAAGGTAGAATAAGGGCTCCGATGTACCCCTCTTTTGAGACTCATTGTATCCCTCGGTTATGAATTATTATGCATACTTTATATCTCTATTAAGCTTCCTTGAAAGAAGGGACCATCATATTGATTTTTGAATCCATCCCCTATTTTACCTTCTCCAACTGAGTGAATTTTCAAATGAATCACTTGAAAATTTACTACTCCTGTATCTAAGGATAAGTCTGTCAAGTCTACTCTTTCAACGTATCCTAAAGTTTAAAATACTAAACTACCGTAAACTAGACACATTTTTTTCCTGTCTTAGTAAATCATAAATGTTTATTTTTATAACACAACAGACTACCAAGCAGCCGGGTCTGAATCCTCCTCTGGGAACACAATAGAACGTATTCTCAATATTGTCTTTCTTCTCTCATTTGTGAACTAAGAAGGATAATACTAAATGTTTAAGTACCCAAAATAAGAAAACACATATTAACGAAGGAAGTTTCTATTTTCCAGTAAGTTCTAACAGATGGCTTCCAAACATATACCATGGAGTTAAGTGCATAATTTCACCCTATAAATATGCTATACAACATTAAAAATAGATTACAGCACATATATCTTACGGGGCAAACAAAATGATAAAAGGAATTTTATAGTGAATAAATTCATAGTTAAGCGATAATACTTGTTTACAACTACATGTTTCTTGAGAATTAATGGATTAAGTGAGACAGCAGAATAAATAACACTTAAGACCATTTCCTTAATTTACATCTTAATATCTTAACACAGTATAATAGGAAAGGCTCTCTCTTTAACATGAATATTTTTGTGACAGTTTAGCATTTTTAATTTAAATTTTTTTCTATGTCGACCACACTAATAAGAAACTAAGTTATATTCAAACAATAAGATCTCATCATCGTCTTAGTTTGTAGTAGGTACAAAATTCTCAAAGATAAAGATTGGCAAAGAGAAATGATGACTATCTTTGGCGAAGTTTTCTATTTCTGATGGTTTTCTCTGGGGAATTCTCTCTTGAACTGGTCATTTTGGATGACTTCAGATCCATCTTACTACAGCAGTTAAAATGTGTTTGTGCTACAAGGTGAAAATGAAATGGTGAGCTGAGGAAATCAATCAGTTCGTCTATATTATACTTCTGTTATACATTATAATTTTCAACATAATTGCTTAGAAACATGAACTCACAGGTTCACATGAGGATCAAGAAACTGTTAGGCTATACTCAACAAATAAAGGACTCAGAGAACATGAGAGATGTGCGTACAGCACAGATCAACTACGAAAATCTCTTTTATATCTAAATAACATGAAATTTTACTTTATGAATGGCTTTATAGACAAAACCAACCATGACAGTTCATATTTACATTTGTTTAACACACATAACCTAAAGGAGGTGCAAGCACTACTTTGAGGTAGTTGGGAATTACGTACAGCAAGCTTCTTCCACAAAGGGAAGAGGAAAGTCACAAAATGATGATGAACATGTTTGCCAAGGGTGATGGGTTCTACTGAATGAAGGAAATGGTTTTAAATAAGTTTGTGTATGGGGGAAGATCTAGAATAAAGTCAAGCTCTGCATCACAGAAGAAAAGGGCATTGGAAGATATTCCAAAAAAAAACAAAACAGGAAAAGCAATTTTAGGATTGACACACAGGAGAACTAGAGAGGCTGGGAACCCCCTGAGTGCAGATCAGGGAAAAACACAGGGCAACAGGCCTCACAGACCTCTGGAGAAGGGGACTCTAACTGCAGGTTTCTAAGTTTTGCCTGTGGGGTTTTAGGGATACAATGGTCTTCCTTTACCTCCATTGCAAAACATTTAAGAAAATTTATGTTGTAGGACATGCTAAGTTCCATGTCTAGGTGTCTTTTAAGCTTGACAAAGGCCCTTGCTAATCTATGGAGACAAGGGGCAGCTTACTTTTTCTGGAAAGCTACAGATACAAACATGTAAAAACACATCAGCAATACCAGTATTAGTGGGGAGTTTTCTAAAGCCCCAGACATCTTTAATGCTAGAAAGATGGTAGGAAAGTTTGTTGCATATATGAATCCCAAAGTTCCTAACAGGTCTGTTTTCAACTTGAAATTCAGCAGCATATAAAGTTGATATATTTGCTCTTAACAACTACACGATGAGAAGCAACTTATTACAAACTCGCCGTCAGAAAAAGGGAAGCACGCCACCATTTATAACTACTGTGCGCTAGAAAAATAACAAACTAGAAAACAAAGCTGATGTCGACCTCTTACAACTATGTTTAAGTTTTAGATATTTTTTTTAATTATTAAACCATAGCTGTGTACATTAGTATGATCGTGGGGCACCATACACTTGGTTCATAGATCGTTTGACACATTTTCATCACATTAGTTAACATAGCTTTTGTAGCATTTTCTTAGTTATTTTGCTAAGACCTTTACATTCCACATTTACTAAGATTCACATATACCCTTGTAAGATGCACCTACAACTATGTTTAAAACTAAAGTTATTTCATGAATAAGAACTTTTCCATTATATATTTACTCTATAGCTGTGAACAAAACACAATTTTGTCCTTAAGGGACCCACTACCTAGTAAAGAAGAGATAACATACAGTTCAAAGATGCAGTGGTTTTCATGAATAAGAATAGACTCAGACATCGTCACTCTCATTTTACAGACCTGGGGAAATTATGGGAATTGCCCACACTCACATGGACATATCCACGTGGTACTACACTTAAATCATCTGACCTCTTACGTATCTTGTCACAGTAAATATAAATTTGTAGAACGTACATAGTATTAAGTGAACAATTACATGACAATATCTGACACATCAAAAGCATTTAAGAAATACATGGTAAATAAGTAAAAAATGAGCAAACAAAAAGAAAGATTTTCCAGAGGAAGAGGTGGAGGAAAGAAATTAAAAAACAGAAATCACAAAGCTTAAAAATATAATATCTTTGCTACTAAGAACTATTTATGAATATGGTTACAATGAATTTATAATAATAATGAAAACTATTTTGAAAACAAGAATTAATGAAAAATTTTGAGAAACTTCTTCCTAAAATACACAGACATGCTAGAATTATTTCACTCCCAAATATTTTAATCACTCCTCTTGCAAATATCCCCAGTTCCCTGGTTTCCATGTTCGCCTCATCATGTGTGTCCAAGCAAAACTCCAAGTCTGCTGAAATCCAAAGGCTTCACCCCCTCCATACCTAGCATCTATGGCTAGGAAAAACTGCATTGATGGGTCTCATTTTAAGTACAAAATCAGCAAATGCAAGTAAACCTATAGTTCTGCCCAGAAATCTCGCAGGCATCACAGTGCTTTTCTGTAGTCTATAGACCTAGAGAACCATTTGTCAATACATCTTCTGCTCCAACCGTGAAAACAAAGGTGATTTGAAGAGACCTCTCCTCAGTCTCCACCAGCACAACTGCTCACCTGCACCTGAGCTTGTATGCTCTGGATTCCCTCGAGTTTCTACAGATGACCCAAAGTTGCTCCTAACTAACCCTGATAATTCTCCTCGTATACCAGATCCCCACGTTCTCACAACTGCTCAGTAGTGGTGCTCCACTTCCATTTGCTCCTTTTTGTTCTTTCTGCTCATCTCCATTAGCAGATAAACTTCCATTTCTTTAAACTAATGTTTTTGGGAAGAAGAAAAGCACTTCTGTCCCATTTCCCCAGCCATCTACCATCAATTTCTGTTCTTTTGTGAAGCAGAACTCCAGAAAGAATCAATCCTCTTTGCTCCGTCTCCAGTTTTTCTCCCCCATACGCTCATGATCCCATTCTCTGCATGTGGTCAGAATGTGCACATGCCACACAAAACCGCCACAGCAAGACTTCTTACTGTGGTCACCAGTGACCTTCCCACACTCCTCTGGCATATATTCTCAATTCCCTGTTCCTAGTGCTCTAAGTCAAACGGACAATTCTCAGTTCTCACTTCATCTGGCCTGTAACTTGTAATGTCAGACATATTTGATCCCACTCTCCTTGAAACGTGTTCTTTGTTTGCTTTCCAGACACTACGCACCTTCTTTCTTTCTTTCTTTTCTTTTCTTTCTTTCTTTCTTGTTTTTTTTTTTTGAGATAAGGTCTCACTCTGTCTCCTGGACTATTGTGCAGTGGCATCATTGTAGCTTATGGCATCATCGTAGCTCACAGCAATATGAGCTATTGCCTGGGCTCAAGCAATCCTCCTGCCTCTGTCTCCCAAATACCTGGGACTACAGGCTGCCCCACCCCCTTGCCCAGACAATTTTTCTATTTTCTGTACAGACAAGGTCTTCCTCTTGTTCAGGCTGATCTTCAACTCTTGACCTCAAATGATTCTCCCACCTCAACCTCTGAAAGCGCTAGGATTACCATGCCTGCCACTGTGCACCTCTTGTTCCCTTTCTACCATCCAGGCTACACTTGTTAATCTCTTTTGCCAGCTCCCCTTCATCTTCCTACTGTGTTGGGCTGCTCTTAGGTCTTTGCTCTTCTCCATTCTCTTGGTAACCTCATCCAGCTCTACTCTAAAATTCTTATCTCCAAAGTAAATCTCTCCTCAGATTCTGAAATACAAATGCCCACTCAACACATCCACTTAAATATCCACCAGGCACCTCCATGCAGTAGTGTCCTAACAGGTTTCCAGACCTTTGTCCCCCAGATGATGTAGCAGCCAGAGTAATCTTGGGACACATGAGTCAGATGGCATTTGTTTGTTCGGAAGTTTCCAATAGCCCAAATAACAACCCAACTCCTAATCATGGCATACACAGGCCTACAAGATAAGGCCTTTTTAATCATCCCACATCGTCACATCCCACAGTGAAACTACCCCCTCGCTTAGTCTGCACCAGGTCCCCTGGCTTCCTTGATGATTCAGGAATGTTCCAAGACACTTCTGCCTATGACACGTGCAGCTGCCAGTCACTCTGCCTGGAATGCTCTTTCCTTTAAGGCTGTGTAACTACTTCTTTTACCCCCTTTAAAGGTCTGCTCAAATGTCAACTTCTCAGGGAGGCCTCGAACCATCACTCTTTCTAAAGCAGCACCTGCAGGGATGTCCATCCACATGTGCACAGCAGTGCTTATTTCCTATTTCTGCTTTATTTTCTGGTGATGCTCATTGCCCTTTAACATAGCACCTTTTATTTTCATTTTATCTCTTATACAGTGGTATACTGGACACAGTTTGTATTGGCTCATGGAAGCCAATTCTTAGCTTTTCAGGAATATTGCAAACTAATCATTAAATCATATAGCTGTTGTTAAAAATTATAGCCTATAAACTGACAAGTTTAAAGAAAACAAAGATAACAAATACCCCCAACTCATCATTTCCTAATATGTTACTACATTTCACTCTATGTTAGGTTATTTCCACTAGGATGGTGGAAATACTATATAACTTTGCATTTCGCTAACATTACATTGGTGGCTTGAAATTGATTGTGGTCAGAGTATTTACACCATTGAAATCAACAAATGCTAAAAATCAGGGCCCTTCTTTCCCTCTAGAGATCCAGTTGTTAAGCATTTACCATTAACAGCGCAGCACTGATGGTCTGACACTTCTAGGCTGTATCTCAGCATCTAATACAATACCTGGCCTAGAGTAGACACTAAAAAATCAGAGCAATGAATGAAAGAATTAATTTCTCTGAATTCCACTTGCAAAAGTATAATGAGAAGGAAGAAACTGCAGAACCGTAATGTATTCTCACTCGACAAATCATAGAGTTTTATATGATACGTTCCCTACTAAGTAATGTCACATTCATTCAAATAAATGTCTCATAAAACGATAATTCAACCTAGCTATGCAGCGGGCATTTTTCCAAACAAATAACCAGACTTTTTAAGTTGATATGTTCTTGCTTCAGAGTTATGTTTCGTTTTGCATGACAGTAAATTTACAAAAAGGCTTTATTGAGAAGCATATGTCTTTAGTTAAAGATCAGTAGCCCAATTAAATACTACCACAGAAAAAAACATTTCTTTACTTTTAGAATGATTCTCCTTTGAACTACTAGAAGCTGTTAAGCATAGACAATAAATGCATCATTAACCCACAACAAATAAAATTAACACTTTCCAAAGGCAAGAAATAGTAAATGGTCCTCTTAATTACTTGTTTAAATGACCCAGGACTTTTTTTATTATCAACTGCAGAGAACAAGCCACACTAAAATGAGATAAAACAGGATGGATAGTTTACCAGAGGAAGGAAATATTCAGTGTTTAGCAAGTCCTTAGGCTACAGTCCAACAGCGTTTTTCTTGTATTAAGCCCATTTATTACAATCCATTAAAACCCATGTATACAAACATGACCACTTTAAACATACTTAGTCCTGAAAAACTTTAATTTTAAATAAGTGCATTTCACTCAGTACAAGTTTTTATGTATAAAAATACTTTTGAACCATCCAGCATATAATATTTGTGAGAAAATTTCCATTGTGGATGGTAAGAGTCCCTACAAGGCCTTCCATTGATTAAAAAAATCCTCTTTTGATCAACATTTTGTGAATTAAAAACAAAGAATAAAACACTGGGGTATTAGAAAGTTAGCAAAATGCTACAATCCTTTTAAATCTGAGGACAAGCCCAATGAAGTAGATATTATTTGTCCCACTTAAACACAAAAGAAAACTGACCTTCCGTGGTTCACCCAAGATCACACAGTATGGGGGAAAAATGGGTCCCAAGTTTTGATTCTGAATTATCTAATATTTTATATTATACAATGCTAAGCTCTCAAATGTTCTTCAGACATTATTTTTTAAACTTTATTTGCTTAGAATTTTTCTTTAACCTTACCTTTCTACGGCCTGGCTTTTACTTTCCTATATGTACATGGTTGGGCAATTAAGTTTAAGAACTCATCCTAGGCGGCACCTGTGGCTCAAAGGGGTAGGGTGCCAGCTTCATATGCTGGAGGTGGTGGGTTCAAACCCAGCCCCGGCCAAAAACTGCAAAAAAAAAAAAAAAAAAGTCATCCTAATGGGTGGCACCTGTGGCTCAGTGGGTAGGGCGCTGGCCCCATACACTGAGGGTGGTGGGTATGAACCCGGCCCCAGCCAAACTGCACCAAAAAAGTAGCCAGGCATTGTGGTGGGCACCTGTAGTCCCAGCTACTCAGGAGGCTGCGGCAAGAGAATCGCCTAAGCCCAAGAGCTGGAGGTTGCTGTGAGCTGTGACACCACAGCACTCTACTGAGGGCGACAAAGTGAGACTCTGTCTCTAAAAAAACAAAAAACAAAAAACTCATCCTAGAAAAAGAGCTATATATCTCATTGCTGATATCACTACGGTCACCAGACAGCCAAGGGGAGTACTTCGAAGGTGACCGTAGTGATATTCAGCAATGAAATATGTAGCACTTTTTCTAGGATGAGTTTTGGAACTTAATTGTCTAGCAACCTCGTTCTGTATTATAAAGATGGTAAACACATCCCCAAACAAAGCAATTGTCTTGCTCAATTCAACAGTAAAAACCAAGATCTATAAATCTTACGGCAAGCCTTTCCTCCTAGCACCAACTTGTGAGTTTTATAAAAAGCGGCTAATATAACCTGGGTGTTACATCTTTTCTAGGAGGAAAAGAGGTGAGAAATGGGTCTCATTTATACAAGCTACAAATATCCCAACTTCTACTTGAAACAGAAGGTGTAGTTTTACTATTACTGCAAGTACATGGTTCTGCAATTGACTAAGGAATCACAAACTACTAACAGCAAGTAAGAATGGATTTAGTCAAAAGAAACCGCAAGACGACTACATGGGGGAAAATCTTCAAAAGTAATATGCTCACACAGTTTGTAGTAGCAATAAAAAGGCAGAGCAAGTGTAACAAGTGGGAGATGAAGCGTTCACCTTTCCACACTTCACCAGAAATCAACAGCAGTATACTAATTTTAGCGTAGTATTAAACTTGGCCATTTTCTAGTTCTATGAAAAATAATGATCATTCTTTCAGATAACTGTGTTTGCAATATCAGACCTCTTTGCATTTGAGAGCCTTATTCACTATCTGTCATGAAAAAGGTGTTGTGCATTTACGATGTGCACAGTTTTATAGATGTTTTACCATTAAATGGCTTGTTTGATACAAAATTATATTTTGTAATGTATACAGTAATAAAAGTTCAGGACCTAAAATCTTCATTTGTGTAGTATCTGAATAAAACTACATACAATTCATATTTTAAATATGATCCTGATGTTATGAATCATCATCTGCAATGATGATATAATCACCTACAAAAGATTACTCCATTGGAAGCATCTAATGTTTACACTGGTGCTGAAGTAAAAACTAAATGTCTGACTTCCCAGTCATCCAGATTCTAAAGGAAAATTAAAATCTAAAGCCTGACTTTACAACTCATCACAATGGCAAATACCTATTTCTGATATGAAAGTAAGCTTCCATAATATTTCCATAACTAAGAAAACATCTATCCAGTAATTATAAAAAATATCATTAACATAGTGAACACTTTGAGAATCTTATATCATGAAAATAAGGTAAAATCTCTATAATGTAAAATCTGAACACTGAAAACATGTTCTGCAAACATTACATAATAAATGACAATTATGTATTTTCAATGTCAAACATCCTTGATTATCTATAATCCAGGCAAATAGAAGTTTTAAATAACCAATGTTTTGACAGTATCAAAGTTGCTATGAGAATTTATTTTTATAAAACAGCTTTTGCAGTATGTCATGGGACCAGAATAGTTTGGGCCAGCACTCCATCTCCTCCTACTGCGAAGGCTCAGTGTGCAGTCACTTTGATCTGCCAGTTACTTACAAAATCCACTTGAGTCTTCCTAGGGTTGACCGTACCCAGGCTCTTAGTTACTCTGACATTCATTCCATGGCAAACCACAGCCACTCTTGGTGGTTTGAAACTGGCACTGTGCCTGCGCCCACCTGTCATGCAGAATGATTTTCAGTGTCACCTCCAAGCACCAATGTAAGTTGTCTTACTGTTCCTGACTATGCAACTCCTAAAAAGATTTAAGCGAGATAAAAATAAACTTCTGGAAAATTCTGAACTCCTTCCTCTGTATTTAACCAATAAGTCGTGTTCCTTCACAAAGACGTGCTCAGGATGCAAGATTGTCTACAACTGCTTCTGAATTATTTTCTTGATGTCATTTCCAAGAATGTTTTCCATTCATATCACTCTGCGGATTAGGTTTCCAGGATTCTCCAATTAACCAAAACACCCCATTTGACAACATTCTAAAGAAATTGTTTTACTTATTTAAGAGTAACAGAGGATAATATTGTTTAGCTTAACCACCATTACATACTCCACTGTCTTATTAGAAACTTACAAGAGAGCCTTTAACCGAAGGAGAAATTTCAGAATCCACCATTAGAAATATAAATTAATTACTATAATAAACCCTAATGTTTTGATCTATATTCTATCACAAAAATATCTAAAATTTATGAGAAAATGGTAAAATATAACTTCTACAATGCTGATAGTAATATAAATTGTGTTATACTTATGAAAAGAGTTTTGTGATAAATTCTTTCAAAAATTCTTACTCTTTGCCTGAAACTTCCCCACCTCTTTTGGGAATTCGCCTTAAAGAGGCAAAATTTAGACAAAGATTCATGTACAAATGTGCACATTCCAGGAGTTGGATGAAAAAAAAAAAACAACCCCACCGACTACAATGTTCAAAAAGAGAAAACACACTATAAAACATAAGATAAAAATTTTTCGAAGCACTAAAAATATTTTCTATATTGAAGATGTTTAGGATATCCTAAGAGAAAAAAGCAGAAAATAATCATAACACAAAACATGATCTCATTTATGTTCAATAAATTATATATTATTAGTATACACATAAGATTGGAAAGAAAGTATTCATGTTATCTATGACGTGTGAATAATTTTAGTGTGACCAGCCTTTAGTTTTATGTATATTACGTAGTTATTTATTACATACGATAAAAATAAAGTATATTTATATATTTATACTAAGCATGAATTATTTTTACCCTCTATGTATTAAGGAGAAAATGAGATTATTTACTTTCTGGGAAACCACAAGTCACGTAAGAGTAGATTTAATTTGCTATTCATAAATTTCTATGAGGCATTAATTTAATATAAGTGCCAATTTTTACGGAATTTGGGGGCAAATGCTATCTGAAGCATTTTTACAAAAGAGATGAGATGAAGAAATTGGTGTAATTTAACATATAACGTGCCACTTAGAATTTTGAGCACTAAGAACAGGCCTTTGGGAAATGCTCTCTTTTCAATTTGTTTTAAGAAGGAAATTTTTATGATTATATGGTTATACAGGTTTTGGATCTATTTATGGATGTGATTCCACTTTGATACTATTTGATATTTATACATCTCATTATTTTAGGAAATCATGAATTGGGGAGTTTCAACATTTCACTTAAATGCCAAATGCCTTCCATCAGCATTTTTAAGGGAAAATCATAATCTTATTAATGCTTAGGGATTTACTAATCTAAAACACTAGAAATTTAGTACATTATCTTAGAAAATTTCTCATAAAAGTTATTTGAGTGAAATAAGGGATACTTTTAAATTTCACAGTTGTAAAAATCTAGATAATACCATCTTATTTGTTTTCTTCATAACCGCAGTACCTCAACTAAATCAGGATGTTCTGTGCCTATCTTGAGCATCTCATAAAAAGGTTAGAATTATGGGTGGTGCCTATGGCTCAGTGAGTAGGGCGCTGGCCCCATATACCCAGGGTGGTGGGTTCGAACACGGCCTGGCCAAACTGCAGCAAAAAAATAGCTGTGCGTTGTGGTGGGCACCTGTAATCCCAGCTACTCTGGAGGCTGAGGCAAGAGAATTGCCTAAGCCCAGGAGTTGGAGGTTGCTGTGAGCTGTGTTACCACAGCACTCTACAGAGGGCGACAGAGTGAGACTCTGTCTCTTAAAAAAAAAGTTAGAATTACAAAAAAGAAAATACAATTGTTAGGGTTATAATGAAGATGCAGAGAGGGGATATAAAGATTTGAGTATGGCAAACACTGATGCCAGCCAAAAAATGGTCTCAAAGAGAAAGATATTTGATTGTATCTTTCCTAGAAAAATACATCACAAATAATTTAGGCATTATTTTAAGTATGTGTACAAATGAAGGAGTAGTATTGTGGTTAACAGTGAAAATCTGGTATGTAGAAAAAGCTTTTTTAAAAAAGAATGTAATTAAGTCTACCTTGTTCTTAAAAACTCTTCGATCTCAAGGCTTTGCTAAACTTTACACAATCTAAAAAATGTCGGCATCTGTTTCCATTTCACAAATTTCTCACCTCCACCCTGGTTCTACCAAGAACAAATCTAAACCGTAGTGCAAATGACAACCAGCTGGTAAGACCGTCACCTACTGTCATCACATTATCTTCCTATATGCTCCATTATTAACCAGAGAAACACAACATTTGGAGAAAGACTGGCCGTCTTTGATTAGATGAGGAACCGTACTACCTTCTGGGAGTGCACATATTAAATAATACCATATTTGTCTTTCTACATCTGGCTTGTTTCACTTAACATAATATCCTCCGGATTCATTCATGTTATTACATGGCCAGCTTTCTTTCTTTTGTAAGGCTAAATAATATTCCATCGCATACAAGGTGGGAAATTACGTTTGCAAACTCATCCTAGAAAAAGTGCTACACACCTCATTGCTGAAGATCTCTACTTCCCTTGGCCATCTGGTGACTGCAGTGATACTCAGCAATGAGGCATGCAGCACTTGGTTGAGGATTTCTGAAACTTAATTGTCCGACCTCCCATCTCTCTCTCATTCATCCATTGACGGACCGTGGGTTCCTCATCTTGGCTACTAGGAATAATGCTGCAAACTCTCAAAGGCAGAGAGTCGAATGGTTGTTGCCAGGCGCTGGAGGCTGGGGAAATGCTGAGATGTTGGTCAAAAGGTAGGTTTCAACTATGCGGGACAAATAAGTTCTGGGGATCGAATGTATAGCAAGGTGGCGATAGTTAATGAGACTATATTGTATACTTAAAATTTGCTAAGAGAATAGATTTTAAGTTTTTTTTTACCACACATACAAAATAATGACTACGTGAGGGGAAAAGATACGTTAATTACCTTGACTGTGGTACTTAACTTCACAATATATATGTGTATCAAAACATCACGTTGTATACCTTAAATAAATACAATTTTTATGGGCAGCGCCTGTGGCTCAGTGAGTAGGGCGCCGGCCCCATATGCCGAGGGCGGAGGGTTCAAACCCAGCCCCGGCCAAACTGCAACAAAAAAATAGCCGGGTGCTGTGGCGGGTGCCTGTAGTCCCAGCTGCTCGGGAGGCTGAGGCAAGAGAATCGCTCAAGCCCAGGAGCTGGAGGTTGCTGTGAGCTGTGTGAGGCCACGGCACTCTACTGAGGGCCATAAAGTGAGACTCTGTCTCTAAAAAAAAAAAAAATAAATAAATAAATAAATAAATACAATTTTTATTTGTCAATTTTCCTCAATAAAGTGAGGGGGGCACATCTTACTTGCTTTAACAACATGGCAGAAGTCTTTTTAGTGGTGGTTGTTAATTGCCACAGGCTAGCAAATTAAACATGGCAGAATAAGCCAAATGTTACTTTACAAATTACATGGGCATGAGAGCGAAAACTAGTGTCAGACTGCAGGAAGATTCACATGACTGGATCATTTGCATAAACACAAATTTACCAAGATGATTCTCTAACATAAACATCATGAGACCTGCTGCTGGGTCTAAGCTGGGAATGCAGGAGTACGTGTGTACCCATATGGTGGGGCGGGTACAATAATACACATTTGCATCACACAAAGATTCCTCAGATCTGCTACCAAACAGCTTTGTCATCCTGAGCAAGATCTCCTGGGCCGTGGTATCCTCATCTGTTAAATGATGCCCTTCCTACATTATATACTGTAATTCACCAGATTTACAGATGGGACAAAAATAATCAGACTGAGTGAGGTTGCAAAGCAACCTTTGCATACACATGTGTGTTAACTTCTCTTTCTTTTTTTCATGTCTAGCACTTTGTCCCTATTGTTTCCCTCAACACATAGGTAAACAGAAGATCAGTGAAAAAGAGATGATGATTGGACTAAAGTCTGGCATGAAGTCAAAACATTCCACCACTGTGCACGAATTCTGCATGAAATCTGGGTATTCTTCCAGGATAGCAGAGGTGGGTATTTCATGCACCTGACTGTCACCTATCAAATGTCTACTGAACAAAAAGGGTAAGATCCAAACAACATATAATTTATTCACCAGGGATAGAAAACCTAGACTTTTGCCATTACTGTTAAGTAAGTAATCTAGTAGCAAATAGTAAAGGAAGTTTTTCCCAATAATGGTATCGACAAAAGCACATACCTCCCCTTACTTATGCAGTCAAACAATTATCCTTTACTGTGTTCAGAGGAAGGAAAAGTAAGTATTCAGTGTATTCAATACTTATATGAAGCCAGTAGACACAAGAGAAAAATTCAATATGACTCAAGTTGGAGGGGCAGAAGGAGGGAGGGTGGGGAGGAGAAGAGGATTGCTGCGTTCCCATCCAATGGGCACAATGTAAGGTCTACGGCACACTTCCTGGGTGAGGGGCACAGCTACAACCGGGACCTAACCTAACAAATGTGAACACTGTAACCCGGTTGTTTGTGCCCCCATATTAATCTGAAATAAAATTAAAATATATACATATATAAACACACACACACATACACACACATGCACTCCATTGCTACAATTCACTTTTGACATGAACTTCAACCAGGAAGATCACGTGGTCCAGCGGAGGGTGAAAACGACAGGTGTTTCATTTAAACGTACTTTTAAAAGCATCTCTATCTATAAGCCTTATGTAAAGTTTGGAGTTACCATGTCAATATTGCAAGATGAGCGTGTTCTTGAGAGAAAAGAGGAGGCTACACACAGTCAGAGGTAACCCAGGCAAGTGTTTTATTGTTATCCATTATTGTATTGTTTTATGCAAGTTGTCAATCTTTAAAAGACACGAGTTACTCAAATTTCTTTTTTTCTGTAAGGCTGGAAAGATCTTAACACCAAGTGTTTATGTAACAGATTTAAAGACCTCACTGGGGACAAGCCCTGACAGGGCTAACCTTTGTGCTGGTGAAGTTTCCCCCCTGCTAACAATGTCTACCTTTCACAAAGGAAGCTTGTGCCACGGTGCTGAGGAATTCCATTGTCTAATGCTTAGGACTGAAGAGAAATACTTTAATTTTTTTCTAAAATAAATTTACTTTGTAATAGAAAAGCAAGAACGATTGGAAGAAATAGAAAAGCTTAGTAACAGGAATACCACTAAAAATACATTGTATTTATAAAACATAGCATACACAGATCTAAAATACTAGTTTAAAATACTGCCTTACAGATATACCACCTAGGACAAGTTCATGGATGAATAAGAATTACTTTGGTTTGACTATTTAGTGCTAGATTTTCAGATATACATAAGTAGAAGTTACACAATGGGAAGAAATTAAAATTACCAGTAAATTAGAAAAAAGATGTGGAGGGGGAGTTAGGACATTAATCTTCAGCAATCAGTGTAATTCAAGAGGAACATAAATAAAAAATATATCTTCAAGTCTAAGCTCCGATTAATGGTACAACACAGCACTGATTTATCTGGAAAAAGAAACCTGTATTATGTTCTTACTGACAAGAAAAAAAAAAAAGCTCAACTTTTGAAACTCAAAAAAATGAAGGTTAGAAAAGGTACCTTTAAAATCAAGGATATGTAGTTAATTTTGTTGAGGATATGTGAATCTTAAAATGTTAAGTCCCATCTTATACAGCCTCAATCTAAAAAACAAAACACACACACAAAAAAATAAAAAACAAAACAAAATCCACCTAGGGAACGGACATTCCTATACTCTTCAAACTCACCATAAGGGTCCCTGTGAGTACTTGGGATCCTGGATACAATTATAGTGGCAGCAACATGCCTATAATCCAGGGTGCTTCCAAAGCTACTGCAGTGATGGTTTCTGAAGCAAGGACTGATAAGATCAGTGTACTGCGGCTCCCCAAGTCCCTCTGCAACAACCTCCTGATATTTTACTCAAGGGGGTGGAAGGAGTGACGGGACAGGAGCCAACCTGCTTGAACAAGGGGCAGAGCAGGTGTGCACTGTCACAGCAGTCAAATACAAACTGTTCTTGTTAGTAGCTAAAATAGTGTAGTACCATTACCAAACTGGGCTCAAACAGTTTGGTTTCATCTCCTAGCACAGACTTAATCAGCTAGACATCACTTTATTCTCTCTGATTCCTTCACATTTGTCCTCTCACTCCGATCTATGTGCACAGTGATACGGCTTAGCCAGTCAGCAGCACAGGCACCTGCGTGTTAATGGCAAGGGGTTTTCCTGTCCCTAGCCCCTCCTAAAGCTTCTTCCTTCTTGGGGGGTGGGGGGAGGATTCTGGTCTGTGCAATTGTACTCTCTAGCCTTAATACTATACTCCAGATAACTTGTTTGTTTCCAGAGGCAACAGCAGGGCCCCGAAGCTCTGGGCTTATTTTAACGCTGGCCTCCCAGGGCTCTGCCACTTGTAGCCAAGGCTGCATTTGCTGCACAAATGACCGAAGTGACGAGGAGAGAGGTGGCAGCAGCTATACGGGGAAGGGACGATTACTCCTCTTTGTCCGCAGCAAGCCGAACCCACATGGTAGGACAGTGCAGAGGCATGAAGGAGCTGCAGATGGAAGATTCTACTTCCTACTGTAGGAGGAAAAAAGAAAGTGGAGGAGGAGGAACCAGCATGGGAAAGAGAAGCTTTCATGTTACACAAAGCAGACCTGCCCCCCACATGAACACTTTCCAAATTCTCTTTCTTGCAAGGTGGACCCAGTATGTTCCAAATGAAGAAAAGATACAAAGCCAAGCTCCTAACTTTGAAGTAGATCCTGGCATCTTCCTTTGTCTTCCTCTGCCATGAACAGGGACAGTGACCAACTCTGGGCAGCATAAAAAGGAATGAGAATAGGACTACCCACCCCCCATGAAGAAGACTTCTCCTGGATTAACACAACCAAGACACTTGTCCCAATGTTCAGCAGTCACACACCCTGCCAATGAAGATTCTTGAACTGGTATCCTTTAGTCTGAGTAGTAAAGAGATCATCAGTAACACAGCACTATATTCAATTCTCAATTGCCCAAGGGAAGAGCTAACAACAAGTTAACTGTCACCAGTGAGCAGGTCCTCTGCTGGGGTAAAAAAATTTATGCCCGGCCCCACAGCCAACAAATGATGGAGTACAAATTCTAAGCCAGGCTTTTCTGATTCCAAATGAATTCTGAGTTATTTCAAAACCTTACATTAGCACGCAGGTTTATTGAGTCTCCAGCTACACTTCTGCCAAATTTCTTGATGATAAAATGTGTTATTTTTCTACCCTCTCATCCTCTACATCTGTAGAAATCTAAAACCTCTATATTTATGAATGACTGGGAAAGGTTGATCAGATGTCATAACTGCAGACACCTTCAGCTTCCTGGTAATTGGTCACATAAATGAAAAGCAGGCCTGGGTGTCAGAGTCTAGGGTGGAGCTCCAGCCCCTTCCCCCAGCATCCATGGGCACAGAGCTACAGAACCTTTCAACTTTAAGAATCATTAATGGTCATGTATTTACTCCTTTTCCTTATTTTATACATCTTTTTCTATTCTGCCTGTGCCACTGATGTAAAATGACTCAATCTTAGAATGCGCCAAACATGACACATGTAAACACACACACACACGTACTATACAGGTATACATACACATGTTACAAATCGCAGTTTTTATTTTTTCAATCAGTTTACATTTCTAATTCCTAATTTTATATGAATAGTCTAAAATGAATATCTTCACTTTTCAAGTCATTCAAAGAACAATCAGGATTTCTTTCATTTACTCTGTTTATAGACTCCACACCTTTTGATTCCTTCTAAAGCTTCACATTCCTTTTCTCTAAAACACCATTTTCATTACAAGAGTTTTCTAGGTTGGGCATGCTGGCTCACGCCTATAATCCTAGCACTCTGGGAGGCCAAGGTGGGTGGATTGCTTGAACTCAGGAGTTCAAGACCAACCTGAGCAAGACCCCATTTGTACTGAAAACAGAAAAATTGAGGCAAGAGGATCACTTGAGCCCAAGAACTTAAAGTTGCTGTGAGCTATGATGCCATGACACTCTAGTCAGTGTGACAGAGTGAGACTCTGTCTCTAAAAAAAAAAGAGTTCTGTGAGATGGTAATTCTTTTAAGTAATTTTTATCAAAAGAAAGCAGATAACTGCCATTTACTCAACATACATTATGCAGCACAGCCATAGAGTTATATACATATAACAGTCTCATGTGACTCCTGCAAAAAGTACCGGGTGGACATGAAGTTCGTGTGGAATTTACTATGTTAAACTATTTTAAATCACACATGAACTTGATGTCCACCCTGTACATGAGACTTTAGAACTTACTATATTTTACAAGTAAGGAAGCTAAGTTTGAGAAAGTTTAAGTAATTTGTCCAAGGTGCTCAAGGTTGGATTTGAATTCTTAACCAATTCTAAAGGCAACAATTTACCCAATTAAAAATATTGAATGATTCTTCTAAGAATTTTAATCTGCCAACTGGATACAATTTTATTTAACATGTTAGTTTAACTTGAAATCTAAGTCACAAATTTGTGCTTACTGGCTGTTCACTCTGATCCTTTGCTGAATTCAGAGGCTTGGCCAATGATTTCATTTTTACCTATGTCTGACCAGTCAGGGAGGCTATAGTAAACATTGCTGCAGGACTAATTTGGGGATAAGTTTTAAAAAAAATGGATGATTGAGTTGGAAATTCAAGTTTGTAAGGTTAATCTCTCATTATCCAGAAAATATTTTGCTGCTAATGTAAGTGGAAATAAATTAA
The DNA here is from genome assembly GCF_027406575.1 of Nycticebus coucang. Taxonomy (NCBI): domain Eukaryota; kingdom Metazoa; phylum Chordata; class Mammalia; order Primates; family Lorisidae; genus Nycticebus; species Nycticebus coucang. The sequence continues at coordinate 74,274,386 of NC_069780.1, forward strand.
CATGCCTCTTAACACCTACACATGCTTTTTGTCTTCATAAAACTCGGTAAATATTAGCTAATTAATCCTAATGAAAGCCCCATAATACAACATATAAGGTCAGATTTGTTCTCAATAGACATTTATAAACTAGACAAGCTGTGGTTTCATAATTTATGAGGCTTGTGGTCCACACACATTATGAATTACAGTCTTGGATTCACAAATGGGCCATCTAAAGTCCTGATGAAATAATCAGCTATATTTAATCTGTTTAAAGCCTGGTGTTTCACAGGGATTTTACTAGGCTCTCCCCTCACCCACTAAATTGATACAATCCCCCCAATCAACCCCCTTCATGCCAAAACAGGGACAATCTGATGTGGATACCAAAATACAGTCTTTCTATACCTTGTTATTAATACTACTTGTCTATGATTTTACCAAATAAAGACTATAGAATAAGGCACACACTTTTCTTTTTTTTTTTTTTTTTTTTTGTAGAGACAGAGTCTCACTGTACCACCCTCGTGTAGAGTGCCGTGGCGTCACACGGCTCACAGCAACCTCCAACTCCTGGGCTTAAGTGATTCTCTTGCCTCAGCCTCCGGAGTAGCTGGGACTACAGGCGCCCGCCACAACGCCCGGCTATTTTTTGGTTGCAGTTTGGCCGGGGCTGAGGTTTGAACCCACCACCCTCGGCATATGGGGCCGACGCCCTACTCACTGAGCCACAGGCGCCGCCCGACACACTTTTCCTTTTAACTTTAACCCATAGGTTTATGTTACACACTCATGTGAAATACTCACACACTGTTATTTTCCTGTTTGACTTTTGATTTAAAGGTTCACACTCACAGCATATGAGTGAGACATAGTCTCCAAAATTGGTCAGTAGAAATGGATCTAATCCTAATCTTTGGCATTTATAAAATTTCTTGACAAGTACAAAAGATGAAGGAAAAGGAAAAGTTATTCTGTTAGTAGCTAAGTTATACCTCTGCAACTTTCTTCTTACAAGAAAAAAGGAACAAGTAGGCTAAAAGAAAAATGGAAATGAACATGAAGAAAGATCGCCCCAAACATAAAGAATCAGCAGAACGGGAGTTTAGGAAAATCCCCTCCTGGGATCATCCCCATCAACATAATGAGGCAGTATAAAGCGCTGACTGTCTTTCAAGTGCAAATATTACATTTCTAAAAGGACCAAGGTAATTCTCCCATTCAAAAAATAAAGACGTAGAAATTAGAAAACTTAAATTGCAGATGTAGTACCTTCTTTCCAGGATGAAATTTACATAAGTGATATATCTAGAAGGTGTCAAAGTTATTGTTTAAATCTAAGTTGGTCATCTACTTTTATGAGAAAATTCTATGACTCCTATGGAAAACTGTCATCTCCATAAATGTAAATGCACAGACTTGCATTTTAGAAATGGGAAGAAGAGACGTAGCATCCTAGTCCAAGAGGAGCAGTGCACTGCAAAGGGAGAGGAGAGTGTCTGCAGAGTCTGATACTCCACACCCAGGCGAGCAAAGATGTAGAAGATGAAACATCACATCTCACAGAGGACATCAATCCCCGGCCCATGCAAAATACTACCTCTTACTACTGAGTGATAAGGACCACTGCCCAATCACCAAGGGGCTCATCCATTCCTCCTCACAGGTCCCCTCATGGGGTAGGAGAGAGGCAATAAGACTATCTGCTTTGTAAATTATTTGTTTTAAAAAATTCTGAAAGTCTGAAGGTTTAGAAGAGTATCAGAAGACAATCTGGAATCATTCTATCAACTTTACGTTGGAAAAAACATTCTAAACACAGAAATCCTAGCGACGAAGATTGATAATTATTATTACCTTAGGAAAAAACCACCTCAAAAATATTAAGAAAATTTACAAGCTTGAAAATAACATTAATAAAAATCTTCATGACACTAAAATAAATACTGTGATAATAAACATACTAAAAAATCATTGAACAGTATACTTTTAAGCTAGTGAATTGTAAGGTATATAAATTATACCTAAATAAAACTCAGAAAAATAAAGAAAATGTGTTTGATATATCTACACATGTACATACTTATGGCAACAACAAAAAAACACAAATGAAAATAATAACCTCACTTTCTTGCTCAAGATCATAATATTTATAATGATCACTGCCACTGGTAAAGTAAATAGGTTCAATCTTTTAGGAGGCTATGTTTTAAAAACATTTCAAAATTTAAACCATTATAACCGTTGGTGCAGAATTCTACTGGGAATGTTTTTTCTTAGTACTTAGATGACACCTGTGTCAATACGCATCCCCTCCCCCAACTTATCAAGTTTGGAAGAACATACTCAAGTATTTGTTAGCAGTAGTCATCTCTGAGAAGTTTGCTTGCTTTTTGATTTGTGTCAAAATATCCTAAACAAAAATGGCTATCAGGCTTAGTCTGCTAATATCATAGTATACTAATGTCTGTGGCAAAATGTCTTAGAGAAAGAATTATATACTCTAGCAAAACTAGGGAATGATGCCATGTAACCTTCGACCCTTGCTTCTCACACTGGATACTGGTATCCCAAAGAGCATGCAGTGCAATGGAATGTTAGAAATGGCCACGGGATACAGAAGCAAGTCTTTACGGAGTAACAATTTTATTCAGTTTTGGAGAAAGTTTTGTTTCCAAAGGATTGTTTTGGCGAGGCTATACTTTATATGTCATGAATAACCATAAAAGTTGCTATTTTTGTATCATCAATGGATATGCAATATCTAGCTTCCCACTCCTAGCAAAAGGACTCTGAAATTACAGTGGGCACATCGTTGACCACCTGAAGTTCATTTCCCAGTATCCTTTGCAATTGGATATGACCATGTGACTAAGTTCTAGCCAATGATATAGAAGCAGAACTATCTCATGGAACTTTCAGAAAGTCTCCTAAAATCTCCCTAGTGATTGGAGAATGAGAAGTTGGAAGGACCCTGTGTCTCCAATGACTACCTACAGCCACTATGACAGCCCCAGACAGCTATCTCATAAGTTCTTTCATGTGAGAGAGAAATTTCATTTAAACTACAATTTTTCTGTGTATATTATAACTGAACCTCATCCTAGCTGATACAATGTTAGGAGAAGCAAGGAAGTATTAGTGTGAAAGTTGTTTCAAAGTGAACCAGGTATGTTTTTGCAACAAAACTAGACCAAAAGAATAAAAATGCTGGAATTAGTCATTTCAAGGTTGGTTCCAGGAGGCCTGCACAACTAGCTTTCTTTGAAAATAGCTTTGAGAAACTGGATAAAAATTATGTCTCCTTCTATTTTTTATTACATACATTAAAAATCAAAATAATTTTAAACTTCTTTTCAACTGAGAATAAGGTTTGATAATTAGAAAACAGAAGTTGTGAGCAGAAGCAACTTTGGAGGCTACAACAGACAACAGGTGGACTTGCCAATACCCCAAGTCATGAAACACTGTAACTGACAAGGGCACAAAGATCATACCAGTCTTCAGGAAAATTTTGAGGAATACTGGAAACACTGATGGAAAAATGAAAAGTTGTTTTGATATAAACTATAAAAGCCCCCCCAAATTTTGTGCTTAAAGCATCCTTCAAGGCTAGCGACAGGAAGAACATAAGTGGGAAAATGCTTATAACAGAAACGTCAGCACTGATGTGACCTTAGTATGGTCTTGGTGACAAACACCAACCTAAAAGTGTTTTTTTTTTTTTTTTTAAATAAAAGCTCATAGCTATGAAACAGATTATTTAAAAGTATTTTTCAACTGGTGTACTAGTTTGCTAGGCTGCTATAACACAGTACCACAAACTGGGGTCCTGGAGGCTAGAAGTCTGAGGGGAAGATGTTGGTGGGGAGCTTCCTGCTGAGGGCTGGGAGGGAGCATGTGTCGCAAGCTGCTCTCCCAGCTCCAGTCAGTCGGCTGGTGATCACTGGCCTTCTCTGGCTTCTGCTGCATCACCCTGACCCCTGCCCTCTTCTTCACATGGCGTTGTCCCTGTGTCGGGTCTATACCCCATTTTCCCTTTCACCTAAAGACACCAGTGATACTGCCTTAGGGGCCTACTCTAGTCCAGTATGACCTTGCTGTAACTAATTACATCTGCAATGGACTTATTTACAAATAAGGTGACATTCTGAGGTACCAGGGGTTAGGACTTCAATAGATAAACTGGGGGCAGGGGGCTAATTAACCCCTAAAAGCTGGTAATAGACCACGTGATTCTGATTCCTTCCTATTATAACACTAGAAAAAAACAAGTGTACATTACTAATTCTACCACTTAATCTTGATCCTCGTTTTTTATATTTATGCATGTCATTGAGATGTGTGAATTTACAAAGTATTTGATCACAAAATAACTAAAAGAAATAACTAATAAAATGAACATTTAACTAAACAGAGGCTTTTAGTGGTAACAACCAGAGAAACATTTGTAGACAAGTGCACAGATGGGGCCACGTCCCAAACAGGCAAAGCCACAGGAGTGGCCGCCCACAGCCCTACGATTCAGTCTGAACACAAGAGCAGCCACTTAATCATCCGCTCAGGGCAATGTCTCCTCTCAAGTATCTCAGCGTGCTCAGTGTGTTTGGTTAAATTGGGAAAATTTATTAAAAGTAAGCATTAGAATTGCTTGACTACTCATTTTTAAAAAAATTGAAAAGAAGAATGACTTTGAAAGCCTGCCCTACTTACTACACAGTTGTACACCACCCCTCCCACAATGTTCTAATCAGTTTTCAAATTCGTGGGTAGGCACAGTTTGGCTATGTATCTAAGAAGTCATTAACCACCAAAAGGGAAAAAAAAAAAGAAAGAAAGAAAAAAACAACTTCAGAACCTGTAATGCTACTTCTGAGAATTTGCCCTAAGGAAATCATGAACAGAGAAAAAACATTTATGCACAAAAATGTTCACTGCAGTATTATTTATAACACTGAAAACATAATGAACAATGGGACCTGTTAGAAAGCGATACTATTCCCTAGGTATACAGTATGGAACTGTGACTGAATAATGTATGAGATTATTAACTTTGCTTCATGAGCCTTTCCCTAATGGTATTTTCCTCACTTGTCTCAGGACATGGTGCCTCAGAAAGCCACAGGGGATGTTGCTAACCCACACCTGACCACCTGCCATCTTTTGGATTCTTGTGCTCCTAGAGGGGATTAGAGCAATCTCCACTAGGCTTCCTGGGGGTGGAGGAGGAAGAGTGTGGCATGCCTTTCAGAAGGCAGGACCATGGCAGCATTAAAGAGATCCATCCAAGCCAAGAGCCAGGGAGGTCTATGAGAGTGGGTGGCAAGCCAGGAGAAACGGCTGTTCAGTAGGCCCATGCAGGCATAGTCCCAACCTACAGAGGTCACAGACCTGACAGGATTCTCATTCCCAGTAGACACTGAGACGTGGAGCCGCCAAACTCAGAAGGATCATGGTGACTTGCATACGGGTGGACTAGTGGTGACAGCACAAGGCCCCATACCTCAGGGACCTCGATAGGGCTATATAAGCTCCTACCACCACCATGGAATCTTTCTGAAGGCCCTGGAGGAGAAAGGTATCATTAAGAAACTCAAGTGTTCTCGCCTGACAGATCAGGGAATCTTACATACTAAAAGAAAATACAAATTTATTACATGGCCTAGTTTGTGATATAGGATCATATATATTACCTAACCATTAAAATGGGCACAAAGGGGCGGTGCCTGTGGCTCAAAGGAGTAGGGCGCAGGCCCCATATGCTGGAGGTGTCCGGTTCAAACCCAGCCCCGGCCAAAAACCACTAAAAAAAAAAAAAACAAATAAAAAATAAAATAAAATGGGCGCAAAGACATTATAATCATGTCAAGCACTTTTTACAACATAACATTATGACGAAAAGGCAGAATACAAAAATAAATGAAAGTATGATCACACATACTCTTTTTCAGTGGAATGGGAAGAGACATTCTTTTTTTTTTACAATAAGGTGATATTACTTTTAAGGTGGAAAAGCATGAACACAAGTTATTAGAATAGTTTCCTCTCAAACCTAAGTCAGGTTTATTTTTAGTTCACATGACCTCCTGCTGATTATTTTTTACAATTCCTGACTTTGAGGCTATCTCCTCTGTTACGGAAGTTATAAGTTTAGTGTTTGGCTTATCAAATTTTAAGCAGATACTCAAAGTAGAAACATTAGGGAGAAAAAGTCTTTATAAAGGCTTATTTTAACTCTCAAATATATTTAACAATTAACATTTGCCACTACTAAGTTTAAACATAATTTTTCTTTTGTTAAAGGATTTAATTTGGTCTGAAAAGTTTTGGTTTCAGTATTGGATAAATATTTGAGTGTGAGTAATTTAACAATTGAAAGGAAAAAAAATCAATGTTAAAAATGTTCCTCTGGATTAGCAGAAATATAGGTTACATTTCCAAAATTAAGCTAACATTTCAGGCAAATAAAAATCAGTATTCTCACTAACATACTTCTGATATAAAATATTTGAGTACACAAAATGAGGATTTATTTTCTGGGTTGTTTTTTTTTAATGAGTATTTTTTTTTTAAGGGGGAGAAGAGGGAATGAAAGGGTATTTCTCCTTTAATTTTGGAAAACTGGCTTTGGTGGTAGATAAATGCTTTTAAAAACAGAAAACCTAAATTTCTTTCTTGGGTAAGTTTTCTAAACTTTATATACCTCATTTTCCCCATGTGTAGCATTGTGATTATATGAAAACTGGCCTCATTAATGTTCTATGATATTTAACTTATATCTATAAAGTACATAGGCAGGAAGATGGAACAATATATGACTCTTCTATTATTTTTATTATTAGAAATAGGATTTGTTCTCAAAAAGGAAGGCTTTCCTTCAATACAGGGAACAGCAAAACTATAATGTAACTCAAAAGTCACCTTCCCTTTTTTTTTTTTTTTGAGACAGACTCTCACTTTGTTACCCTAGGTAGAGTGCTGTAGAGTCATAGCTCACAGCAACCTCAAACTCTTTGGGTTCAAGTGATCCTCTTGCCTCAGCCTCCTGAGTAGCTAGGACTACAGGTACCCGCTACAACACCCAGTTATGATTATTATTATTATTATCATTATTTTAGAGATAGGGTTATCACTCTTGCTCAGGCTGGTCTCGAACTCATGAGCTCAAGCAATCCACCTGCCTCCTAGAGTGCTAGATTACAGGCATGAGCCACCGTGCCCGGCCAACATCACTTTTCCTTTAGAAATTCCAGTTGCTCCTATACTGTTAATAACTACCTTAGAAGAAAATACACTCCATTATATACTTTCTCATCTTTATTGGACTACATTAATTAACATTAAACACATCAAGAGAGAAATATTAAATGACAAATTCAGCGGACCTGGTGCTCCATAAACTAAGGCAGCTGGTATAATTAAAGTATTAAATTCAGCCAATATATTTACTGACTAATAAAAGATGGGACATCTAAGAGCTAAATATGATGTCATTTTTAAAATAGTGTGATTTTCAAAAAAATTACATAATGTTTTTATTTTTAAATAGTCAAGACGATGGAATCTTACTATGGACTTTGCTGCTGGTATAAAACTTTCTCATGATTTTTCTAGGGATGGTTTATTTGTATAAAAATTGGGTCATAATTCCAATAGCTACATGGTTTACGCAGGTAAAATACAGGAGGAGACATGTCAGAGAGGGACAGGCTAAGCCCAATGTCCAATGGCAACCACCCCTTAGTCTCAGCACAAAGGAGCAATACAGAATGGTGGCAAACCCAGTGACCTGGAGACAGGGGCCCCACAGAAAGAGGGCGTCTGCTCTAGACAAGCAGGAGTTCAAATCCTGTAATTCTAGACAGGACAGTCCAAACACCCTACCCCCACCACAACCAAGGAACCAGAAATAGCTGGATTTCAGGAGTTAGAGACTAACAATAAAAATATCAGGGCCAAACAAAATACATCTCAGGGCCAAATTCAGAACCAGGACTAGTTTAGAACCTGTGATACAAGTATTTCCACCCACCTAAAACATTTTCAACAACATGCCTTTTGAAGTATATGAAATAAGAAAAACTATTTTAATTAAAAAAGCTCCCTGCATCATTATGTCCTAGACAGGGCAATTAAGCAAGAGAAAGAAATAAATGGTATCCAATTTGGAAAGAAAGAAGCCAAACTATCCTTGTTCACAGATAGCATAGCATTGCATTTAGAAAAATCTAAAGACTCCAACAAAAAATTGCTAGAACAAATTCAGTAAAGTTGCAGGATACAAAAATCAACATGTAGAAATTTGTAATATTTATATAAACCAACAACAGTAACAATCCGAAGAAGAAATCAAGAAAGCAATTCCATTTATGATAGTTTATAAAAATAAAATAAAATAGGAATCAATTTAACCAAGAAGTGAAAGATCTCTACAAGGAAAACTACACAAGACTAATGAAAGAAACGGAACAGGATATACCCTTCCCTCCCCCCCGCCAAAATGGAAAAATATCCCATGATCATGGATTGGATGAATTAATATTAGTAAAATGTCAATAACACCCCAAGCAATCTATAGTTTCTTTTTTTTTTTTTAATTATTGGGGATTCATTGAGGGTACAAGAAATGAGGTTACACTCATGCAATCTATAGTTTCAACCCTTATCAAAATCGCAATAACATTCTTCACAGAAATAAATAAAACAATCCTAAAACTGGTACAGAACTACAAATGACCTTGAATAGCCAAAGCCATCCTGAACAAAAAGGACAAAGCTGGAGGCATCACACTACCTGACTTCAAAATATACCATAAAGCTGTAATAATCAACACAGCATAGTTCTAGCATAAAAACAGACATAGACCAATGAAACAGAACAGAGAATCCAGAAATAAATCCATGCATTTATAGTCAACTCATTTCTGACAATGGCGCCAGGAACATACAATAGGACAATGGCATCCTCTTTAACAAGCGGTGCTAGGAAAATGAAGCTAGACCCCATCTCTTAACACATGCGAAAATCAGCTCCAAGTGGACAAAGACTTATCTCGAAGACCTAAAGCTACTAGAAGAAATCATTGGGGAAATGTTCCAGGATATGTCTAGGCAAAGATTTGGGGGATAATACTTTAAAAATACAGGCAACAAAAGCAAAAATAGACAAATGAGACCACATCAGTTTCAAAAGCTTCTCGCACACAGAAAGGAAACACCAAATGAAGAGACAACCTACCAAATGGAAGAAAATATTTGCAAACTACTGACCTAACAAGGTATTAATAACCAGAATATATAAGTAACTCAACAGCAACAAAACAAATAATCCAAATAAAATATAGGCTAAAGATCTAAGCAGACATTTCTCCAAAGAAGATATGCAAATGGCCAACAGGTGCATGAAAAAGTGCTCAACGTGGGTGGTGCCTGTGGCTCAAGGAGTAGGGCGCTGACCCCATAAACCAGGGGTGGCAGGTTCGAGCCTGGCCCTGGACAAAACTGCAAAAAGGAAAAGGAAAAGGAAAAGGGAAAGGAAAGGAAAAGAAAGGAAAAGAAAAGAAAAGAGAAAGAAAGAAAGAAAAAGTGCTCAACGTCCACTAGGGAAATGCACATCAAAACTCTGGGAAAGGGAGGAGGCGGAGCAAGATGGCAGCCGAGTAACAGCTTCCTTGCATCTGGGCACCGTGAGTCTGGGGAGATAGGACTCCAGGCATCTCTGGCTGGTGGGAACTGCCTATCATCACTCCTCTGAAGATACAGGGAGTCAGCGAGAGACTTCTGGACCCCGAGAGGAGGACTAAAACAGTGGAAAACTGGCAAGTGATCGCGTGTGTTCAATCCGTCTAAACCCGCCCACAACTGTAAGTTCAGTAGCAGCGAGACTGCAAACCAGAAAGGCCTTACCTGTGAACTGTTTTGATGTCCTTGGACTTGGCACTGAGTTGAACTGCCTTGGGGAAGGCCTGAGCGGGAGTGCGGAGAACTTTGGCCGTTGTCTAGGGCCCCAGTCTGAGCCGCTGAGCCAGACAGAGCTAATAGTGTTTGGCGGTGGGTCACACGGATCCATTGTCAGTGATCTGCCCTGGCAAGCTCCGCCCTCAGGGTCGCAGAGCTAGAAACGGGTGGGAGCTGGTAACCCAGCAACCAAGTAGCCTAAGGGTGGGGTTTGAGCCGTCTTGCAGCCCTAACCCTCAGGGGCAGAGTGAGACCGGTTTTGGCACACTGAGTAAGTGGATAGCCACTTCAGCAGCGATTCCAGCGAGAAAGCTGGGAAAGCTTCTGCTCAGCAAGTTTACAAGTTCAAAGTGCCTTTTAAGTAGGCTGAAGAGAGATTTAGGGTATCTACCTGCTGGGGTTTGAGAAATCAGCAGCCTCCAATCGTATCAGAACTGTGACTAACATCTCATACCCCAGAAGACCACGTGTTGCCCAGACAATATTCAATAACATATACAAACTGCTTTGTTTTTGGTTGTGTATTTTTTTCTTCTTTTTTTTTTTGGTTTGGTTGTTTTTTTTGTTTGTTTATTTTGACGTTGCTGATGTTCTTTTGTTTTTTTAATTTCAATCTTTTCCACACAGATCCCTTTTTCTTTCTCAATTTTCCTAGTTTAATTATAATTTCCCATTGCTGCCTTTTTTAATAACTTCAACTTCATTTTTGCTAGTGTTTCTACCAATATAATTTGGTTTTTCACCCAATTTTATCCCCGTAAAGTTTTCTGTTTGCTTCTTTTGGTTTGATTTATAGCATTTTTGTCTTTCCTCTCTACTTGGTGGAGGTGGGGTACTGTGTCTGATCAGGTTAGCAAAGAGCTGCTGACCTCAAGGGAACCACGCAACTGGGCACCCCCAGAAGGTGGGGTTTTTTAAGGTTGTGTCAAAGTACCCTACTGTACACCTATATTGCCCTGTCTCCCTCTTTCTGTGCCTCTCTTCTTTTTGTCAATATTCCTTATACCCACCCCCTCTCCTTTCTCTATCTTTCTTTTTTTCTTATCACTTGGTCCTCCTTTCTTTCATTCCCTTTTTTTGCTCTTCAACCTTCTCACCCTTCTGGTCCTGTAACCCTTAGTCCACAGGCACAAGAACTTAAAGAGCAAGAGGAAGTGAAAGGAAAATTAGGGCAAGGAAACAGATAAAAGAAATCACCCATGAGGAAGAACCAGCAGAAAACTCCAGGCAACATGAAGAACCAGTCCAGAACAACCCCGCCAAGGGACCATGAGGTAGCTACTGCAGATGATTCCACCAGTATAGAAATGTTAGGAATGATAGAAAGGGAATTTAGAATACACATGTTGAAAACAATGAAAGAAATGATGGAAACAATGAAGGAAATTGCTAATAAAGTGGAAAATAACCAAAAGGAAATCCAAAAACAGAATCAAATAAGAGATGAACGATATGAAGAATATAAAAAGGATATAGCAGACCTGAAGGAACTGAAACAGTCAATTAGGGAACTTAAAGATACAATGGAAAGTATCAGCAACAGGTTAGACCATGCAGAAGAAAGAATTTCAGAGGTAGAAGACAAAGTTCTTGAGATAACTCAGACAGTAAAAGAGGCAGAAAAGAAGAGAGAGAAAGCAGAACGTTCACTATCAGAATTATGGGACTTTATGAAGCGTTCCAACATACGAGTTATAGGAGTTCCAGAAGGGGAAGAAGAATGCCCCAGAGGATTGGAAGCCATACTACAGAATATTATAAAAGAAAATTTCCCAAACATCACCAAAGATTCTGACACACTGCTTTCAGAGGGATATCAGACCCCAGGTCGCCTCAACTCTAACCGAGCTTCTCCAAGACACATTGTGATGAACCTGTCCAAAGTCAAGACAAAAGAAAAGATTCTGCAAGCTGCCAGGAGTAAGCGCCAGTTGACCTACAGGGGCAAATCCATCAGAGTGACCTCAGACTTCTCTAATGAAACTTTCCAAGCAAGAAGACAATGGTCATCTACCTTTAACCTACTTAAACAGAACAATTTTCAGCCCAGAATTCTGTACCCTGCTAAGCTAAGCTTCAGAATTGACGGAGAAATCAAATCATTTACGGATATACAAACATTGAGGAAATTCGCCACAACAAGACCAGCTCTACAGGAAATACTTCAACCTGTTCTGCACACTGACCACCACAATGGATCAGCAGCAAAGTAAGAACTCAGAAATCAAAGGACAAAACCTAACCTCCACACTGATGCAAAAGATAAAACTAAGCAATGGACTCTCACAAAATAAGACGAATAGAATACTACCACACTTATCAATTATCTCAATAAATGTTAATGGCTTGAATTCCCCACTGAAGAGACATAGATTGGCTGACTGGATTAAAAAAACACAAGCCATCCATTTGTTGTCTGCAAGAAACACACCTGGCCTCAAAAGACAAATTAAAGCTCCGAGTCAAGGGTTGGAAGACAATTTTTCAGGCAAACGGAATTCAGAAGAAAAGAGGAGTTGCAATCTTATTTTCAGATACATGTGGATTTAAAGCAACTAAAGTCAAAAAAGACAAAGATGGTCACTTTATATTGGTCAAGGGAAAACTACAACAAGAAGACATTTCCATTCTAAATATTTATGCACCCAATTTAAATGCTCCCAGATTCTTGAAGCAGACCTTACTCAGTCTGAGCAATATGATATCTGATAATACCATCATAACAGGGGACTTTAACACACCTCTTACAGAGCTGGACAGATCCTCTAAACAGAAATTAAACAAAGATGTAAGAGATTTAAATGAGACCCTAGAACAACTATGCTTGATAGATGCATATAGAACACTCCACCCCAAAGATAAAGAATATACATTCTTCTCATCACCCCATGGAACATTCTCCAAAATTGATCATATCCTGGGACACAAAACAAATATCAACAGAATCAAAAGAATTGAAATTTTACCTTGTATCTTTTCAGACCATAAGGCACTAAAGGTGGAACTCAACTCTAACAAAAATGCTCAAGCCCACCCAAAGGCATGGAAATTAAACAATCTTCTGTTGAATAACACATGGGTGAAGGAAGAAATAAAACAGGAAATCATTAACTTCCTTGAGCATAACAACAATGAAGACACAAGCTCCCAAAACCTGTGGGATACTGCAAAAGCAGTTTTGAGAGGAAAATTCATCGCTTTAGATGCCTACATTCGAAAAACAGAAAGAGAGCACATCAACAATCTCACAAGAGATCTTATGGAATTGGAAAAAGAAGAACAATCTAAGCCTAAACTCAGTAGAAGAAAAGAAATATCCAAAATCAAATCAGAGATCAATGAAATTGAAAACAAAAGAATCATTCAGAAAATTAATGAAACAAGGAGTTGGTTTTTTGAAAAAATAAATAAAATAGATAAACCATTAGCCAGACTAACTAGAAATAGAAAAGTAAAATCTCTAGTAACCTCAATCAGAAATGATAAAGGGGAAATAACAACTGATGCCACAGAGATACAAGAGATCATCTCTGAATACTACCAGAAACTCTATGCCCAGAAATTTGACAATGTGAAGGAAATGGATCAATATTTGGAATCACACCCTCTCCCTAGACTTAGCCAGGAGGAAACAGACCTCCTGAACAGACCAATTTCAAGCACTGAGATCAAAGAAACAATAAAAAAGCTTCCAACTAAAAAATGCCCTGGTCCAGATGGCTTCACTCCAGAATTCTATCAAACCTTCAAGGAAGAGCTTATTCCTGTACTGCAGAAATTATTCCAAAAAACTGAGGAAGAAGGAATCTTCCCCAACACATTCTATGAAGCAAACATCACCCTGATACCAAAACCAGGAAAAGACCCAAACAAAAAGGAGAATTTCAGACCAATCTCACTCATGAACATAGACGCAAAAATTCTCAACAAAATCCTAGCCAATAGATTACAGCTTATCATCAAAAAAGTCATTCATCATGATCAAGTAGGCTTCATCCCAGGGATGCAAGGCTGGTTTAACATACGCAAGTCTATAAACGTTATCCACCATATTAATAGAGGCAAAAATAAAGATCACATGATCCTCTCAATAGATGCAGAAAAAGCATTTGATAAAATCCAGCATCCTTTTCTAATTAGAACTCTGAAGAGTATAGGCATAGGTGGCACATTTCTAAAACTGATTGAAGCTATCTATGACAAACCCACAGCCAATATTTTACTGAATGGAGTAAAACTCAAAGCTTTTCCTCTTCGAACTGGAACCAGACAAGGTTGTCCTCTGTCACCTTTACTATTCAACGTAGTGCTGGAAGTTCTAGCCAATACAATTAGGCAAGACAAGGAAATAAAGGGAATCCAAATGGGAGCAGAGGAGGTCAAACTCTCCCTCTTTGCTGACGACATGATCTTATACTTAGAGAACCCCAAAGACTCAACCACAAGACTCCTAGAAGTCATCAAAAAATACAGTAATGTTTCAGGATATAAAATCAATGCCCACAAGTCAGTAGCCTTTGTATACACCAATAACAGTCAAGATGAGAAGCTAATTAAGGACACAACTCCCTTCACCATAGTTTCAAAGAAAATGAAATACCTAGGAATATACCTAACGAAGGAGGTGAAGGACCTCTATAAAGAAAACTATGAAATCCTCAGAAAGGAAATAGCAGAGGATATTAACAAAGGGAAGAACATACCATGCTCATGGATGGGAAGAATCAACACTGTTAAAATGTCTATACTTCCCAAAGCTATCTACCTATTCAATGCCATTCCTATCAAAGTACCTACATCGTACTTTCAAGATTTGGAAAAAATGATTCTGCGTTTTGTATGGAACCGGAAAAAACCCCGTATAGCTAAGGCAGTTCTTAGTAACAAAAATAAAGCTGGGGGCGTCAGCATACCAGATTTTACTCTGTACTACAAAGCCATAGTGGTCAAGACAGCATGGTACTGGCACAAAAACAGGGACATAGACACTTGGAATCGAATTGAACACCAAGAAATGAAACTAACATCTTACAACCACCTAATCTTTGATAAACCAAACAAGAACTTACCTTGGGGGAAAGACTCCCTATTCAATAAATGGTGTTGGGGGAACTGGATGTCTACATGTAAAAGACTGAAACTGAACCCACACCTTTCCCCACTCACAAAAATTGATTCAAGATGGATAAAGGACTTAAATTTAAGGCATGAAACAATAAAAATCCTCAAAGAAAGCATAGGAAAAATACTGGAAGATATTGGCCTGTGGGAAGACTTCATGAAGAAGACTGCCATGGCAATTGCAACAACATCAAAAATAAACAAATGGGACTTCATTAAACTGAAAAGCTTATGTACAGCTAAGGACACAATAACCAAAGCAAAGAGACAACCTACACAATGGGAAAGGATATTTGCATATTTTCAATCAGACAAAAGCTTGATAACCAGGATCTATAGAGAACTCAAATTAATCCACATGAAAAAAGCCAACAATCCCTTATATCAATGGGCAAGAGACATGAATAGAACTTTCTCTAAAGATGACAGACGAATGGCTAACAAACACATGAAAAAATGTTCATCATCTCTATATATTAGAGAAATGCAAATCAAAACAACCCTGAGATATCATCTAACCCCAGTGAGAATGGCCCACATCACAAAATCTCAAAACTGCAGATGCTGGCGTGGATGTGGAGAGAAGGGAACACTTTTACACTGCTGGTGGGACTGCAAACTAGTACAACCTTTCTGGAAGGAAGTATGGAGAAACCTCAAAGCACTCAACCTAGACCTCCCATTCGATCCTGCAATCCCATTACTGGGCATCTACCCAGAAGGAAAAAAATCCTTTTATCATAAGGACACTTGTACTAGACT
Source organism: Nycticebus coucang (assembly GCF_027406575.1). Lineage (NCBI taxonomy): Eukaryota > Metazoa > Chordata > Mammalia > Primates > Lorisidae > Nycticebus > Nycticebus coucang. The sequence continues at coordinate 74,290,208 of NC_069780.1, forward strand.
GTTTATGGCAGCTCAATTTACCATTGCCAAAATGTGGAAACAGCCTAAATGCCCACCAACCCAGGAATGGATTAACAAGCTGTGGTATATGTATACCATGGAATACTATTCAGCTATTAAAAAAAATGGAGACTTTACATCCTTCGTATTAACCTGGATGGAAGTGGAAGACATTATTCTTAGTAAAGCATCACAAAAATGGAGAAGCATGAATCCTATGTACTCAATCTTGATATGAGGACAATTCATGACAATTAAGTTTATGGGGGGGGGGAAGCAGAAAGAGGGATGGAGGGAGGAGGGTGGGGCCTTAGTGTGTGTCACACTTTATGGGGGCAAGACATGATTGCAAGAGGGACTTTACCTAACAATTGCAATCAGTGTAACTGGCTTATTGTACCCTCAATGAATCCCCAACAATAAAAAAAAAAAAAAAAAAAAAAAAAAAACTCTGGGAAAGGAATTCTCATAACCTTGACAGGAGTGCAGCCATTTTAGACAATTATATCCAAAACCAGAAACTCCCTCCCTCCCCAGATTCCTGGAGTGCCTACAGGCCAGAATTCCTGGAAACACCCTACTGTAATCCTGACCCTAAGGATACCCCCATAATCTTGACCCAGACTAAAGAAGAGTCCCAGGCAGTGCCCTGGACTCCCCGGCCCATTCCAGCTACACTGATAAGGCTAATAAAAAGCTCTTGCAACTGTGGGAGCCAAGCTGACACCTGGTTGGTCTCCATTCTGCTTTTCCCCTCTATTAAGGTGTCTCTGGACTGGCCTCTTCTTCTTTCTTGCAGACCCTCACCCTGGTTTTATGTGAGAACCTCTAGAAAACCATAATGAGATATCATCTCATCCCAATTGAAATGGCTTTTACCAAAAAGACAAAAACTAACAAATGCTGGTGAGGGGGATGAGGAAGGGGAACCCTCATACGCTATTGGTGGGAATGTAAAGTAGTATAGCCACTACTGAAAACAGCACAGAGGTTCCTCAGAAAACTGAAATCAGAAGTACCATATGATCCAGCAAGGGAAAGGAAATCAGCATGTCACAGAGACAACTGCAGTGCCAGGTTTGCTGTGGCACAATTCACAACAGCCATAATATGGACGCGACCTAAGTGCCTAAGAAATGGATGAATGGGTAAATGGAATATTATTCAACCACAAAAAGAATGAAATCCTCTCATTTGCAGCAACAATGGAGATTGTTATGTTAAGCGAAACAGAAAAAAATATGGCATGTTCTCATATCAGGGAGCTAAGAACATGAAGCAGAGAGTTGACTGGTAGTTACCTGGGCTGGGAGAAACGCAGGAGGGGAGGGAAGGAGGAAGACAGGTTGGTTAATGGCTACAAACTTAGAAGCATGTTTATGTTTGAAAGCCCAGTAGAGTGATTATAACAATAATTTTTATGTGGTTCAAAATTGCTGGAGGAGAGGAAAGGGAATGTTCCCAACAGAAAGAAGGGTTGAATGTTTTGGGTAATAAATATCTCAAGTTACCCTGCTTCAATCATTACACACTGTATTCATGTATCAAAATACCACACAGCCCCCCAGATATGTGCAACTATCATGTATTAATAAAAACTGAAAGGTGTAAACGATGGCACCTAAAGACAAGGTACAGAGATGTTCAGGGGAGGGAGACCTGCCTGGGCAGTGCAAAGATGGCTTCTGACCCCCCGGGGGGTGCAATCAGAGACCCCTATTTTATGGGGCCATGGAGGAGAGGGGGGACACCCCAGCTGTCAGGATAAGGTCTTTGCAAGAACTTCCAGGAGGGGGGCTAGCCAGATCTTTTATGTCTTTGTCTTAGGAGGAGAAAGGGAAAGGGTTTGTGTGTGGCTGCCTGAAGTCCCCCAACAAAAACAAAGGTAAGCAGCAATGGCCACCAAAATAAACAAACAAAAAACCCCTGGCATTATAATATATGGATACAACTTTTTTTTTTTTTTTTGAGACAGAGTCTTACTTTCTCACCCTCAGTAGAGTACCGTGGCGTCACACAGCTCACAGCAACCTCCAACTCCTGGGCTTAGGTGATTCTCTTGCCTCAGCCTGCTGAGTGGCTGGGACCACAGGCACCCGCCACAACGCCCGGCTATTTTTTTGTTGCAGTTTGGCCTGGGCTATGATTGAACCTGCCACCCTCGGTATATGGGGCCGGCGCCCTACCCGCTGAGCCACAGGTGCCACCCTTGGACACAACCATTTTAATATATACTCTTATTTTTTAAGTCAAGAAAAAAATACCTGAAAACTAGAAAAATAACATATGTCTGTAATTAAGTTATACTCAAACCTTGCCTATTAGCAACACAGTCAAAGCCAACTGACAAGCAAAATGGCTTCTGAGCAGAAAACACTCTGGTCACAAAATCACCCACTGGATTTACACGGAAGCCTCTGCAGCCCTCTTCTAACTCATGTTACTCTGAGTTTATATATTTTGCAAATTAGCCTACGGAAGAGTGGCACTGAAACAGACCCACTGATAACACTATACTCAATGGTAACAAGATGACAGAAAGAGTCAGAGAGTGACACCCACAAGAAGTCAAACGTTAGAGCATGAGACCTTTGATGAAGGGTCACATTGCCCAATGTGACCCACAGAGCTCAGAGGATTGCGAGGTACTTCACCAAAGGGCCCTGGAGGCTTTCCTATATGGCAACCTACTTCAAAACTAGCACCATAAGTAATACACAACACACACACACAAGGACTCATGGCCTTAGGTTCTCAGGACAAAGGTGCATTGCAGTCACCACTACATCTCAGAAAGGTATCTGTTTAATTCAACAAACATCTATCGGGAAATAAATCACGTGCAAGGCTCTGAGCCCTTACAAACACTTGATAAGAATTACCTGAAGAGTTGTTACCTTAGGGCAGGCGTCCTCAAACTGCAGCCTGTGGGCCACATGAGGCGGTGTGATTGTATTTGTTCCCGTTTTGTTTTTTTACTTCAAAATAAGATATGTGTAGCGGGCATAGGAATTTGTTCATAGTTTTTTCCTTAAACTGTAGTCCGGCCCTCCAACCGTCTGAGGGACAGTGAATTGGCGCCCTGTTTAAAAAGTTTGAGGATACAGATCAAGTGGTGCAAAGTGAAACAACCCTGAGAATACACCTGTATGTCACATCTGATGAAGCCCCAGTTTGCTGATCCATAATAAGCCCCTTATGAGCTAAGCCAAGCTTTCACGATAATCCTTTCCCACATATCTGAACCTGCTGTGGGGATTTTTTTAAACTGCTATTAGCAGTGACTAAAACTTCTAATCCCCTGCTATGCCTTTATTATTAACACATACAATTATCGTGCGGTAGCATTTAAAAAAAACTGAAAAAACTTTCTAACTTCTAAATCTCATTTTTACATGGGTAACAGTAAGAGTTTCACAGAAATACTATTTCAATCATTTTGTCTGTATTTTCACTGTAAATTACTTTAGCTATATGGTTAATTGACATCTCTTACAGAGTATAAGAAACTTCAAAGTACCTGGAATGAATCCATTACTAATGCAACTACTCCAGATATAAAGTAATCTTTCTTTAGCTCATTAAAGACAAGGGCAGAATTTCAGTCCATTCCAGGAAAAAAAAAAAAAAAAAATATATATATATATATATATAAAACCCATTTTGGAGATTAATATAGTAGCTGGGTATAGAATGGAATTGATCTGACTTCATGGTAATTATTACATCAAATATTGTGGCATCTTTTCCTTAATCAAACTTAGAAAAGATTACTAAGCAGTACAAAGTCTGAAAAGTACAAAGCAAAGATAAATACTCACTGCTCCAGCTCCTATGGGACTCAGGCAGAAACTGATGGCCTTTCTGCCCCGAGTTACTGATTCCCCTACCACCAGCCCTCTGTTCCCTCAATCCTTGTCATTTTATCTCAAGTTCAATTACTTCACCTTCCTCACTTTCTGTGCTATTGCAAGAGAATTAGAAAGAGTTCTAATTCTTTACTTCGGCCCAAGATGGGGATCTCCGCATCTCACTCTGGATTCAAGGAAGCATCAAAGCAGTAAGCAGGGCGTGGGAGAAGTGGAGATCCCTATTTATCTTAACCCACTTGAACTTCAAGGGGGAGAGAGGTTAGAATATCGGTGGCCCTCTCCCTCCAGACACCCACCCTAACTAGCAAGCTTTTGGTTACCAGGATTTTATCAGGTTCATTCATTTTAATCCTCATTGTCTGAGATGGGGTTAGGTGGTATGAAGCCCAGATTTCTCATCAGGATTTGCAGACAATTCCAACATAAGCTTCTAACAAATGAGGACCTAAACTTCCAGTAGATAAAAAAAATTAAATTCCCCTTAAGAATCATTTAAGGATATGTAACAAAAGCCCAAGTCGGATTAGGGAGCAAAAGTCACTGAAACATACACATACTCTCTCTCTCTGGGGGGAAAAAAAAAAAGCATAAGGGAAAAGAAAGTGTAATCAGTACTATTCTTCTTCTCCTTTTGAGATTTGGAAATTTGGAATTTTAGGGTTAAATTACAACACTTCTGTAGAAAGACGGGTTGCAGAGTGGCACCTGGTTCAGCTAAAAAAATTCTGAGTCCATCTGCATTCTGTTTGCTGAGCCTGGAGGATAATAAGCAGGACTAAAGTTGGTGACAATTCCTGATATAGCTTTAAATTAATTGCTGAATGCCAACTAAGGCATAAGCTATATCTAGGGAAAGGACGATAGACCCATGTTTTATTCAAAACTTCACAAAGAATAGTTCTAAAGTCCTTATTCTTTTTTTTTTTCTAGGATTGACTTTACTTCAACAAGGAAAAGAGACTGCCACCCACTTTCTCTCTTATTGTAACACAAATGGCCATTTGCAGGTCTGTATTTTCAGAAATATTAATAGCTGGAGTTTTGTTAAACTTCCTGAACGTGTTCAAACGGAATCTTTATAGTCACATCAGTTAAAATATTAGAATTAGAATTTTTGTCCCATTTTTTACTTGAAAATAAATTCAATTCACAATTCTAACAGTGAAATACTGGAATTATAAGTAACAAAAAAGCTAATAACTCAAGAAATTTAGACATCATAGAGACAGGATGCCTGGAAAAAGCAAAGGATTTACCACCAGATGCCAGGATCAAGTTCAAACTCCACTGGGAACTACGTAAACTTGGCAAATTACTCTACCTCTGTAATTTAAAAAATGGAGATACCACTATCATGCTCAAAGCTACGTGAGATAACTTACCTACATCATCCAGGGCCGTGTTCGGCACCTCGTCACCAGTCAATAAATGTTCACTGCTGTTAGCCAGAGCTGGAGTCCAGCCAGCGGCCAGCCAGGACTCGAGCCCACATCTGTTTACTTCCATTCTTAGTGTGAGGTCAGCATTACTAGTATTGCTCAACATGCCTCACTTTATTAAGAGGTTTGGGAAACTCTAAAAACTAGATGATTGCCTATGAATTCTCTTGAGAAAAAACTGGAATAATGCACATGATCAAGATCTGCTTCTCTGATGGATTTGAATCTGACTTGACTCCTGGAAAGAGGTGTGATTAACCCACTAAACCTTCCTGCTCCTTTTAACATTATTCCAAGGCCATACAGGATTAGCAATCCTGCCTGTTTACTTTCCACTGACTAGCAGAGGATTAAAGACAAGTTCAAGTTGCTTTTTTAGATGCACAAAATTAAAGGTGGAGAAAACTGGTGTTTTCAAAACATGCACTAATGCAGGATTTCTTTTTAATTTTAATTGTTCTTCCCCAAACTTTTAAACATTCAACACATAATTTGCTTCCTTCTTTGCTCTCAATACTGTAAATGGCTAGTTTCCAGAGAGTTGTCCTCAAATGCCTTCCAATGAGTCCTGCCGGATCCTGTGGTTCAGAAGTAATTTAAAAGTAGAAATGTGTAACAAATGAGATCTAATGGAAAACACTGGGCATTTCATCATTAGAAAGACCACTTTTTTACTGCAAGCAGAAAGAGAAAACACAGAGGCGTGCATATGAATGCGCATACTCACACAGACCCATGAAAATAAAACAGAAAGTTAACAAACGACATGGCACGTTTTATCTATTGTAGACAACGCATTCTAAAAATAAAAAAAATTACATTTTTGTCCCATTTTTTAATTGAGAGTAAAAGTCATGATGTAACAATTAACCAAATTTAACAATGACAATTAAGTTAGAAGAATACAGCCTTTATCTTGTTTTTTTGAGGGGGTGATTAATTCTTTACAAACCACTTTCTTATGTAAGATGTAATTTCTATATATAATATATTTTTTTTTTTTTTGGTGGTTTTTGGCCAGGGCTGGGTTTGAACCCGCCACTTCCGGCATATGGGACCAGTGCCCTATTCCTTTGAGCCACAGGTGCCACCCCCATTTTTTTTTTTTTTTAGACACAGAGTCTCACTTTGTTGCCCTTGGTAGAGTGCTGTAGTGTTACAGCTCACAGCAACCTCCAGCTCTTGGGCTTAGACGATTCTCTTGCCTCAGCCTCCTGAGTAGCTGGGACCACAGGCGCCCACCACAACACCCAGCTATTTTTTGTTGCAGTTCGGCCAGGGCCAGGTTCGAACCTGCCACCTTCAGTATATGGGACCGGCACCTTACTCACTGAGCCACAGGCACTGCCCTATAATAAAATTTTTTAATAAGGATTTGTTAAAAAGAGGAAATGCTCATCTAGTTAGTAAGCTCCCAGCATGAGTTACCCAAACAGAGGCTGGGACATTCTAAAGGTAATTCACGTACTGAGTAAAAGTCAATTAAATCTGAGGACTTCAACACTGTTCTTTGATTCGTTCATTCTTCCAAATATTCATGAAATGTTGACCAAAAGCTGGTACCTTATACTACAAAAACGGAAGCGCAAAGGATGGTCTCAGTCCTGTCCCTGCCTTACCTCTGCTTATTGTCCAGTAGGGAAGGCAAAATCCAAGGACGTACGAACATGATGAGAGCTACGGGGGACATGGAGAAACTTAGGTTGAGGGCAGGGAGATTTCTCTCCCAAAACCACCTCCGGGACAAAATGAACTTAGCTTCAGAAGAGCAGAGGACAGAATTCTCCAGGCAGAGGAAAGTAGGAGTGAGAAGAGAAGGAAAAGCCAGGGTGGCCGAAATGGAGAGGGAGGGCAGTGAAGCCTGGACAGGCAGGCAGAGAAGCCACCCTGAGGAGTACCACAAGGCATGTCTGCATGTATCCTTAAGGCAATGGAAACTACCAAGATTTTAAACTGGCGGGAGGGAAGGTTAGAATCATGCAGAGCTTATGGGCTACCCTGTGTTGCAGCAAGAATGAAGGCAGGAAGACTAGATAGGAGGCTATCTTCACAGCTCAGAGAAGAACTGATGGCAACATGGCGCCAGGAATCAGCAATGAAGGTGGGCAGTGAACAGATCCAAAGATGACTGGTTATTACAGATGCCAGGATTAGACGCATGGGTAAGGGAGAGAGCAGAGTCAAAGAAAATGCCCAGGACACTTGTGTGGGCAACCTGGAGATACAGGGTGCAGGATAACTCCCAGGATGCAAGCAACAGAGGCTGGGCAGGTTGGGAGAGGGAGGGGAAAGTTACATGCTTAGCCACAGACGGGCTCAGTCTGAAGTGCTTCCCAGGCAACTGGATAATGGGCCCTTTGTGAAAGTTATGGGCTAAAGACAAGGATCTGGTATGTGTGAACATGCAGACCCACAGGGTCCAACATGGCGGCCGCTAGCCACATGCGTCTATGTAGCACCTCAGTCAGGCTAGGGCAGATTGAGGTGACTTACATATAAGGCACACAGCAGATTCTGAAGATGGTAGGAAAAGGGGATGAAAGATCAATAATATTTACACTAATACAATAACATTTAGATGTTAAAATGATATTTTTGATATATTAGGTTAAACAAAATACATTACAAAACTGATTTCTCCTTTTGGATACCAAAAAATGTTTGGATACCAAAAAATTAAAAAATTTCCATGTCAGGGACACATGGTGACTCCATTGTGTTAGGACTTGCATGGGGCAGCACTGATTCAGACAGTAACTGAAGTTTGTAAGAGTAAAGAAGAGAACCAATGAGAGTCTGGTCTCTGACGGAGCCGTGAGGTTCAACACACAGGGTGGACGAGACAAGGAGAAGCTAAAAACACGGAACACGCAGAGAAAGCTGGAAAATGTGGTATAACAGAAGACAAGAAAAGCACAGGCTTCAAACAGCCAGGAAGGGCACAGGAGGGTCAAATTCTGCTGGGAGTCCAAGTAAGAAAAGCACGGCAAAGCATGTTTGAGCTGGAACACAGGTAGAAGCAGAGTACACGGCTTCCGAAATGGTAATTTATGAAAAATCACAGTTTGGTTACTGTAATTCAATTTTCCTGCATTTGTGTATTTTTACTACAAGTTTCCAAATTCTTATAGCATTGCTTTCCAGCTGACATATGATAATCAAAGTTTTTTAATTAACCCACGCTTCTTATCGCCACCCCTGAAATGTTCCTCAAGTAGTGTCTGAATTCCCTAAAAGACATCATGACTGAAAACAAATCAAAGAAAAGAAGGAAAGACTGTTTTGTTTTCTTCTCCCTGTGATTCATATTGCTTCTTTGGGTCATACTCACCACTATAAATGACTTAGATGATCTCTAAAACTCTTCAAATTCTAAAATTACATGCATGTATGGTTAATTTCCTCATAATTCTTCATTCCATCCTCAATAAAATGAGTGTTCTTCCAAGATATCGTGGCTTCACTATATACACCCATTGTGAATAAACATTCACACATCGTTTCCCTACTAACTTACCCAAAGCATTTATTCAACAAATGTTTATTGAGAGATTGCTGTGCGCCCCCAAGGGGACACATCAGCTAACAAACCAAAGTTCCCTGCCCTCACTAAGCTTAAATCCTAATGGCACAAACATAAATGCCATAGTTTCATGGTAGCAACAAACCAGAGCCACCAGCAGTGGTTGTTCATGTCTACCTTATTTCCCTGGCATTTCTAAAGAGAAGAGGAGTAGACACTCTCGGTTGGTGTCTCTCTCTCTCTTTCACTCCAGAAAATTTCAGAGAGAATGGCGCGTATGTACAAAGTTCATCTCGGAGCTTCCAGTCTTCGAGCCACACTCTGGGGATCTAAGCTGCACTCTCCGGCCAACACTGGGAGCCAGAACCCTAATGTTGCAACTTGCTCTGTCCTCCCAAAGCAGCATCTACCACAGTGGTAACTTACACTACGTGACTTACATCTGCTTTATCTGCAGCTCTGTGCACTCCATGAAGGTAAGCATCTTAGGTGTTTTTATATCCCCCAAATCTAGAAAAATAGCTAGAACATAGGTGTTCAGAAAACAGCAAACGAATGAATGTTAAGTTTTCCAAATTCAGGATATTTACTCATATACATGACCAAATTTATATCTTTACCAAATCTCTTACTCATCTTTGCCTTCTTGTACAGATTCAAATAGATGTAATTATACCTTCCCAGGGCACTCACTATGAACTCTAACTTTTGTCCTTGGCTGTATATGCGGAGATGCCATCAAAGAGCTAGTGAGGTTTATAGGGTCCTCGGCCTGGATAACTGAGAGCTCCCCGATGGCTGTGCTAAGTCTTGTGTCTTACTTGTAAGCGCTTTAATACCCTATCCCACCACTTTAATATGTTTGCTCACATCTCCTAATTTGCTGCTTCTAATATACAATAACCCAAGAAACTTATTAATGTTTATTGGCCTTATCAAAAGGGCCTGGGTTTTACTGCAGACATTTTGCTATATCCATTCTTACTTCAATGACTTTCCTCCCTTCTTCCTTCTGACTTTTCAACCATTTGAGCCTTATGTTAACCTAAGTGTTACTCTATTTTTGCTGCAAAGTAGTATCACCAAGCATAAAGAAAATAACCATAGAAAGAAAATGAGATAGCTGAACATGTACTAAATCAATTTACCCCTTTGTTCACTGAGTGGCAATAACTTCCAGAGGTCTGGAGGGGACCTTTGCATTATCATTGACCTAGAACCCAGCATGGACAAAACACTGGCCTCAGGCTATGCTACCTGTGGTGTTAAAAATTCTATGACATCCTATGCAAAATAAGCTTTCATATTCCTGGTGTGCTCTCTGATAAGAGTCCCTCCTTGTCAATGATCTTGTTATTTGGCTAGCTCTACATTTTGATTTAATTATATCTCTCTTGTATTATAATCTGAGTCTGAGATAAATTTTTACAGCAAAAGCCCATAATGTTGCCTGTTAAAAATGCTGTCAAGGTCATCTAGGGTATAAGCATAAAAGAACAAAAAATTGTACTCAGAAGGAAGGACATGTTACATATATCTACCATGATCTTTAGAGTAGCCCCATAAGGGTTCCTACAAAAAAGGGATCGCAAGTATCTACAAAGATGATTCCTGGCCTGAGAGCTGAGCAAAACTTTTAAGTAAGAATCACTCCCCTTCTACAAAGGCTCTGTTGGTTGCTTGGGAAAATGATTTCATAATGACCTCTCTCCTCAGTGTTTACAACACATTTGATTGTCGTTGATGTTAATATATGAGAACCTACATCCTAGTTCATTTCATTACTTTCATTTCCCAATGGGGAACTTTTCGCTATTTGCTATATTTTCTTTGCATCCTCAGAAAGGTGTAAAAGACTTATGATGTATATTGTTGGCATCAAATAGCACTACAGTATACTGCTTCCTAAGTAATATAATGAGGCTGAGGGAAAACACTTGGAGGAGGAAGAAAAGATAGATAAACATAAAATTAAGGAAATACACAAACAAGGATCCTATTATACGAGCGGCAAAATAAACTGATTGACCCCAAATTACAGTACAGTTTCTTTCCTGAAAGACAATTACATTTATACATAAACACAAGAAATGTTTACTTATTGGTTGAAAAGTGAACTGGTATTGTGCTGGATGCTTCAGGTTCATTATCTCATTTATCCTCTACAGGCTAGAAAGTCAGGCATTCTCCCCATTCACTAGATGAGAACACTGAGGTCAAGAAAGATTAACTTGGCCAAGCCAAGGTACACAGTATAGAAGACCTGGCTGGCTCTACTGTGAGCACCCTTGTGTGCTGACCTCCTGAAGTCCTCTGTATACTGACTTTCTGTTGCTGAATATGGGAATTTCCAAGAAATTTCACGTGGTAAGACCAGAACTAATGGGAACATTATAAAATATAAATAAGACTTCAAATTGAGATGTATTTGGGTAGAAAAGACCAACTACACACCCTTTCCTTAATTTTTCTAACAACTAGTATGAATACATGAATAGAAAAAGTTCAAAGGTGTAGATGTACCTCTAAAGATTTTTAAAAACTTTTTTAAACTCGGTTTTCAAATTACACCCGGCTATGATATTTTCTCTGTTAGAGTACTGGACTGATCTTCTAACCAAACCTCTCAAATCCTTTTTTTCCAGGCCTCCATAGTGAGTCCCCAAAGCACATGTTTTTTTTTTTTTTTTTAATTAATTAATTAATTATTAAATCATAGTTGCATACATTAATGCCATCATGGGGCACCATACACTGGTTTTATATATCATTTAACATATTTTCATCACACTGGTTAACATAGCCTTCCTGGCATTTTCTTAGTTTTTGTGTTAAGACATTTATATTCTACATTACTAAGTTTCACATGTACCCTTGTAAGATGCACCACAGGTGTGATCCCACCAATCACCCTCCCTCCGCCCATCCTCACCCCTTCTTCTCCCCTTTCCCCATATTCTTAAGCTATAATTGGGTTATAGCTTTCATATGAAAGCCATAAATTAGTTTCATAGTAGGGCTGAGTACATTGGATACTTTTTCTTCCATTCTTGAGATACTTTACTAAGAAGAATATGTTCCAGCTCCATCCATGTAAATGTGAAAGAGGTAAAGTCTCCATCTTTCTTTAAGGCTGCATAATATTCTATGGTGTAATAACCACAATTTATTAATCCATTTGTGGATCGATGGGCACTTGGGCTTTTTTGCATGACTTAGCAATTATGAATTGGGCTGCAATAAACATTCTGGTACAAATATCTTTGTTATAATGTGATTTTTGGTCTTCTGGGGAAAAGAACAAGTGATGCCATCTCAGGCTGGGCAAGGGACTTGAAGAGAAACTTCTCTGAAAAAGACAGGGGCATGGCCTACAGACATATGAAAAAATGCTCATCATCTTTAATCATCAGAGAAATGCAAATCAAAACTACTTTGAGATATCATCTAACTCTAGTAAGATTAGCCCATATCACAAAATCCCAAGACCAGAGATGTTGGCATGGATGTGGAGAAAAGGGAACACTTCTACACTGCTGGTGGGAATGCAAATTAATACGTTCCTTTTGGAAAGATGTTTGGAGAACACTTAAAGATCTAAAAATAGACCTGCCATTCAATCCTACAATTCCTCTACTAGGTATATACCCAGAAGACCAAAAAGCACATGTTTAAATGTGCTCCTGCTTTACTTTTAGAAGCCTTCGATCCCTCCCAACACCTTCAGAGCATACTCCAGTCTTGCTGCCACAGCAAACAGTTATGCCTTGGTGCCTGAAAACCGTTACAGGTGTTTTAAATGGCTGTGAGCTCCAGGGCAAGATGTTCTATTCATTTACTAAAAGCTTAGTGCAATGAGTTAAATTAATAGCCTCAAGCTTGGCACAAAATATCTTTCTGTAGTTCTCTTTCATGTTTTACTCCTTTTTCTTCATCTTGAAAGAAATCACATTGTATACATCTCTGAATGTCAAAGTATCTAACACACTATAGAAGGCGCTCAATAAAATATGTGTTTCAATTTTTTTACATGTAAAAAGTGTTACATATGCAATCCAATCTTCCGCTTTAACATCAATTTCTTTCTTCTGGCCAAGAATGGCTATTACTCCGCCTTCCACTGGATGTCCTACCCTCTCCCACTGTCAGTAATGGGGTAGCGGCAAAGAGGCCTACACAGACCCCTGGTACCACAGCTTAATCAGGGCCTTGACCAGGCCGCAGGCCCCCAGAGCAGGGCAGGGCAGGGTAGCATCTTGCTCAACGTGTTTCCCAAGCATTGTCCCAACAGCTAGTAGGTAATCAGCACATGACTGTGGGATAAATGCATGAATGAAAGAGCTGCAGGTTTCCTTGTCCATGAAGGGTGACAAGCACTTACCTAAAAGGTGACACAAGATAGGTAGGTCAGGCCGTGGCACCCTGGTGTGCGGGAGAGGATCTTAGGTGTGCCATGAAATTTTTTAAAATCATTGAATTATTTTTGATAGAAGTTCAAAGTACAGTAAGCATATTCTTTTTTAATTTTTTTGATCAACATAATGTAAGTGTGCTGTAGAAGTTTAACTATAGGTTCCAGTGTGCAGTGAGATAAAAAAGGTTGAAAAACACTGTGTAAAAATTCATTTCCATTCTCTTCTTAAGCTGTGGCTGATCAAGTACGATGAGATATGTTTCCTCAATGTCCTCAACTCAGAATAGTTAAAGAGTAGATGAATGTATGGTCGGAAAATAAGAAAATTTTGGAATATTATTCTTAAATAACCAACGGAAATATAGGTTATTTAACTTCCCGATTTGCTGATGGGAGAAGGGCTGACAGAGAAACCAGATCTGTTTCTTTGCAGACTTCCTTAAACAATGAGATGTATTTTTGCGACATTAATTCTGGTCCTCAGAGAACAGTGTTGTACCCATTGACCAGCAATGAAACATTTGCAAATATTTTTCTGGATTTCTCAGTTTTTGGATGTCATCTTGAAAAAAGGTGATTTGTGGGGTGAAGCTAATGGGGTGATACCTTATTTTTGAGGTCACCCAGAGGAACTTGTTTTCTGACTTCTACATTAATTAAAATAATAAATCTTAACTCTACATGAAACTGTGACAATATGTATCTTTGTTCATTTAGCCAAAATGTGTTTGGCATCTCTGAGATTCTTCTACTCACCCAGGGGTTGCAAACTACAGAGTGACTCACTGCAGGCTGCCCCTCAGATGGAACTGAAAGGCACCGTCCCAAAATTACTCTATGTGTTTCCCCCTTTGGCATCAGCACTCTTAGAAGAAGATGCGAAATTGTATATGGTTGGTCACTGATCTTTATCTTTTTCCTAAAATTAATCATGGTCAATACCAAACAACAATGACCTCCCTCTACACAATGAAACCCAGTAGAAAGCAACCCACAGATTTTCCATAATTTTAACATTGTATTTTAACAAATGTTTGGAAATAACTATCAAGTTCTTTTGATTTGCTTTTTGTACTTTATAGAGATGTAAATCAACTGAAGACCAAACTCACAAAAAGCAAACCTCTAAAAAATATAGTTTATTACATAACGTGACTTGGAAAGTAGCTAACATGTAACAAATTTTCTAAAATAACAAAATATAAAGTCAAACAATGAATGAACAATATTAATGAATACACTAGAGGTGACAAAGCAGATCTTTACATTTATAAAGCTCTTCCCAAGCTGTTTTCATAGACTACAGAAAGCAAAAAAAGCTAAGTACTCACTTTAGGGCCATGTATCAATTTGGACAAGATTAAAACGATCTTATTTTTCTGCCTAAATAAGTAGACTCAATCTCAATATGCTCCCAACATAAGATTAATCCAAATAATGTGTTATTTTAATGTCAACTTACAGCTTGCTTTATTCTAAAAAAAAAAAAAAATTATATATATATATATACACACACACACACACATATATATATATATACACGGAGGCTTATAATAAAAACCCTTTAGTTAAATTAATTTGAAAATCTTGATAAAAGATACAGCTGAAACACCAATGTCTTTTCAATTTATACGAATTCATTTTAATTTTTAAATTATGGAAATCCAGAAGCCACTATGGTGACTCTATAGTTTGTCAAAACCACCATAAGCAACAACTTGTCTAATAGCAACTTGTTTAAACACACCAACATAACATGAGCCCAAGATAAGCCAAGTCACAGCCAAAATGACTATCTATGCTACCTTCCCAAATCTACAAAAATAAATAAATAATTGTATATACAACTTCCATTATATACATATGTAAAATATATAACAACACTGGAAAATGTTCATGAAGTGCAAGTGGTTACAGAAAGAAAGTGTGCATAAAATTATACCATTTTTATTGTAAAAAATATGTATGGATAGGCATAGAGCAATGGAAGTAAAAGTTAGAATTTATTTACTTACATTTAAAACACATTTACAATAAATGTGTTTTACTTTTACAAAGTGGAAGGCTATACTTTTAAAACAAATTGCTTCTTGTTTCTATAATTATATTTCTATATGAAAAGACCATCACTGCTTCTCGAAACAGTAGATTCTCTGTAGATGAGCCCTATGTGTATTAGAGGATCTAATATCACTCTTCTTACTGACTTAACATGCTTTATCAAGACTTTATTGTTTTATGGGGCAGAGTTTCACCCTAGGCCAACCCAGGTAAACAAGGAACCATATCCTGGTGATGTTTCATCGCATATAAAACAGGATCAACTTAGAGGGATCTTTCATTAGGGACAAATGCCTCTTTCACTCTATCTTAAAAATGATATTACAGAGCTTGGAAAATTATCATAAAAATCACAGGCCCTAAGATATTATATGTCTAGACATGTACAAAATTACAGCTGACCCTGAAACAGTGGGTTTGAACCGCATGGATCCACGTCTATGTGGAAGTCAACCTCTGCCATCCTGAGGCACAAGACCAACCCTCCTCCTCTTCAGGCTACTCAACGTGAAGACAAGGAGGGTGAAGACCTCCCTGGTAATCTATTTCCACTTAATGAATAATAAATATATTTTCTCCTCTTTAATATTTCTTTTTTTAATTTTAATTTTATTTTTACATATACATGTGTTAATTAGGTTTCCATTTTTTTTTTGCCTTCATAAAATTAAAAAGACTTAAAACATAATAACGATAACAATGCTTAAGATCAGGATTAGAAACAAAAACCTTGTGAAGAACAAACAAACATAAATACATTCAGAAAGGGAATCAGACAATTGCTACATTGAAATATTAAGCAATAATAATAATAATGCAAAGAACATTCACATTGTCAAACAAGAGTAGGTCTCTTATAGAACGCTTTGACTCTGAGATTCAGTATGGAGTTATCAGTTAATTTCTTATTTTTTTTTAAGTATCAGAAAATAGACAACTAATATTTATAAATAAAAGATAATTTCAATTCTACCCAGATCAAGTAGAATGATTTTGATGTATTTCTTCTTTTTATGATGTCTATAAGATTTAGCATGATCTGTTTTTTAATATTTCTTAATATTTTCTCTAGCTCACTGTAAGAATACAATATATAATACATACAAGACACAAAATACTTGTTAATCTGCTGTTTAGGTTATCAGTAAGGCTTCCTGCCAACAGTAGGCTACTAGGAGTTAACTTTGGGGGGGGGTTCTAAAGTTATATTCAGATTTTATTGTGTGGGGGTACTGATGCCCTTAACGCCCACACTGTCTAAGGGTCAACTGTATTTCAACCCTACATGACCTTGCAAATAGCTACTCACACAGTGAAGAGAAATAAAAAGAAAAAAAATTTTTTTTTCTGAAGAATTATATTACAAAATGAATTACATCATTCTGTAGAACTAAAAAGCTGCCAAGGCATATTTTTTTTCAGGCCTGTGCTAGATATTCTAAAATAACAAGATCCTGATGTAACACAATAATAGCTGCTTAATCATTATGATAAAATGTAGATTTTTTTCAAAGTTATTGGTGCACAAAGTTTTTCCAAATGAAACAAATTTCATGAAATTTTGACTAACGATATCATAAAATTGACCCACATCCGATCATTAGTGATAAAGATTCGTTTTAAGCAAGGATATTTTCATTTTCAAGGTATAAAATTAAATAGATATCTTGTAGCTAAGAGAAACATGACAACAGAAACATTACACTCCAAATTAGCTACAGAAATTACAAGTTGAGTTGATGAATTTATGCCAAGTTTATGCAGTTTTTTAAAAAATACATCCCATCACAAAACTAATTATCACTAAATTATTTCAACAAAGAGGGACAATAAAGTACATTTTTAATGCAATTTAGCAAAATTATATTATCACTTGTATATATAACATTTGAAAGTTTAAATGAGCTGTTATTATTGTCGGAGACTGGCTAAGTGTAAATGTTCTATAGGGTAAGGATTCTTCTCTTGTGCTCATGTTCCCCTCCCTTATTTAATCACAAGCCTACCTACACTAGGCCTCTCAAAGTGAGGTCCACATTTCTTTGGGAGAAAGTGAGGTGTGCCAGACAGCAGAAGTCCCAAGGAAAACTATGGTGCATACTTTAAGTCTGCTTCATGGAACAGAATGTTTCAATGAAAATAGGACACTAGAGCACCAACATGCTTGTAGGACCTGCATCCATCCTAATGTGGCTGTCTTCATTTATTCTTGTTCTTTTTGCCCAGTGTTAACACCCGAGCCCACTCCAACTCTGAATGTCTTCCAGATCACTGTTTGCCTTCAGCCCTGGTGTACTATCCTGAAGGAAAGCCTTCCTGAACTTCCCAGGCAGTGATGCCTCTGTCCTCTTGGGGCGCCTGGGAACACAGCCACAAAGCTGGCACACCTGTGGCATCGCATGGAGCTGCCACTGAAGCAGCGCCCCCCAGAGGAAGTGCAGGGAGTCCCGTCAGTGGGCTATCAGTCCCACATGAATGGCAGAGACAAATGTCATGGAAACAGCTACAGCCGGGAGGTGCACCATGATCACTGGGAGGATACTGGGAAGCTACCAACAAAGCTCAAAAACCACGCTAAGAATAACACTTCACACAGAGGCTTCTTGTCAGAAATCGAAAGAGGAAAAGCAAAGTTTCAGTTTTGGAGATTGTATCCTGCTCCTGCTACCTGACCCTGGCCAAATTACTTAACCTTTCTGAGCCTGTTATTTCCTTGTTTTTAAAATGGGAACAGGGCTAGTACCCCCTATATCGGGTTAGTGAGTATTGAGTCACGTGCACAGCATTCTCAGCCTAGTACCTGACAAGTAGCTCGTGTTTACTGGGTGCCGCTGTCAATCAAGATCTTGAATGTGAAAATCAAATCCCTGTCACATGTAAACTTCAGATACATATTAATAAAATAAGACTCTTACCATGCAAGTTAAAGCAGGAAACAGGACAAATTAAAAAATCATTTTATATATTTATCAAAAGAAGCCTCTGCTGTTGTAATAAAGTATGATCTCCATATGTGAGAAAACTTTATTCCCAAGGTACTAAAAAGTAATTTGATGATAAAACTAAATCTGTTGTAAATGTACCAATGACCTGGCTAATTCCATTAACTGTGTGTGCCTATGTCTATATGTATATTATATAATTTTGAAGAAAATTACATGAATGTACAACAGTAACTTCTCATTTGAAGATAAAACACCTGTGAAATAGACATCTGGGGGAAAAGACGGAGTGTTCCATGTGTAAAAGTGGCGTATCTATGCTGTTGCTTATTAAGCCATAATTTTCTGTATGTAAATATATCAGGAGCTTAATACTATTCAACCCACACTGGAATTTGCTAAAGGAATACTTAGAATCCATCTATGTGTAAAACTATAAAATTCTTTCATGATCAAAAAGACCGCTTCTTAAAACAGCCTTCTGTACGTGGTACGGATCCCAAGGACAGACTAATTTACAGAAATGCTGTCCCAGTAGCCTCTGTGTGTGTATGGAAAGATGGTCTTGTTAGCAAAATAAAAATTCCACTTTCCCACAACTCTCTAATGCAAAAAACTCTTTGTGATTAGTTTGTCTAGAGAGAAAATGACCTAGTGAATCAAATGTCTGTGGCTGGAAATATTTTCTCACATATGCTTGTACTGTCAAAGAACAGAAGCATCCAGTAAACAAGCAAGACTGTGTGTGTGTGTCTCTGCTGGGGTGGGTGTGTTTTTGTTTGCGACCCAGAAGACCACAGGGTCCTCATATGAAAAATTACTGGGAGTGAAAAACTGAAAATCTTAAATGATAACTTAATACATTTTAAACATTATTAATTGAAATATTATATATTCATAAATATTCTACAACCCTCCAGCCCTATGGTAGATAATGGAGGTGTGTGTCTGTGTGTCTCTGAGGCTGATCCACCATACATGGAGCCAAATCCTTAGCAAACCCTTTTTAATCAAAAAGTACTTTTTTCTTTTAAAATGAGCTTATAAAAATGCTTGTTAAATCTTCATTTGTAAATCTTTAAAATTCAGATCCATTTATTTTTGTACTGAAAGCATTACTATAATCCTCCCCAAACCCATTTATTCTACTGGAAAAGTACCTATGTTTTTTAGTATCATCATCATCATCCTCCTTGGCAGTTAGAGGGTTCAATTCTTTAGATAAAGTATATTTCTCACTATAAATTCAGTATATATTAAATGACTTGACTGTAAGTATCTTCTAATATGGTAGATATAACATGAAAGTTTCCCAAGTCATCTCTGCACCAGAGTTAAGCACATATAATACACACACAAATTCCTCTAAATATAAAACATTTTTGTGATATCTACAAATGTTAAACTTCCTCCCAGAAGAATCTAGGAAAATACCAAATGATAAGCTTTTATGTCAACTACAACAAGGCCTCCATCAGTTCTTCTTTTATTGAGCACTAATCAATTCTACTAAATCATGGCATACGTATTATATTGATTTTTCTCTGTTTATCAATCCCCATTATATATTTTCCTTTCCAATTACCATTTTCAAAGAAAATGCAATAGAGGCGGGAGCCACTTTAGTTCCTGGCATGTTAAAAGTGAAAGCAAGACAAAGGCTTGATGAAAAGAAGGGTCAAATAAAGGATAAACATATTTAGAACTCAAGATTTTAACCACTCAATTTAGAGAGTATTGTTAAAGAGAAAACAACGAATCTTTCAATTATGAAAATACACTGCAAGTGACCTTTTTCAAAGGACTACATTTATTTAACTATGTGTTCCCAATTCAAGGTAAACCCCTTATTAAAATGCCATGCCTCCCTGGCTTATTTGCTGTGTTTAAATTATATGAAACTCCTTAATTACTGAGATTCTAAATGAAGTAGATCCTGGATTCTTAAGGAAGTTTCCATTTTCCAGATGCTTATAGCTGTGTTTGTAACAAAATCTATTAGAATCCCTGGCTAATAAGTTAATGTTTAATTTGCAATTTCCTTAAAACACAATATAATAGCATGCTGATAAGAATATTTTCATAAGCCAAGTTTGCTCTTGAAAAAGAAAAACATCCATAAAAACAGTAGGTAGATAATGTAAAATAAACTAAACCACTATTCTCACACACACACAAAAGACAAACATTGCAAAAGAAAAAACTTTCCGAAATGTTACACAGGTGATTGACTTGGGAGGTCATAGAAGGTACCTGTCCTTCAAGCTTCATTCTTTTGGATTATTTTACTAGAAGAGAGCCGTAGGAAGGAAGAGCTCATGACTGAAAGAATTTATAAATCTAACGCTTCTGCTAATCTATAATTCTGATGTAGTTCCTTGTCATTATTAATTTTCTTTTCTGAACCATTCAACTTGGATAAAAAATCTGAAAAATCTGAAAAGTCTGAAAAATCATAAAAATCCATTCAACTTGGATAAAAATTTGAAAAATCTAAAAAATCTGAGTAGTTTGAAAATCATAACCCAGTTTTCTTAAGACCAACTACCCCCAGTATTTGACCAAATGTGGGTAGGGTCTCCACCATACCCTCACCACAGGGATTTAAAGGAGGGGTGGAAGATAATAATTTGAAAGTTTCACAATCTGGACAAAATTATTTAGAATGTTTTAGACCAGTGGTTCTCAATCAGGGGGTCGCCTAAGACCATCCTGCATATCAGATATTTACATTATGATTCATAACGTTAGCAAAATTACAGTTATGAAGTAGCAACGAAAATAATTTTATGGTTGGGGGTCACCACAACACGAGGAACTGTATTAAAGTGTATGGCATTAGAAAGGTTGAGAACCACTGTATTAGACCATAGTTCTTACATGTCCCTGAGAGAAGTCAGTATTCTTGTCACCTGTATGTAGGTGACATGCCTCTGCTAGAGTTATTTACACATAGGATCTGTACCTCCACCAAAACAAAAGCGCCCTAGTGACCTTTGGTTTTACCACTCAAAATGGGCAGATATATCGCTACATATTCTGTCTTTTACATCTATCAGATAAAGGAATGAGTACCAATAAATTTTGTACATGCAAAAATAAATCAGCCATCACTACATCTTTCCTTGCTGTTCAAGGATCAGAATTTAAAGAGTTTTTCTCTTCTGAATTTTTTTGTGAAAAAAAGAAAAGATTCTTTTTTAAAAAGAATATGGTAGAAGGGTAGATACATAGTAGTCCATTTCCACTATTTTTCATATTTCTTGGTGTCCCAGGTCCCTTTTGAGAAACAGATGTAAGCTGTGTACCCGGCCCCCCTACACAGTATAACAAACAGAGAATGCGGCGTAGAATGTCAAGAGCCTCATGGAAGCCCCCAAATTAAACATTTGTAAACTCTAAGAATGAAATGTCACGTATTGGGGAGCTTAGTCTTTACATGTAATCAATTACATTATCCTAAGCAATTAATTATAGGGGCTAGAGGCAGGTGACTGTTCAGGATGAGAACGTATATACAAGGCTGATTCTATCCGGCACCTGACACATCCTAAATCCAATCGGGATGTTTATGATGAATCAGGAACTGCTGCACGGCAGTGCAGGCAAGCCCCTGAGGTTTGCACTGCTCATTTTCTAAGCAGGAAGTAAAGGTATTAGAATAAAATGGAAAAAAAAATTCTTAGTGCTAAAAGCTAGGAAGAATTGGAATTTTCTAAGCAAGCTGGTTCAAGTACAGAAATACTAAGCCATTTAGTAAAATCTTGGCAAGTCAAAGACATTTTTCATTTCCCCCTACTTTATGCTTCATTATCAGTTTGCATATTTAGCATGAAGTACTGTGGAGACACTCTGGAAAAATGAAATTATAGGATTAACATTATTAGTATAGATCTATACACACATACAGGTATACTGTATGTGCCAGTTTTTTCTTTGTCCCACACAGCAGGGTGTGCTTTCTTCTTTAAACCAAACTAACAATAAACTTCAAGCGAAACTAGATCCTAGTAACACAGTCCAAGATCTATACATTGTGTAACTGCAGTAAGTATGCTCATCAATTTCCTAGTCTATGTTTTCTCTGTCTAGTCAAGACTTTTCCTGTGAAGCTAGAGTGCTCGTGGGAAAAACCAGCCAAACCAACCAACTCAGCCAAAGCATCACAATAACTGTACTGGAATTAGATATTCTTCAGTAACAAACTCATTCTCCTCTAAAGAATCCTTTTCAAGAAGAATTTATAAGTAACTGACATAATAACTAAAGATTAATCATCCCTATTTGGATTTAGGACATATTTGGGTTATACACCGAATTATGCTTTTGAATTACTGTTTGCAACATGATTTCTTAGATCCTGAAATCTTCCAGTTCTGAGGGTAATTAACTGGGTTTATAAATGAGAATGTTAAAAAAAAAACTCTCCAAGTGCTGTGGGCCAGGTATTTTTTTTTTTTTTTTTTTTTTTTTTTCAGTTTTTTTTGCCAGGGCTGGGTTTGAACCCGCCACCTCCAGCATATGGGGGTCAGAGCCCTACTCCTTTGAGCCACAGAACCTCTCCAGGCCAGGTATTTTAATAGGAGATTTCATGTAAGTTTTCACCTTGACCATATAATGCTTATGGATCACTTAAATAACATGTTAAAGATGGATTGACACAAAGTAATAGTGAGTTATATTTGGACCCATGAAGTCTGAGGCTCTATGGCAATAGAATGTATGACTTTAGCCACAGCTGTCACCCTCACTAGACTGCAACTTCAGGAGACCGAAGCCCCTCTGTGGCATGAACACCCTGGATTGTAATTATTTTTGTCTGTCTTTCTCTACTAGATGGTAAGCCCCTAGAAGACAGAAACCATATGTTAATTACAGTGTATTCAGTACCTGATAATAAACCTCTGTTGAATAAAAACAAGGAAGTGTTTATTTCCAGATGACCTTCCAACAGAAGTTGGAGATTAAAAAACTGCAAAGATAATACATATACAGAATAAATTTTAAATGAAAATAATCTCTACATTGATAGCCCACATCAGTTACCCAGAACCTACTGAGACACAAGACTTCCCATCATCAGAATTAAAGTGCCAAATAAATCTTTAAACACCATGAATACAAATCTCTAGGCTATGATAGACACTTTTCTTTCCTAAATATAATTCTGTCAATAACTTGGTAATTATGGTGATTATCATTATACAGGACTTTGGAGGTAGCTGTTACTACAGTTGGCAAAAGCCAACCAATGAGAGAGACGCAGTGAGCCTTGCCCAGCAGTATCCCTCAGGGGCTCTGCGCCTGTCCTCTTCACTCCCCTCCAACACTTCGTAATTAATGGAAAATCATGGGCTCTGGTTTTAATCTCAGCCCTGACACCTTATCATGTGAATCTTAGACAGGTTAAATCTCTCTGGTCCACCATCTCTTCAACTGTTAAATTGGAGTTAATACCACTCTCCTGACTATTACAGAAGTAAAGTGAACATTCCTTCCCTTCAGGGCCTTTCTTTCTCCTTCCTTGCTTACAAGGTATACCTTATTTTTAATGGTTACTGTAATATAGATAACCATATTTTCTGAACCAAAAATTGAGGGACATAACCAGACAACTAGCCTAAAATTAATATGCAGACTTTTCTAGAAAACTCAGGACACATTGGCTGATGCCTGTAATACTAGCTCTCTGGGAGGCCAAAGTGGATGAACTGCTTGAGCTCAGGAGTTTGAGACCAGCCTGAGTAAGAGCGAGACTCAGCTCTATCAAAAACAGAAAAACTAGGCCAGGCAGAGTGGCTCACGCCTGTTATCTAGCACTCTGGGAGGCCAATGTGGGTAGATTGCTTGAGCTCAAGAGTTTAAAACCAGCCTGAGCAAGAGCGAGACCTTGTTTCTACTAAAAATAGAGGGGAAAAAAGCTATCCAGGTGTGATGGCACATACTTATAGTCCCAGCTTCTTGGGAAGCTAAGGCAAGACGATTGTTCAAACCCAGGAGTTTGAGGTTGCTGGGAGCTTAGGCCATGCCACTCTAGTTCAGGCAACAGAGCGACACACCTTCTCAACAACAACAACAACAAAAATCCAAACAAATGGCATAGCCCAAGATTGCAGGCTGGTGCACTATTTCCTTTTATTAAAAGCCTAAGCTTCCACATTTGTTGTTCCACTTTTCCATTCATTTACAGAATTGTGTATTCACACCTGCTTTCATCTGCTCAAAAGTTACAGACTAACAGGCACTGTGCCCTGGGACTATAGCAGTAAAGCAGGTGGGCATAGTTCCCAGTGCTACAGAATTTACAATCTAGACTCAAAGAAGAAACAGCTATTTGGCCAAAAAAATCATCCAAATAAATAATTGCAAGCTGTAATATGTAATAACTTGTGGACTATGTGAGAGAGCATCTATAACAGAAAAACTTGACTCAGCAGTGGGTGGGTTGAGGAGGGAGGGACATCGGGGTAGCGTCTTACTTAACCAGAGGATTAAGGGAGGAGTAGCTCGACTCCTGCTCCAAGGACATCTTGGTGCTTCCATGCATAACATCTTTCTACATTTCATTCTGTAGTTTTTCACTTAGTCTTTGATTTCTCTCCACTTATCCCCGAACACAGTAACAGTGGGATCTGGCTGAAAGGTGGCCAGATTTTGAATCACAAGACTCGTGTCTGAGTCTCACCTGCGAACGTATGTAGCCTGGCCTCCTTGTGCTCACTGTATCACCTGGAGAGGACACTCAAGGCCTTACCCAACCACCTCAAGAGTTCTGTGAACGAGAACAGTACTGAGATCAGTGATGCCAAAGCGCCCACTGACTGTAAGGAGAACAGTGCAAATTTATTTTTTTAAATATTTTCTGCTTTTAGTTGCCTGTTCGCTGCTATCTGAAGTGACATTTTAAATAGCCCCCACCAAAGGCCTATTTTCCTTCTAGTCAGAATTTTAACCCATTACGTACATCTTTTTTCACTCATTCACTCAAAAGACCTTCAGAACATGTTTATGTATCAAAGTCACAGGCATTAGGGGATAGGATGTTTAAAAACAAAATATGGCACTACTCATAATCATTGAAGTCTAGACTTTTCACATATCTCTATATCAAGTCTCATCTATAATGTCAAAGGGTAAAAACACCCTCTGCCTTAACTGTATTCAGTCTCAATGAAAAAATACATTTTGTATTAGAGATAGAAAATGCTAAAGATCTCTAAAGATTTCAAAAAATGCCTAATTAATTTCACTCAATAATCACAAGCCTGACAATTAGTCTTGAATTTGAACCTAGGTTTCATAACTCCTCAGAGCAAGGTGACCGACCATTCAGAAAACTGCCTACCAATGTTAGTTTATGCATCTGTTAAATGGCACAGTATGCATTACTCATAGATTGCCATAAAAACTAAAGTTTGGCAAAATACCAAACAATGCTCAATAAGTTTTTCCTTCTGATTTCATATATTTCTTGATTAAAAATATTTAATAAGTAATGGAGTTTCAGGCAGCACCCATAGCTCAGTGGGAGGACACCAGCAACACACACTGAGTCTAGAGGGTTCGAACCTGGCCCAGGCCAGCTAAACAACAAGGACAACTGCAACCAAAAAATAGCTGGGCATTGTGGCAGGTGCCTATAGCTGAGGGCAAGAGAATCACTTAAGCTTAAGAGTTTGAGGTTGCTCGGGCAGCGCCTGTGGCTCAGTCAGTAGGGCGCCGGCCCCATATACCGAGGGTGGCAGGTTCAAACCCGGCCCGGCCAAACTGCAACCAAAAAATAGCCGGCGTTGTGGCAGGCGCCTGTAGTCCCAGCTACTTGGGAGGCTGAGGCAAGAGAATCGCTTAAGCCCAGGAGTTGGAGGTTGCTGTGAGCTGTGTGAGGCCACGGCACTCTACCGAGGGCCATAAAGTGAGATTCTGTCTCTACAAAAAAAAAAAAGAGTTTGAGGTTGCTGTGAGCAGTGACACCACAGCACTCTACAGAGGGCAACATAGTTGAGACTCAAGTCTCAAAAAAAAAAAAAAAAAATTATGGAGTTTCACCACACTACTACACTTAGGTTTGGTGGAAATGAAACAGGCCCTTTTCTCCCAGGCTTTGCCTGACTGACATATTGCTTTAGGGAGTACTGAAGCCCATCAGTTTGGATTAGAAAATTGGAGATCATAAGACTCAATTTTAAAAGAAATATTTAGGGAAAAGTAATCCTCTTTGCTTCCATGAATGGTAATGTTTTTGTAACTATATTGGAATTGGCATATTCCCGTACCAGTTCCCTATAAAGAATAATGATACTGAGCCACCCTGTGAAACTGCAGAGTGGAAACAGAATTTACATTAGATGCCTCATTTATAGTCTGAACAATCCTTAATATGTGCCATGTCTTTACAAAGGCAAAAAAGCAATTTGACTTAATAACATTTTCTGTATTTTCACAGCTGCTCCTGTTGTTGTATCTTTATAATAATTTCATAAGTTGATGGTGTCATCATATGCCACATTTATCATATGGCCTTGCTACCCAAGGTCACACAGTGAGGTACAGGTTGGGCATCCTTTATCTGAAATGCACAGGATCAGAAGTGTTTTAGATTTTTGAATTTTTCAGACTGTGGAATGTCTGCACCTACGTGAGATACCTCCGAGATGGGACTCAAGTATAAGAATGAAATTCAGTTGTGTCTCCTATACCCTGCATACACACAGCCTGAAGGTAATTTCACACAGCATTTTTGATAATTTTGTGCATGAAACAAAGTTTGTGTGCACTGAACCATCCAAAAGCGAAGGTGTCACTTTCTCAGCCACCCATGAGGACAATCTGTGGTTGTTTGGTATCACCATCATGCCTGGCTCTGAATCTATATGCCACGAATAAGCAGTCATTTTCTTATACTTACTCACACATGAGTACTTACCAGTAAAAAATACGACATATATATCTGGAATATGCAGAAAAGATTCACCATAGCAGAAGGGGACTGGGAGGGCCCTTCCTTCCCTTGAGAACGCTGAATAAACTGTGTGTAATATGCCTGCCCTTTGTGAACTGTCACATGAGGTCAGGTGTGGAATTTTCCACTTGTGGCATCACATCAGTGCCCCCCAAATTTCAGATCTTGGAACATTCTGGTTATAGGGTTTTCAGATAAGGTCTGCTCAACCTGTATTGGTAAAACCAGCTCTAGAATATTCACCTCCTTGGTCCCTTACCCAGAATTTCTTAACCTATTTGGGCCACAGCTCTTTTTGGCAGTCTGGAATAGTCTACGGACCCCTTCTCAGAAGGACTTTTTGAGTGTTACAACTAGACTACACAGAAATCAATTAAGATTGACAGTTATCACAATATTTTAAAATGTGAGATGGTAATGTACTGCTTTATTAGTGTGTGAAATAACAAGATCTAGCTATGATTAATAAATACAATTTTAAAGTAGTGATAAGCTTAAATATTTTGATATCTCCACAACAACCGTACCGTGATATAAAAATCTCTGTCATTTTTATCAGTGGCAACGTCAGTGGTTCTGTTGATAGTGCTGTGGTATACTGTTTTTATTCATAATTCAGGGAAATGATAAGTTTCAGTTAGATAGTAGTGAAAATAAAAGTGTAATTGCTTTTTCATCCATGTTCACAAACTCCTGACCCCACTGGGACCTCAATATTGCCCCAACAAACTTCACCAATTTTTTTACCTTTTTTTTTTTTTTGCAGTTTTTGGCTGGGGCTGGGTTTGAACCTGCCACCTCCGTCATATGGGGCCGGCACCCTACTCCTTTGAGCCACTGGCGCCGCCCCAAACTTCACCAATTTATAAGATAGCCACAGCAAGTTTTAAAGTATTTCAAGGTATAACCAACGTTGTCCTAAATATCAGTTAGCAAAATCTAAAAATCAAACAAACAAAAAGACCCCCAGAAAATTCTAAATTCAACAATGCAAACTTTTATTTCCCAACCACTAATCTTATTCCAAATCTTTATATAGGCTCTAAGATGAAATATAGAATTGTAAACACCTAGTCTGTTGAAAATAGATAATGTTGGATAAATCCACTTTGGTTTCCAAATCAAATGATAACACAGCAGGTATATCCACACACTTTAAGGACATAAAAAAATTATGAAGAAGGACGTATTTGTTTCCATGCCTTTCCCCAAATCCACTCTGCTGCCCTTCCCTCCAAGAATTTTGCACACTCGCTGCTCGCTTCCTGGCTCCTATATGACCCTGTGCTATGCTACCTAGCACACCAAGGTACCTTCTGTCAGATAACTTCAAAGCAACCACTAATTCACTTCTAGGAGATACAGAGACCACAGTGTCTGAACCCAAAATAAGGAGACATGGCTTGACGAGTATGGGTACACTCGTGACAACTCAACAAATACTTGCTGTCAGAAGGCTCCTGGAAAACACGTAAGGGGCAATTTAATGCACACACAGGCGAGTTCTTTATTCTTCCACATATCAGCCTGACCCTCCTGCTCTACAATTGCTCTCCACACCTGCTCTGTTCACTGCACTGTAAAGGGAGGGATTGGAATTCTTTGCAATTATGTGACTGAAATGTTTAGAAGTGTCTGAAGTAATTTCATCTCCACTTCTTTATTAATTTATTTATTTTTGGTGGGCATGCAAACAGTTTAGTCCATAGAAACAGCCTTGAAGGAAATACAGATCTCAGAAGGGGATGGTTAACAGAAATGCCTTTTTTTCTTTTAATACAATAACTAAGAAAATGCCAGGAAGGCTATGTTAACCAGTGTCATGAAAAAGTGTCAAACTGTTTATAAGACCAGAATATGTTGCCCCATGATCGCATAAATGTACATAGCTATGATTTAATATTAATAATAAAAAAAAGAACAGTAAGATATCTTAGAAGCTATTCTGGAAGGGAAAAAAACAATGATTGGCTCTATAATTCATTTATAAATTTCAAGATACAATTACTAATTCAATAAAGTCTAAATTGATAAATTCAAACTAAAATATGTCTCTATTCTTTCTCATTAGCACAAGCCTCCTCATCTAAGAAGTAAAAATAAGACCTAACTAATCATAAAAAAAAAAATCTGCTTTATTCCCCCCTCCTCACACACTTAAGTCCAGAGTAACTACTCTCCACCCTAAATAGCAACAGCGAAAATCACCCAAAAAAACTCTGCAAGGGCCAAAGCAGAAATGAACTTTTTAGACCATTATATCAAACACTAAAATGAAATTCTATTAGTTATATTTGGATTTTGTTAAACAATAGCAAAATGTGTAACTGTCTCTGGCAATGTGACTTCACTAATGCCAAGCTATAAAACAACTACTTTGGGGCGGTGCCTGTGGCTCAAGGAGTAGGGCGCCAGCCCCATATGCCGGAGGTGTGGGGTTCAAACCCAGCCCTGGCCAAAAACTGCAAAAAACAAAAACAAAAACAAAAGCAACTACTACTTTGCTCTTACGATTTATGTAGGGTTTACTTATTTTTCCACTGAATATGCTAACACATTGCAGTATGTTCATAAGTAAAAAAAAAAATCCTTGTAGAGGCAAAAAATAGGGACATCAACTCTATAAAGCCAAAATCGAATTTTGTCACTTCCTGAAAAATGCAAAAAGTATTTCTACATTTCAGTCACTGTCTGCAAAATAATTATAATATATAATAAAATGGAGTTGTCATGACATTGTACGTTTACTACATTTTAAAAGTGTCCCCCAAAATTAAGATGTGGTTTCAAGGAATGCAAGTGCTTGAGCTAATACAGCTACCCAAATATTATAGATGTACATATACTTTCAGTATAATCATTCTATTGGTCTATATAATGTTACATGAATATAACTGTAATGTTAAATCAACAATATCACCATTTAAGTAAAAACTATTAAATATTAAAAAGCTTAATGGCACTCTCAATTAACTAAAAAAAAATCTCTCTATTAAAATTCAGCTTGGGTTTAATATGAAAAATGTTATCATACCAAAAGAATCTAGCTAAGCAATCATGTATAAACACAGATATTAGCCTGAAATTTAAGACAGACCGCTAAATTGAATGATGAGCCCATTAGCTTGAGTTCTACAGTTCATTAGCTTAACCACAATCCCAACCTAATATCCATAAAGTCGCAAAGGCAAATGTAATATACCTCCTAAATGTAGAGAACTACACAAATTTTTCATTATTCAGGAAGGATTTATGTTCAGCATTACTTTAGTGACAGTGAAGGGAGAACTAAGCAGTCTTTGAGAAAGAAGTTCACTTAAAAACTATTTCTAAAAAAACATTGAAAAGCTATTATTTCTCTTAGGTTCAATGCAAACTCCTTGAAAATGAAATTTTTACATCCCTCATTCCCCCACCCCACCAAAAAAAAAAAAAAAAAAAAAAAAGCCAGGCATGGTGATGTGCGCCTTATAGGTCCAGGAATCTGAGTCGGAAGTGAGCTGTAGTCACATCATTGCACTCCTGCACTCCAGCCTGGGGGACACAGTGAGACTGTGTCTCTACAAGATATGTAAGAAAGGAAATTCTGCAAACTGCTCAGTATTTTTCCTCCCAGAGATGTACCAAAGCATCTATCATCTACTCAGATGCCCAAACTTTGTTCCCCAGGTATCATCTTAAACTCTTTCCTTTCCTCAAGCCCCGCCATCCATCAGGTGCCAAGTCTCCCCGACTCCTCCTAAACACTCCTCAGATCCAGGGGAG
Organism: Nycticebus coucang; assembly: GCF_027406575.1. Classification (NCBI taxonomy): domain Eukaryota; kingdom Metazoa; phylum Chordata; class Mammalia; order Primates; family Lorisidae; genus Nycticebus; species Nycticebus coucang. The sequence goes on from NC_069780.1 coordinate 74,321,183, forward strand.
TGGACCAACCCCTCTCCACATGACAGTCACCTCCTGCCCTTTCTCCTCTATTGTCCCTGAGACTCCAGAGCCCTCCAGACCCCGGCAGAGACCTCTGCTGGGTCTCCCACCTCTGAGGGGTTGCACACTCCAGTTTAGCCTGAAGTCCCTTACTGCAGGAGGAAGACACATAATAACAGCAGTTCCTCCATCCCTGGGTTGGAATGTGCTTTACCATTAAGAAAGTACGTCCAACTGAACTACGACCCCTTCCAAGATGAGACTCGAGGGAAGGGAACAGAATCCCCGGCTACGCAGTAGTGCTTTAAAGGTCAGGGCCAAGTTTGAGCTTCCCCATCCCCTCTCGGCTATTGTTATTTATCATAAGCAATACTAAATAACTGACAGTGATGTATTTTTATTTTTTAACAAAATTAACATGATACTTCCATATACACAATCATATACTTAGTCCTTCCCTGGCCCTACTTATGCTGTGCACAAGAGGAGTCCTGCACATTATATCAGCGTGTAATGGCTCATTTAATGCCAAACATGGCTGAGAAAGGAAGCAGCGAAGAGTATGTGAAGAGTGTGTTGGTCACTGGAGAAAGTAAAAGAAAAGATAGGACAAGGCCAGGCACGGTGGCTCATGCCTATAATCCTAGCACTCTGGGAGACTGAGGCAGGTGCATTCCCTGTGCTCAGGAGTTCGAGACCAGCCTGAGCCAGAGCCCAGACTGCATCTCTAAAAATAGCTGGATACTTGGCAGGCGCCTATAGTCTCAGTTACGCGGGAGGCTCAGCCAAGAAGATTGCTTGAGCTCAAGAGTTTGAGGTTGCTGTGAACTATGAGTCCACGACACTCCATCCAGGGTGACAAAGTGAGACTATCTCCAAACAAAGAAAAAGGAAGAATAAAGGCAAACCTATAGCTTAAAAAAAAAAAAAGGATAAAACTATATAAAAGGCATAAGTAAATAGTAAAAAAATATTTAGAAGATATCCCCGGAGAAAGCCCAGAAATGAGTGTAATTCAATCCACCTCAATCTCCGTCTCCTGCTTTGCTTTGTCCACCACAGTTTCCCAGAAGATACAGCCACATGGAGCCAGAGCTTATCCACACCACACTGGGGGTCTTTCTCTGGTCCTCTCCAGCTTTCCTACCTCCTTTCCAGATCCCCTCTTCTACTCTTTCTGTTGCCATTAACTACGTTTTGTGGAAATATAGTCTGCACCCTAAAATTCTTGGGCAATTACAGGGCTGATAACACTTGGCAGTTACCTGTCAGCAGAGCAAAAAAAATATTTCCCTTAATCTTATGCAAAAATAATCCAGAATTCATTACGATGGCAAGTATCAGAATCATGATTCCATACATGACATTGCATTTGTGATGTTCCATAGTTTTAAAATGTGTGCTATAAATTGATAAAATGGAGAGCACTCTAGAAAATTTGTTTCTTAGGGTTTCCATAATGTGAACTAAACAGAAATGAGAACACCATGGCACACGGACATATATTAGCCACCTTCCTATTTATTTAATTTATACTTCCCTGCACATTTTATGACGACAGCATTTGTCCACAGAAATAAATGCCCCAAATGTTAGCATTAGTAGAAACATACATCATTTAAGTGTGGACTTAACAAAAAAAAGGTACCTGACCAAACTTAACTGATGAGAGATCTGAAAACTGAAATTTAAATATTCTTTAGCACTTTTGAGTATAAACATCAAGCTCACCATTTCCCTTGAATCCTTCATGGTTTCTCCTCATTTTAAAGCATAATTATAGCTCACAGCAATCTTAAACTCCTGCTTCAGCCTCCCAAGCAGGACTACGGGCACGTGCCACCATGCCCAGCTAAACTGTTTTCTCCCCCAGAATGGTGGTCTCCTGGTCTCAAGTGATCCTCCCAACTTGCCTCCAATGTGCTAGGATTACAGGCGGGAGCCAACACACGCAGCTTACACTGTGGTGTCGCCAACTCAGTGTGTATCTGGAGACACCTATGCATCCTGCCCTCCTGGGAGGTTCTCAATGAGGAGAACAGGACAAAAACACAATGCAGCAGTCTGCAGAAGGAAAGGCAGTGGCAGTGAACAAAGACTGACACTGCAATGGGTGACAGGACTCGCCACTGTGTCCGGGAGTAGCTGTGCTGCCTGTCACTCTATATGCCACACCGACCTGGGCGCAGCTGATGGGGTTGAGGGTGTGAACCAAGAGCCACCTTCTCAGAAGCATTAACTTTCTAAATCAGTAACTGCCTGCTTTCTTGTATCCCAAGATGATGCAGCCCCCATCTGCAGAAAGGCACACGTTTTGAGTATTTTTTAGTAGTTGTGATGGATGGTAAGATTTGTCCTGTGGGGATAAAGGGCCAGTGACAGGTGCAAGACAACTGGACAGAGCCAGCCATGCAATCTGACCACAGAAAAAAGCAGAGCTCCTGCTCCCTGTAGGGAGAAACCTACATCTTCAGCCCCACGAGCTCCATCAATGATCTGGTCAAAAAGGCTAAGAAATGTACAAAATCCAATACTAGAGTTCAGAAGGCAACTTCTCTATGGAATACTTATTTTCCTAGAGACCAGTATTTGGAGCAACCCTACCACCAATCAGCTAAAATAATTCAGCAGTGGAAAAAAAAAAAAACTAAACTAAACTAAGCAATGAAAAGGTTGCTATTCAATTTTATTTTGCCAAAGTCTTTTCTGTGGATGTAGTCAGAGACTGGTATGGTTAGTAGACACATATAATTAGCCTCCTTACATAACTTTTCTTCAAATACTGTACACGTGTGTATCACTGTGTCTACACATGTAAGAAACAGTTACGTATTGTTTTGGGTAAAATACATGGAATACTGTCAAAATCGAGGGGTTTCGATAGCAGTTTCTCCAACTCAGCAGTTCATAAGAAATTAAAATGGATGAATGGGAGAGGGTACTGACATGTAGCTACCTGGGGAAAAAATAGAAGGCATTTCCACAGTCTGATTTACTTTAAAATAAAGGAGAAGAATCAATCTTAATGAATATTTACAGAGGTCAGGTACAGGGGCTCATGTCTGTAATCCTAGCACTCTGGGAAGCAGAGGCAGGTGGACTGCTTAAGCTCAAGAGTTCGAGACCAACCTGAGCAAAGCAAGACCCTGTCTCTAAAAAAAAAAAAAAAAAACAAAAAAATAGCTTAAAAAAAAGTAAGTTTTTAGGGAATGAAACATGTAAAGTTCATTATTTTTAATTTGTATAATCACATGCTAGAAGGGATAGTTGTTAACAATTTCTGTGGACCTTTCTGCAGAGAGAGCTAGATGAATGAATGCTCAAGGACCTCTTGGTTTGATGAATTTATGATTCTACAATTCTGCAAACATACAGAGACAGATGAAGCTCCCAGGAACAGTAATGTACCACAGAATCAAACAAGCATATTCTTTCTTACAGAAAGTGAAAAATCTTATACCTAACAACTTTGTTTGCATAATCAATCCCTTTAAATCTACAGTCTCCAATCCCAAGGCCATGGACTAACAGCAGTCTGTGGCCTGATAGGAACCCCCAGCAGGTGGTGAGTGACAGGCTAGTAAAGAAGCTTCATCTGTATTTACAGCCATTCCCCAACACTCACATCACCACCCCCACCACTCCATCCTGGTCTGTGGAAAACTTATCTTTCACAAAACCAGTCCCTGGTACCAAAAAGGCTGAGACTTCTGCTTTAAATGCAGTGTTTAATTCACCAATGGAGAAAAAAAATGGAGGCAAAGATACTTAAAAACACCAAGAATAGATAGTAAACAAATTTACACTGCACATTTTCCTAAACTTTTTTAAAAATGAAAGTATTATCTAACTTGATCTTCAGTAACCTGAGAGATAGGTACTCTGAGATTTTGCAATTGGAGAAACAAAATATTTGATATATTAAATAAAGTCATTACTTAAGCCTTACACTAGAGAGGGAAAGAGCCCCAAAAGTACAAGATTAAAGGAGTAGGGGGAAGAAATACAACTTTCCAATTTTTTCCCATGAAAATAATTATTTCTATGTCCTGGATTTTTTTCATTCATTCATTCTATGAACATCTGTTACTATATATACCAAATACAGTTTTCTCCCTCCTCAAAAAAGAAATACCAAGGGATAAATAATGTTCATGGATAAAAAGTGCATGGTCGCAACTTTAGCAGAGTATATCTAAAACTGAAGGTGAAAAACACCTGCATGATGTTTTAACAAGTAAAAACTTGTCTTTCAATCACAATGTATTTATTCTTTGGTCAGACATAATATTAAAAACATCGTCCTCTGACTTTTCTTTAAAATGTTCCCTGGATAAGCCAAAGCAAAAAGATGCCTGGCTTTCTAAAAATCTCCCCGTGATTTAATGACAATGATTGAAACAGAATTCTAGATACTGTACTCTGATCTCCCATTTTCAAAATATATTATATTCTTCTCCCTCACTTATATGCCCAGTTAATTTTCTTCAAATAAATGCCCTGGTATTGATCCCTACTTCTCCCTGATTCTGTACAGACTCCTTGAAGGTTGTGTGATCAGCAGTCTTGGCATCCCAGGAAGTGAACAGATGAAGCCAAACACAAAAGAAGCTTTCTTAGGGAAAAAAATAAATAAAAAAAGAAAGCAGCAGCAGCTTTCTTAGTATGTAAAAAAAAAAAATCTGACTCAAATTGTAAGAAAAAATTTCCTATTGGAAGTCAGAAATACAATGTGCCTGTAAACAATGTAATTCACAGCAACATTTCTTAAATGTATTATGAAATATTATTTAAAAAAATGGCTTGTTACCAAATATTAGTCAAATAAAAGGAAAAATCTGATAACTTCAAAGGCACTAACACTTCAAGTCAGACATTCACTGGATCAATTCCAAAGAGAAGTTATTAAGTTATACCATGATTTTAAGAGACAATAACCCCCAAAATTATTTTCTTATTGTTATTATTTTCTAGCCTATTGATTTGTTATTGATCCCAATAGCCTCCTGCTTCATACAATGTTAATATTTTATTTAGAAGTGATGTTAGATCTGTTTTGTTCATATATGTATATTTAGAAAGCATCTTTTTTGAATTTTTTGTACATTTATTTCCAGTGTTTTTCCTAGACATAGTTTTTTTTTACACGGCTATAAGACCATATATAAAACGTTATACCTTTTTCTCTTAAGAATTTTTTATTAAATCATAAGTGTGTACATTAATGCATTTATGGGGTACAATATGCTGATTTTATATACGATTTGGAATGCTTGCATCAAACTGATTAACATAGCCTTCGCCTCACTTACTTACTGTGGTAAGACATTTACACTCTACTCTTCATAGATTTGACATGTACCCTTGCAATACGCACCACAGGGGAGGTCCCACTGATTATCCTCCCTCCACCCAGCTTCCCCCTTCCTCTCCGCTCCCTGTTCTCCTCCCTCCTTCATCCTGGGATATATTATTTTTTGAGACAGAATCTCACTCAGTTGCCCTGGAATTGAGTGCTATGGCATCATAGCTCACAGCAACCTCAAACTATTGGGCTCAAGCGATCCTTTTGTCTCCGTCTCTTGAGTAGCTGAGACTACAGGTCTCACCACAATGCCCAGCTAGTTTATTTTTAGTAGCAGTGAGGTCTCACTTTGCTCAAGCTAGTCTCAAACTTCTGAGCTCAGGCGATCCACCCACCAAAATTAAATATGCCAATTCTTCCATTAATTTCTGGCCATGCTTTGGAGAACTCCTTTAAAGAACTTTTTTTTTATCTTAATGGTTAAAATAAAAGCAGTGCGACACTATTATTTACTACTAGAGGAATTATATATTACATGAAATTTGAAGACCGTTTTAAGCAATGTTTGATTATAATTTATGTTTATTTCATGGTTTGGAAAATATCCCAAGAAGTTAGATATCTTTGATAAGAAATCAGAATAAACTAACACATATAAATATTAATAAAACCAATTTCCAATGGGTAGAAACATCACTTCTTAAAGCAATGCTTCACTTTGATTTCCCCCTGAAATAACTTCTATTTGACTTTCTTTCCAAGGGAACCCAGGTTCCATCACCATATCAAGGTGTCCAGCGCTGACAGCACTCTTCCTCCTGCCTGGAAGCCTCCCTTGGTTCTCTCTCCCTCCTCCTCCCACTGGTAAAATCCTACCCATTCTTCAAGTCCAGCTCAAATCTACTATGCACTCTTGCACAATTTCACCAGATGAAATCCACCATTCCATCTATATTACATTCTCATTCACTGGGTTTCCAGCAAACTATTCCATCTCACGTCATGCTGTTATCTAGGTATCCGTGTGCATGCACTCAGTATACTCCCCAACAAAAGTCTGTCAACTCTAACTAAAAGATTTTTTTTTAATATGTTAAAATTGAAGTTAAGTGTAGTCACACACAAACACAACCTAATTTAAACTCAGCTAATATTCAGGATCTATTTCTGAAACAGACTTGATTATCCTCGTTTTAGGGGCAAGGAAACTAATAATCAAAACTCTTTAATGAGATATACTAGGGACAGAGCTCTCGGGCAGCAGAACCAGGATTCAACTACGGGGTCTGGACCCCACGTCTGTACAGTGCTCTGCAGCTGCCTCTAAAGGCAGGATGTGGCATCCTTCACATACAAGATTTTATCTGTGCTGGAAAATCTTTAAAATTACCAAATATCCTCACCTGTAAGCCATTTTTACACATATTCTCTCTACGAATAACATCACATGCCTATGGCCTCTCATAAAAGAGGAAGGAACTAAGAAAACAAGAAAAATTTAAGTTATGTAACATTACAAAATTCTACACCTACAGTCTTTGAATATAAATTAAATACTCACTACTTTAGAATATCATGTTCTCATTATTCATACATTCCAATCTAAAACAAGGCAAACTAATCACAGAATTTTGTCTAGACCCATCATGTTGGAACTTCTAAGAACATCTAGTTCTGCTTTTTATTTCACACATGAGGAAACTGGGTGAAATGGCCCAGAACCATTCCACAGAGTCAAGGTTATACTGTTATTAAATGAAGGCCAGGGTAAGAAGCTGGCCGTCTACCTCCCAGCCTAATTACTTCATCCAGGATACTGGTAGAATTAACACACACAATTTCTAGAAGAACACTGAAGATAAGAACCATCAACTATATGTGTCAATGCCTAAAAGAACTTCACTGATCCCTAGATGTCAATATACATATTTTCCTCAAATTTAAAAATTATTTTCCATCAGTCCAATGAAAATCCCTGCTGAAATTAAAAATATATTAGGCTACAAGAAATTCATCATAGCAACTGGCAGAGTATCTCTGTAGAAGCAGGCTCCCCAACTCCTGTTAACGGACACTCTTTCTTAGAACCCTTACAGATCCTAAAAGACTGACGTAAAATCTGACAATAAACATTTCCTTCTACTTTTAATTGTATCTGAAAACAAAATGAGTATCCTTTCATTTACATCTGAAATTTCCTTTTTATAAGAAAAGTGATTCGTAAACAAAAAGTAAATACATTGATACGTGTCTATTACATAAAATGATTTTAATGCTGAAGTGAGCAAAGACAATATATACAATATTAGCTTGATTTCTTTTTGAAAAATAATCACAACATACATGTAATTTCTACTTTAGTCTAGGAGAAGGTTCCCTGTACAAAATTAATCAATTAAAATTAACCAATAAAACTGCAAAATTTAAAACTTTGACAAGACAGTACTTCCATCAAAAAAACCCACTAACTTCTGGCGTCTCCATTTTAATAACATAGCAAATAATCCTTTCAAAATACAACATTTCCAAGCTTTTTCTTAAAATAAAAAAAAAAATTCAAAAGAGACACACCCTGTAGTTGAAAGGCAAAATTCCACACCCTTCCCTGGATCTCTTTTCAATTTAGTTGCAGCCATACAAATTCTGACACAAGACACAAGGGGAAGCAATGTAGTGATGTCAGAAATAAAGCAGGCACGTTAAAAATGGAATACAAAACCAAAAATACCGTGGACAACAATGACAGAAACCACGATGACATCTCCGAAATCAACAAAACGAGGCGAACACCAGCGCAGGATCCATTTTTAAAGGAGCATGGCATTACCAAGTACTCTGAATTCAACTCGCTGCACACTTTCCATGAGTCCTATTCATTTGTCATGAAAGGACGTTATTCTCTTAAGATTTAAGGGGAATAAAGTTTTTGTTTTTTGTTAAAAAAACAAAAAAAGGAAGAAAAAAAACAAAAGGATTGTGCATGCATGTTTTTCCCTGCCCACAACTGTTTTTCTCTCTTAGGATAGATGAAACTCTTCAGTGTCAAAGGAGAAAGTAAATAAAAGGAAGAACTGTAATTCTTGAGCCTGTGCCAGTTTACAGTATTTAAAAAAAAGAATCTGCGCCACAGCTTGGCAGTCGGCCATATTTACAGTAAGCTATCTAGTGTTTTGCCCAACAGGAAAAACAAAGGGCTCAGTGTACTGCTGCTGGTTTTGTATGTTTCAAATATTGCAGGAAGAGGAATGTAGCCCCACACGCAATAGACCCTTTCCTTTTACAGCTCTCTCCCCTCAATGACTTTCAAAATATGGCCAAGTGAGTCTACAAAAGGGTAAGAGAGAGCTTATTGCTCTAAGAGTTTTAGCTTAAACTTTAAATTACCATTTATTTTGCTTGTAAAAATGCAACCTAGCTATTAATTTACTTTTAACTTTAGAATTTCGAAAGCTTAAACACGACGTTCAGCCATGGAGGTTATTTCAGTCTCCCACGAACAGCTAAAACTGAAACAAAACCTTTACAATTTTCTTGGTGAGATTTAAAATCTATCCTTACACTATTAGTATTATGAAAATTTAACAAATAGGTAACATTAGGAAAATTATACTACAGACTCAATTACTATTCAATGTAGTATTCCTACTTTATTCCAAGCAGTGAAAATTTAAAGGTACACTATTATGACCAACATATTAAAATCAACAACACAAACTCCTTTCCCTCCAAGTTATACTTGTTTTGAAACTATGCGCAAATCAAATGGAAATTAAAGTGAAGTAAACTGGTATCTCCAAATTCTTTACATATATCTGAGGCTACATACTTGCTTAGGTCAAACTTTTTAAATTACCAATGTAAAAAAAGACACATTCCGCGTTTAATTGTTCATTTCCTCAATGATGTCCTGTTCCAGTGAAGAAGGAAGGTAAGCAAGCGTAACACATATTAACTATTTGACCAGGAGGCACTGCTAAAAGTAAAAGAAAGAAAAAGTAAAGAAAAAGAAAAGAAAGAAAAAGTAAAGAAAGAATGCGGGGATGTGGCTTGAGGCAGGAAGAAGAATATAAAATTTTGGATAGAAGTTCAGGGACGGTCTCCGGGGAAGGTGAGTCTGGGGTCCACTCCTGCATGGTTTAGGGGCACTGGCCGGGTGGTCCCCTGGGGAAGAGCACTTCAGCTGTGCTGACCAGCCAATGCCGGGGTTTCCTGTGCAGTAAGTATTCCCAACTATGGTGAAGCTCTCCCCCAAGGCGGGGGACAACAAACAATTTTATCTAAACATATATGCCATCCACAAACTGAGACAAAGAGCTGCCTCCGCGACAGAAGGGTGGCACCAGCAACCAGCAAGAATATAAAAGAAGGAAGGCGAGGAAAGAGTAGAGGAATGAGGGAGATTCAGCCAATCAACAGAGCGGAAAGGAAAGGTTTCAGGCAGTGTCCTCAACCGTAATAAAGATCATTACCACTGCTGCACAGGAGATATTTCTGAGGACTTTAGAGCCAGCGGTTCTCAATCTGTGAGTTGCGACCTCTTTGGACTGTATTAAAGGTCCGTGGCATTAGGAAGGTTGAGAATCACTGCTTTAAACTCTCACAGCCTGGAAGAAGCATCGCGTGAGGATCAGAGTAGCTAAGTGGAGGAATCACCAAGATAATGTCAGGTGATTTATTACAGCAGGTTTACTGAGATCTTATTTTTGCTCTATGCCATAGCTTTTTTTCTTGCCTTATTGTGGCCCACGGGGGTGGAACCTACTCTAGGATAGGGCTTCCCAATGCCCAGGAGACAGCAGGACCCGGGAAAGGAATGGTGTGCGGCACAAAAAAGGCCCTGCAGACCTGGCATGGACATGGAAAGGGCAACCCAGACTTGGGGAGTGGAGACTGACAGCCAGAGGGACCTTCCCCAGTGTTCCACTCTGTGTGTAATTGCTGGATCCTTCACAAGGGCCACAGAGATGGTTAGAGGAATAATAATGAGTATGAACTGGGAAGATTCAATTTCCCTATAAGCTAGCTGCCATGGGACTCTTAAGAAAGAAAAACATAATTGAAAGTTAACAGTAAGAAAACATTCATATCTACCAGACTAGCAAAAAAATTAAACTCATTAATAGCAGCACTGGCAGGAACGTTAAACAAGCAGGACTCCTACACTGCTGGTAAGAGATGAACTGTAGAAGAATTTGGCAACAACTAGAACAGTGAAGAAATCATACCCTATGCCCTGTCAATTCCATTTCAAGGAATATATCCTAGAGAAACGATTTTATTATCTTTGCATAAGAAAACACACAAAAGTATTCAATGCACTATTTAGAAGAACTACTACAAAAAATTTTCAACAAAAGGAACAAATTGTGTTCACATAATAAAATATTACATAGCAATAAAAATTCACTAAATCAACCTGTACCTGCAAAAACCACACAAACACACAAACGACAAGCAAACAAAGCAAGTTCCAAAAGAGCACGCATGCATTACGTGAAGATTAAAACCTGGAAAACAAGGCTGAAAAGACAGTAAGCAATTAATGAGAAGGGACTGGAAATTTAAATTTATCTCATGTTTAATGATGTGTCTAAATTTAACCCTTTAGAAAAATCCAGAAATCTTTTTCAGAGTATGGATATAGTTATCTTAAAATAATTCTTGGTTAATGATTTAATTTAGGGATGTAAGTCAAGTATTTTTTTATTGCCAGAAATGTTCAAATTTAGGTGGGTTAGGAATTAATTCATCCACGAACCTAGACAGGGCTATAACTCCTTGTCCACCTCCACCAGGAAGGGAGGAGAAAATTCGAAGCATTGTGGGCAGAGGGGCAGAGCAGAACCACACAGCACAACGGCAAGGTGCGCAGGAAGCTCACCCTCCCTGCCCGGGGCCCTGCTGCTGGCCAGCAAGGAGACCCGAGGTCTCAGAGAAGCACCAAGAAGGCATCAGGAGATTTTCCAAGCTGAATTTTCAAAAGGGTTATCTAAGAAACCAGTACTTTGTAACAAGTGCCTATTTAGAAGCAAGAGCTGATAAGAATTTCCACACGCCAATTTTGAAAAGTAAGAACAAAATTGTATCGTACTCCCCCACATTATCTACCAAATAAGCAACTTCCATTTTCTAATGATGCCAGTGATAAAGAGAAAGAAGACATGCAATAAAAGGTTCAAACCATAATAAGGACACATATTCTCCCAGCTTAACGATAACGAGAGCTGGCCTCTGCGCTGGGTCCTCCTCACAGATGCTCACTTATTAAGTCCAGTACAGAAACACTTTAATTCCAACTAATCCTCTATTCTCACCTAATTCGGAAAACTAAAATTAAGGATTGTATTAAAAATTTCATAAAAAAAGATTTAAATGATTCTTATGTTATTCAAAAAGGCATAAAGGAAAAGTTAGGGGTCTTTAAAATGTAATTCGTGGAAATAATAGTTTCAGTGATATTACAAATGCAGATAGATGTTTTTCTTTTGTTTTTATTGCTATATAATTCAGATACCATACAATTTGTCTTTTAAAATGTACAATTCAGTGGTTTTCAGTACACTGACAAAGTTGTGTGACCACTTTATATGAAGTTGTGCGTTACTTCCTATAAACGGAATCAGACAACATGGGCCCTTTTGTATCTGGCTTCTTCCGTGGGCCATAATGTTCTCAAGGTTCACCCCTGTTGTCACATGGGGGAGTACATCATGCATTTATGGCTCAGTAATATTCCACCATACGGATATGCCACATTTTGTCTGTAAGTGTGGCTATCATGAATAATGATGCCGTGAACATTTGCATATAAGTTTTGAGTGAACATGTTGGAATTGCTGAGTCATATGGTAATTCTGTATTTAACCTCAAAAGGAACTGCCACGCTTGTTATCCAAAGTGGTTGCCCATTTTACATTCCCACCTGCAAAGCATGACAGTTCCGATTTCACCACATCCTCACCACCACATGATACCGACTGTTGGATTCCAGCCACTTCAGTGGGCACCAAGTGGCACCTCACTGTGGTCTTGGTTTGCATTTCCCTGATGGTTAATGCTGCTGAGCATCTTTTTAGCACATAGACTTTTAGAATAATAGTTTTCTATATAGTTGAGATTGATCTAATAAGTGCTATAATAAAATGAATTTTTTAAATGTTTATATAATTTTTTCTTACATATTTAGACCTCTTACATATAGTATTTTGTAAATAAATTCTAAGATAACAAAAACTTGTATCTTGAAAAACTATACATACTAATATAAATGTTATACATTTATATATTTATAATATACATTGTCTTACCTTACCAAAAGGGTTAATCAAAAGAACAGTAAGGATAAGAATAAAATTTGGAAAAAGCAGTTCATTATCTTACAGCAAAGCACCAAATGGCCGTAAGTGAGCTGGCCCAGTTGTTCAAATGCCATTTATTATTTCTCTGGAAAGATGTACTGGTTCTAAATAATCACTAACAGTTTCATAACTTGTTCAGGTTTCTAAATTGCTTGAAAACTTACTTCTTTGACCTTTCAACTTATCACACCAAAATAAAACATTAACTTAAATTATATTCAGAAACATTTCATTAATTTAGGTGCTATAAAGTATACTAACCCACATGACGAAATATAGTACACTGCCCACACATGACATATAAGACCTCTACAGATAAGAGTTAATATGGTATGCTGATGCCCCGGCTTTGTTTTTATTACTAAGAACTGCCTAAGCTATACAAGTTTTTTTCTGGTTCCATACAAAATGCAGAATCATTTTTTTCCAAATCTTGAAAAGTACAATGTTGGTATTTTGATAGGAATGGCATTGAATAGGTAGATTGCTTTGGGAAGTATAGACATTTTAACAATGTTGATTCTTCCTAGCCATGAGCATGGTATGTTCTTCCATTTGTTAATATCCTCTGCTATTTCCTTTCTTAGGATTTCATAATTTTCATTATAGAGGTCCTACCTAGGAGGTCCCTAGGTATATATTCCTAGGTATTACATTTTCTTTGAAGCTATGGTGAAGGGAGTTGTGTCCTTAATTAGCCTCTCATCTTGGCTGTTACTGGCATATACAAAGGCTACTTACTGACTTGTGGACATTGATTTTATATCCTGAGACATTACTGTATTTTTTGATGACTTCCAGGAGTCTTGTGGTTAAGTCTTTGGGGTTCTCTAAGTATAAGATCATGTCATCAGCAAAGAGGGAGATTTTGACCTCCTCTGCTCCCATTTGGATGCCCTTTATTTCCTTGTCTTGCCTAATTGTATTGGCTAGAACTTCTAGCACTATGTTGAATACTAATGGTGACAGAAGACAACCTTGTCTGGTTCCAGTTCTAAGTGGAAAAGTTTTCAGTAATTATTAGAGAAATGCAAATCAAAACCATCCTGAGATATTAACCTACCCCAGCGAGAATGGCTATCATCACAAAATCTCAAAACTGCAGATGCTCACGTGGATGTGGAGAGAAAGGTATACTTTTACACTGTTGGTGGACTGCAAACTAACATAACCTTGTTGGAAGGAAATATGGAGAACACTCAAAGAACTCAAACTAGACCTCCCATTTGATCCTTCAATCCCATTACTGAGAATCTACCCAGAAGGAAAAAATCCTTTTACCATAAGGACACTTGCACTAGACTGTTTATTGCAGCTCAATTTATAATTGCCAAAATGTGGAAACAGCCTAAATGCCCACCAACCCAGGTATGGATTAAAAAGCTATGGTATATGTACACCATGGAATACTATTCGGCCATTAAAAAAGAGAGAGACTTTACATCCTTTGTATTAACCTGGATGGAAGTGGAAGACATTATTCTTAGTAAAGCATCACAAGAATGGAGAAGCATGAATCCTATGTACTCAATTTTGATATGAGGACAATTAATGACCTAGTACATGGTAGGGGGTGGGGGAAGGAGAGAGCAGAAAGAGAGAGAAGGAGGGAGGAGGATGGGGAAAGGGAAGAGCAGAGAGAGGTAAGGAGGGAGGGGAGTGAGAGAAACGAAGAGCAGAGAGAGGGAAGGAGGGGGTGGGGTCTCCGGTGTGTGACACATCTTTTGGGGACAAGACAATTGTAAAAGGGACTTTACCTATGCAAAGGTAATCAGTGTAACCTGGTTTCTTGTACCCTCAATGAATCCCCAACAATAAATTAAATAAATAAATAAATGTTAATATGAAGAATGATACTTAAAACAGAAAATACAAGCAAAAATAATTTTTTTGGAGACAGAGTCTCATTCGCCCTGGGTAGAGTGCCATGATGTCTTCACAGCTCACAGCAATCTCAAACTCTTAGGCTCAAGTGATCCTTGTGCCTCAGCCTCCCAAGTAGCTGGGACTATAGGCACCTGCCACAACGCCCAGCTAGTTTTTCCATTTTTAGTAGACACGGGGTCTCACTCTTGCTCAGGCTGGTGTGAACTCCTGAGCTCAGGCAATCCTCGCACCTGGACTTCCCAGAGTGGTAGGATTATAGAAATGAGCCACTGCATCCAGCCAAAATATTTCTGTTTTTTAAAACATAAAGAACCAAAAGCTCAAAGCACTGCTTTTACCAACATGTTTTTAACTCGTTCAGTCATTCACTCACTCAAGGTATGCTCACTTTACCAGTTAGTAATACCATAATTTTTATGTTGACAGTATCCAATCCGTTTAGTGAGTTCTCTTAGCACTTGAGTATGTGTTTTAGACGTTCTGGTCTAACCTCTGGTCCCCCAATACGCGTTGCACTTCCAGCCTTCGTACATCTGTGCATGCAAGTCCCCTGCCTAGCACTGACCTTTTTCCAGTAGTCTTTTCCCTCACTACTGCCACCTATAATACAAATTCCACAGTCATAATTCTATATAAACCTGTCCCTGACCACTCCCTCCACCTAATGGCTACAGCATATCAGTGTGGGCAATTAAATTCACAGGTAGGTAGAAGCAGCCTGGATTCCGAAGAAACAAGCATGACTCCCAGGCTTCTCTTAATACTACGGTGGACTGCGCAGAAGGCCACATCCCTTCCACAGAAGCCTTCATGAGGGTAAGAGTCAAGTCAAAGAGAACCACTTCCAAATTAGAAGGCAGAAGAGAAAAAGCAGTTGCTGTCCTTTCTGGGATCTCTAAATGAGTTATTATTTGTTCATTCATTTACTCAACATCTATTCCACCTTCTCCTAAGCTCCATACACTGAACTAAGTGCTAAGGATAAAAATAAGAAGATAGTTCATGTACTTAATAAATATGTAATGTTAATCAAGCGCTCAGTATGTAACAGCTGCTCCACACCCACATTATTACTTTTAATCCTCACAACAAGACCCTACATTGTGCCTGTTGCATACGGAAAATACTAAGAAGTGGCTTGTCCAAGCTTGCAAAACCAACCCGCGGGTGTGCCTAAATCAAAATGCTGATCTGTCTGACTCCACAGCCACCTAACCACAAGGCCCCAAGCAGCTCAATCAGGGTAGACTATATGAAAGATATCAAATACGTATTATTTAGATGCAATAATTACATATTTGTAGCACTTAAAATTAATGTCTATGATTTCCATCATACATATTCAATGAGCTCATCTGGGTATTTTAATTCTTAAGATTATTTTTTTTAAATGCTATGAATAGCAGTAATTAACACCGAGTTTCTACAAGCTAACTTATTTGTAAGTGACCAACATCCTATTGGCAAGCAAGAGGTCTGTTTTGGGGGTTGAAAAAATTAAAGTTATTCTAAGTAAAATATTAAGAGACAGAAATAGGATTTAAGGAGGCTGGCACATACAACACTGAAATGGTACTTACTACCTTCTCTCCATCAAATACTGAACTGGCCCCCACCAATATCCTCAAGAAATGCAAACAGCTAAAATCTCAATTTCATTGGAGAAAATATTTTCAAACCCAGTTTGAAATTATGAAATCATAAACTGGACAGTAAGTACAAACACTCAAAATCATCTCAAAATTAACTTGACAAAAAATATTTATAACTTGATATTACAACTTGATATTTTAATATATGATAACACGTCGGGGAGCAAAAAACATCACACTACATGTTTCATTGCATTGTACAAAAAGCGGCTATGACAGGAATTAAAGCAACAGTTTTGAATGATTTTCAAGCATTTTCCTTTCTGACCTGGGAAAAGCAAGCATTAAGGGAGAGACAATCTCCTGCATTAAAACGTATTTTATCTGTATATAAATCAAGACAACTTAGTCATTTTTTTATGCTCCAGTTCATAGTTTCCTAGAAATACAGTAGATCTTTGTTTCCTTTAAAATGATGTCATACTTTGGCCCTTGGATAAGTTATGGGTTTTCTATATTTTGAATGTACTATATCTGAAATCAAACATGACAGCTTTGCTGCGATTTTACGAAGTTTTATAAATGTTAAACAACAGCTGTTTGACTAGGGATTTACCATACCAAAATGTAAACTAACATTACCAGTGCAAAGGGCCTAAGTTTACAACTTTAATAGTGTAATCCAAGGACACAGTTTGACTTTACAGGGTCTATAAATAAGCACCTTTTAAAACTGAATGGCAGCAATAAGGAACTACACACTTAGTAAAATGACCAGGTTTTTGTTGGTTCTTAAGAACTCAAGAGTCTTTGGCAATTGTTGGGAAGGAATACATTTTATGTAGACTATACCTGGCGTCCATTTTTTACAAATTCAAAATAGAACTCTTATCACTTATAATAATTCACATTTTCTATTATAAAAATATAAAAAAATATTTTAAAACGCACATTTTCTATACAGTAAAAAGAACTAAAAATTTTCACATCGATATGTGAATACTTAGTAATTTTATATCTTAGTCTCATATTTAGTATAAATCTTTATGTTTATTTTAAAAGGATACTGAATTTTGTCAGGAAGAAAGTATCATGAGAATTGCATTATTTCTTACCTTTATTTTTTTTCTAGATGGTACCAAGAAAGACATACTACATGGTGCAATCAAGTAAATAAGAATTGTTTCTGTTTCAAATTGTATACATAAACCCTACTAAATTATGCAGGTCAAACACCACGTGCTTTTGAACTTAAGTCTAAGATTCAGCACTTTCGAAAGAAGAAACTATAGTTGCTACCTTTAATTCCCCAGTTAAATAAAACAGGTTTTTCTTATTCTATGTAGCGAAATCTACAGATTTTTTCCTATGCTTTTATCATTCTGTAGCCAAAATGTTCTATGATCTGTCCTTCAGAAAATGCAATATAAATGGAAAAAATACACTAATAAAGCATTTAATTACATTTCACTGTGTTTCTCTTCAAAATCAACTGGAAAAATATCAGTAAGCAGGCATATGGGGAACCATTCTGCAATGATAGATTTTATAACTTCTAAGGAAAACCAAATAGTAACAAGGGCTACATAACTAGGTCATCATCACAGAATCTGTATAATTCTACACAGGAAGAATGATCTTCCAGAATGTCATGTAGGTCTTAAATCAGTGGTTCTCAACCTTCCTAATGCCGTAACCCTTTAATACAGTTCCTCATATTGTGGTGACCCCCAACCAAGGGTTGTGCCATTAGGAAGGTTGAGAACCACTGTCTTAAATCCTAGCATGTCCATTTTCAGGAAATGGACTATCACGCCTATGGTACTGACTGGCCATCAGGAGTCAGCAGTCACTTAAGTATGTTTATGACTCAAGCTCAGAAATCTGTATCAGAGCTATGGAGATTCTCTTGTAGGACATAACAATGAGATTGCCAAAGACAGGATCAGAGAAATAAGATACTACCTCCAATGAATGAACAACTCCCAGGAAAGCAGATTTATCTTGTCGCCATTATGTAATAGGAGGAAACTGTATGCATTGTGTTGCTCGTGCTAAAACACTTAGTGATCTCACTCTTACCATAACAATTATCTGCCAGATGAGACCTTCAAGGTCAACCCTGGCAACAATTAAAAAATAATGAAAAGCATTCAACCCTGAGGCAGAGTTAGAATGTTTTAGTTTGAAGCAATGTGCTGTATATTTTATTAGCTATAACTTGTTTAATTATTCATTGTGACTCTTCTTATATTCCATACAGAAACCTCAGGTTGCTCAGATTTCTATCCGAAAACTTTTTTTCTTATTCAAGGGCAAATGCCTCAAGAGACAAAAATTATTATCCACCATCTTCAACTGAACCCAAAGATACATCTGCTTAGAATAATACACTGAATTAAAGCTGGAAAGAGGAAGGAAGAGAAGGAAAGATGGGCACCCTGTTTCACCATCCTAAATCAAGCACACCTCTGACAAGACCCTCCACGGGGATCTTCCCTCGGCATCTCCACTGCAGTGCTGCTCCCACGTCACCGGCATCCTAAGACACCTGTGCTGATCTCGGCACTCAGGACCCTCTGCAACCTCAAAGGCTGAAGGCAGCATTGCTAGGACACTTTGCATAACCCCCGAATGCCTTCCCCTCATTACTCAGAATCATCTGAGTGATGCTACCACTGATTTTTTGTGTTATTTTCTGCCCCATTTTGCCCCTAAAGACAGAGCTATAGTCAATGGTTAATCGTTTGCATCTTTCAGATACGTAGGTATACCAAAGGTGCTGTCTGCTGGAGGGGCACACAAGGGTATGGGGAAAACCCCAGAGTGGGGGGCAGTTTTATACTGGAATGGCGGCACAAACAGTGGAAAGCTACTGGTGTTTTCAAGCCTGAAACCACTCTAAATCCCGCTCCCCCCTTAACCCTCAGAAAGGGAGCTACTTTAACAGGCACCCATAAACACCTGGGAATAAGCTGCCCTCACTCACATGAAATTGAGGCCTTCCTTCCCCTCTCCCCACAGCCCTGAACATTACAGTCCAAAAAAGAAAATCTGACTTTAACACCAAAACTAACAGAGCCCCTCCCTTGTGTGGTCACAGGTCTAAGCCACAGGCAAGTTTCAGAGGGGTAACATTCCTGAAAAAGAGCATACCTTAGCTTTCCATGCAAACAGCTAAGGCAAACAAGTAACCTAATGGTAATTTTTCATAAAAATGACCACAAATACTATGCTTAACCAACTTCACATGCAGTGATGTCTAAAGAGAGCTAGATTTGGAGTCAAACTAAGTAAATTGCAAACAACAAACTCATATAATCAAAAAGTCTTTTACCTTGGAGGGATCATAGTGATTAGTCCAACTCCCTCATTTTAGAGACGAAGGGAGGAAACCTTTATGCCAAGAAGAATGAAGCCATTTGTTGAGCATAACAAATTCAGATATTAGCAGATCCAGGGCCAGACCCAGCAGTGGCCTAACTCCGGGTCTTTAGAATTTCTATTACACTACAAATTACTGTAATTCAAGAACTCCCTGTGGTCAATTTCAAAAGAAGGGACTACAGAAAGTTAACTTCTTTCTACCCTATTGTTCCTAATAGCAGAGTTTTGTCTCATTCCCAAATCAGCGATAAAAAATTCACTTCTCTCCTAACCCCCTTCTCCGGAGCTTGCTCCTCTCTAC
The DNA here is from genome assembly GCF_027406575.1 of Nycticebus coucang. Lineage (NCBI taxonomy): Eukaryota > Metazoa > Chordata > Mammalia > Primates > Lorisidae > Nycticebus > Nycticebus coucang. The sequence continues at coordinate 74,341,013 of NC_069780.1, forward strand.
CATGGCAGTGTCCGGTGCACAGGCATTGCATAGTGGAGACTTCTGCCTGCCTAGTCTAATCTAGTCTGCATTTTAATTAGAGACACAGCCCTGTTTTGTGCAAAGGAACACTTCTCAGCTAAGAAACTACATATCCCAACCTCATCACAGAGATGGATGGCAAAGAAACCTAGTTCTGGCCAACAAGATATAAACAGAAGTCACCAGTTGGACATTCCAGGGAAGCTCATTAAGCAAATTTGGCTTTTCCCTCCTGCAGAAAACTTAAAGTAGGTTTGTGCCCTTTGCTCTTCACTGAGAGTCTTTTATGTTTTCAAAGATCCTGGAGGTACAGCAGCCTCCTTGTCCCCATGAGGCAACAAGCATGAGGATGAAAGTCGTATGATCAAAAGAAGGGGGAACAGAAGGTCAGAGAGAACCTCAGATCTGATGGCGTTGTAAAGTTACCTCCCTGCCCTGGGCTGCTTCCTCCAAAATAGAGAAAGCAAGACTCTTTTTTGATTAAGCCACGGCAGCTTGAGCTTTCTGTTATATAGACCTGGAATGGTTTCTGGCTCTATATCAGATGTCAATGAGTTTCACCAACAAGAAAAAGAAAATCTCAATCGTACACTTCAAATCTTGCACTGTCCCATGTTTAGATCAACTGTTGCCTGATGCTAACTTAATTAAAAGAGCAAGACAAAAATCGCTGGGGGAGAGGGGAGTTGGCCCCTATAAGGGACAACAACATGTCCCCCTGTAAAAACAGTCATCAATGCAGAAAGTGCTAAAAAGGGCTGTTTCTTGAGAAAAGATGAGACATATTGTCTCAGTAACTGTGGTAACTCCTAAGAATTTAAATGGGACAGCAACAGCCCCTGTGTGATTAGGGCATATTGTTTTTTCAGAAGGGTAGTTCTTACCATAACAGCTGATTCTCAATGTCTTAATTCTGAAATTCAGAGCAGGCACTATTTTACAGGTAGGACAAGGAACATCAAGAAAACCTGCTGCCCATGACCAGAAAATATCCTGTGGCCAGAAACACAGTCAGAATATAAAATCACTGAAAATCCTGCCACTTCACTGCATTTTCTATGTCCAGAGTCATCCCTGAGACTACCCAAGAATTCTGAGCTGCTACCTCTGCCAGACACATTCTTTTTTAGTCTGGTCTTATTTGGAAATTTGAATAAGTTAAAATGACAAAATTCAGAAAATAATGTAGATTCTTGGGTAGTTTTATTTTTTTCTCTGAATATTAGGGAAATAAATAAAAAATCATGTTAGAAAAAACTAAGTGCTGGCTGAGCACCTCCCATCCTTCATGCCTGGACCAGAAGTGTTTTAGATGTCACATTTTTTTTTATTTTTTTGGATTTTGAAATATTGGCATTGTACTTACCAGTTGAACATCCAAAACCTACAAATCCAAAATCCAGAACGCGCTAATGAGAATGACCTTTGATTATGTCAGCGCTCAAAAAGTTCTGGATTTTAGGCCGGGTGCAGTGGCTCATAACCTGAGCAAGAGCAAGACCCAGTCTCTACTAAAAATAGAAAAAATTAGCCAGACCACATGGTAGGCACCAGTAGTCCCAGCTACTTGGGAGGCTGAGGTTAGAGGATCATTTGAGCCCAAGTGTCTGAGGTTGCTGTGAGGTACAACGCCACAGCACTCTACTCAGGGTGACAAAGTGAAACTCTGTCTCAAAATATAAATAAATAAATAAACTTTTTTTGGATTTTGATGCTTTCGAATTTTAGATTTTCAGAAGCTCAACATGTATAAGCGGATGCATTAGCCTAGTCTCTCTTATAAGTTATGCACAGCTTACTCTATAAAAAAGTACTACACATATTGGTAACACAACACCATATAAAACTGTATCAATCATTAACACCAATTCAAACATATAAAACCAGACAGAAAAAAAAATTCTTTTCTTGAGTCTGACTCTGTCACCCTGAGTAGAGTGCTGTGGAGTCATAGCTCACAGAAACCTCAACTCTTGGGCTCAAGTGATCCTCCTGCCTCAGCCTCCCAAGTAGCTGGGACTACAGGTGCCCGCCACAACACTTGGCTAATTTTAGAAACAGGGTCTCACTTTTGCTCAGGCTAGTCTCTAACTCCTGAGCTCAAGTAATCCACCCACCTAGGCCTCCCAGAGTGCTACGATTACAGGTGTGAACCACTATGATGCCTGGCCTCAGACAGAAAATTTTTAAAAATGCCTAGCTATAAGTTGGAGAAACTATTAGTCAATCTATTTCTTAAAAGTGCTTATCATTTAGTCACTACCTTGCCCAAATGCTAATAATATAAAGGGTAACAAGTAAGAAGAATCAGTAGGCACGGGACAGGACTTACAGAAGCCCCAGATGAGGAAGTGTCATTTCCCCAGCTCCTCAGCAGATCAGAAGCCACACAGGGCACCTGGCTGGCATACCTACATAGCAAGCGGGCTGGAAGGAAATATTCATTCACATGTTGCCTTTGCAGGGCACCCTACTGCATGCTGGCTTACAAGAGGAAGCTCAGCTTGGCTAACAGATCATAACGAGGTTTTATGCTGTGTGCCAATTGTTGAAGACATGTGCTATAAATCAATGGACTCAATGTCCAATTTAGAGAGTTGACTTTCATCTCAGATTTCCACTTTCTTTTTTTTTTTATTGTTAAATCATTTGTGCAATCAAGGGGTACAATGTGCTGGTTTCATATACAATCTGAAATAGTCTCATCAAACTGTTCAACGTAGCCTTCATGGCATTTTCTTAGTTATTGTATGTAGACATCTGTATTCTGCATTTAGTAGGTTTCGCCTGTACCCATTCTAAGATGAGATTTCCACTTTCATTTACCACAGTATTGCACATGGCTCTTCCTAAGAGTAAAGGAAAGATTCCCTCAGCCCCACTTTCAGGTTTTTTGGAACAATCCAATTTGCAGTTAATAATAGTGAGGTCCCAGGTCAGATCTTGCAGAAAAGGGAAGCGCCAACTTAAACAAACAAACAAAAAATGGAGGACATTCAATGCACAGGGAACTTGATCTACCTGAGTAGGAACAAGAGAGGGCTGACACTTCGCCTTGATTCTACAGGACACAGATAAAAGGTGTTCAGCTATAGCATTCTCCAGATAAGAGTCAAAAAGTATATACATGTGCTATTTTCAGGATGGTAATTTGGTAAATGCACCTGTCTCGCCTCTTTTCAGTATATAGTACTTTAAAAATATAACAGGTCCTTTAGTTTTAGAAGTCATGTTGATCTTTGCTCTTTGCTCACAGGATTTATTTTATGGAGATAGTGCTTTCCTCTCTTCGTAATTACAGGGAAAAGCCTTCATTTAGATAAGGTATCAGTTTAGTTTTAATAACCAAATCTGCACAGAAGAGAATCAGAAAACTAGACATACTGAAAAGGTATTTTTGGACTGACAGAATTATAAAAATATACCTGTGTCTTCTACTCATTCCGCAGGTGATTATACTGCAATCATCAAGTTTTACGTGTACATTATTCCATATAAATCTACAAAAGGCATTTTTTGGCTTACTATTTCAAAAGGATTAAGGACAAAAATATTAAAGAAGTAAAGGGAAACATGAATTATAAAATTTAAATGCTAAAGAACAGATTACTGGTTAAAATTTTACCTATAACACTACGCCTTCATTTTTTAAATCACTACCTTTTATTCTGCGAATTGAAAATCATGTAATCATCATTCATACCATTTGTGGACAAATAGAAACACTGTGAAAGGATAAAGCATTGATTGGAGGCAGCGCCCGTGGCCCAGTGGGTAGGGCACCAGCTACATACACCAAGGCTGGGGGGGTTGAACCCAGCCTGGGCCAGCTAAATAACAATGACAATGGCAACAACAACAACAAAAAAATAGCCAGGCATTGTGGTGGGTGTCTGTAGTCCCAGATATCTGGGAGCCTGAGGCAAGACAATTGCTTAAGCCCAAGAGTTTGAGATTGCTGTGAACTGTGACGCCATGGCACTCTACCAAGGGTGACATAGTGAGACTCTGTCTCAAAATAAATAAATAAATAAAAACATGGACTGGAAAGGGGCGCACCTGGAGAGCAGTAACATCTGGGCAAGGAGAGAAGGGAAAGTGATCAGGAGCACTTCACATATACGTTATTTAAAAAGACAGTCTCCAGTAAATCTGCAAAATATTGACAATTCAATCTGAAAGATAAATCCATGAATGTTTATTATTTTCCAGTCATTTGTGTATGGAAAAATATCTCTGGGTGGAATTAGAATGTTCTCAGACGAAAGCAGGCCAAAATGGGATTTAGGGTTAAGTAAGAAGTGTCAGACGGTAGAAAGAATTCAAGTGTTTGGGGAGCGTGACAGCAGGAAGGGTATTCACAAGGGCCAAATAGTAGCACCAGAATCACCTGAAAAGAGGCCAAGGTAGGCTCGCCTGGGAAGGCAGCACACTGCAGGTACTGTGTGAGTGGAAGACACAACAAGGTCCTATTCAACCAGCTGCTGTTTACTGGGTGATGTGTGACCCCAGAATTCAGCACTGTATATATCAGCTTACTATGAACCAAATAGGCATAAGGATGGTTGATTTGCTGCATAAAATGAACACTGAATCTTAAATACAGAGGAAACTACTAAAATAATGTTAGGAACAGCAATCTTGAACTAAGATTTTGACAGCACACACACGCACGCACACAAAAAAACAACTTATAAAATACACACTTACCTATAAAAGTAAAAAATAATGCCTGCTCTTAATATGACTTTTAAAGAGTGAAGTCAGGAATTTATTTTATCTGGTACACCACCGTAATTTGCTATTAAAGCTTTATGAAACAGCTAAAATAATGTTACAGCCAGAAACCAATTGTTGCTAAAATGCATTCAGTTAAGATGGAAAATATAGGGAAATAAAACACTGTAATTGTCTCTCAGCCCACATTGTATATTATGCTGCTAAATTATATACTATTATATTTCCTACATTTTAATATGCTTTCCCATAGAGGAATTGATAACATAAGGAAATGATTCTCTGCTTTTATTTCTGAAGACCTAAATAATATCCCACACATATTTATAAACCAAACAAGGTCTCAGCCTCTTATTACATCCCAAGGCTTATAAAATCTATTTCACAAAACCACAACATGTAACAACGCATGAAATAGCACAAATGGTTTTCTGTTCTATTTCTGACTTTGATTCACAATTGGGTGTTAACGTATTTAAAGTGAGCTACGATAATGTATCAGGAAAAAAATCAAGGTTTTCTTAGTTTTGGAAAATCTTTTAATTGCATATTGTATAATTCCTACAAACACTGTCTTTGGCCTTGATACTATCTTGCTTCACCTTGTCCATCCACTGAATAGCTGGTACAAGTAAAGCAGGGAGGCTTCTGCTCACCAAAGAAATGCGAGAATTCCAGGGCCCTGATCCAAGTTCAGCAGGATGTCGACAAACCACATACTAATAAGTAATACACACAGTACTTAAATAAAAGGTCAAATACCCTTCATTAGAGGCTTTGTGAGAATTGTTCTATACTGTGAACCATTACAATAAATCAAATAATTTTTTCAAAACCTTTGGGAAAATAAAAAATTTACTATTTGAAGATGGTGAATAGTTTTTAAAACACAAAATTAATAACTTAGTAATTGCTGGTTTACGCAAAGAGTACTACACCTGAAATTTGGGGCAATATTTCAAAGGCCTAAAAAAAAAAAATCAGGTCAGCCAAATTACTAAATATACAGTTTCCAAAATATACCTAAGATGTGGGCTAGGCACAAGGGCTTATCCCTGTAATCTTAGCATCTGGGAGGCCAAGGCAGGAGGATCACTTGAGCCCAGGAGTAGGCAAAACCAGCTGGAGCAAGACCAAGACCCCATCTCTTCTAAAGACAGAATAAGTAGCTGGACATGATGGTATACCTGTAATCCCAACGACTGGGAAGGCTGAGGCCAAAGGATCACCTGGGCTCAGGAGTTTGAAGTTGCAGTGAGTTAGGGTGGTGCTATTGCAATCTACCCAAGGCAACAAAGTGAGACCCCCTCTCTCTCTTAAAACATAAAAATAAATAAATAAATAAATAATCTGACAAGTAAGATGCATTTACCAAAAATTTACAGAGAAACTTGAATTAGAAGAGATAGATCTTGGGTAAAAATTTTAAAGAAACCATTTCATGATTTTTTTCAGGTCATTATTATCAATTCAGATTTTTCTATGAATACAAAACAAGAAACATAATAATCACTCTCCTTCCTTTTAAGGATCAGACTTCAACGAATTATATGCTAAAAGTAGAATTTAAAACTGTTTATCCCCATTGACTTCCAGTAGGTCTCTTAGGGCTTTTGCAACAGAGGGCAACTTTTCCCACTGTCCCTTTTTCCCACTGCCCTGAGGGCCGGTGTGTCCTGGTTTCCCCAAGACCAAGCTCAGCACTTGCCCACCACCATGTAAATGTGCCCTGCGTAGAGAGAAGACTGGCCTACCACACTTGAGAAGGCAGGTCAAGGAAAACAAAGGTGGACTTTACAACATGATTCTTTGGAATGAATTCTTGACTTAGGGTCGGCAATATCTAAAAAATGTAATTTTCATCATTGTAAAGCATTTTGCTAAAATAAAATAACAGAAGCTGATTTCTAAGGCACATACATTCTGTGTTTCCCCGTCCCTTAAGCAATTTAAGGCTCAATTTCAAGGTAAATGGTATGGATGTACTATCTCCGTAGTATCTACCATAAGTAGTCAGCAGCTGCTAACATTCACAGTTCTCTCCCATCTTTATAAATATATCTCAACAGGTAGAGATTCAGGTGCTAGTAAATCGTTACTAGAATTTATCATTTCTATGTGAATTTCCTATAAGCAGAAGATACCTAAAGCTGTAATAAATGCTGAAGTTTTGTTTTTGCTTCTTTGAAATACAGGGATAGTAAAGTTTCAGGAGACAAAATTAGATTTTCCCAGCTCAATTCACAAATTAATTTCCTATCTTAGTTTCACTGCATACTTTCCTCACGGATAAATTAGGAAGAAACATGAAATAAATGTAAAAGCATATGAGATTTTTAGTATAGAAATAAGTAAATTCAAAGGACAATCTTTTCTCAATTATTCATACTAAACTGTAGGAATATTATCTTAAAATAGTGGTTCTTAATAAGTACATTTGAAAGACTTGTGATGCTTCATGAAAATGCATAACCCCAGGCTCCACTTGCCAGCAAACTAAAACTCCAAAGATCTTGGGTAAAGCCCTGAAATGTGCAGTTTTAAAGGCTTCCCCGGGGATTCAGATGCACAGCCCTGGCTTATGAGGGGCTGTCTCAGGCCTGGATGCCTCGACAAGCGGGTAGACAATTGGCAGGAGTGAATGGGCAGTGGTGGGGACACGCCACATTTGAAGGGGGCTCCAGACACTTGGCAACATGGGGATGCAAGCCTGGTATTACCAGGGTTTCCCTTTATTAAAGGAAAGACAGAAATAAGAATTCAGCTTAATGTAAAATCTCTTGATTTTTAAAGGTTAGACTGATTTCTTTTTAAACATGCCAATGATCACAGTGAGGCCCTGGCAGTCAGTGTGTGATCTCTGCTCTAGAAGAATCAAAAGCATTTAATCATTTTAATCTTCTCGATTGGAACACTGCGACAGCATGGACAAGTGGAGTAGCAGTCCGAGGAAATGTGGCCATAGGATTTTTCAGGTTTTGGGGTTAAGAAGTGAAGTCTACTTACCCACCCCTCAAGTCCAGGCTGGGCTTGTGCTGGTCAGAAGTCACGACACAGCAGAAGTGGCCCCAAGGGGCCTTGCAGCTTTCTCCTTTCCTCTCTTTGAACTCCCCTCCCGCCACATACAGCAGCCTGGCCTCGGGTACCAAATAACGAAAAAGCACAGAGAAAGGAGGACGTGCCCAGCACTGGGACCCCAGCATGCGAACGAGGCCATCTGAAACTGCAGCCCCATTAAGCCACTGATGACTAGAGCTGGCTGAGTGGGCCCAGCTAAGCCCACCCAGAACTCCAGGATCAAGAACAAATACGTTGCCTGAGCCGCTAAGTTTGGAGAGGTTATTAAACGATATAGAAAACCAATATGAAAACTGGTCTCGGAAAGTCAAGTGCTTCCATAATAAAACCTCATTCATACATGTGGCATCAGTTTGAGGACTGAGTAATGCACAGAAACAGGGAAAGTAATAAAGAGATAATTAAAGACTGGGGAAAGAGTTGCTTGTTGTGGGTGAAAAAAACCTGACGATATTTCCGTCTGTCAGAACTTGGAAGATAAAATCTGGTTTCTACATGGGTGGGGGGAATGAGCTAAAGGAGGAATTGTTTAGTTTGCAAGCAGAATGTGGGAGGAAAATAGAGAGGGCAGGATTTGGTGGTTTGGAAATAATTATCCCATCCTCAAAGCCTTGAAAGTGGTGAAGTAACCAATGCACGCTGGTGGAGGGGTAACGCTAAAGGAAAAATAGGATATGTACTTAAATACGCGTGTGCGTGTGTATGTGTGTAGAAAGGATGTTTTCCTACTACCCTGTCTCCGAAAATAAGACCTACTTACAGGAAAGAAAAGACGTCCCCTGAAAATAAGACCTAGCACATCTTTGGGAGCACACCTTAAAATAAGACACTGTCTTATTTTCGGGGAAACAGCGTAGTTACTTAAAATAATGTTTTTCAACAAAATGAATATGAATTTACTACATATAGATTCTACGTTGGCATTAATTTTTTAAATAAAATGGATGACTTCAAAGAAATGTTACTCTTTTGACTGCTGGGTTGGGGCTATATCTTTAAGCCCTCTGGGAGGTGCATTTATTTGGAGCAGCAAAGAGACCTGCCATCCAAATGCATCCTCACCCCGTGTGGCTTAGAAACCCGGCATGAATTACAAGGTCCCAACACCGGGGGGAACATGGCAACAAGTCGTCACAGAGGGGCAGCCGTGCC